>NC_137776.1:26124210-26724210 GCF_963455305.1 Plecotus auritus
CCTCACCAAGGTTCCCCTCAGCTTGATTTTATGCTTTGTTAATTACTAGATTTGAATTGAAGCAATGCCTGCATTAGATATACCTACAGCTTAGTTTTTTACTTTACTAGGTATTCATGAACAATAAAAGGGCTCAATTATATTTACACTATTCATCAAATGCACAAAACGGAGCGGACTTAAGTAGAATTTACTTTACAGACTTGAACCAAATAACTCCTTTAGGATAAAGGCACCAACTTGAAAATCGTGTAATTCTTTATCAGTAAATTGAAGATGATAATTGAAGCAGTCATCTTTTGTTTGCAAATCCAAGGAGAATAAACTTTCGGTTGTCTTTTGAAATGCATCCTCTACAAATATTTTCTAGAACTCTTCTACATGACAAAATCTGTTCTGAATTTTCTACTTCAACAAAAACAGCTCTTTATCTGTTTGTTTGTTTTTTAAAGCAAAACAAGAACCTCCCTGGGCTTAGATAAATCACACCAGGAGTCTGGTAACTCTTTATTAGAGCTTTTGGAAGAATCATTCAGAGAACTCTGGCTTTAGGGACTCTGTTCTCATTGTCTTTCTTTGCACATGGAATGAGCTGAAATATATTCATGAAACATCCATGAGGGCCAATTGTCTCTGAGTAAAAACAATAGCAACATCAATATTTCAGGATCTGAAAAAAAATGACCATTCTCTTGCCTTGAAAAGATTGCTAGAAATCATTGCATTTTAGTGAATTCAAAAATAACACTGGAGATTTGGGGCTGATTGGCTTCTGAAACTACAGCGATAAATCAGATATTTCATATCTTATATTTGAGTAAAATATATCTGATACTGTTGCTCTGTAGACCCAGGGCAGGAGCAGGGGCCAGGGAATCGGTGGTCTCATCTGCATCGTGGTCCTGGTGGACTCCTGGTTTCCAGGCAGTTTCAGCTGTCACAGTTGCTTACAGTTTCCTGAGCTGTTTTTAGTTACTCATTCAAATATTCATAAGAAGAGAGGACTGTGGTTTGCCTGACTGGTAACAACTTCATTTTCGGATCACACTAAGTTTGTCCTTGTGGATTGCTTTTTTCAACCGAGATTGGGCTCTGGGCTGTCACGTGGCCTTTCAAGGATAATGGCGTTTCCCTGAGAGTCAGCAACAGAAGCGCATTCCATCTTTTATCTTTGCTTGGCTGGATGATGAAAATAATTGCAGAAGACAGTTATGGGTTATCAAAGAGGCAAGTGAAATAATCTAACTTATATCGAGCACGGCTTTGTGCTACCCGAGAAGGCAGATCCTTTAATTATTTACTTTGTGAGACTAGGTACATTTCAGGAAAGCCTAAAATGGCAACATATTAGTGCAAGTATTTACTCAACAACATTGTTCTTGAATCCAGAAATGAAAATACGTGTCATCTGTGTCATCTTATGATATAGTCTTGGAAGAAACCCATACACTGTACCTTTCTTAGCTTAGGGGAGGATCTCTTCACTATTTCTCTATTATTTAATTAAAATTCTGGTTGAATACACTTTAGGTAGACAAATTCACTGCTTAGTTAGAGGCTAATATCTAATAGATAATAGCTGAATTAGCTGCAGTAATACTCAAATTACCACAAATAAGCAACAGTATAAAATACAAAGTGCAATTTTTAAATTAAACACTGATATCAGCTGTACACCATCATTTTATAATATATACCTTCTATTATACTGAGTGGGAAAGCCTTGTTAATCAAGATACATTTTTAAAATAACTTTATGCTCTGACATTAAAATTCTGAATTATTCTGGCTATAATTTATACCATATTACCATATGTAGAGAAAGGGATTAATTTTTTACCAACTTATTTATATTGAATAATACTCATTTTATAAGAAGAAATCCATGTCTTCTGTTTTGATTGATTTTTAAGTCTCTTTCCTCTAAGACTACTTTACATTTGCACAGTTCTTCTCACCATGAATACGCACAATGGTGCTTCTGAGACCATTTGTATATTCTTAAAAAAGACCATGCAGGTAGATTTGGTAAATTCATTTAGACTAGGGGCGGGTGGAAGTAACCCAGTCTGAAGCAAAGCAAGAGGAATTTCAATCCCAGTCACTGCCAGATAAAAACCTGGGAAAAAAATCATTAATCTCATTTGTTTTCATTATAGCAACACTTGTTATCACAACTTCAGTTAAGGAAGTGCCAACATTTATACCAGCGATTATATATCAGCAAAATCATTTCAAATAATTGAAGCTCCTGGTACTATAAATTCTGTTATTGCTGAAGTCTTTACAAATTGCAATTGAGAACAGTACATATTCTGAATGCATGATACAATAAACAATTGTTAGAATAATGCTTGGCAGGCATTGTAAAATAATATTAACTCCTACATAAAGTAGCAACATTTTCATATATGTGATATAATGCTTTATCCTCCAAAGGAAGAGTTTTTTTTACTGACATATTTCTTCCATTTTTATAAGGAATAAGTATGAAAAAATGTAAATATTTGCCCATTTCTGTTCATCTTTTTAGCAGCTCCTGGGGTGAAATCTCTCTCCGTGGTGGAGATCTCAAGCACAACTGATTGTAAAGAAGTCCCCTGTGAGCAGGATGCTGTACGTGAAACAGAGGCCGAAACTAAGGCGGCATTACAAGGAACATCTCGCAGCAGTGATGCTAGGGAATCTGATGCCTGTGGCCTTCAGTCTATGTGGTAAATGCTGGTCTTTAGATAAGTTTGAACCAATATTTTCAATATTCAACATTGGAATTTTTAATATTTCCATAAACACAGTATAGGAAAACAAGTTTTTAAGGTTTAGTAGGGTTTTGCTTTTTTTTAAATATATGTACTATGCCTGCACTATTCATGGTATTAGACAATTCTTCCCTGCCCACCAGCAATGAGATGCCTGAAGAGATAGTCCAGAACTGGCTAGTGAAACAATTTCTAAATGGGAGGGCTCAATGACACATTGTTCACTGAATGCAAGATGAAGGCATACTGTATAATTAGAATTATTTATTGAGAGCTTTGCCTGTGTCAAGCACTTTACAAATACCATCTTATTTAATATTCACATTAATTCAGCAAAGTAAGATTATTTTCATTTTATAAATGAGAAGATTGCGATTCAGAGATATTATGTGAAATAGCCAAGGTCGCAGCCCTAGTGAATGGCAGAGTAAAAATTCAAACCCAGAGTAGAAGTAATTGAACTAATAGTTATTGAGTACCATCCTGTGCCCTGGGATTTGTGGAGACAACTATTTCAGCAATGTGACATATATCAAAAAGAACCTCTATATAAGTGTAATCTGAATGTAAGTAAAATTTAAGAGAAAACCCAAGGAGACAAGCTGGGAACTTCTAAGAGTGGGAAGATGGAAGCAATCATGGAAGAAAAGATTTCTGAGCAAAAAGTAATGAAAAGAAATAGACATAAAATACCAATTCACTTAGTAATAAAAGACAGTTTGCAGCATTCATTTTCATGGAGAGGTTGGTACACCATATATGTGTTAGAAGAATCTACTAGTATGCAATAATGAGTAAGGCTAGGAGCATTAGCACAAAATAAATATAGTTGAAAATATTGACAAGTTCAAGACCTAGGCTTTGCACACCGAAGAATAAAAACTCAGCCATGGATACATGGTCTATGATGGAAGAAAACAGCCTGCCCATCAGAGATTGTTAGAGGTCCACACACAGTCACTACAGTGGAGCAGAAGATGCTGCTGAGTCAGATAGTGAGAGAAGGGAATTCATAACAGAAGCAGGTATGAAATATGACCATTGTCATTCTCAGCTAAGAGCTCAACCAACCCAGTCTGATGAGAAGGAACTGGGAGTTAGTGTGGTCAATCATAATTGACCCATAATATAATTTGAAGTTTATGTATATGTGTATATTTGAGTATAAGTAATTTTTTAAACCTTTACCTATAATAACAGTTCACCCTATTTGGAATGCCCACCTGGTTTCAACAATTCTAATCTTCAAAATAATCCTGCAAATGAGTATTAATATACATCTTTATATAGAAAAGGAAAAGAAACTAAGAGACTCTCTCAGGGTCTTCCAGTCCCTGCTTACTGAGCCAAGATTTAAACCCGAGACTTGCAGGCTTCAAAGCCCATGTCATTGCCCCTGTGGCAAGTTGTCTGCACCCCAAGGTTAAGAATCAGCTCCTAGAAAATGGACCTGAGCATCGTACATGATTGGCTACTTAAACCACCTCTGACTTAAGAAACAAACCTGAGATCTTACCAAACAATGTCTCAAAGTTCCATAATTTCCCTAAAATTTAAAATCAACAAAAAAGTAAAATGACCAACAATATCATGGTCAATAAACTTTAGAATAAGATCACGTTTAATAGTACATAATGATAAGATGAGTGATTATTTCAGCAATTCTTTTTTGTAGAATAATCTAACAAGATGGCTTCCTTCTAATAAAATACCTAGCATTTCTCATCAATTCTAAGATAAACAATTTTTCATATTTTACATCTATAAAATCAGAGTGCATCTCACAAATGCTGTTAACTGGGTGAAAGTAGTTTATCATTACCTGTGCATTTTGGAACTCAGTTGTTATTTCTACTGACCCAACTGGACAATCACAACCCCTCAATGTCTCAGTCAATAAGCCACTTAAAGTCCACTTGTGGAAGGAATATAAAGCATGGTTATTTTCTGAAAATATTCTGTTGACACCTTCTGGTACAATTCAGAAAGTACAGGCATCACAACTTGAAAATAAGGAAATGCTGCCTCAAAGAAAATTTCAGAGGCAATATCGGAGCACTCTTTTAAGAAATGCTACATCGTCTTTAGCATCTTTTCATTTTTTAAAAACTATGTCTATATGTTTACTTAGATACAAAAATAATCAACATTAAAGATAGTAACAAAAGAGGAAGGGATTGAGAAATATAAATTTCCAGTTATAAAAACTGTCATGGGATGGAAAGTACAGCATAGAGAATGTAGTCAATATTGTAATAACTACATATGGTATCAGATGGGTACTAACTAGATTTACTAAGATGATCACTTCATAAGTTATATAAATGTGTAATCACTTTACTGTACACCTGAAACTAATATAACATTGCATGTAATCTGTAACTTAAAAATTTTAACGAAAATAAAACAAAAAGATCACAGAAAACAAAAATACTAATAATACTTTAAGTGATTTGCCTATGAGGCACTCATGCACCACAAATTTGCCATCACATATTAGCTGTAAACAAGTGGAATTGTTTCATATCTGTCACAGTAATATAAAATGTTTCCTCGGTGTTCAGATGGACATAGTTTCATATTATTACTGCAACTAATAAACTAGTAGATCTTCAATGGTCATCTGAAAAAACAGAGTTGTTAGCTTATAAATGGTGAGTCTGGCAGATGATATATAATTATTAATAATTCTTTGTACTTCTGAGCATTCATTTGTCTAATCTGTTTATAATTAGTTTGAGCATTTCTAAAGAGTAATGACAAAACCTTTTTTAAAACATAAAAGTGTGTGTGGGACTGTTTATAATGATTATGGCACTTCTATGCCTGATTGGGACAAACATTTGATAAATCTACCCATTCTCTCTGAAACCTATATTTAATCATGGAAACTTTATTTTGTTATCATTAATTAGATAATTGGACTCATTAAGTAGTGTATCAGAGAAGAACAAGATTTCTAATTGTGTTTACAATGAAAAACAGCTAATAAACAAAATGTGAAAACAGTCTATTAAAATTATTTAAAACTTCTAGAATAGAATATGCTATACCAGGTACATAAGAATATATTTGTACATATTAAAAAATAAAATAAAGAAAAAAAATAAATGCTACATCATTAATGCCCCAGATGACCTAGCAGATGGCAATGAGTAGAAATATCAGTGACACCAACAGCTCTGAGCCAACAGTGATTCCAAAGAACAAGAGTCTGGATGTGAACAATTTTAGGAATGCCTTAACCACTTCTATTTTCTTTTCCTTTTGATGTTTACACAAGACTAAAGTGTGGTTTTTCAAAATATATTAAATTTAAAGAAATCTTTCTAAATGTATAAAATAAATTCATAACTGATAAGCATCATATCTTAGTTGTATGAGTATATGTGTGTGAAGAAGCTAATGGCAGTTTTTAATTGACACTGTCTCCATTTTTTTAATTTGTGAATTTTTCCATATGTTTAAAATATGTATTTGTCTTATTTTCTTTTTGTGTGTGTGTATGTGGCTATATTTTCTTCAAGCATTGTTTCAGAAATGTTGAACTTCTTAAAAAGAGACATTACCATCACTTTAAAAAGATTTTTAATTATGTGTTTAGAGAAAATATTTTACTGAGTCCTGAATAGGGTTACCAAGCCATGTGGCTTCATTATAGCTCACATTGTGCAATATTCATAGAACACTCATCATATACTAGAAGATGCTACATGGAATGTCAAGAAAATCTTCGCTTTTTCAAAGGCTTACATTTCAATCTATGTCCAAAGGATGGTATATCCATTTTCTGTTGTGGATTTGTCTCATTACATGATCTATAATAATGGAAAGAATTGCTACAAATATATAGTATATATGTAAGTATACAGTATTTCTGTTCAAAGCCATAGATGTATTCCTTTTAAGAGATTGGGAGCCATGGTTTCCAATTCTGAAATTTGAAATAAGATGGAAAGTGTGAGAGTGTAAAAAGAGAAGTCTAAGGAGACAAAGGAGAATTGGATGTCTCAATGTAGGTGTACTGGGGGGAAAACACTACTGTGTGCATGCTCCCAACCTTGTCCATGCTTCTTCTACCTCATGGACTACAAACATTTTCTCTTTGCTATTCATGTCCCCATTCCCCATCCCACCTAGGAGTTGTAATTGTTGTTTTTGAACTAACCTATTCTAGATTTCTATGAGGCCTAATGGATTAAATAGAGCAAGACACAGAACCAGACAGTGGGTGCAGTGAGAAGGGGAAAAGAGAGAAGAATTTCACCAAACTGGGCTCAGGGGAAGGAAAGTCTTCAAAGCAGTCATGAGGTGACAGAGTCTGGGGGATAAGAAGAAACATATTTTATTAAATTAGCTGGATTTTACACTTGAAATCAACATGAAAAATTAAAACATTACATAGAGCAAGTGTATAATAAGAAAGTCACACAATTGTCTTGATTTGTATCTATCCCTCTCTTTTTAAATTGCTGTATCCATAATATTTCATTGGCCTAAATGAGGATGGAAAGAAAACAAGAGGAAAGGAGACCAAAGACACGATGTAATGTCTACTCCCCTAAACCCGCAGAGTGTATGTGACATATGTTAGCTTAGGTTACAAATTAAAAGTAACAGCCAACTTCGGCCTTCTGTTCTTTCAGTTGCTACCTAAAATCAACCAAAATTATCAAGTAGAAACCTTCTTTAAAAAATAGGTAAAGCCCAGTTGGCATGGCTCAATGGTTGAGCATCGCTGACCTATAAATCAGGAGGTCACAATTTAATTCCTGGTCAGGGCACACGCCCCGGTTGCGGACTCCATCCTCAGTGTGGGGTATGCAGGAGGCAGCCAATTAATGATTCTCTCTCATCATTGATGCTTCCATCTCTCTTTCTCTCCCTTCCTCTATGAAATCAATAAAAATATGTTAAAAATAAATAAATAAAATGAATGAAAAGTTAGGTTAAAAAAAGGTAAATGAACAACTAAGTCAAGCAATCCTGTTTTGGCTGGTAGCTAGGGAGGGTATGGAGATAGGGTAATAGGTAAAGGGTGGTAGTTATAAATGTGAGAAAAGGGGAAATTAACCACAGATATTACTTTCTAAATCAAAACATTATATAAAATGCGGAGAAGGTGATAAAGCCTGGGTTTTGCTAAATAATTAGATTTATTTATTATTTAGAAAAGAGACATATAGAGTAGCTTCTGCAGGAACATATAGGACATAAGGTGCACACACATCAAAAAATTTTCTAGTTTCAATTTACTACAGTCGGCTAACTTGGCACAAGCCCAATGGATACTGATATTGGTGTTCATTGAGATGATTTATTGTTGAGTTTGAGACTCAGATGTACATTGGACAATCCCAGGATGCATATAAAAGTAGAATGATTACCCAATGAAAAGATACAGGCCTAATTTCACTTTATAAAGAAGACATGCCATAATCTATGATGAAGGAAAAGACTCACACACACGTTAAAAATATAAAAATGAAATATTTAGATATTAATTTTCAACTTTCACCAAAACTCTTGGGAATACTATAAAATGACTTGGAGGTATGCCCAACTACCAAGTTACATACATACTTTTGCTGCATTTTAGTTCTCTTCCCCAAGGTATTAATTGAGATTATAGGATACACAGAGCAAAACTTGGAGACTCAGCTTTTTACCTTTCCTATGCATATAAAGATAGAATTTGTTTTTTTTGCAAATAAGTTTTTATGTGTATGTATGCAGTGTATATATTGAGTGGCCAGATTATTATTATCTCTGAACGCATAATAATCTGGCCACTCGGTGTATATATACTAGAGGCCCGGTGCACGAAATTCATGCATGGGGGTGGTGCACCCTCTCCAATCTGGGACCCCTCAGGGGATGTCCAACTGTCGGTTTAGGCCTGATCCCTGCAACTGGCAGTCAGACATCCCTCTCACAATCCGGGACCACTGGTTCCTAACTGCTTGCCTGCCTGTCTGCCTGATTGGCCCCTAACTACTTCTGCCTGCTAGCCTGATCGCCCCCTAACCGCTCCCCTACTGCCTTGATTGTTGCCTAACTGCTCCCCTGCCAGCCCGATTGCCCCCAACTGCCCTTCCCTGCTGTGACCCGCCTCCTCCGCGGGGACCTGCCTCCTCCATGCGAGGTGGAGGAGACCCTGGGACCGGCCTTCTCCTTACCACATGGAGCCGCAGGACCCCCAGGCCTCACCAAGTGGAGCAGCCGCCAGCCCCGCCTCTGCTGTGCATGTGGCCATCTTGTGGTGGCCATCTTGAGGCGGCCATCTTGTGGTGGCCATCTTGTGATGAAATCACATGCAAGGGCCACCTAGGCTTTTATTAGTATAGATGCCTAAGCAACTGAACAACTGGTCACTATGACACGCACTGACCACCAGAGGGCAGACAATGCAAGAGCTGCCCCCTGGTTGTCAATACACTCCCACAGCAGGAGTGCCGCTCAGCTGACCAACCCACTCAGAGGCCCACCAGCTTCCCGGCAGCCGCTCATTCCCTCAGTAGTCCTGCAGGTCCAATCTCCAGAGAACAGACCAGGCACCGATGGACCAGTGCTGCCAGCACGATCCCGACAGTGCGACAGCGCGACAGCGCCGCCAGCCTCCTGGAAGTTGGACTCGTGGCTGCTTCCCCTCCCTAGATGCTCCCCAAGGAAGAAAAGATATAAAAGTGGCTGCCAGGTGGCTGCCGACAACCGTCATGGATGTCAGTGGGACGGATCCAGATCCTGATCCCAGGCCGGCAAGAATGGCCCACCGCCCGCCTGGAGGGCCGATTGTGTACTGGCCTCCCCCCTGTCCCCTCTCTGTACAGGCACCAGATGCAGAGTTCACAGCTGGCGAGTGCTGCTGTGATTGTGTGAACCTCTCCTGATCAGGACTGACTGGGCGCAAGCCCGCAGCAGGGCTTGGATGAACACAGCGACAGGCAGGAGTAGCAGGCAGCGTTGGAATGCCAGTTTCAGCCCAATCCCCGCAGGCCATGCTGAGGGACCCCACCCATGCACTAATTCATACACTAGGCCTCTATTGTGTATGTGTGTGTGAATAGCACAACATACCTAAGTATTGTTGCTGATCAAGTTCATCCTATCATGTTGATGGCATATCCCAATGGAGATGGCTTCTTCCAACAAGACATGCCACAGTGCTCGTATTGTGCAGGAGTGGTTTAAAGAACATGAGGGAGCTCTGATTGGTTTTGCTCAGTGGTTAGAGCATCGGCCTGCAGACTGGAGGGTCCCAGGTTCAATTCCGGTCAAGGGCATGTGCCTTGGTTGTGGGCACATCCCCAGTGGTGGGTGTGCAGGAGGCGACTGATCGATGTTTCTCTCTCATCAATGTTTCTAACTCCCTCTCCCTTCCTCTTTGTAAAAATATCAATAAAAATATTTTTTTTAAAAAAAAAAGAACATGAGGGAGACTTTACCTTGTTTAGGTGGCCCCCACAATCACCATATCTCAATCCAATTGAGCATTTGTGGGATGAAGTTAAAAGAGCCATCAGGCAGCTGGTTCCACAACCATCAAATCTCGCAGAACTGGCCAGTGCTATTCATCAGGCATGGTGTCAGATTCCTCGCATCACCTTTCAACATCTCATGGAGTCAATGCCAAGAAGAATTACCGCAGTACTGAAGGCAAAAGGTGGTCCAACAAAGAACTGATGCAGTGGTCATAATAATCTGGCCACTCAGTATATATATTTACATGAGTATAAGTTGTACCTATCCTTTTTGTACCCTAATAACCAAAATTTAATGAACCAAACTGTTGTACACTAACAAATTTAGGCCTTGAATCTCCACACACTGATTTTAGTACTTCTTGAAATTCAATCAAAATTTCAGATTAGCCTTAATTTTCTAAAAATACAGTTGCTATTATCCTTTGCCTTTGGCCTCTGGTGATAAAAATGCAAAGAATCAATACATTGGTTCATATCACTCACTTTCTAAATTATATTTCAGTTACAGTAATAGAAAAGCTTCTTTTTATACTGGCATGTACTCCAGTTTTCAAAAGCAAATACATAAAGAACAGGCTTCAAAAATGAAAAGATAATATAAGCTAAAATAAATAAGTCTTTTCTAGAACCTAAGTAATAATTGCACTGTAAGTTATATCAGCCTCGGTGTCAGTACTCTGGCAAAGACATCCATTTATCAGGCTAAGCAAGTAATTCCATGTTCTGTGAATGGCAGAATGAGACCAACTTCGGCTGATTTATGAAGTGATTTTTTTTTCTTCTACTGAATGATTGAGACAGAGGACCTGCAGGAATGACAGTTCATCTTTTCTACCCAAGTGCCAATTCTTTTTATTACTTTTGTTTTGTTTCTAATGCAGACATTGTCGGTTCATTTACCATCTGCCAATGTAAATAAGAGCATTTAACTCTGGGCTACTCACAATGAATTGCCCAAAGAAAGTAATCTAATAGCTTTATCCCTCTTACGTGCTGCTTTAGAGTGTCATGGAGGGGGAAAGTTTCTGGCTTGGAAGCCAGCAGGGAACATATCTTTATTCATCTTTGTATATTCTTTTAAGTCTAGCAAGTCCCTAGGATGTCAGAAGCACTAAAAAGAAATTATAGAGTCAAGTTAAACAGGCCTCTAAACCCACTGGAGAGGCAGGGAAAGTGTGATGGGAACAGCTTGGAGCCAGAGTCTGGCAATCCTGACGCTGCCATTTACAAGCTAAACAGACCAAGGGCAAACTTTGCATCCTCTCTGACACTCAGTTTGCTCATCTACCAAATGGTAATAACCAACCTCTATTGTCTTTCAGGGTTGAAATGGGGATTAAATGATACAAATGATACAGTGTATGTATGTTGCCAGTTATCAAAGTAAGGAGCATGAGCCAGACTATCTCTTCATAGATTTAGGCAAAAAAAAGAAGAGTCTGAAAAAATGACACTGCCTTTCCCTTTTGCCCAACATTTATATAGGCAAAGGATTTTCAGTGTTGCTTTTCAAAGGTGCATGCATATCCAACATTCATGTGAACACACACACACACACACACACACACACACACACACACACACACACACACACCAATCTCGAGGCAACCTAAAACCAGAAGGAAATGATAAGTGGTCATGGACAAAGTTGATCTGTCCATTTGTCCTGGAACAAACACAGGCCTCTTTGCATTTTTGTTGATGATCTTTTGTTCTTGCTTCTTCTCATCCTCCATCTCTGCATCAACTGGGAGAACCACTTCACCACCCCACCCGCCACCCCCTCCCATCCGCCATCTCCGCCATCTCACTGCTTGCCCAATTAGCATTGCTGCCGAACAAGGACACCCCAAAATGTTAAGGCTCAGGACATCAGCGCTAATTCCCTAGTTCTCAAAGTGTCACCCCAGTGGCCCAGTGCCCCAGCACTCCAGCGTATCAGTACAGTGGGGTCACAGCAGCCTCAAATAAAAAAGCATAGATCATAATATTTTCATGAATTTATAAGACAAAATAGTGAATGTTAAAGAAAACTCAAGCAAACTGCGATTGGGCAGGGCCCTAGGCTAAGTCCTCAAGGCCTCCATTTACCAACTCCTGAGTACACTTTCCTTGGACATTCAGAGTAATTTGCAGACAATGACAGAGAAGCATTGCCTAATGGATTTCCTTAGATATTTTCCTACAGAACACATTTAATGAAGATGACAAAGAATAAGTAAAAGATGATCACCAGTGGTGAGCTTTACCATGGAAGAATCAAACGAGGAACAGAAGTAGAGACTATGGGGTGGGAATGGGGGCAAGAACAGGGATAAGAGAAGCAGTACACAGTTCTGTTTTAGACAGGGTTGTTGGAGAAAGGTGTCCCTGTAAAGATGGCATTTTAAGCAGAGACCTTGTATTCGTTTCCCATGCTCCTGTGATAAATAACCACAGATGCAGTGGAGTCAAACAACACAAATATATTATCTTACAAATTCATTATCTGGAGATCAGAAGTCTAAATGAGTCTTGTGCAATTAAAATCAAGATGAGTGCATAGCTGTGTTCCTTTGGAGGCTCTAGGGGAAAATCCAGTCCTCGCCTTTGCCAACTTCTAGAGGCTGCCCACGTTCCTTGGCTGTGGCTGCCTTTCCCTTCATCTTCAAAGCCAGAGATCATAACACCTCTGCTTCCCTCCTCACCTTTCCTTCTCTGACTCTGACCTGCCTGCCTCCCCTTTCACTTATTATTGCACTGTGATTCACGGCCCCCCCCCCCCCCCAGATAATCCACCATAATCGCCCATCTCAAGATCCTTAACTTAATTACATCTGCAAAGTTCCTTTTGCCATGTAAGGTAACATAGTCACAGTTTCTAGGTATTAGGACTTGGACATCTTTGGGAGGTGGCTGTTATCTGTTCATCACACATCTGAAGGATAACAAATGGAAAAACAGTGTTTTAGTGTCTAGAGTAAGAAAGAACTTGGCAAGTTCAAATAACTGAAGGAAGATAAGCACTGCAGACTCAGAATGCAAAAGGAAGAATGGTGTAAAACGAGACCAGCAGTCGGGCAAGGACCGAGTCACACAAGACCTCATGGGCCATGGTAAGGAAGTTGGGTTTATTCTGTTACAGTTGGGAGGCAACTTGGAGGTTTGTAAGCAGTAGAACCAAATAACCTAGTTTATGTAATAGTTGAATCAGTCTGGTCATTAATTAATGCAATGTACAGTCTAGCAGGGAAGATAGACTTTGATCAAATATTCCCTCATATACAGATACAATTATGTTAGTTATAAGTGCTATGAATATGGCCCTTTGAGAAAAGTTCTGAGAAGAGAAAATGCCTGGGAGGCAAGAGTGCTAAAGTAGAAAAATCACCCTGCTTTAGGCAGGTGAGAGACTCTGATCTCAGTCTCAGCTCTGCAACTGACCTTGGACAGACACTTAGGCATCCCCAGGCTTTGTTTTTCTCACCTGTAAAATGAGGGGGTTGGCTCAAGTAGTCCCTTGAGGATCCCACAGCTTCTGAAGTTACTGAGACACCAGGACATCAAAGGGAGTTCATCTCCTATGTTTCTGAAAAAAAATAGAAACATAAGCAAGCAATAACCCTGGACAATAGGTAACCTTGCTCTTGACACAAAGATTATATAAGTAAATAAATTCATACAAACAAGAGATATATTCTGCAGCCCTTTACAAAACATCAGCATTTTTATTAAGATGATCTCAAGTTTCACTGAAATATAATTGTAAAATAGGGGAGGAAATACTCATAGACACAAACAACAGTATGGTGGTTACCAGAGGGGAAGAGGAGTGCGAGAAGGTAGAAGAGGGTAAAGGGTGATGGAAGGAGACTTGACTTTGGGTGGTGAACACACAGTGCAAGATACAGATGCTGTATTATAGAATTGTAAACTTGAAATTTATATCATCTTATTTACCAACTAGAGGCCTGGTGCACGAAATTCATGCACGGGGCGGGGGGTGGGGGGCGAGGAGGTGTCCCTCAACCCGGCCTGCACCCTCTCGCAATCCGGGACCCCTCGGGGGATGTCCAACTGCCAGTTTAGGCCCTATCCGATCAGGCCTAAACTGGGAGTCGGACACCCCTCTCGCAATCCGGGACCGCTGGCTCCTAACCTCTGGCCTGCTTGCCTGCCTGCTTTATTGCCGCTAACCACTCTGCCTGCCTGCCTGATCACTCCTAAACACTCGCCTGCCTGCCTGATCGCCCCTTACCATTTGCCTGCCTGCCTGACTGCCCCTAATCATCTCTGCCTGCCTGCCTGATTGCCCCGAACTGCCTCTGTCTGCCTGCCTGATCGCCTCTAACCGCCTCTGCCTGCCTGCCTGATTGCCCCTAACCACTCGCCTACCTGCCTGATCACCCCTAACCTCCTCTGCCTCAGCCCTCGCTGCTGAGGCTTCATCCGGAAGGACATCTGGAATGACATCTGGAAGGTCGTTCAGCTGTTCGGTCTAATTAGCATATTACGCTTTTATTATTATAGATGTCACCCCAATAAATTTTTTTCTTTTTTTATTGATTAAAGTATTACATATGTGTCCTTATCCCATTGCCCCCACACACACACCCCTACTCATGCCCTCACCCCCCTGGTGTCTATGTCCATTGGTTAGGCTTATATGCATGCATACAAGTCCTTTGGTTAAATTTAATTTAAAAATTTAAAGTATGTTTGCATTGTTATACAACCATCATCACTGCTGTCTAGTTCCAGAACATTTTTATCACCTGAAACAGAAACTCTTTAGGCAGTTGCTCCCCATTCCCTCTTCCCCCTAAATCTGTGGCAATCACAAATCTGCTTTCTGTCACTATGGATTTGCCAATTCTGGAAATTTCATAAAAATGGAATCATATAATAAAAAATTAAGAAACATTTAAAATGCAAAAAATATATATATAAACATCTACCCTCCCCAATGTTCCAGATTCCCTCAAAATTTGGATTTACTACAATCCATCTATTTCCTTTTCTTCCCTTTCCCCACCTTATTGATTGTACAAATAAAGGGCAGACAAAACATTTGTTTCAAGTATGCAAATTTTTAAAATAATAAATAATATTATACACTTCCTTTGTATCCCATTGTAATAAAATCTGTTGTTTCATCAGTCTCATTAGAGTAGGTTTTGACCCACAGTGGAAAACCACTCAAATAGGCAAGCTCATCTGTGAAATGAGAGGACTCAGGGGGATGATTGCCACTGTTTCTCCTCTGTGAATATTATATGATTCTCCATGGAAATGATCATAATAGGTGCATTGTCATTTCACACGAAGGGTAGGACCTCATCAGCAGGCTGAAAGCCAGGAAATAGGATGTGCCTAAATATCTCAGGGCTATAAAAAAGTCTTTTTATGGTTAGTGATGTGTTTTCCTAATCATGGTAAAACGTTAAGAAGGAACTTAGAGGTCTCACTGTCTTTTTCCTTATCAAAAGTGGGATCTAGAAAAATACTATCAATGAGCATCTTGCTATAGCTTTTCTGTTATTCACAGTAAAAAAAAATATATATATATGTAAGTTGCTGAAAGCATAGTCAGTGCAGATGTTACCACCCAACCGGGTTTTCCACAAATTATATTGCTGGCATGTTAAAAGACAGCAAAAGAAATTTGGTTCTGCTTAGATAATTACTATGTTTTTAATTTGAGACCATTATGTGGATCTTATTTTTAAAATATGTTCATCCTAAAATTAAGGCCTTTGAAAAATGTATAATGGATACTGGGTTCCAAGATTGAGTTCTATATATTCCACATACTTTACAGTTGCCAAGGTGTCAGACCATTTTGCCAAAGGTTTCCTTAATTTTTATTTCCACAATAAAGGCAACAATCAATTGAATTAATAAGTTAAGTAAATAAATTAAACATCCAATTCATATATTTCTAGCAGAATGCAAAAAAAGCAGCCCATTGGACCAGACAATTTTATTGATTTTTCCTTATTCTTGTTTATTCCATATCCTTACATAAAAAAACAGCAAACCAAGCAATTGTAATCTTCTGCTATTGATAAAAAAAAAAAAAGCATACTTCACAGGAAAGAATGTGTTGAAGACAGAAATTAATGTGCTTGTCAGTCTGGCAAAATATTTACAGATGATGGTATTTTAATAATCAGGAGGGAGATTTGAGTTTCTTTCTGATCTGAATTATTTTCTTTCCTTCTTAGCTGCCACTGGGATACCTATGACCTGAAGGCAGCCCTGAGCATGGCACTAAGTGCTGACACAGGCACTCATCTGATTCGGAAAACAAGCTGCAGCTACCAGTGATCCATTGGTTGTGATTCTGCTCCTTCACCGTCAGCCCAAGCATTGACCTAGTTAAATATATTTTGATCTGATCAATTCTCCTGAAGGCCCCAAAAACTGTATAACAAACTCTGTCTGTCCATCAAGGGTTAACTTATACTTCTCTTTGTGTTTTTAAACATTACGTGTTAGCCCAGCTGGCTGGAGTGGCTCAGTGGTTGAGCTTCAACCTATGAACCAGGAGATCACAGTTTGATTCCCAGTCTGGGCACATGCCCGTGTTGTGGGCTCAATCCCCAGTGTGGGGTGTGCAGGAGGCAGGCAAGTTATTCTCTCTTGTCGTTGATGTTTCTATCTCTCTCTCATTCTCTCTGCCTCTCTGAAATCCATAAAAATATATTTAAAAAAAATAAACATTATGTGTTTGCATTTTTACATTAATTGGCCATAACTAATGTAATTTTGTTAAAGTCTAACTAAAATGTTAAGCCCTATCAATTAAAAATGTATAATATAGTATTCCATTTTAAGAAATGCCACCTTCTAAGCATGAATGTCTTTAGATTATCATCAATAAAACACCAAGGAAGATGCTTACATGTAAATCTTTGACCACATTTGTAATTTTCTTCAGGATAGAACTTTTAAAAAGAATTCTTTCAAATTGAGAGATAATAAAAGTGTTCTCATCCAATTAGAATTTTCTTTCTTATTTGATATTTTTTTGTATATGTTCCTTGCCATATGTATTTCTTCTATGAAATCTATGCCCTTTGTTTATTTCTTTAAGTCTTAAGTTTTTAATATCTCATTCAACCGCATGTGTAATATGCAATTAAAAGTACATTTTGGAAAAAGTTTAAAATGTAGCACCCATCACTCACTTATTTCTGAAAAGCTTCCTTTTAAAGTTATTTTTAAAATATCAATGATTTACATTAAAATGCCATTTCAAGAATCAGACATAGTCTAAATGCCCAAAGATTGTGTTAGACTGCCACCTAGTATTTCAACATGGAGCTGCCCAAAACATTCACCTAAGGTTTTCCCATATTCATAACATGCAGACTACAGTAGATATAAAAGTGTCACCTTATGTCCTGAATCCAGAAAGGCTAAAGACTAATGTTAATGAATGCAAAAACCAAGGCTCCCCATTGACCCAGAAACAAGATAGGCTATATACTGTATACCCTCTATATTTAACACTTGTCACTGTTTACCTTAGCTGCAATGAAAAGATCACCACTATGAAAGTCAAGAAAGTTTGGGTTTTTATTCTTAGTGTACTGGAGTACTGGTAACATAATTTTTCTCTCATAAATTGCTGAGTCTCTTCAGGACTCAACTTTTCTATAATACAAGCAAAGACAAAGGAAAGCTCTCCCCTCCCTCACCCTCCTCTGTAGTGTGTGCATATTAGCAGTGCATCCTGAGAAGAACTGTGGGTTTCTGGGGCTATAGTAGCTGTGTAAGGTCAGATTCAGCACTGATCCCAAGCTTGGCTTCTTCCTGGTCACCTTTTCTTTCTCCACATAGAATGGAAGGCACTTCTCAGGTGGAAATGCTTGACTGCATGGCTGTGGTCTAATGGAGAGCTTTGGGGGAAAGAAAGGCAAATGGTAGGAGAACTAAAGATTTCACAATTGGCCTGCATACAATGACATTGACAACACTCAGCGTCCTATCATCACAGTATCCAGTGCCCATATTGAACATGGACTACATATTCCTGACAACTTCCTGATCTTCCTAAATTTCTCTCCAGCCCCTTCCACCTTCCTCACGTGCTCCTCTTCTTCTTTCCATAGGCTGTAAATATTCTCCAAACAGTCTCAAAAATCTGCTATTCTTTCTTCATACTTTTGCCCTGAAAGAAATCACTTATTTACACATCCTAAACTCTTATGGTTTGATTAAACAATCTTTAAACTGCTAAACAAAATTCTCACTTGAGTGCTACTAATGTATGTTTAGCTGGCTGCTGGAATTTTTGATGTCCCACCAAATGGGCCTACCACATCATGTTTGGAATAGAAGCTTCATGAGAGTCAAGGCCTCATCAGATTTACCGCTATATTTTTGAGGCACTCAATAAAAATTATTGAATAAGTACATTCTAAGCTTATTTCTTTATTCTCATTTTTATTTATGCCCTATACCCAATCTTACTTTCTATTCTCCTTTTTAGATCTTATCTATCCATCAAATTCTAACTTCTCCAAAAATATCATTTTCAAATATTCCAATCAGACTGTCCCTCTTTAAGACTTCCCTAATAGTCTCCTAGCTACTATGGGATCAATTAAAACACCCAATCACACAGTCACTTAAAAAGTTTCTTTGCATATATCTCCAACTAGAATGTACACATCACAGTCTGTATTTTACACTTTTGGTGTATTTCCCCAAGTTTGACTGCATGCTGGTGAGGGTATTCATTCTATAAGAAAAGACAGACCTTCCATAAGAGTTGCAGAGAAAGTCTATAAAAGATAAAACTTAGAAAGTGGTTTGGGCAAATCTCATTCCAAGAAGACTCTCCAGTGAATGGACTTTGGGTGGGTTCTATAGCAAGTTGGCATATGCTTTCCTATTATAATTGAATAAATGCATGTTATTTAATTTTTATAATCTAATCATATCATTTCCCAGTTATGTTTTGCATTTTAATATTATTATATAGTCTCATTGAGATTACTTTACAATAATTTTTATCATAGAATGAAATTTGCATCTAAAGCTATGTTTGGAAACCCCATATTACATTCTTGCTGTAGTAAGAATCAGTTTGAATTAACTTAACTTGGGACACATGAGCTCCTAGCTTCCACTTTTGTTTTTCAATGAGATCTTATGTTTGAAATGGAAAGTAGGGCTAATCTCAATGATGGTGGAGTAAGAAGGATTTATCTTAGTGGTTCTGATTTTATTATCATGTCAAGGAGATTTGGAAGTCCCACATGTGCTACCATTTCTGCCCATTCTTACTCTGTGTGCTGCCCACATCCCAAACATGCCAAGAGGCCAATGCACTGATCTTGATAAAATGCCTGAAAATACCCTAAAGAATTACACAAAGTAATAGTTCATATCATAGACACAGTATAAGCTGCAAAAAGTTTCAAGCCTTAGGTTAAACACCCCTCCCATACCACTTACCTAACTATTATGGTCTTCCAATTCTTTTTTTTTTTTTTTTTTCATTTTCAAGGTGGCATTTAGCATAACATATTCACACCCTTTCACAATATTAAATATGCATATATGCATAACCCATGGACACAGACAATAGTGTGGTGAAGGCCTAAGGAGGGGGCAGGAATGGAGAGGAGCAGGTCAATAGGGAGAAAAGGGGGAACATGTAATACTTTCAACAATAAAGATAAATTAAAAAGAAAGATAATTGTCATTAGTATTTAACACAAATAGTTGCTAAAAATCAAGTATAGGGTTAAGTCTGAATTTTCTGCCTACCCATAGGTCACACAGGCCCAAAACTAAGCAAACATTGGGGAAATAATTTGAGCCATGTGACCTTGATTTGCAATGGGTTTGATTTATACCAAAGCCAAATGTACTTTTCCTTTACTAAACACTTACATGGGAAGGAGAGAATTAAAATATGATATTTTTCCTTCTGGACCCAGAACTTAAATTCAGCAAGAAAAATGAAGTCAGTTATTCAAAGACTAGAAAATTTTCCTTCTAAGCTTCTTAACTTAAATTCAAATTTTGTAAAGTTCTGACAAATCGCTCATCCAATTACAACACACGCAATTATAAACTGGCTGGACTAGTTCAAGTTTCTTCAAGTCGGGTTGAGAGTGTGCTTTTCTGTTTGGTTATCATCCATTTATTAAGTTGTATTGCTCATTATAAACCTCAGAAGCATGTTAAATAATAGGGTTGGGGTATTTCCTGAGCAGTAGGAGTTAACTGTTTTTCTCCTGGGCTTAGAACAACCTTCTCTCTGGCTTCCTATGTGGCTGAGAAACCTTCAGCATTGTGTCAACAGCTCTCTCCTGATTCATCACCTCACCCAAGGTGCCCCTGCTTGTACTTGCAGTCTGAGCAGTGACCTGGTGGATCTGCTCTAGGTTGGCTCACTTGTCTTGATGTTATATGTACACTTGATGGGTATTTTTCCCTTGGCAATGACAGTTTTTAAAGTTAAGCTAGTGGAGTGTCAGGGACAGAAGGCTAAATGTTAAACTTCCATTTGCATATTTTTCTATCAGAAATATAAATATGACAGAGCTGCCTAATAATCCTATATAATAAAGAGGTAATATGCAAATTAACCCTCACACCCTCACAAGATGGCTGCCTACAACCAGGCAGGCGGGGGGTTAGTGAGGGACGACCAAATGACTGAACAAGCAGGCTGCGTGGGGCGACTAGGCCAGCAGGGCGGTTAGTGAGGGACAACCAAACGACTGAACAGCAGGGTGCATGGGGCAACCAGGCCAGCAGGGGGGGCAGTTGGGGGCAACCAGGCCAGCAGTGGGGGCAGTTAGGGGCAACCAGGCTGGCGGGGGGGGGGGGTAGTAAGAGGCAACCAGGCTGGTGTGGGGGGCAGTGTGGGGTGACCAGGCCAGCAGATGGGAGTGCAGTTGGGGGCAACCAGACCACAGTGGGGGGCAGTTAGGGGTGACCAGGCCAGCAGAGGGGGGCAGTTGGGGGCAACCAGGCTGGCAGGGGGTCAGTAAGGGGTGACCAGGCTGGCAGGGGTGGGGCGTGGCAGTAGGAGTGACCAGGCCAGCAGGGATGGGGCAGTGAGGGATGATCAGGCTGGCATGCAGAGACAGTGAGGGGTGATCAGGCCAGCAGGGGGTGGTGGGCAGTTAGGGGTGATCAGGCCGGCAGCAGGGGAGTAGTTGGGGGTGACCAGGCAGGCAGGCAGGTGAGCAATTAGGAGCCAGCGGTCCAGGATTGTGAGAGGGATGTCCAACTGCCAGTTTAGGCCCAATCCCTAGGACATCCCCCAAGAGGTCCCGGATTGGATAGGGTACAGCCTCGGCTGAGGGGACCCCCCTGTGCACGAATTTCATGCACTGGGCCTCTAGTCTATATATTTAAAAGCCGAAGAAACCAGCCGACCAGTCGACCTGCCAACTGGCCAGTAGCTATGATGTGCACTGACCACCAGGGGGCAGATGCTCAACTCAGTAGCTACAGCAACTTTGCAGAGTGCCCTCTCACACTCTGGGACCCCTTGGGGGATGTTGGACTGCCAGTTTTGGCCAGATCCCCACAGGCCAGGCTGAGGGACCCCACCAGTGCACGAATCCATGCACCGGGCCTATAGTATGGGAATAATTACAGAACATTTGAAGCTAAGTACAGAAGGGAAAATTGTTCAACTAAAAGGGAAAGAGAGGTTAAATTTGGTATTTCTAAAGAGCCAGAAACTGCAGCTTGATTTATAAATGGGTACATTTATTTGTTTATTTTTGTTTGCTTGATGAGTTGGCTAAACTACTACTCTCCTAGGTAAAGAGCTTGGAAAGGACTAATAGAACTTGCAAAGGCATCTGAGTTTACATTTTAATCTATACTCCTAGAAGAATTTGGATAATCTGATCCCTTATATGCTCTTTTTCCAAAGGGTATAATCAAAACAAACATCATTACCATTTAAAAAATTATTTAGTGACTCTATAAATTTTAATTAAAAATAAACTACAGAACTCTTACCTCCTCACAGCACTCATATCAGGTGGGGCAAAATAAAAACTCATAAACAAGTAAGGACAAACTTTAAAACAAGACCTAAGAGATGGATTATAAGTCACAGTATGGGAAATAACAGGTATAACTAATTCAGGGCTCAGTAGTTCAGCAAGAACCACTTTGAAGAGTTTTACCAGCACCACTACAAGAATCTAACATGCTCCCTTTACAAAAGTGCCCACTTGATCTGTGCTTGTTGAAGACCCATCCACTTTTGAGATGCAGTGATATGATCAGCATGAGAAATGGGGGAAAATCTCTCTATTCTCTGCCTGAGACTTGGAACTACTACCTCAGAATGATCTCCAGAGAGGAAAGAAAAGAAAAGAGAAAAAAAGACTAGACATCTGAGTTAACCAGCACTATCTCCTCTGAAATTCTTGGCTAGAGGACTCTTTCCAAGGACAAACATCGTTAAAAATCAAGGAGAGGTTATTGAGAAAAGCAAGTTAAGTGATGTAGCCCAACGTCATCTTCTATATATGCGTGTTTTCTCTTTTTCAGATATTAAAGGCTTACACAAACATATGAAAAGGGCTCAAGAGACAAATTTAGTTTGCCTCAAAGCACAAACATTTTAGCCCTGGCTGGTGTGGCTCAATTGGTTACAAGTTGTCCCCTGCACCAGAAAGTCACCACATGCCCAGGTTGCAGGCTCGATCCCCTGTAGTGGGTTTGCAAGAGGCAGCCGATCCATGCTTTTCTCTCTCACATTGATGTTTCTTTCTTTCTCTCTCTCTCTCTCTCTCTCTCTCTCTCTCTCTCTCTCTCTTTCTCTCTCTCTCTCTTATCAATAAAAACATAGCTTTAAAAAAAACACCACACAAACATATTAACTCACATTTTAAAATGGATTTGATATGCTAAACTTACAAAGGCTAACCATTAAGCTCAGCTCTAACAGAAAGCCTGGCTCTCATGGAGCCAACTTACTATGGCAGCCAGGTGCCAAGAAGTAGACAACACCCACACCTGTATGCGGCAATGATGGGAAGACAGAGACAGAAACAGATGCTCTAAGGCTGTCATTAGTTAAGGTGGGTCAGTGTTAGCATGTGAGTGACAACAGTGGGATAGCCAATGAAACCAGAACAGTGACAAAATTCAGAAAGACAAAAGTAGCAGCCAGCAGAAAAAAAAAAAAAAGATAAATTGAAAGCAGATGTGTGACTTATACATAAAACATGCCATCATTCCCCCAATCACACCTCAGGGTCTGCAAGAGAATATGAGGAAGGAGAAAGACTGTAGTTTTATCATGGAGTTTATGGCCATCTCTCCCTCTCCCATTGTTTTTTTTTTCCCCTCCTATGGAATGGTCCAAATCACTGCTTCCATGTCCTCACTTCCCATTCTCAATTCTCCTCTCCTATCAGGCTTTCCCCATCCACTGAAACTGCTCCTGTCTAAGCCAATAATGAGTCAAATCCCATCCTCTATTCTCAGTCTTCCCTCCAGGGCACATGCTCACTTCAAAGATGAACTCATTCAGTTCCATAGGCTTTAAATATACTGATGGTTCCCCAGTTAAATTCTTCATCCTCAAATTCTTCCCTGAGCTACAGATTTGTCTATCAAAATGCCTATGTGACATCTCCAGTTGGAAGTTGAGTGCGCATCTCAAAGTTAATACATCTAAAACCAAACTCTTGATTCCACCACCATCCACCCCTAAAATTTGTTCCCCCCCCCCCCGCAGTATTTCCCATATCAGAGTCTACCAATGGAGATAGATGCTTCTTTTTATTTCACACCTCACATCAGCAAATCTATCTGTTCTAACTACTTCTCACCACTTTCATTGCTGCCATCCAAACCCAAGCCACCATATTGCAATAGCTTTCCACCTGGTCTTCCCATGTCTACCTTTCATCTTACTACTGATTGTTTCCCCCATAGCAGTATGAATAATCCTTTTGAATAATGATTCAAATCATGTCACTTCTTTGCTCAAAACCCATCATTTATGATGCAATTCAAAATTTTTATTCTTGCATACAAGTAGTACAAGGTATGACCCCCATCTACTTTTCCAATATAATTTCCTTTTAACTTTTCACTGAGCTCCATCCACACTGGCCTCCTTACTAATTAAAAATAACCCAAGCACACATTTAATTCAGGACATTGAATTTACTGTTCCTAAAACTGAAATATGCTTTCCTCAAATCTCTGTATACCTTTCTCCCTTGCAGAACTTTTAAGGCTCCGGTTTACCACCTCTTCAGAAAGGCCTTCCCTCAATCTCTGTGAAACAGCACACCTCCCATCCTCCCTATGCCCTGTTTTCTTCCTAGTATCTTCACCATCTGACACATTAAATATCTATTCATCTGTGATAGTACTTTTTCAACTGGAATATACTAGTACACTTACTGAGGGTACAGAATTCCTTGTTGTATCCTCAACACCTAAAACCATACCTGCTCAACAAAACTTCTCAGTAAATAGTTGTTGTTTGTTAAATGAATGAAGGCTACTTATAATAAACTAATAAAATTAATGGTATTTTTTAATATATTTTATTGATTTTTTTACAGAGAGGAAGGGAGAGGGATAGAGTTAGAAACATCGATCAGCTGCCTCCTGCACACCCTCTACTGAGGATGTGCCCACAACTAAGGTACATGCCCTTGACAGGGATCAAACCTGGAACCCTTCAGTCCATAGGCTGATGCTCTATCCACTGAGCCAAACCGGTAAGGGCAAATTGATTGTATTTTAACAAAGCATTTAGGTGACCTCAGCTAGTTCTCAAAAATTGAAGGAGCCCTACCGATACTCATTGTATTCTCGTAGAGAGGAGGAAATTGGCTCCAGGGAGACAGAAAAGTACATTTGATAGGATTAGAGACATAGAAAATGTTCTTCACTAAGATACAAAGGCTACTACAGTTAGAGATGCTCTAATTGAGCTTACCTAGCAATTGCCTAAGTATCAATGGAGAATACCAGCTCTCAGAATCCAGGGTCAAGCACCAATTAACTGGCTTCGGAAGCCTCCAGAAACCAGGGGTCCCTTTGATGTAATTTAGGTGGCATTTCACACTCAAATGCCTACAGACCATTTAAGTAAAGAAAGAATGAAGGAGGCCTGGAGTAATGAACTGGAGAAAGCAGGCTATATCCAGAAGCAGCTGAGCTCCTCAACTCCAGCCAGGTGCCATGTGGGAATGTTAGAGGGCAAGGATATTTGCAGCACAGTTGATAAAACTCCCTGGGTTTTGACTCCCTTTTTGACTCTTTGTTCTATGGAGTAAGCTTATTGTCATTGCCTCAGTGTCATAGGAATCTTCCACCCCATTCCTTTGAAGCCAACACCGTGAGATAATCACGAAAACTCTGCCTATAGCTTCTACCTGCAGGTCACCCATTTGCAACCTTGATTTTTAAAGCAATAGTTGTTCGCCATCCTGTTAGAGACACAGTTATGTCACAATCAGTGTTAAAGTGTACCACAAATAATTTGTTATTGCATAAGCATCCAAGGACCATCATTTGCAAATTATTTTAATTTTAATGTATTGTTTTCAATCACACTAATGCCTTTCTTGTTGTGTACTTGCATTCTGATAGGCATTTTAAACTAGAGATAAAAAGATGGAGTTAACACATAGAAAATTAGAAACATCCTATCTGGGGGTATGTGCTGCATTCTAACATCATTTTTTCTGTCTAATATGGTAGAATAAAAAAAGGTTGAGAACAGTTGCTTTAAAATTACCCCTGTAAGAGCATATAATATTTTCCATTAAATTGGGACTAGAAATTTTAATTGTATATAAATTTAGTCCCATTAAATAGAAAAGAATTTCTTGGCAAGAAGTCATGCCAGAACACTTAGTCTGAATTATAAAGTCCCTGAAAAAAAAATCCCTTAAAACTTTTTCAACTTTACCTCCCACTGTAGACCTCTGAACTCTAGCCATCAACTCAGACTGTACCTTTCACATTTTTAGTTCCATGTCAGTCCTTATCTGTAGCAAAAACTTTATTCCAAGGAGCTATAGGCCAAGTTGAAAGCTAGTGATTGTACCACAAATATTTCTATAGAAGAAAAGAATGCACATTGGGAGACCACTAGCTGCCTCTGTCACAACTGATATGCCCCTAGAAAGGCAACAAAAGCTGCTCAGATCAAAATCTGATGCTAGAAAATAAAATATGTACACAATAAGTAAGAAGTACGTATAAATTATCATACAAAAGCCCGTTATTGATCCATCAACAATTTCACACTCAGAGAATGGGAAGGTGGGGAGTGAAGGGGTGAAGAAAGGATTTCAAAATGTATATGATCTACATTCAATTTAAGCTTATATAGGAATGCCATGTGCATACTTCTTTTAATAACCCCAGTTACTAAAGAACACTCAAACTAGAAATTATCAAAACAGACTCTTGTGTGATTTATGGGAGGATAGTCTGGGTTTAGTGCTCAGTATAATTATCTAGAACCTTTCAAAAAGAAAACAAAATCTTTAGAATTCCAAATCATGTACTGGGTTATACTGGGCCAGAACATAATATTCTGAAGGACTTGACGGAAAGCAATCATTCAAATTAGCTCAAAAAACAAGAGACATCAGGATGTTGCCATCCACAAATAGCTAGCTAGCACTACAGTTGGGATCTGTCCTTCCATTTTCCTACTTCAGATGTCATATTGAAATCAGCATACATTCCAAAGACTCTGCCCATTTTATGCTGTGGGACACCTGCACCTTAGCACAGGGCAACCAGAGTGACCATTCTGTACAAAGCTGCATAAAGAGCTGTTCTTTGAAAAAGAACACACAAGCGGTCAGTACCAGAGGCCGGCTTGTATTAGAGAAGCTTGACGGGCCTTTGAAAAATCAGACAAGAATCATATTAATATTCACCATGTTGGTTCTGGAGTCCTGGTAGTAAGAGAGGCTGTGAGCATTGCAACTGGGCAAGGAGAGCCAGGCTAAAGCATTCAAGTTCCCTCTGGACTATGAAGTGATGTTGGACATACACCAGATTCTCATGGAGCATAAATTTTGTAAAATGATGAGTTACCTATGTATAGCCAGCCTCTTTGGCTGACTTAGGAAATTTTGTAATAAATAAATAAATTAATTAATTAATTAATTAATTTAAAAAAGATAATGGGCATTAACTATTTCTGGTTAAATGGTTATCAATTGTTTAAAGAGAAATGCAAAAATGGTGACTTTTAACAAAAAAATAAAAATAAATAAAGGCCCAGCATTGGTAAGTCACTAATAAACAAGTTTTATCCTTCTTCACTCTTTGCATTTTTACTTGGTCAGCAACCAGTTTGAGAGCTGCATCAGACTTTATGGGTTTTCCCATGCTTTTAATTAACTTTAAAATCTTATTAGCCCAATTATTAGCAATATGTTACAAGGCACCCAGACTGCAGCTGTGAATGTGTCTTTATTAAAAAGGCATGGCTGGCCATGAGTTAAGAAACTTGCAACATTATTATAAACTCTATCAAGGCTACAGAGATAATTCAGTTTGCAAATTGGTCCCAATTCAAACTTGGCAAGGGAATGCAAATTAGGTTTGAGTTAATTTGCTCCCCCTACTACTCTTCTCTCAAAACATGTAATTCCTATTAGCAATTAGCATCGGTAGGCTTTACGCTGGCACTTGGAAAGGTAACCAACTCATAACATAAGAACTAGAGGTGTGATGTTATTTTAACTTAACAATTGATGTGTGAAGAAGGAAGAAAAATGTGTTTTTATAGATATATTATCTTTCCTCAGGGACACATAAATAATCCTAAATTTTACCCAGTTTGAAGAGCTCGAATATGGTGAACTGTTCTCTGATTTACAAATCCTGGCAATTCTAAGAGGAACAAGAATGAATTTGTCGTAAACTCAGCCCCACAGGACATTCTAAATATAGAATCAGCTTACCTTTGTCCAGAGCTTCACCAAGAGCTCAAAAAGCAGGTTCCTTTATTGAATGTAGAACTAATATCTTCAGGTGAAGAAATATTTTGAAGGTCTTTCTAAGGCAAAAATAAAAGAAAATGCTAAACCAAAGAGCTCTAGGGATCTATACATTCTAATCCAGGTTCACAGACTGTCTGATGTGAAAAATAAGACCACAGGAACACAGCTCTGCCTGCTACCATTTGACACTTCTTATATATTGTACTCCAATGGTTCTCTAACATTAAAGTGCTGCGAATCATTTTGAATCCTTTGGAAAAGACAGATTCCCTGACCTCATCCACCAAAGATTCTGGCTCAGTTCATCTCAGTTGGAATACGGAAATCTGGCACTGGGATGTTTGGTTTTCTGAGCAGGGAGTCTTTGGGCCTTACTTTAAGGAACATAATTCTATTTTTTGTGACTTGCCCCCACACCCCCCCCCCCAAAAAAATAGGTATATAAACAAATAACTTCTCTTTTCTTTTATTCCATTACTGGAGACCTGCTGCATGAAATTTGTGCACTGGGGGGGGGGGTGCCCCTCAGCCCGGCCTGCACCCTCTCACAGTCTGGGAGCCCTCGGAGGATGTCCAACTGCCAGCTTAGGCTCGCTCCCCATGGGAAGAGGGCCTAAGCCAGCAGTTAGACATCCTTAGTGCTTCTCCCGCCACCACCACTGTGCTCACCAGCCATGAACCCGGCTTCTGGCTGAGCGGTGCTCCCCCTGTGGGAGCACACTGACCACCAGGGGACAGCTCCTGCATTGAGCGTCTGTCCCCTGGTGGTCAGTGTGCATCATAGCAATTGGTCGTTCCGCCATTTGGTTGATTTGCATATTAGCCTTCTATGATATAGGATAAGTGGACAATTTGGCAATTATCAAAAATTTCACAACAAATGTGAGCAGCACTAAGATAGACTTCTTATGCCCAATGATTTAATTTTAAAATTTTTCTCCATATGAATGATTCTACTGGAATAGCAGAGAAGCACATTTCATACTCATAAGGCAATTGAACAAAATATTTCTGAGTCATTGGAACAATTCCTCAGCTAGGACCTACTAGCAGGAAATAACTATATAAAGAAAGCAATAATCTGTTAACCTTTAATATGAATCAAGAAAAATAAAACACCTTAGTTTTAGATACATTCTATATTTCAGGATTCCTATAGCATCTCCTGTAAGCAATCTCACCATTTACTACAGAGTTTCTCAACCTGGGCCCTGTTGACACTTTGGTCAGGATAATTCTTTGTTGTTGGGAGCCATTCTACACATGGTAGGATATTTAGCAGCATCACTGGTTTCTGCCTAGTAGATGCCAGTAGCACCTCCTCCCCAGTTGTGACAACCAAATTTTTTCCACATTGCCAAATGTCCCCTAGCAGAAAAAAATTCAATCCCAGTTGAGAATTGGTGTTTTACTACTATCTCATAATATTCAGATAATACTTATCAAATGCTAAAATGCCCACTAATATAGTGGGTTGATCCAATGCTACTGTCAAAAATATAGCTAATGTTTACTCTATGCCAAGAACTATGACTTTTAAAGAAAAAAAGAAAGCAAGTTATATATCTGATCTTGCTTAATCATCCTTATTAACTCTTTTGGTTTACAGATAAAAACACTCAGATTTAGACTTTGCTCGAAATAGTACAGAGCTTCACACCAGTAGCTTTACTATAGAACAAAGTTGAAGAAGTTAAAATGATGTCGCTGAACCCTCCGAGTTTTTATTAAAACCAGGCAACACTCACACCGGCACCCATAAAGAAAACAAACACCCAGCACAGAGACAGCTGTTCAACAAAGCAAAAAGACACAAAATACAATAAATAAATGACAGTATTTAAAGACAGACCTCATTGATTCTGACTTCATCCATTTAGAATTTGCCATTATTTAAAAAGGAGTTGGACTAGCATTGGCCTTCCCACCAGATACAAAAGAAATATCTGTGAAGTGAGGCTATACATAAGGTTCACAATGGAGTGCTTAAGTACTCAAAAAAATGCACAGTGGTAAACAATCCAGTTACCATCTATGCAAAGACCAACCCTGCTTGGATGCTAAATGAGAATAGCTCATCTAGTTATTGAAGTGGGTCCTCTCCTGGGCCACACTTTGCCTATCAACAGTGATAGCATCCAATGAAAAGGAGTAAAAATGCATATCTTTAAAAATCGTATTTAGATATACTTTGTTTTGTTTGTTTTTTTAATTTCTTTTTTTAATTTCTTCATTGATTAAGGTATTACATATGTGTCCTTATTCTCCCATTACTCTCCACCTCCCATTCATGCCCCCACCCCCCTGTTGTCTGTGTCCATTGATTAGGCTTATATGCATGCATATAAGTCCTTTGGTTGATCTCTCCCCCTAACCCCCACTGTCCCCTACCTTCCCTGAGGTTTGACGTTCTGATTGATGTTTCTCTGTCTCTGGATCTATTTTTGTTCATCAGTTTATGTTGTTCATTATATTCCACAAATGAGTGAGATCATGTGATATTTATCTTTCTCTGCCTGGCTTATTTCACTTAGCATAATGCTCTCCATCTCCATCCATGTTGTTGCAAATGGTAAGAACTCCTTTTTTACCGCAGCGTAGTATTCCATTACATAGATATACCACAGTTTTTTAATCCACTCATCTGCTGATGGGCACTTAGGCTGTATCCAAATCTTAGCTATGGTGAATTGTGCTGCTATGAACATAGGGGTGCATATATCCTTTCTGACTGGTGTTTCTAGTTTCTTGGGATATATTCCTAGAAGTAGGATCACTGGGTCAAATGGGAGCTCCATTTTTAGTTTTTTGAGGAAACTCCATACTATTCTCCACAGTGGCTGCACCAGTCTGCATTCCCACCAGCAGTGCACGAGGGTTCCTTTTTCTCCGCATCCTCGCCAGCACTTGTCATTTGTTGACTTGTTGATAATAGTCATTCTGACAGGTGTGAGATGGTACCGAATTGTTGTTTTGATTTGCATGTCTCTGATGATTAGTGACTTTGAGCATGTTTTCATATGTCTCTTGGCCTTCCTTCTGTCTTCTTTCAAAAAGTGTCTATTTAGATCAGTTGCCCATTTTTTGATTGGGTTGTTTATCTTCCTTTTGTTAAGCTGCATGAGTTCCCTGTAAATGTTGGAGATTAAACCCTTATCGTTGATATCATTGGCAAATATGTTCTCCCATGCAGTGGGCTTTCTTGTCGTTTTATTGATGGTTTCCTTTGCTGTGCAAATGCTTTTTATATTGATGTAGTCCCATTTGTTTATTTTCTTTTTAGTTTCCATTGCCCTAGGAACAGTATCAGTGAAGAAATTGCTTTGGCATATGTCAGAGATTTTTCTATGGATTCCTCTAGTATTTTTATGGTTTCCCGTCACATGTTTAAGTCCTGTATCCATTTTGAGTTTATTTTTGTGTATGGTATAAGTTGGTGGTCTAGTTTCATTTTTTTGCATGTATCTGTCCAATTTTCCCAACACCATTTATTGAAGAGACTGTCTTGACTCCATTGTATGTTCATGCCTCCTTTGTCAAATATTAATTGAGCATAGTGATTTGGGTCGATTTCTGGATTCTCTATTCTATTCCATTGATCTATATGTCTGTTCTTGTGCCAATACCAGGCAGTTTTGAGAACAGTGGCTTTGTAATACAGCTTGATATCTGGTATTGAGATCCCACCTACTTTGTTCTTTCTCAGGATTGCTGTAGCTATTCAAGGCCTTTTTTTATTCCAGATGAATTTTTGGAAAGTTCATTCTTTATTGGTTAAGGTGTTACATATGTGTCCTTATTCCCCCATACTGTTTAAGACCTCCCTCCCCCTGAGTTTAGGAACTGGTCAATCGTTGTTGTGCTTTATTAGCTTTCAGAAAAGAATAATTTTCATAAAACTATAAGATAACAGAACTGAGTTGTGCCTAAGATACTTTTATATTTTTCCTACCAACAAGAAGAGAAGCAAAGTTTCATTTTCCTTGAGAGTTCATGGCCATTTTCTCTAACATTTGTATTGCTTCTTCAAAGTTAAAAGACTATAACTAATGCCAGCCAACTCAATCTTTAGCAAAGGCAATTAAGCAACATTATTCAGGCTTACCAGTTCTATGCCATTTTATTGGCTAAAGCAATTAGAAGAATTTATCATTTTTAAAAATCACATAATTATTGACTATCACAAACCCTGTTACTGAGAAAGGTGATGACTTGTAACACTGCTATGAGGTAAAATGAAAATAAAGAATGAAAAGAGAGCCTTAAAGGTAGAGGTTAAAGGAGGAAAGAAACATAAATTACAATTACAGTGAAACATTGTGGAACCGTAATGCATTTTTTAAGACCCTTTAAGTCAAATTAATGAAAAGGAAAAGAAGCTCAATATTTGCCTTTGTAGAATTTTTATTTAAAGAGTTAAATTATTTCTTCTAACTCAACCTATTCATTTTACATAAAAGCTTTTAGGAGACAAAGTAAAATTTTTTCAAGATTTTATTTACAAAAGATCCTATATAATAAAAGGCTAATATGCAAATTGTCCCCTCAACCGGGAGTTTGACCAGGGGACGGCAACCGCCCATGTCCCCTCCCCCCTGGCTGGCCCTGCCCCCGATCATCCCCCCCAATTGGGGATGGGGCCAGCCCACCAACTGCCCACAGCACCCCCCCCTGCCATCTGGCCCCACGTCCGATTGCCCCCCACCCCGACTGGGGACAGGCCAGCTGGCCAACCACCCACAGTCCCTCCCCTGGGCCAACCTAGCCTGATCGGCCCCATTTGGAGCAAGCCAGCTGGACCCCACCTATGCAGGAATTCATGCATTGGGCCTCTAGTATAAATATAAAAGATATTTTTATATCTATAAATAGGAAAGAATGCAGGCATGAATTAAAAGTCATACAGCAAATCTTTATTTGGATCATCTGAAAATCTACATATTTTTCAGGTCTGGGGTCCTAAATTATCCATCTTTGGGTTTCTAATGCCCAACACATGTGTCTGCACTGAAAGGTGCTAAAAAAACAACATTGTTTCACTGCAGTGAGATATTGAATTTACTTTTTTACTAAGTCTTCTGGGTACACACAGAAGTAGCACTGGCCTCCAAAAGTTCATTATGGATATTTCTTCTCAGTTTTACATTTAATAGCAGAGGCTAATCTTTACATGTGCTTTTTCCCCTCAAGTCTTCACTGAATGTCATTGAAAGAAGTCTTTTTAACATCAGTTTGGTTTTACTGAGAAATAAACTAAGGGAATTCATCGGCATGAGCGACCTATTTGGCTTTATTTGGATAATGTCAATGGAATTATGCCCTGAGAGCAGCCTATTACATTTCCATTCAAAACCTGCCATCTCGCCTCTGTCTATTTCAGTGATAGTGTTCCTTCCTCATTTGTCTTCCAGCAGTGGACAGGGTTCATAAACACACGGGGAGACTGGCACAGCAGCTGAATTAACCACACATCCATCCCAGATGACCTCTTTTCTTCCTTCCTGCCCTTGCATTCTCTGTATCGGCTCAAGTCAGTTCAGTTCATTCCCATCCTCACATACATTCCTGTCTGAAGATAAAGGCCATAAACGTTAAATGGTCTTGCTCTGCTCCTTTTCTAGCCATACCCTTCTGCCTAAGGTGGGGAGTCCACCGAGTGAAGTAATTATGCCCAACCAGAGCCTGGAATGCCAGACTATGCCCCAGAATGCTGGAGGTTGCTGCTCAAACACAGCCCAAGTCCACTTCCAGGGCCTGGGTGTGGGCTTCCAACCAAGGGAAGCCTGTTTGCAAGAGGGATATACACAAATCTTGAATATATGGGCTAACGTGGCCAAATAGGATTATTTAGTATCTTCAAGGTATGAGATGGGGCCAAGGGTAGGCAAAGATGGGTGTGAGCCATGAGTATAGGTACCAGCCAGGGCCAACTCTGCCCCACATTACTGCATTTCATTATGTAACTTTGGAATTCTAAAGTCCTAGAATTCAAAATTGTTTTCCTAAACTATTACAGAAGATTATCTATCAAGGTAAAAACCTAAAACACATTTTATTTAATATGTTATCTTGATTTATAAATATTTATACTTATGGTAAGTATATGGATGTCCATTTGAACTTCTGCCTTGGAACCTGATAATGTGAGCAGCAGACCTGCTAGGTTTGGGAGTCCAGATTTAATTGATTTATTATGATCCTACCTTGTGCTAGGTCCTAGGTAACAGCAACAAACTGAACAGATAAGGTCCTGCTCTCAAGGAGCTTACATTCCAACAGGGGAAGATAAATAAGCAATGTCTAAGTAAACCAGAGGACTTGCTGCCAGATAGCATGACACAGTGAAAAACAGACTGAAGGACAGAGAAGGGGACTTCACTGAGTTTATAAGAGCAGACCAAATGTTTTTTTCTGTGGGATTGATAATTGCTTGCATGAGTAGAAGACTTCAGTATGAAGTTATAACATAGCACATGGTTGCAGGGCCATAGGGGAGGAAGCCTATAGCTTTTACAACCTCATGACTGGCCAGGTTAGTACATGTCTGTTCATACCCCTGTTTCACTCTGTAGGTAGGTTCACTCATACCACAAAATAAAAAATAAAAATTCTTTCTTTGCCCTGGCCAGTTCAGCTCAGTGGATAGAGCATCGGCCTGTAGACCAAAGGGTCCTGGGTTCGATTCCAGTCAAGGGCACGTACCTTGGTTGCAGGTTCCTCCCTGGCCCAGGCCCTGATCGGGGCTCTTGCAGGAGGCAACTAATCGATGTGTTTCTCTCACATTGATGTTTCTCTCTGTCTTTCCCACTCTCTTCTATTTTCCCTAAACATCAATGAAAAAAATATCTTCTGGTGAGGGTTAACAACAAAAATTTCTTTCTTTAATTAATCTATATATATAAAAGCCTAAGTGACCTTTACGTTGGAACGACCAGAATGACCAGCCGACCAGTCGCTATGATGCACAGGAGCTGCCCCCAGTGGTCAGTGCACTTCCACAGGAGTAGCGCTGCTCAGCTGGAAGCCAGGCTCACAGCTGGTAAGTGCAGCGGTGGTGGCGGGAGCCTCTCCCAACTCTGTGGCAGTACTACTGAGCGGCAGCAGCAGGTGCATTGGGCTGGGATAAGTGTGAACGGCGTGGTGCCCAGCCCTGGTTCAGGCTCCTCCCTGGCCACCTGCCACTTGGCGCATTGCGAGAGGGATGTCCGGGAGGACTGAGCCTAAACCGGCAGTCAGACATCCCCCAAGGGGTCCCAGATTGCAAGTGACTATGTCATAGCTTATAAACTGCTACACCCCACACACAGTTAAACAAGGAAGGTGGCTTCTGCAGTATTTGAAAAAGATATCTGTGGCTGCTTAATCCTAATTCATCAGAAGAATCTCCAAACTGTCCACATCCTGTTTATTCTGGGGATGAACATGCATTCTTATATATTGGGAACAGTCTCTTAGATTTAAAAATTAAAACCTGGCAAGGCTACTCTAACACTGAAAAAACGGAATGATGCAGCGATGACATGCATGGACTCTGGCTTGCACATTTTGTGGTCAGCCCTGATTCTTACACTTACAACTGCGTGACAAAGCCAATTCTCTCTGCTTCAGTTTTTCCACCCATAAGATGGGGAAAATGGTACTACTGCTTCAGAAGGATCATGTTATGTACTACTTTTTGTAATCAGGGAAAAAAAAAGTAGCTTCCCATACAACAGCAAGAAGCCTTTCAACTGTATGAAAAGTATGGTCACTGGTGCATGCAGTGCCCCGGATTGCAAGAGGGATGTCTGACTGCCAGTTTAGACCCGATCCCTAGGGACATGTACTGAGAGGTCCCGGATTGCAAGAGGGCACAGGCTGGGCTGAGGGACCCCCACCTCCCCATGCACGAATTTCGTGCACTGTGCCTCTAATAATATATAAATTTTACTTGCCTTAGCCAGAATGACTTTACACAGCTGTCTATATAATAAGACTTCTACTTCCACAAAAGCCATAAAATATGAGCTCTTGAAGAAAGAATAGAATGAGCCATGATGATAGCTACCCAGCATCTAATTAAAACAAAAGAGCCTGAAAATGACTTTCTTGTTATTCACGGTATTATTAAATTTGACGGATTATCCTAGCTACTTTATCCTCACATAGGACATCCTCTTTGCTTTGGGGAAAAGGAGAGTTAACCAGAACAAATTATGGCTGTTAAAAATCCCTCTATAGTTCACAGTTTGAGATTTGTGTTTCATTCAATTCTTTTACCACCTGTCTTGCATTTGCCAACCCACTAAAACGTTTATCAGGCCAGAAATTCAACTTCTATAACATGGTAATTCCTTCTCACTATAAAACATTTAATTGAGTTAATATTTTAAGGTTTTAATTACCATCATTAATGGTAAGGGGAAAAAATCTGTCAGCAAAATTTGTATTACTTTTCCTTTAGTGAATGTGGTCATTAGATTCTACCTTAAGAAGATCACATTTCCTGAAGGACCTGAACAATGATGAGCTAAGAAAAAATAGTTGAAACAGATAAATATATAATATTAACCAAATACAGGGAGAGTCAATCCAGGGCAAATTCACCAATGTCTATTCCTTGAGCAGGTTCCCTACCTCATTTATATATTTTTCTCGGAAGAAATAGGCAGAGCAAATAACCATCCACTGGCTCACCATCCACATTCTTTTGCAGGTTAAATTTCACATGGCCTTTGTGGCTTTTCACTTTTGCAGATTTACTTTTTTTACATCAGTATGACTTCTTCAGGATATAAATGAGTGTGGAAAATACTCTGGTGCATGCCAAGTGGAACTATTCACTTTGCAAAGATTCTCCAAGTGATGCTTAGGGTTGAACCCTTAATTCCAAAAGCAGGAACTTTTAAAAACTGGTTAACAAAGGTATTTCTGAGCTTTTTATGTGTAAGAGTATGGGGAAGGAAGTGTTTTCTTTTCATCTTCCCTCAATTTTACGACTTCCACAGACTCACTGATAAATGGCCCACTGATCTATTGGATCTAAGAATTCAACCTCAACTTAAACCATAAATTCTGCATAAAAATAATGGCAGCAGTTGGTATAAAAACCAATTTAAAACAAGGAAGGGGATCAGCATAAAGATACCAGGGGAATTAAGCTATTTGGTTTGTATGAGCTTTTAAATATTCCAAGCCAAAGATTTTATACAGGAAAAGACAGGTGAGAGTCAATGGGAATATAATAAAAAAAAAAATAGGAGGTCGCAGGGGTGAAGGCTGAGAGGCAGCAGTTGGCTCTAGATTGAGCTTGTTGGATCACACAGGGTTCAAGTCTGAACACTTCACATCAAGAAAGGTCTGGCCCTAGCTGGTCTGGCTCAGTGGATAGAGCGTCAGCCTGGGGACTAAAGGGTCCTGGGTTTGATTCTTGTCAAGGGCACATGCCCAGGGTTGCCGTCTGGATCCCAGTGGGGGGCGAGCAGGAGCCAATCGATGATTGTCTCTCAGCATTGATGTTTCTATATCTCTCTCCCTCTCCCTTCCTCTGAAATCAATAAAAATATATTTTTAAAAAATAAGATTAATTCAGTGTCACATAAACCAAAACCACTAATGCAGGGTGGACATCCTAAGGAAAAATAAAGACAATTGGAGGCAAAAGGCAGGAAGGTATATTTCAGCAGAATATAAAGAAGACCTTTATAACTTTTGGAGTTGTCCAAAAATTAGGTTATTTCTTATTGTACTTCCCAGGACTGGAGCTGTTCAAACAGGGTCTAGACAACCTCTTACCTAAGATGCTATTGAGGGGGTTTGTACACTAAGCCCAAGGGTGAAAGGAGGTACTTCTGCAACTTATTCTCTCCTGCTTCTGAATTCTGCATTGCTTAGTGGGGTAGGTATTATGATATACTGGACCTCAGAGGTGAACAGTCCACATCTGAAAATTAAATAAGAACAAGAAGAAAGCCAGCATAATACAAGCCCATCTTACAATGGTTCCAGTAAATCCAGTCTTATTTTTCAATGAATCCAGGATGAGTGGAATCTGACAATGGGTTAGCTGGGATCCCAGCTTCTGAAAACAAAGTGCACATCTGGTGCCCTCAAGCAGTGTTTATGTGCAAAAGGACTGACCGGAGGTGTGTTTTGGTTAATCAAATAATATTCAATGCATTAAATTTACATATTTTATCTTAAGTTTGCAATTGAGCTTATTATTCTTATTTTATTGTAAGTCTAACAAAATTGAAGGGCTCAGAATAAATTTATTCCAATTTGCAAATTTAATTATGTACCTTCAAACATTTTAACTGCAATATAAATGTAATGTGTTAGATTTTCTTTCTAAAATACTTCTACTTTCCGCCTGGCAAAGCTTCCCACATACCTAAATAATTCTAAAAAGTCTAGTAAATTTAATTTATAGATACAGTTACTCTTGTTACCAAAAATATCTTAATGAGATTGCAAACATATATAGTCTAATATATACGTGTATAGAGTCATACATGTATATAATCTCAAACAATAGGAGGCCAAATTGGTGATGCCCACGCTTGTAATAATATTCGCTCCTTCAGAGAGGGTACAGATTTTGTTTCATAGTAATCCCCTCCTTATCCTGTGTAGTGTTGTGTGTTTTTTTAATTTCTCTCTCTCTATTGTCTTCTTTGTTGCAGTACTTAAACAGATTCATACCTTTCTGAATGTAGAGACAGAAGACTCCTTAGTGACCTGATGTTCCCTGTTAGCTCCTTCTTTTCTCTTTCTTCAAGGTCATTACCCTCAAAATATTGATTTGCAAACACTGTATCACTCAACTTCACACTATTCAAACTATTGCCCACCAAATTGCAAATACAATGAACTTTCCCCCAGTCTAGCCTCCTTGATCTTACATAGTTGTATTTAACATTGTTTATTCTTCAGAGACTTACCTTAGCTTCCATGAAATTAGCTCATTCTGGTTTATCCTTCAGCCTCTCCACTAGCTCCTCCTCAGCTGTTTCCTTTGGTGACTTCTCTTTATATTCCCAGTCTACAAAGCATTTAAGCCCTCCTTGGTTCTGCTCTTACCCCCCTCCATTAGATATACTCTTTTCTGATATATTTGACACACTCAGAACAGTACATAGTAGAGGCCCAAATATTTGTTGAGTAATTAAATAAAAAAATATTTTTTAAAGAGCAACATTTTAAAAGTATGGTTTTTGGTAATGTAGATTTGTTCTTGATTTTGTGTTTCTAAATTATGATTTAACCTTATGGAAATCCAGAAAGAAAGTGTTACAAAAATTTTTTAAGGCATCGAGTTTTACAAACTCAGAATATAACTGTGCTTAGAGCCACTGAGAGGAAGCAAAAATTGAGTTTGCTCATCAGAACATAAAAATAAAATAGGAGCCATCTTTTTTATGCAGGTGAGTCCTTATAACTCTTTTTTAATACTCCATAAAATCATCTTTCAGTTTCAGATCTGGGAGATTTTTTCCTTTTAAAAATCTTCTGTGAAAAAAAAAAAGTCACAAATCTAATAGGACAGAAACTCTTAAAACCACAGATATGATTAAGGCTCAGTTCCCTAATAAATATGCAGTGAGACACTGTCAGCCCTTGAAATAACGAGCTGTGATCTATGATAAATGTGCCAATAACACATTTCCCAGGGCAGCATATTTCAGATTGCTAGGACACAGTTGAATCGCGGCAGGATCTTATTTTTACACAAACTCTTTCTAAACTCCAAACACATATAAAATTAATTTCTTTCATCACATTAACAGCGGACTCTCAATCACTGGAAAGTGTGCTGGTATCTGACAGACATAAAAAGGTTGGTTTGCATTTGCCAGAGGAGGAGGGCACACAGAAAGAAGCAGGTTCATCATGTGGAATAAAGTTTTGTATATCCTGGTCTATGAGATATATTGCTTGTTTACTAGTTACAGATGATTGTAAAGGTGAGTGCATAATGGCTTCATGAACTTTAAATTAAAAGATCCGACTTTTCTTTAACAGCATGCAGGAATTAAGAACAATATAAATGCAATAGTCCTAGAACAAAAAGTGAAATTATAAAATGCTTAAAACCCTGGAGTGCCCCGGCCCGCGGGGCAGCAACGAGGGCACGCAGGAACCACCTAAGAGAATGAAACAAACAAGGAACTCGAAGAACGGAGGCAAGACAAGGTTCCTGATCAAGCCTCGTTTTTTTATTCGAGTGTTGCAGTATATAAGCACTCAGGAGGGGAGGGGTAGGATAAGGAGTTGCCATGGGATGATTGGTTGGGGACTGGGTATCTGTCCTAGCTGATTGGTTATTCTGATGTGGGGGGTTCTTCTGGCCCTTGGGCGCACGGGCTTTCTTTGTCCTTGCTCTTTGTCCTTGCTCAATCAGGAAGTAGGGCTGACCAGGAAGTAAGACCGAACTGCTTTCATGGCTCCTGGCATCTCCTCCCTTTCTGTTTTTAAGCGGGAGTGGGCTTTAACGGAGCGAGGGAGTAGTGACCCGGCTCCTCCCGTGGGTTTCCCAAGCCCACAGGTAATGACTGTCTCCTCTTGTCTTCATGGCTGAATTATTTCCTGCTAATTCCTCTCTGTTGCAGGAATCCTCATGGTCCTGGAGTGTTTTTTTTTTCTGAAAATATACAAACATATTCTCGACCAAAAGTTAATAAAGGTGTCTTTTCTATAAATTTGACTTGGGATCCTTTTTATTTTTGCCCAACTAATTTTCCTTTGGCTTATTTTGACACCATGTGTGTTTTTCATGGGTGTCTTGCTGTTAGCATAACAAATGAAAATTAATTTTCAAAGTAAAAATTTTTCTAGATGTAATTTACTTACAAGGTATTTTTCCTTACATAATATTACTCCACTATCCCTCCTTTTTTGATTTAATTATTAGGAGGCTTTTGGAAAATATATAATGCAGTCTTGATAACTTTAAATTTTAATTTTTTGCACAAAAATATGACTGCTTTAGGTTCATTGCATGTTAAGCAATTTTACCATGAATTGAACTACAAATAGAAATTTTGGTTAATACTTTAGGAACAGCCTTTTGTACAATTAGATTTTCTTGAATATTCCCTTATTTCATTTAGCCAATTTAAATTAATCTGAAAACTTGACTATTTTACTGTCAAATTTAATACTTTAACAACAATTTTAGTTAATGGAAAGGATTATATGCATCCTTGAGAAAGCCCTGAGCACTCCTGGATTTAGGCTAGATTTAGGTATAGGGCAGCTGCCATCAACCACTTCTCTGTTGCCTGGGTCTCCGTCTTAGCTGGGCCAAGTCTCTTGTTTGTAACTGGGTCTCAGTCTTAGCTGGGCCAAATCTGTTTGTTGCCTGGGTCCCAATCTGAGCTGGGCATGGGAAGCACAAAGCAGCCATGGGGCAGGAGACCTCCCTCAGAAGGGGCGAGAGTTCAAGCCCCTGTAATGTTGGGGGGGTGAGGATCTGTGCCACACCTCTGTTGACCCCCAAGTTCTCTCCTGATGGCCCCCTGCGACTGTGCCTGTCTTAGGTTGCCCCTCCCTTGAGGAGTCTTACCCGTCATTGACTAACCAGCCATCCTCCGGGGTCAAGCAGGGTGATGTGAGGTTCAGTTCTGTCTCCTTGGTAGCCTATGCCCCTATGGCCTCCATGCCCAGCACCTGCCTTGGGATCCTCTTGCCTACTGGCGGGGCCCTGGCATAGATCACATATCTTGGGGAACCCAGGTTTTTTCTCCAGGGAAGGCCCAGCTCACGCCATTGTGCGAGAGACAGATCCATGGTGCCAGCCACTACGAGGCTTCAACCTAAAGCTCAGGCAACAGCTGTGGGCAATTGGATTGTGAGAAGAGGGTTTCTCTTGGCAAAAAGGGCCAATATAGAATGCTCAAGTACCTTCCCAAGGGGCCTTTCACACAGTGGAAGGAATTGAATCCTTTCATGTCCCTTTTAAATTGCTGCCAAACATTAAAAAAAAAATTTTAGATTTTTAAGTTTGTTTGGATTAATTGTACAATATGCTGTTTGTAAAATATCAAAAATTATAATGACATTGTAGAATAATATCATGTAAGGATATTCTTTGCTTTAGGCCATGGCAATTCAATTTCAAACTGGCTGTCAATTTCTTTTTGTATAGACAAGGTCTAGTTACATTTTCTGTGCCTCTCAAATTTCTCCTTTTTTATTAAGCTGGAATTTTATTTTTTAAGAGTATCCCCATTAGCTAATTTGCATATACAGAGGGATCATGGGAAGCCTTCAGTAACTTTCTTAGAATACTTAATCAAATTGCTTACAAAGACATTGGCTTATTCCAAAGGAAAGGGTTGGCCCCTATGGCTTTCAAGATGGCGGCCCCCAGGGGGAGCAGCAAGACATGTGGCCATCATGGTGGCTGTCTAATCCATTCCTTTAAAAGACAGTCAAATTTATATTGCAGACAAACAAAAATCTCACTAGCTGTTTCTGGTCTTTATTAGAATTGTTTATAAAAATATTGGCTTTTTATTTAGCTGAAAACCTTGATTATAATTTAAAAAGCTAATATATTTAAGTAATTAAAGTAGGTATCTTCATTTAAAAAGCAAAGCAAATTTAGTAAATGTTTATGTCTGATTCACAAGCAGCAAATGTTGCCTCGCCTCTTAGTTTAATTAAGAATGCAGGCAGCTATGGGCTTTTTGTCATTTTAAATTCTGCTGTTGGATTATAAGAAATATTTAGTTACTTCATTTTGCCCTTCTTAAAGGACAAAACCTTCATAACATTTAAAATAAATTTATTAATTTTTATTTGATAAGGCTTTCCATGCAATTTCAAGTATATTAGATCTGTTAAATTTAAAAAGATTTCCTTTAAGAAGAGAATAAATTTCTTGTATTACTCTGGGCCCTTGGAACTTTCCAAGAATCATCTCTGTTAAAGCCTTGAAATTTTAACATGGAAAAAATGATCAAATATATATATATCCATATATGATTTAAAGATTATAATACTTTTTATAATTATCTTAAGATATCAATTAGATTTTAAACTAGTTTTTGCATAGAAAAATTTGAATTAATCCTCTTTTTTAATTAGACCAATAATAAGCAACTTATTTTGAATTCCTAATTATTAGAGAAAACACAACATTTTATTTTCTCAAAAATAAGTTCTTATACTTTAGACATTTAATTACCACAGCTATATAATTTCTCCCAATTTAATTTGCACTTTGAACTTTTAAAGCTGGCAAGTCAAATATATTTAGCATTTCCTAGATTAATAACACTTTACGTTTTTAAGAAAAATACAAGACATAATCAATTAATAGATTCAATTCTGTCCTCTAGGTTTTTTATGAGGCAAATTTAAACTTTACTTTTTATTTGCCAGTAGCTCTGTAAAACTCGGTTTGGTTTATTCTAATGTAAATTACCACATTTTTCAAAGATGGTTCCTGGCAGGAAACTAGATTACCTGTCTTCTAGGGGAAGGGCGTCTTACCCCTTCCTCCATTAACAAAGGGCGTAGCCAGTTACCTGGGCTACTTAGCTCTTTATAATTAATACATTATTTATCTATATTTCAACAATTTCTTTGAGATTCTAGAGTCAATTATAATTATTTTCAAGCATTCACTTTGGATAAATTCTATAACAGAGACAAATTTATTTTCTTGTAGGCCTTAAAAGTTAACTTTTTTAACAAGTTTCATTAGCATTGTATTTTAGCCGATAGGGCCTGTGGCGGGGCTTTAGTTTTAGTTTTTCGTCTGTTGGGGGGTGATTTTGTTGAGGGAGGAGTATTCTGTTGGGTAGGACTTAGGGTGGAAAGCTCAGCCTCGAGGGCTTGAATTTCTTTAATAAGTTGGACATGCTCTCGTTTCTGCTGTAAAATTTCCTTTAAAGAAGAAACTTCTCGAGCAAGGGTTATTTTAGCTTGTCTGATGGGGTCAGATGGACAGGAGTTAAAATCTGGAAGAGGAGAAGGATGAACTAGGGAATTGGGGTTATAGGGTGGGGGTTTATGAAGCGCCAGGGCAGTTAGGCGCCAAGGGTCATCATGATAGCGAGCCGCCTCCTCATCTAAGGTTTCTTGTCCTTCGGGGGTTAGGTGATCTGAATGATCTCTTTTAAAGGTAAGCGAAGGGTAGATATTGGGGATTTTTTCTTGTGGCTTTTCTGGTTCTTTTTTAATATTTAAAGGTTTTTGGTCTTTAGGGGTCTCTGGGGGTTCTCCTGGGAGATCTATAACGACTGAAGGGCATGATGAGGGGGGACGGGAGTTTTCCTTAAGAATCTCCTCTCCTGTTTTGATGACCTCTTTAACATCAGGGTCTTGAGAATGGATTTTTAGAATGTCATGAATTAAGTTCCAATAAGAAAAGGCAGTAACAGGAATCTTCTCAGGGCCAAGGGCCCGATAAAAATCCTGTAGGGCATCTCCTACCCATTCCCAGCGTTTTTGATTAATAGTTCCTTCTAGGGAGAACCAAGGGCAGGTATCATGAACAAACTCAAAGAACTGCCTAAGGTCTTTTCTTTTAACCCTTATTCCTCGCGCTCTGAGGGATATCTTGACACCGTCAAGGAACATTTCATGGGCACTCAAAGAATTCCCCATTATTGGTCGACTGGATGGCTCTCCGAGTGACTCCTTCCCCCACGTAAGCCTCTGGGACGTATAATCCCCATTCCAGGTCAGCCTGAATTTTCCCATCAACCCAGGGATTCAGGCGGAATTACTCTCTTTTCGACTCTACCCTTTACTCCCTTGCTTGCGTGAAACAGTCGGTAGGTATAATCCGCCTACACGGATCCACACAGACGGGAAGACCCCTTTTGCCCTTTTCAGGGAGTAGGAATTCCCTTTGTTGAGTCAGTGAGGTGAACGACCTTTTGTTCAAAGCAAGCTCAAGGTTTTAAGAGTAGATCTAATTGGAGAGAATTCGTGACAAGAAAGCCGGGCGACGGTACTAATTCAAGTGAATCAGAGTTCTCACAGCCAGAGATGGGTACCTTTCATTCTTCCCCAAATCGGCAAGTGAGTGCTTATTAGTGGGCAGGAAAGAATCGACCAAGAGAGCCAATAATAGCAGTCGAGCAAAAAGGGGTGAAATGTTCTGAAATCTTGTTTGAAAAATCGTCTACCTACCTTCCTCCGATCTGTCTCACGGCGGGTGGGACTGTGGCGATATAATGCTGAGTCTTCACTCGCGGGTCCTCGCGGCGACTCTGGGGGGGTGCCTGGCCAGGGCTTCTCCAGTAGACGTTCTCGTCGGGGGTCCCCAGGGTGCCCCACGTTGGGCGCCAGATGCCCCGGCCCGCGGGGCAGCAACGAGGGCACGCAGGAACCACCTAAGAGAATGAAACAAACAAGGAACGCGAAGAACGGAGGCAAGACAAGGTTCCTGATCAAGCCTTGTTTTTTTATTCGAGTGTTGCGGTATATAAGCACTCAGGAGGGGAGGGGTAGGATAAGGAGTTGCCATGGGATGATTGGTTGGGGACTGGGTATCTGTCCTAGCTGATTGGTTATTCTGATGTGGGGGGTTCTTCTGGCCCTTGGGCGCGCGGGCTTTCTTTGTCCTTGCTCTTTGTCCTTGCTCAATCAGGAAGTAGGGCTGACCAGGAAGTAAGACCGAACTGCTTTCATGGCTCCTGGCACTGGAGTTAATTTCTGGGAGTTAATTTCTTTCAGTCATAAACACACACACACAATTTGTATGGAATTTCTATGATCCCACACTCGCATATAGCTTAAAGTCTATGGTACAAATCTTTCAAGGGACATCATGCAATTACTGCTCGACAATGGACTGTAGAGGATGCTGTGGGAATACAGGTGAAGGGCAGGCTCACTGCCTCCTCCACAAAAGAAGAACTAATGGTAGTTTTTATCTCAGAAGAATAAGATGAAGATTAAAAGAGCTAGCACGTATGGAAGAGTTTAAACAGATCCTGGCTCATGGTGAACACTCAGTACACAATGGCCTTTATATTACAGGGGCCTATTCAAGGCTCACATTAATACCCAGGTCAGACACAGAACTAGGCACAGAGAATACATTAGTGGGCAAAACAGAGGTTGTTCCTACCTGTCTCATGATGCTTACAGTCTAGTGGGGAAGACTGGGTAATGTAACAAGTGTTCCAGGAGAGGATGCAAAGGAACTTGTGGAAAGGGAGAGCCAGGCCCCTAACAAATCTAGGCATTCAGAAGAGTTCTCCATAGATCATATTAGAAACAGAGCCAGTGGGTCCCCTCTCAGGATCCTGGCCACTAGGTTTATAACCAGTCCTAGCCTAACCCAGCTGTGGATATGCTGGCCTGCTAAGGGAAGGAAGAACTATATGCCAAGGGAGTGGTGAACACTCTGCAAAGTACATGATATTCTAACCACTTTTCTGTACATCTGAAACTAATAAGAATCATACTGAATAGAAACTGTATTTGAAAAAATTAAATAAAAGGAGTGCAGAAGTACATGTGGGGATGGATTCTAAGCATGCTTGACTAAGGGAAGCAGAACATAAAACTGGATAAGGAAGAGTTTGTTGACTCAATAGAATCCTATCTCTCTGTCCCAATAGATAGGATTTACCACCTTGGCAATGATCGTAGGAGAGGGTGCTAACTCATTACTAGCATGGCTCCTAGGGGCATGGAAAAAGCAATGGCCAATGCCCAAAAGACAGAATCATGGTGGTAGATGGTGGAGAAAGAGATTAAAAGGCTCGGGAAAGTGGGCAATCTGGAACATATACCAGGTGTGACCAGGAGACTCTTCAGATTATTATGCTCCACGTACACAACACACACCAAGGCCACGAAAATGTGCTGGTGAGAGGGGCACCAAGGTCACTAAATAGTTCAACAGTGGCTGTCCTCTGCAGGCTCAGGCTGCCAGTAGGGAGCGTAGTTCACTAATAGCAGTCGAATGCCAGGATGCCAAAACAATCTGGCAGTGTGACTCAACGTCCGGGAGGCTGGGGGGCTAAGAATGGCTAACTGGAGGTGGCATGCAGGTGCAAGCCAGCTCGAGGGCACCACCAGATCTGGAAGTGACTTGGTTAAGTTTTCTGCTAAAAGGCAGAAAAAGGAATCAAGATATATATTGTCCAGTAATAGGAAAATAAAGATAATGAAATATTTGTACATTTAATTATGTGCCTTGTGAAACTTACTTACATTGCTATATTTTCTTTATTGAACTGTCCCCCTCCAACAAAAATTAAAAATGTTAGCATAAAGCTCAAAGCTTGGTGAAGATGTGCCCATGTCAATTTAAAACAACATAAGCAGCCAGTAATTCTATGGGGGTAGGGGGGTGGAGGGGCATGGAATCTCATGCATTAGTGTATTTTATGCTGGTGCTATGTGATTAAATGCTGGTCATTATTCTGAAATTATGATAATGTTCACTTCTCCGCCCTTTCTCTACTCCCCAGGAGCAGGGCCTTCTAAAACACACAGCATCAGCCACTCAGCCCATAATCTTCATTGGGGTTATTTAATCTGAAGTTAAACTCAAGCAAAATAAATTAAGGTGAGATTCTACTTAGCATTCACATTACAACTATGACTATGAAAATAAAATTTAACTAATTCTGAAAATTGTATGGGTCTTCAAAGGCTTAAAAAGCAAGCAGAATATATAACATTATAAGGCATAAATAGCTCACTTGAAGAACAATTGAGTAAATAGCTAATAGCCAAACTAAATTAGTAAAGAATTGGGAGTTTAATTGAAAGAACAGAATAAAACAATAATTCAGAGAGCAGCCTGTTTAAAAGGCACATTGTGACTAGTTCATAAATTCATAGACCATCTTTCTCATGGGCCACATCAGAGGGTGAACTTTCTCTTTTCTAGAAATCCTTCTTGTAGAAGGCCCCTGGGAAGGCACATGGGCATTCTTTAATTATTGTCAGCTGAACCCAGTGGTGTCAGCAAAGCCATGCCCTGGGAACACGCCTTGCCAAAAGGGCAAGAGTGTTGTCAGCTTGACCTTCATTTCAGCCTATGGTGTGGGGAAGTGGGTTTTGATATCTAAATCCAGCCTAGCACCAGGAATGCTCAGGGCCTACTAAAGAATGCAAATAATCTCCTTTGTCTTGACTTTTGGTGAAACTTCCTGGTATTTGGGGGTATAAAATAAACACGCTGCATCGGCTCTGGGTCACTGTCTCTCCATCAGAAGAGGGCAGCGGTCCACCCGGCCCCAGCTTTTCTTTCTATCTCTGTGTCTTGTCTTTTTCTTTTATTTCTCAATCCCCAGCCTCCTCTACTCAGGAATTGGACCCACTCTCTAGCCGTACTGGATGCGGAAAAGAGAGAAAATAGTTATACTTCTAACCTGCATCCTTTCAAAGGAATGAAGATGACTTTTCTAAGTAGGATTGCTAATTCTGGGGAATCTTTAAAATATTTGGGTAGCTCAATTCAAAAAAAACTTGAATCAGAGGCCATCAAGGAAATCCTGTGTTTAAAGCACAGAAGTTAGAAAAAAAAAATCTACCCTGTCTTCCCTCTATCAATGGCTCATATGCTTTGTACTTGGCACTTTATAAAGTATGTTATAAAAACTGTCCCTTCACATTCTCACAGAAATCCTGTGTCATAATTTTAGCCCATTTTTAAGCTAAGGAAATAAAAGCCCAGTAATTTTGAGACCAGTTCAAGGTCAAACTGGTTTAAGGCAACTCACTGAATTAAGGTACAACTCAAACTAATCTCTTCTTTCTTCGTGCACTATCATCAAAGAGCTCAGGACCTCTCAGAGAAACAGCCATCCTTAGTCATTCTTATATGAACAACCTAGACGTCTGTCCATCCCTCCTTTATTAGAGCTAATGGGCAGAAATCTTTCATGGCATCTGTATCTCTCCTTTGGCTATCATTAAATCATTGACTTAAATCATTGACTTAAAATATAATTATCAGTATGACACATCTATAATCATTTTGCCCCAGGGAAAATATTACAAGATACACACTAATTTATTTACTCACATTAAGTAAAGATGTATAAAGAAACTCTTTAAGTTACCACCCAAATTAAGAGAAAACATAAATTGGAATGTGATTACTTGAGTCACAGAGGACCCTTCCTTTCAAAAGGATTCACTGCAGGGTTCCTTTGGGCTGAGAGCTGCCCAGCTGTATGTTAAATGATTTCATATACTATACAAGAACGTAATTTACATGTAAATGCCCACAATCGTGGCTATTACACAGAGTGAGATACTGTCCATTGTATGAGCAGCAAGATTTAAATTTATGGGAAGTACCACACAGGAGAGCATCTACAGCTTAGGTGGCTCTCTCTCCATCCCATAAAGGTGAGGCTGAAAGGATGCTAAAGGTTCATTTGACTCCTCTCCCAGCCCCGAGTTGCAGACCTGGGACTAAGTTATCTTAAGAGGAGCAGTCCTGAGATGGAAGACGCTGACGACGCCTTGCCATACTAGCAGTCAGCAGCTGTGCGTCGCAGCAGGTTGCCCAGGACCAAACCAGAGAGGGTCGGACCTGCATTACCACCATTTGTCCACCATCCAGAACTGAAATATAATTGCTGACATGTACACATAAGGAACTATTTGACATTGAAATTGGGACTCAAAAGAACTGTTGGCCCAGAAAGAAACTCACTACAGACTGATGCATTTGCCTCCCAGCATAACCATTATTGCTAGTCTCATTTTCGGTTCTTATAAGGGTATTTCTAGTATCACATGATCTCACTCATCTAGGGGAAATAATGAACAACATAAACTGATGAACAAAAACAGACCCGGAGACAGGGAAGCATCGATCAGACTGTCAAACCTCAGAGGGAAGGCAGGGGAGGGTGGGGGTAAGGGGGAGAGATTAACCAAAGGACTTGTATGCATGCATATAAGCCTAACCAGTGGTCACGGACAACAGGGGGGTGGGGGCATGCATGGGGAGGGGTTTGGATGAGAATGGGGGGATGAGGACAAATATGTGATACCTTAATCAATAAAGAAATTAATAAATAAAAAAAAGTCAGAATTGTCTGTCCTGCTAGTAACAGCCCTTTCCATAGCTCCCTACAGAAGCCCCATCTGTTTCAACATCAACACATTCCACTTGTGGCCACAAATGTAGTAGGTGCCTGGAGTTGATTAAAGACTCATTCTCTTCCTTCCAGGTTTATGTTTCACATGTGCATATATGTCTCCTTCTGCAAAACACAAGCAAGCCATCAACATGTAACTGAGTAATAACACGTGCTACTGGATGATTTCATCATGTGATCCTCAGGTACTCCCTGGCAAATACTCCTGGTCACATTGGGCACTTTGCTTTGTCCCTTTTGTTTCCCTCTATTAGTAGAGGGTTTGTGGAGCAGATGCAGTGGAAAAGGAAGTGGAAAAACAAAACAGAGAAATGATTTGTAAAGACAGTCTAGAAATTCATTTACTCTCTATGTATTCATTTGTTTATTGATGTTTTTATTTATTACCTTGCCTCATTCTAAAAAGGTATTTAAAGCAGCATAGGACACAAGTACCACATCAATATAAAAATAGAAAATCAGAGGGAAAGAAGGAAAAGAAAATTAAGAAAAGGGAAATGATAGTATTCCAATAATATGTGATAAAGTCATATATGTTTTTTTAAGTAGTCCTGAAAATCCAGTCAGTCTTTAAATTTTTGGGGGGGGAGGGAGAGCATTGTTTTATTGTTTAAAGTATTACATATATTAGTACATATATCTCCTTTTTATTCCCCATTGACCTTCACCCAACCTCCCCTACCCACTGTCGCATGACCTCATCCCACCCCCCACCCCCAAGTGACTTGTGTCCATTGGTGTGCTTATATGCATGCATACAAGTCCTTTGGTTGATCTATTTCCCTCCCACCCCATCACTCCCCAGCCTCCCCACTATAATTTGACAGTCTGTTTGATGCTTTACTGCCTCTGTATCTATCTTCTTATTCATCAGGTTATAATGTTCTTTATTTTCCATAAATGAGTGAGATCATGTGGTATTTTTCTTTCATTGCCTGGCTTATTTCACTTAACATAATGCTCTCCAGGTCCATCCATGATGTTGCAAATGGTAAGAATTCCTTCTTTTTTATTGCAGCATAGTATTCCATTGTGAAGATGTACCATAGTTTTCTAATCCACTCATCTGCTGATGGGCATTTAGGCTGTTTCAAATTCTTAGCTATGGTGAATTGTGCTGCTATGAACATAGGGGTGCATATATCTTTTCTGACTGGTGTTTCTAGTTTCTTGGGATATATTCCTAGAAGTGGGATTACTGGGTCAAATGGGAGCTCCATTTTTAGTTTCTTGAGGAAACTCCATACTGTTCTCCACAGTGACTGCACCAGTCTGCATTCCCACCAGCAGTGCACGAGAGTTCCTTCTCCTCCACATCCACACCAGCACTTGTTGTTTGTTGATTTGTTGATGATTGCCATTCTGACAGGTGTGAGATGGTACTGCATTGTTGTTTTGATTTGCATCTCTCAGATAATTAGTGACTTTGAGCATGTTTTTATGTGTCTCTTGGCCTTCCTTCTGTCTTCTTTTGAAAAGATTCTATTTAGGACCGTTGCTCATTTTTTTATTGGATAATTTATCTTCCTTTTATTAAGGTGTATAAGTTCCCTGTAGATGTTGGAGATTAAACCTTTATCAGTGATAATATTTGCAAATATGTTCTCCCATACAGTGGGCTTTCTTGTTGTTTTGTTGATGGTTTCTTTTGCTGTGAAAAAGCTTTATATTTTGATGTAGTCCCATTTGTTTATTTTCTCTTTAGCTTCCATTGCCCTAAGAGCAGTATCGGTGAAGAAATTGCTTCAGCATATGTCTGAGATTTCTCTGCCTATGGATTCCTCTAGTATTTTTATGGTTTCCCATCTATGTTTAAGTCCTTGATCCATTTTGAGTTTATTTTTGTAGATGGTGTAAGTTGGTGGTCTAGTTTCATTTTTTTGCATGTATCTGTCCAATTTTCCCAATACCATTTATTGAAGAGACTGTCTTGACTCCATTGTATGTTCATGCCTCCTTTGTCAAATATTAATTGAGCATAGTGGTTTGGGTTGATATCTGGATTCTCTATTCTATTCCATTGGTCTATATGTCAGTTCTTGTGCCAGTACCAGGCTGTTTTGAGAACAGTGGCTTTGTAATACAGCTTGAAATCTGGTATTGAGATCCCAGCTACTTTGTTCTTCTTTCTCAGGATTGCTGTGGCTATTCGGGGTCTTTTTTTATTCCAGATGAATTTTTGGAGAGTTCTTTCTAGGTCTGTGAAATATGCCGTTGGTATTTTAATGAGGAGTACATTGAATCTATAGATTGCTTTGGGTAATTGATTCTCCCAATCCATGAACATGGTATGTTCTTCCATCTGTTTACGTCTTCCTCTATCTCTTTTTTCAGTGTCCTGTAGTTTTCCGCGTATACGTCTTTTACTTCCTTAGTTAAGTTTATTCCTAGGTATCTTAATTTTTTTGGTGCGATGGTAAATGGGATTGCTTTTTTAGTCTCTCTTTCTGTAAGTTCACTATTGGTGTATAGAAATGCCATAGATTTCTCGGCGTTAATTTTGTATCCTGCTACATTGCTGAATTAATTTATTAAGTCTATTAGTTTTTTTGATGGAGTCTTTTGGGTTTTTTATGTACAATATCATGTCATCTGCAAATAAGGACAGTTTACTTCTTTTCCAATTTGGATGCCTTTTATTTCTTCTTCTTATCTAATTGCAATGGCTAATACTTCTAGTACTATGTCGAATAGGAGTGGTGAGAGTGGGCATCCCTGTCTTGTTCCTGTTCTTAGGGGAAATGGTTTTAGTTTTTGCCCATTGAGTATGATGTTAGCTGTGGGTTTATCATATATAGCTTTTATTATGTTGAGGTATGATCCTTCTATTCCCACCTTGTTGAGAGTTTGTATCAAGAAAGGGTGTTGGATTTTGTCAAATGCTTTTTCTGCATCAATTGATATGACTATGTGATTTTTATCTCTCAATTTGTTTATGTGATGTATCACGTTTATTGATTTGTGGATATTGTTCCAACCTTGCATTCCTGGGATAAATCCTACTTGGTCATGGTGTATGATCTTTCTGATGTAGTGCTGGATCCGACTTGGTAGAATTTTGTTGAGGATTTTGGCATCTATGTTCATGAGGGATATTGGCCTGTAATTCTCTTTCATTGTGTTGTCTTTATCTGGTTTTGGTATTAGGGTGATGCTGGCTTCATAGAAGGAGCTTGGAAGTGTTCCTTCCTCCTGAAATTTTTGGAATAGTCTGAGGAGGATAGGTTTTAGTACTTCCTTGAATGTTGGGTAAAACTCCCCTGTGAAGCCGTCTGTCCCCGGGCTTTTGTTTGCCTGAAACTTTTTGATGACTACTTCAATTTCTTCCATAGTTATTGGCCTATTGAGATGTTTATATTCTTCCTGATTGAGTTTTGGAAGGTTATATTTTTCTAGGAATATGTCCATTTCCTCCAGGTTGTCCAGTTTGTTGGAATAGAGTTGTTCATAGTATTTTTTAACAACCCTTTGCATTTTGGTGGAGTCTGTTGTTATTTCACCTCTTTCATTTCTGAATTTGTTTATTTGGGTCCTCTCTCTTTGCTTCTTAGTGAGCCTGGCTAGAGATTCCTCAATCTTGTTTATTCTTTCAAAGAACCAGCTCTTGGTTTTGTTGATCTTTTGTATTGTTTTTTTTTTTGTCTCAATGTCATTTAATTCTGCTGTGATCTTTCTTTTCTCCTTCCTTCTGCTTACACTGGACATTTCTTGTTGCTCTGTTTCTAACTCTTTGAGTTGTAGGGTTAGGTAATTTATTACCATTGTTTCTTGTTTTTTGCAGTAGGCTTGTAGAGCTATGAACTTCCCTCTCAAGACTGCTTTCACTGTGTCCCATAGATTTTGGATTGTTGTGTTTTCATTGTCATTTGTTGCCATGATGTTTTTTATTTCTTCCTTGATCTCTCTGGTAACCCAGTCATTGTTTAATAGCATGCTGTTTAGTCTCCATGTGTTTGATTTTTTTGGATTGTTTTTATTGTAGTTGATTTCCAGTTTTATGCCACTGTGATCTGAGAAGATGCTTGATATGATTTCTATCTTCTTGAATTTGAAGAGACTTTGCCTATGACCCAACATATGGTCTATCTTTGAAAATGACCCATGTGCACTTGAGAAGAATGTATATTCTGTGGCTTTGGGGTGAAATGTTCTGAAGATGTCAATTAGTTCCATCTGGTCTAGTGAGTCATTTAGGATTGATGTTTCTTTGCTGATTTTTTGTTTAGAGGATTTGTCCAATGGTGATAGTGGGGTATTAAAGTCTCCTACTATGATTGTATTGCTGTCAATCTCTCCTTTGATATCTTCCAGGAGTTTTTTTTATGTATTTGGGTGCTCTTGTATTGGATGCGTATATGTTTACCAGAGTTATTTCTTCTTGTTGGATTGCTCCCTTTAGTATTATGAAGTGGCCTTCCTTATCTCTTGTTATGTCCTTCACTTTGAGATCTAATTTGTCAGATATAAGTATTGCTACTCCAGCTTTTTTTTCATTTCCATTCGACTGAAAAACTTTTTTCCATCCCTTCACCCTCAGTCTGTGTGTGTCTTTTTTTCTGAGGTGGGTTCCTTGTAGACAGCAGATATATGGGTTGAGTTTTCTTATCCAATCCATTACCCTATGTCTTTTGATTGGGGCATTTAATCCATTTACATTTAAAGTTATTATTGATAGGTACTTATTTGTTGCCATTTTTATTCTTTACCCCTGTGTTCCTTCTTTGCTTCCTATTTCTTTTTTTTTTTTTACAGCAGACCCTTTAGCATTTCTTGCATTGCTGGTTTGGTGGTAACAAATTCCCTTAGTCCTTTTTTGTCTGTGAAGCTCCTGATTTCACCTTCAATTTTGATTGATAGATAGCCTTGCTGGGTACAGTATTCTTGGATTCAGACCCTTCCTTTGCATGACTTTGTATATCTCATTCCATTCCCTTCTGGCCTGATGAGTTTCTGTTGAGAAATCAGTTGCTAGTCTGATGGGGGTTCCTTTGTAGGTAACTTTCTGTCTCTCTCTGGCCACTTTTAAGATTCTTACTTTGTCGTTGGTTTTTGCCAAATTAATTATAATGCGCCTGGGTGTCAGTCTTTGGGGGTTCATTTTGCTTGGGACTCTGTGAGCTTCTTGGATTTGTGTGGGGTTTTTCTTCCCTATATCAGGGAAGTTTTCTGTCATTATTTCTTCAAACAGGTTTTCTATTCCTTGCTCAGTTTCCTCTCCTTCTGGCACCCCTATTATGTGGATGTTGTTTTGTTTCGTGTTGTCCCAAAGTTCCCTTAGGCTCTCCTCCTGCTTTTTAATTTTTTTTCCAGAATCTGCTCTACTTGAGTATTTTTTCCTACCTTGTCTTCTAGCTCACTGATGCAGTCCTCTGCTTCTTCTAGTCTACTCTTGTTGCTTTCAATTGAGTTCTTTACAGTAGCGATGTCATTTTTCATTTCTTCTTGGTTCTTCTTCATTTCCTCTTGGTTCTTACTCATATTGTCGAATTTGTCTTCCATTCTTTTCAGCCACCTTATGACCATTTCTCTGACAGGTTGCTTGCCTCTATTTCATTTACTTCCTTTTCTGGTGAAGCCTGCTTTTTTTTCATATGCAGGCTTTTTCTTTGTCTCCCCATGGTCTCTCTTCTCTGGGTGTCTGGTTATGTAGTTCTCTCTCTCCTTATCCCAGGCAAAATCTGACCTTTCCATGGTGGAGTGTAGAGCTGCGCTGAATACGCATGTTTGCGCCAATTGGGGACCGGTGCTCTGGGGTTCACAGCTGTCTGGTGGGTGCCGCAGTTGTAGATTTTCAGGCTTCCGATAATATCAACTTTCCCCTTCAAGATGGCACGGTCTCTGCGTCCATGCCAGTGGCTCCAGGAGGCGACCCAGCAGCAGTGGGGGCTGCCCGGTCAGGGGAGCCCCGTCCAGCAGTCCCCCACCTTCTCCTGGAGTATAGCTGTCCCTTAACTCACCAACAAACACTCCCCATGCGACCCTCAGCTGCTCTTTCTATCTGCTCCGGGACAAGGCTCAGGACACATCCGTCTATTCCACCGCCATTTTTTTTCCAATCAGTCTTTAAATTCTTGAACTGGTTTGGTTCTCAGCAACCCATTGCAAAGGGTTAACAATGACAGCAGCACAATTTACAACAAATGAAAAGCAGAGTAGCTCTTTAAGAGACCTGGTCTCCTGGATACTAAGGCCTCTGAGAAACCTCTTCCCTCAGTTTTCAGCTTGCAGGCAACACCACTCCTGACAAATTAAACTAGATGTTAGGAGCCTTTGGCTTATAAATTCTCTAAAAATAATAGATTGGTGGCCCAATGACAAAGCTCAGCATGAAGAAATGGCTTCTGGGAGGGACAAAGCCATGTAGAGGTTAGACAATGTTGTGCAGGGAGAGCGGGTACAAACAGAGGAAGGAGAAAGGAAAGAAGGGATGTAGCAGGATGTACTAATACAAGGCAGAATCAAGTTTTCTGAATGCAGGGGAAGGAGAGTGGGAGGGAAGCAGAGAAGGGACATGTGATCTTATTAGCCATCATCTTTCCTAGGCCAGTCTTCACACTGTCTCTCCCCTCTAGGAGGAAGGAAGACCCACCAAACCCTGTCTGGATTTTAAATATTTGCCTACATCTGAGAAAACAAAGGAGCTATAGAAACGTGATCTGTGCAGCTATGGCCTGGCCCACAGACCATGGCTCCTGTGTCTTGGCCTTGTTACAAGCCCAAAAAATGCCATGATAAAAGGACAATAAGAGGAGAAAGGATACCTGGGGGTTACATGGAAACCCAAGAGTAAGAGTGTATGTGAACATGGGGTGAGAGTCACGGTGGTTAAGCAATCTTGGTATCCAAGAACTGTGGTGGAGCATAGGACTTCCTGGCATTTTTCAGATGGTAACATACATAAAAAATACAGTGCTCATAGCCAGAGGGACCAGCCAGGGGATATCTACTGCCATGGCCCCACCTGGCTGCCCTACCTGGCTCTCCCCTGAGGACCAGTATCTCCTCATTCCCATGACCCCATCATGGCACGGTGCTGTGAGAAGTCCACTGGAAAGACCTCCCTGGACAAAAAGACTTGGGTTTGAGCCCACATCGTCAGTCATGAAGTTCTGTCCATTTTCCCTAAGAAATAATGCAGTCAAGGTACAGAGCACTGTGGGAACATAGAAGAAAGAGAAAAATTCTAAATGAGCAATTTGGGAGGTAGCATTTAAAGACACAATATATGTTATTTTTTTTTTTTTCACTAAGCAAGCAAGTGCTCAAGAGAAGAAAGCTTTATCTGTCCGGATCACCTCTATGCCCACTTCTGGGCTGCCCCAGGACATAAGAGATGTCTGGTGAAATGATTTAACAACTGGTCATTGAATATATGGAGACTCAAGCTCTTTCTCTCAGTTCAAAATTGTGACCTTGCGATGTACATATAGCAGATTCTGGAAACACTGTAGGCAGTCAACTTCATGGGTAAGCAACCCCTGCAGTAGCACAGAACCCCACGCTTAGAAGGACTTCAAATTTGTTTCTGTGCTCTGTTGCTACCACTTTGAAATTCTTAATAATTTGTGAACAGGAGGTCATGTTTTCATTTTGCACTGAGCCCCATAACTTTTATAGGCAGTCTAGGATGTAGCTTGCTGCTTTGCTAATATACACTATCTGGTCTCTGTGGAGAAGGTATTAACAGGGTGTTTCAAGGTTTTTAAACAATGGCCATCTTCCAAGTAGAGCAGGTGTTCCTATAAATTGCCTGCAGGGTGGAAAAAAGCTGAAATAGAGTCGCTCAGATTCATCCTCCTCATTGTTTCATAGGCACAGATATTCTTTCCAGACACTTCACTAATTGCAAGCTCCTCTAGAGAAGGGTCTCATCTTCCTTTATTTTACATCCCGCACTGCTAAGTGTCATGTTATAAACACAGTGATCAAACAAGAATACTAGGATCTTACAATTGTATATTTTAGCATGTTGAAATACTTTCATGTAAAATATATCATTTGATGATTACAATAAACCCATGAGTTTTTCAGGGCAGGTGTAAAGGAAAAACACACAATACTTCTGACACCAGATGTGTGGTTTTTCCACACATCAGGTAATTCTTTGACACCAGCTGGGTGTCCCACAATGCAATTCAGTTCTGACACTATTTACCTGGAGTTAGCATCAGATCCCACAAGTTCAGGGCTCAGTCTGATGAGACCACCCCCACTTTAGACACCAATTGCAAGGTCCAGGTTTGTCTTCTGACCAACTGGCTATGTCTTCTAGCCTCTTGCTTGGATTTGATAATTTTCTGGAATGGCTCACCAAATCCAAGGAAACACTTAGGTTTCCCTGTTTCTTATAAAAAATAGAATAAAGGATGTGAATGAACAGGCAGATGAAGAGATGCAGAGAGCAAGCTCCTGAATGGTCTTAGATGCTTCTGTCCCTGTGGAGTTGGGGTGCACCACCCTCTTGGCATGTAGATGTGTTCACCAACCCAGAAGCTGTCTGCACCCAGTACTTTTGGGATTTTTATACACTTTATCACATAGGCATGAATGATCATTAATTCAGTCTCCAGCTCCTCTTTCTTTCCTGGGGAATGGAAGTGGAGCGGGGCTGAAAGTTTCAAGTTTCTAATGAAGGCTTGATTTTTTTTTTTTTTTTTTTTTTTTTTTTTGGTGACCAGCATCCATCCTGAAGCTATTGAGGGATGTCATGAGTCTCCTCATTAGAACAAACGACACTTCCAATCAGCCAGGGAATTCTAAGGGATTTAGAGGTTCTGTGATAGGAATGGGTCACAGACCAAATATAAAGAACATAATATGCTCCTAGTGTTCTTACCACTTAGGAAATTACAATTGTTTTAGGAGCTCTGAGCCAGGAACCAGGGTCAGAAACTAATATGTATTCTTTCTATTATTTCACAACATATATTTATTCTCCTTATCCATATTAAAAAACCTAAAGTCAGAGCATCTTTAGTGACTGGCTGTATCTACACTGATGACTCACAAGTCAACTTTCCAATTCTGAACTCTCTCTATTGAACCCTGGACCTATACTTCCACCTCTTTACAGAACCTCCATTTGGATTTCTTTTTTTTTTAAATATATATTTTATTGATATTTTACAGAGAGGAAGGGAGAGGGATAGAGAGTTAGAAACATGGATGAGAGAGAAACATCCATCAGCTGCCTCCTGCACACCTCCCACTGGGGATGTGCCCGCAACCAAGGTACATGCCCTTGACCGGAATCGAACCTGGGACCCTTCAGTCCGCAGGCCGACGCTCTATCCACTGAGCCAAACCGGTTTTGGCTCCACTTGGATTTCTTAATGGCATGCTTCACTCAACACCTACCAAACCAAACACATCACTCACCATTCCCTCCCTGATCCACCTTGCTCAATCCTGCTCCTCTTATGATCCTTTTGTTCCCTAACATCATCACCTTCCTACAAGTTGCTCAAGCAGAATACTTAGGAGTCATTCTCTACCCCTCCCTTGCTCCCACTTCCCCAGTCCAATGGGGCAGCATATCCTGCAAATCCTTTTCTACTATATTTAGAGACAGCAGAGCCTAGCACAAGATCTGAAACGTACAAGATTCACACTTTAATTTGGTGAATTGAAGTCTTATTTGGAAGCATTGATGGCCAAAGTGACTTCCCAGGTCATTACTCAGGCTGCAGCCCTGGCTTGAGAAACTCAGCACTTCTGGATCTCTTTCCTGGTAGGTGGAGGCTGGTGGAAGCCTGGGAAAGGAAGCCCATCTCCTCCCACACAGGCAGCTGCTGGAGAAGAAGAGATAATCTCTTATACAAACACCCCACCTTGTACTGTCAGGCCTTTTCATCTGTTTTCCAACACTGCTTTTGTTGTTTTTTGATGTTTGGCATTTCTCTTCATACCAGTATCACCACCCTTAAAGCTATGCATAAGTCTGGCCACCCTACAGTCCTCAAATGCCTCCACACCCAGGAATTTTTAGTTAAGGCAGACCAGGCATATGGAAGATGAAAATCCCAGGTGATGGCCACAGAGAGACCAAATTTTTTGGAGATTCCATGAGAGAACATTCCAGAGAATATCCTGAGCAATCTTCTTGCATTATATCTGGAAAGAGACTAGAGACTCCAGGGATGATCTAAAAATATAAGCCACAAAAAGCCTTCTCCTGGGCCAGATCTGAACAGATTGTGTTAATTCTGTGGAGAAAAAATAGAAGTTGGAGGGGCAGGAGAAGCACAAAAGAGGAAGAGAGATGCAAAGGGAGACTCTCCAGGGATATTTAATGGAAAAATAAAATAGAGAAGTAAATAAAGACAGGTTACCTTTGGACAAATAAAGGAAATGTAACATTATAGCTGTATGAAGGGTTTAGAAAACTTCATTTATCTACTTCCTTTTTAATGTTTTTCCATGCCTTCTTTTGTAGTCTTTTTTTATTTCTCTGTTAAATATCTCTCTCTCTCTCTCTCTCTCTCTCTCTCTCTCTCTCTCTCTCTCTCTCTCACACACACACACACACACACACACACACACACACACACAGAAGTCACTGTTCCTGTTCAACCAACCTAGCTTCAACCAAAGTAACTTGCCTCAACCAGACAAACAAAGGTAGGAAGATGGGTGAGAACACTATTTCTGGGCCTCTCTCTGCCCACCCCACCCCCACCCCAACGATTGGACTCTGAACAGAAGCAGTGGTGGCAGACTCCTTTATTAAAAGACAAACATTCACAAAGTATTTCTACAGTAGAAGAAAGATAGCCCAAGCCCTTAGCACTGACAATAAGACGTAGAATTTTAGAGAAGTATGGGGATCCCCTTAGAAAGCCAGGGAGAAGGCTTAAAGCCTTCAAGAATCACCAAATATAGAAGACTAGAGGCCCAGTGCACGAATTTATGCACCAGTGGGGTCTGGCCAGCCTGCCCCATCAGCCCAATCAGCCCAGGCCAGCTGGGGGGAGGGGACAGGTGAGATTGGCTGGCTGGCCCTGCCCCCTGGTCAAAATCCCGGTCAAACTTCCAGTCAAGGGGACAATTTGCATATTAGCCTTTTATTATATAGGATAACATGCACAGGGAGGGCCTTGGTGAAAGTGGAATGGTGGGGAAGAAACAAGACAGACTCTAATGTCCCATCTTGACACTCACCCAGTCTCCAAAATTGAGCAGTCAGCCACACAACTCAGGGCTTAAAAAGAATACAGACATACATAGAATTTGCTTTCTTATAAAACTAAAATATACTGCATTTGGCTCCCATAAGTACCCTCTGGGGAATACTGGGAAACACATAAAAACTATAATTTCCATGTATAGATGTTCACGGTGAAACAGTGAAACCCAAGGGAGACAACAACTAAAATGTTTAACCACAGTTTAAATTGGGGGTTAAGGAGGAGAATGTTCAGTTGTGTGACAGAAAAAGAGACCATAAAAGAAGGCTGCATATCAATAACCCTGAGCCCAGGGTTGTAGATATTTCAGAATTAAGTGGCTCTTAAGATTAGAATGTAATCATAAACATGCTACATTTCAAGTATCTTAGATTAATTTAAGGGTGTTTAGTCACTTTGCCTGCTCATTAGTAGTACATGCATTGGTGGCACTCAATGGTTTAAAATGCTTTTATGTGCATTATTTAATTTGACCCTCCAAATGACCTTGAGTTTGTTGAGCAAGCATTTCATGCCCATTTCATGTTTATGGAGACAGCAGTTTCCACAGGTTGAGAACCTTGCCCAGGAGATCTGGCAGCCACTACTGAGTGGCTAAAAAAGATTTTTCCAACAAGTTTTTTTATTCACTCCAAAGTTCAGACACTTATACTCTGCTTTGTGCTTGAAAACACCCATGATGATTTTTTTAAGTAAACATACTCTGAAATTTAGTATAAGAGAAATATAATTCTGACTCTGAAAAATATCTTATATAGAACTTTTTAAGATTATCATTTCTGTCATTATCTGTATTTGCCACAAGAGGGCTGACTTGTGGCAAATATAGAGAGGACTTTGTGCTTAATTTTGTCCTTGTCAAAAAGAATCCATTTTTACAGCTTATTTTAATGTTCTTCTTTTGATTTAGAAGTGGCCTGATCTTCATGTTTTATTTCCCTGGCTAAGTCAGTAGTTATTTCATGCAAGCTTATTGTTCAGTCATTCCATCAAACTGCTTTACCACAATTTAGTTCTTTTCATTTTTATCTTCTGGTTCCATATTTTAAGCTGAGCAGCTACAAATATTTTTTTGCATAATATTCAAAAATACAATATTTTTTATTAATTAGATGTAAATATATAGAAGTAATTTGTTTTCTATCTTTTACCATTTCTTTGTAGAGAGTGAAACATCTTGGATTATTTTCTCAGAAAAAAGGCTATAGAGCTATGTAGGAAATGGAAACTTTGCCAGTCATTTTGAGTATAAACTACACTATCACTTTACTATTTTACATGAATTTATAATAAAAAGTGGTTTTTTTGTTCACTTTAAGGAGAAGACTTGAAGAAAGCAATTTTGAAGATAGCAAATTTCTCCACAGGAGTGGGTTTTGCATATTTTCATTCGCAAATTTTAAAATATATATTATATCCCCCTAGTTAGTATATAAGTACTTACAGTAGTTCTCCCTCTTCCATGGGGAATCCGTTCCAATAATCCCAGTGAATGCCTGAAACCATGATAGTACTGAACCCAATATACTATGTTTTTCCCTATACTAGTACATACATATCTGTGACTAAGTTTAATATATAAATTAGGCACATTCATAGAGAGAAGGTTTGTTCTTACCATAGCTCTTAGCAACCTCAGCATACATTATTTCTCTTTCCTTATTAAGTCAAGAATTTTCACCTTTTCACTTAAGGAAACACTTTACACCTCCTATACCAGCACTGCTACTCTTGCACTTTGGGACCATTATTAAGTAAAAGTAGAGGCCCGGTGCATAAAATTTGTGCATGGTTGGGGGGGGAGGTCCCACAGCCCAGCCTGCAGCCTCTCCAATCTGGGACCCATCAAGGGATGTCTGACTGCCCTCTCACAATCCAGGACTGCTGGCTCCCAACCACTTGCCTGCCTCTGCCTGATTGCTCCTAACCGCTTCTGCCTGCCAGCCTGATAACCCCCTAACCACTCCCCTGCCAGCCTGATTGACGCCTAACTGCTCCCCGGCCGGCCCGATTACCCCTAACTGCCCTCCCCTGCCAGCCTGGTCACCCATAACTGCCCTCCTCTGCCAGCCTGGTTGCCCCTAACTGCCCTCCACTGCAGGCCTGGTCGCCCCCAACTGCCCTCCCCTACTGGTCACCCTTAACTGCCCTCCCCTGCTGGCCTGGTCACCCCTAACTGCCCTCCCCTACAGGCCTGCCCCCCCAACTGCCCTCCCTGCTGGCCTGATCGCCCATAACTGCCCTCCTCTGCAGGCCTGGTCCCCCCAACTGCCCTTCTCTGCCAGCCCAGTCACCCCTAACTGCCCTCCCTGCTGGCCTGATCACCCACAACTGCCCTCCCCTGCAGGTCTGGTCCCCCCCAACTGTCCTCCCCTGCAGGCCTGGGTCCCCCACAACTGCCCTCCCCTGCAGGCCTGGCCCCCCCAACTACCCTCGCCTGCTGGGCTGGTCTCCCCCAACTGCCCTCCTCTGCTGGTCCAGTCACCCCCTAACTGCCCTCCCCTGCAGGCCTGGTCCCCCCCAACTGCCGTCCTCTGCTGGCCTTGTCACCCCTAACTGGCCACAACTGCCTTCCCCTGCAGGCCATCTTGTGGCGGCCATCTTGTGTCCACATGGGTGCAGCCATCTTTGACCACATTGGGGTGGCCATCTTGTGTCTTGGAGTGGCAGTCAATTTGCATATTACTCTTTTATTAGATAAGATAAGAGTTACTTGAACACAAGCACTGCTATACCATGACAGTTGATCTGATACCTAGAAGGGTTAGTAACTAACAAGTAGGGGGCATCTACAGTGTGGATATACTGGCAAAAAGGGATGATTCTCATCCAGGTGGGACAGAGTGGGATAGCTGGAGAGTTCATCACACTATTCAGAACAGTGAGAAATTTAAAGCTTGTTTATATCTTGAATTTTCCATTTAATAGTTTCTGACCACAGTTGATCATATTATATTTATATCCAAGTTTTCAAAACAGATCTAATTTCTAAAATATCTAATTTTCTGATGTCATGATGTCAATAGCACGTCAGAACTTCCTAAGCAGAGGGATTGCCAGAAAGACAAATGTCCAATTATTTGTTCTTGGTGGAAAGCTCAGCAGCTGTCTCAGAGCACCAGTCCATCAGAGGAAATGAAGGTCATGCGATTTCCTCAGTGGGGGCTGCTGCAGGGTGGAGCCAAGTTCACTTCCCTGAACCAGTTTGCCCACCCTCACAGCACACGTGACATGGAAAAAGCAGGCTCCTTCATCAGGCAAGTATTGTTGCTAATTCCCAGTTGTCTGAGAGTTATTTGGCACAATCTCAGGGAGCTGACATTCAAACAATAAGTAATCTGGTTTTCAGTAAGGTAATTACCCAGCAAACCTGCATGGCCTGGAGACCTGAGTGGGGCGTCATGACACATTGAACAAGCGGCACACCTGAGTAAGCTTACAGTCACAAAATACCTAATACCTTTAATCACAGGAATATGTCAGAATTATTGCTTTATTTGTGTGCAGGCTTAAACCACCTCCTCTGAAGCCACATTGTAGATACTTGCTCACTCTTTTTTTTTTTTTTTTTTTTTTTTAAGGGTACTGCAGATCTTGAAAGTGTTTTTACCTGTAAGTTTAGTTCAGGAACATACTCACAAGAGTTTGGCCCACATTCACAGCCTCCCAACCAGGGACCACCCTTACCCAAGGATACCCAAGACTGGCAAATCTTGGGCCTCATCGCCAAGTACTCCCGTTTGCAGAAATTGGGCTGAAATGTCATACTAATCATTCCATCACTGGGCAATTATCCTTTCAGCTTTTTTACATACAAATAAAACAGAAACATCTAAAAATTATGGTTATTTCTGAGGCTGGTGGAGAATGCCTGTATTTTTTTTTTTTATCAGCAATCACAAACATCTTGACAGTGAATTCATCAACTTAAAACTGGTAACTCATTTCTAGAGCCATCTTGCCAATGAGGGGACGTTTATTAGACATACATGCAAGTTCACATACAAAAATGAATTTTAGTGTTATTCTACAGAGGGAGGATTAAATCCAAATGAAGGATAATGATTTTTCTAAAGAGCAATTCTATTTCTCTATTAGACAACCTTTATCAATTTGCTTAATTTCCCCATGCCTCAGTTTCTTCCCATTCATTAATTAACAACATACTAGTATTTGTTGAGTCTCCTATATGCCGGACTGTAGTCTAGGCACTGCAGATAAAATGCCAAAGAAATGGCCCCCAAAAATCCTGCCTTAGAGAGCTTACATTCAAGTGGTGGAAAGTGTGCAGCAAACAAGTACATAAGTATGGTATATAGTATGTCGAATAGTGGTAAGCTCTATGAGAATCCCAGTATTGAAAGGCATGAAAAGGACTGCAATGTTCAAGGGGGCTGTCTCAGATCTTTCCTAAGAAGTCCTGAAAAGTGAGGGAGTGAGCCATGTGGATATCTGGGGGAGGACATTCCAGAAAGATGCAGAGGCAAAAGGATGCGCAAAGGTCCTGAGGTACAAGAATGCCTGGTGCATTCCAAAAATGACAAGGTGGCCAGTGTAGCTGAAGCAGCATGAAGAAAGGGGACACAACAGGATCCAGTTCTTGTTAGGCCTTTTAAGTCAAGGATGTGGGTTTTAATCACTAGCTTTGGATCTTAGAGCATTTGTTTTCAGCCCTGTGGCATGATCTGCCTTGCATTTTAAAAGGATTATGCAAACTTCTGTATGAGGATTAGACTACAGAAGAGCACAAAAGCAACGGCTTACTCATCAAAGGACATCAAATAGCAGCCATTGCAATAATCCATGCACAAGACAACTGTTTGAATAATACTGCTGAATGTTGTATTCTAGATATATTTTTGAGGTAGAGTCAGCAGAATTTCAATGGAGTGAATGTGGGATGTAAAAGGATCCAAGGATGACTCCAAGGTTTTGGTTTCAGGACCTGGAAGGATGAAGTTGCCTTTTACTAACCTGAAGAACACAGTGTGAGAAGCAGGTTTGCTAGGCAGGGGTGTGGGGTGGGGACACTTGAAATCAGGAGTGCAGATTAGAACAGGATGAGCATGAGAAAGTCAATGGACCTGGTGAGTAAGTAGTTGGTCATAGGAATCTGGAGTTCAGGGTACAGGAAATAGAACTCTGGGGATCATCAGCACAGAGGTGACATTTTAAACCCTGACTGGATGAGGTCATTGAGGGATAAGCCTCCAAATTCAGTGTCTAAATATGACGAGGAGGCAAAGAAGGAGACTGAGGAAGAGCTGCCAGCGATGTGAGAATACTTTGAGAGTTGACGAAAGTGTGTCCAGGAAGAGGGAGTGAGCAGCTGTCAAGCTCTGCTGAGGTCTCATAAGATGAGGACTTGAAATTGGCCACTGGAGTCACAAAGTGGAGGTCATAGATGACACTAACAAGAGTCTTTTCTTCTTAAAAGAATCAGAGGAGAGGAATTGAAGAGTATAGACAGTTCTTTTGAGTTTTGCTTTAAATGAAAAAGTATAGTAGCTGAAAAGGGGTATAAAAATCAACTTCATTGAGGTGTGATTTATGTATAATAAATTCACTAATTTCAGGTGTAAAGTTCAATGAGTTTTGACAAAGGTATAAACCTGTGTGAGCACCACTACAATCAAATATAGAACATTTCATCACCTGAAAACTTCTTTTGTGCCTTTTTCCATCAATCAACCTCTACTTCTCAGACCCAGATCACCAATGATCTGCTTTCTGTCACCATAAACGAAATTTGTTATTTTACAGATTCACATAAGTGGGATCATACAGTATGTACTCTTTCATGTCCAGCACATTTTGCTCAGCATAATGTTTCTGAGAATTATCCATGTTGATGCATGAATCAATACTTTTTTTCTATTACTAAGTAATATTCCATTTTACAGATATACCACATTTTGTTATTTATTCACCTATTGATGACATTTAAGTTGTTTCCAGTTTGAGTGTTTATGAATAATGCTGCTATAAACATTTATAACTAGGTCTCTTGTAGATATTTGTTTTCATTCAACAGGGAAGGATCAAGTTACCATTTCAATTATAATGAGATTTTGAGCTTATGATAAAGTTTTAGTACTGGAATGATATAGCCCTTTGTAAAATAAATAAGCATCCTTCACCTATAGATATTTATTCAGTATTGCACTCTAGCAACTCAGGAGGATATTGTCCTTGCCTTGAGTAGCACATAATCTAGTGAATTAAATAAATGTATTAAAAAATTGAATGAGGATATGTTCCTTAATAGGATTGCCAGGAAACTCAAGGAACTCATGTCCAGAGAAACAAAGCTGGCCAAAACTATAACTTGGCTCAAAAAAAAGTTCATAGATAATGACATAATCAGTTATGATAAAGAACATATAGATCAATGTTAAAGAAACATCAGCTCTTGCCAGGTAGCTCAGTTGGTTAGAGCATCATCCCTATATACCAAGGCTGCAGATTCACTCCATAGTTAGGACACATGCAAGAATCAACCAATGAATGCATAAATAAGTGGAACAACAAATCTGTGTGTGTGTCCCTTCCTCTCTCTCTCTCTAAAATCAATAAAAAGCAAAAAATAAATTTAAGTCAGAATGCTTATGATGCATTCCTAACCCTGAAGCTATCATCATCTTCATCACCAGCGTCACCCACCATGCTCACCTCGGGTGCATTAGCAACAGGCAGCCTTGACTTTGGTGGCCAGCCACTACTGTATGATTGGAAAAGCTTAGCCTGTGTTGTTTTTCATTCTGCCTGGTTCACCTTTTGCATGGTCTGTGATAACTTTCCTAACTTTCTATGCCATCACCCCTTCTTTTTAAAAATGTAAATAACAACATCTGAGTGGGATTAACGCAGTGTTATGGTATGTACTGTATTTCCTGACTGCAAAGTGAAGTATGCAAAATATTAGCATGAGAACATGAGTTTTTCTGTGTTCCCAAACCCTACTTTTTCTAGCTTGCTAGAAATGGATGGGCCAGAGTATATTGACATCAAGGAACTGGTCTGGCACTTGCAACTGGGCTTAGGTATTGTTAGGGTAGGCCTGATGCTCATAGCTGGGCCATTGTGTCTCCTGGTGAACATAAAGGACCTCATGAAACAATACCTCAGAAACAATCACTCTGAGGCCATGATAATGGGAGACAAAACAAGAGCACTTCATAATTTTATCTAAGGGCAGACAAAAATGTGATCATTATTCAATCCATAAAAAATCAAACATTCCAGTCACTCTTGGCTAATCTGATTGACTGCAGTTTCTTTACCAATTACAGTTTTATCCTTGCTCTAGACTCTCCTCCCTATAGATACGGCTGTGTTATTGAGATATCTAATCAAAGAATTGTCCCTGTTTTCTGAGAGAAGCAATTTTAGAACAAACCCCTGCTTCCTTAGATCTTCTCCCGAAGTCACCCAATCAAAATCCAGATCCTATAGTAACTTATTAGTAATAACTTCTCACCAACATATCACACAGATCCCCAAGAGTACGTGCTCCCCCTCCTTGCAAAGAATAAACAACTGAGCTTGTTTAACTACAGATGTATCCCTGATGGTCTTTGGTAGGAGGACATTGATAATACATTTATCTCAGAATTTTCAGTACAGGAAAAGGGAAGTGGAGCTTAAGATGCTGCATCTCTCAGCAGTATTAACACTTGACAAAATTACTCTTGTTAAAAACCTTCCCAAGACAAGGGAGTGATTCTCTACCAGCATAATGTAATGCCCCAGTAAGGGGTGGGGTGGAGGCAGCCATATTGGGACTGAGGATATCAATCAGAGTTATCACCTAATTCCTCCCACAGGATCCCTGCCTTCCCAGTCCTGGCCAGTTACAGACATGGCCCTGCCCAGGCTCTGAGTCAATCAGTCCTGACCAGGGAAGGGATTAACACTAATGTGTAGAGTCTGGAATTCATCTTGCTGCTGCAGGCCTGGTGTCTGATGAGCCTTGAAACCAGGCCGCAGCCCTGTTCTCTCACCAGACTTCATACTCAATTTCCTGCTTAGTATCCCAGTCCACTGCTGGGTCTGGAACTTTGCCTAGAACCATCAAAGCCCATTGGGCAGGAATTCAACACCTTGCAGCCTCCTTGTCCTTGTCCCTCCCCTGGAGGTTGTAGCTTGTTCCCTCTGTTCCCAGTTGTTGGAAGGAGTTCCATTCTAAATGTGCTTATGCTCAGGATCCATGACATGGATTGACCTTTCTGAGACTGCAAATCACATCCTTGGCTCTGGAGCAGGCCCTTCAGCTGAGAAAGTTTCCTAGGCCTGGTCCCATCTGGTCCTAGGTTTCTCCAGCACTTCCTCTTGGCCAGTGCCAGCATCCCTGATAGCTGAGCCCACCCAAGTTCTAACAGTCCCAGCTCACCAGACACAGTTTACACACATGCAACTGGACACCTTCCTTGGCCATCACCCAACAGAGGAAGTTGCTACAAAACCCAGCCTGCTGAGTCTTCAGGACTTCCAGACACAAGCTCACATTGAGGAAAGCAACAGGAAACTGGAGGTGTTGCCCCCTACATCAAGGAGCACATAGTAAAAAGTAGAGTCCTTATTCTGTATGCCTAAATTACTTTCTGGGAGCAAATACACGCAAACTTCAAAACTCCTGTGACAAACACACATACGGACTTGATCAATACTTCAGTATTAAGTTCTTACTAGATGTCTAAAGACCTCATAGTGAGTACTCAATAAGTATTTGTTCACAAATATTTGTCCAACTAATGAACAGGAATGACAGATGGGAAAACTGAGGCCAGTTTCTATTGCTGCTTCTCAGGATCGCTCAGCTAGAAAAGACAGAGCTGAAACAGAACCAAACTCTGTTAGTGCCAGTTCTTATTAAATAGATATTGTTCAATTCACAATAGTACAAACTTTGCAACCCATTGATTACTTGTCCTTTATCTTTAAAATTATTGAAGCTTTACTAGTATTTTTATTTTTTAATTGAATTTATTGGGGTGACAAAGCTTTACTAGTTTTTAGAAGCTAACTTTGGATACTCAAGCACTTGGTCAAGAAACATACCATATGTACTTGAATTTTGTAACAAAATGAAGACAAAAACCATCCACTACCAGAATTTATAAATATTGTATCATGAAAAAGCACATGTAAATATTAAATAATATTATAAAAATTTGTAGCTTTTTCATGCCTTTGCATTACAGAGTATAAAAGAGCTATGGGGGCAGAGAATGAGCCTCAGCTAGAAGAAGTACAAAGGGGCACAGAGAAGAGATGAAAAGCCAAAGAAACACCTTTGCACATTTTCTGGAATTAACCTTATTTCTCCCACCTCATCATTTCAGTAAAGGAAGTTTAAAAGGAAAAGTACAGGTTACACCATTGTACTTCCTGAAATCTCCCAGGGTTGCTGGAAAGAACAGGACTCCACTAAAATGCAAACACCAGCTGTGTTGGGCCTAACATTCATTTACACTTTAATTAAAAGGAGTCCCTTTAATCAGATGATTTGATTGCCTTGCTACTCAAAGTGTGGTCCATAGAGAACCAGCAGCATAGGCATGACCTGGAAGTATGTGACAGAAGCTCAGATTCATGTGCAAGACCCTTGGTACTATGTAAAAGGCAAAATTGTGTGATTATCTAAAGAATGAGGATCAAAAGATGCTATTCTGAATAATGAGAAAAACCACTTGTTTTTGCTTAATCCACTAAAATCAAATTACCTAAGCAGAAACTTTTTCAATATAATTACTTATGTTTAAGATGTGAATAAAAACAAGAATATTTCATTCTTTCTTCTTTTCTTTTTTTTAAACTTAACTATCTGCTTGGAAGCCGGACTGAATCATCAGATTTTCTGAGATAGAATCTAAACTCCAAGGGTTTGCTGAAGTAACATCTTTGGCCAGTAGGGGGCACTGAGAGGCAGCAGAATAGGAATAGGCAGCCTACAACTGGCTCGTCCCTGGCAAAATTTAAGAAAATTGAGTCACAATTAGAGACCAAGAGATCAGGCGTTGAGCCTGATAGGGCAGTAAGCATATCCTAATTAAGAAAGGAGCTGCTCAGAAGGATCAGAAATCACCAAGGATTCCAGGGCAGGGAAATTCTGGGAAGCAGTTAAAAAGGAGGCCAGGCTGGAAACCTGCTCTGATTGCAGAAGGTGAGAGCAGTTCTTGAAGCCCCAGTGCAGCCTCCAGGCTTGGCCTCATGGAGCTTCTTCACACAGCGCTAGAATTCATTTCAATGGAAAGAATAGCTCAGCATGAGCCACCAACTCCCTCTTCTTTCTCCCAGAGGAAGGCAATAAAGGCTGAGGTCCTCACATGCTCATTACTACACAATAAGAAGAGTTGATGAGATTTTGGAAGAGAGAGAGAGAGAAAGAGAGAGAGAGTTGGGAAAAGGAAATCACTCCTCAACCAAGCAAAAAGTTTGACAGCATGATGTCCATAATGTGTTCCTTACCAACAGGCCCTCCTTCATAGGGCTTTAAGTTGAGTAAATCTAGACCCAACCTTATGAAGAAGTTCCAGGCCACTAACTTTGTACAGATAACTTGAGGCCAAGTATTTACATTTAAATTCTGGTTTTCCGAATATTGATGTGTTTTTTGTGGGGGTTTTATTTATTTTTAGAGAGAGAGACATCAAGTTGTTATTCTACCTGTCTATGCACTTGTTGTTTGATTCTTGTATGTGCCCTGACAGGGGATTGAACTGGAAACCTTAGCATATCAGGACCCAGCCAGGGCCTCTCCAAATATTGTTTTAAAATAAACTCTCCTAAAAAGGGATAAATGGTGATGGAAAGAGACTTGACTTGGACTGGTGAACACATAATACAATAAACAGATGATGTAGGATAGAATTGTATACCTGAAACCTATATAATTTTATTAACTGATATCACCCTCATTTTTTTAAATAAATAAATAAAAATCAACTCCTCTTCCACTTAATTTTCATCAATAACAGCCTATGCTTACAGTGCCAAACTTGCTCAATTTTAGAGACCCAGTCCTGCTGTACCATTAATACACCCACATTTATCAGACAATTGTGAAGTCCATGGAAAAATCTGTCCCCCATAAACATGTTCTCTCTTCTAGAAATAGCTAACACCTCATGAGCAGTATTTATATTATTTCCCCTTTATAGGAAAAAAAACTGAAATGTGAAGACATATTTTTGGAGGGGTACTTATTAACATCTCCTGAATTCCTAATTAACAAAGAAAGAACTACTCACTTAGTTGTTATTCCTATGTCCTCCTTTAAATTTATCATTTCTAGCCTTTTTAATGTTTTCTCTTTCTCGTGCTTTTTTATCAAGATGTCAGTCTTTGTACTGAAAACATCAATAGCATCTTAATCCAAATTTGTCACACATTTTATAAATTTCCTAGTTAATACGTGTTTTATTAGACTCATAAGCAGTAATGATCACAATAGGTACAATTTCATGACTGCTTGTTTTGTGCCTGACACTCTATTAGCTGCATTACATGGTCTAGTGCTGAAACTTCAACCACCCCCTGATTGGCAGATGCTATCTAAATTAGAGATAAAGAGAAGATTCAACAACAAAAGGTAAGTAGAGCTATTTCACTCATGAGAGCCACTGCTTTCTCGTGAGTAATAACAGATTATACTATATCCGCCCCAGAGTTATTGTGTACCTACTGTGGACCAGGCTTTTTTCTAGATGTCCATAAACATTAGCTTATCCCACAAGAGCCTTGTGACATAACTAATTTTTACCAGGATGTTGAGCACACCTAAACTGAGCCACACAGCTAGCAAGTGGCAAAGTTGAGAATCTAACATAGATCTCTTGATGCCAATTTCAATGCTTCTCCACTGAAATTAATTTGCAAACAACAAACAGAAGGTCCTGTGGCAGGAGAGCAGTCTCTGTGCTGCTATGTTGATGGACAAAGGAATCTTCACCTTCAAAAGCACACCTGGCTTTTCCCAGGAAGCACTGAAGGTGTTGTGGAATTATCACAGCTGTACAATCAGCAGAAGCTCGTTTCCCATCCTCTGCTGGGCCTCAGTAGCTCTTTGAACGTAACGTGAGTTAGAGACTTATCCTTTGACTCTGTGTCTCCATCAGCCAAATGGGCAGGTTACCTGTCCCTCGCCCTCACCTTCAAATATTAAACTCCACGAGAACAAGAACTTTATATTCTTCACTCTTCTTATCCAAACTGTCTAAAGCATAGCATGCACTGAAAATATTTGTGTAGGAAAAGCCAGGATCCCTAAGTTTGTTGTAGAGATTGGATGAGTTCATATGTGTGAAAGCACTCAGCTTACTTTCTTCCCCTCTGGTGTGGGATTAACCCTCAAATTTGGTTATCCTAGCCTTGTAAACTAGTTCTCTTTACAAATGTGGATATGGATTCTCCAAGTTTTAAAGTCATCTTTTAAGTATATTTTGAGAACTCCTAAAGCTTTTGGATTTTGAAGATTAAGTGAATGACAAATAATTCCCCAACTATTTTGTTTTCTAATCACTTCTTCTAATGACTGAATCAGGGACTTGACTGATTTACACAAGGTTTTAAAAATGGGGTTACTAATGCCTTCTTAAGGTTATTTTAAGTATTAGTTTAGTCTATGAAATACATAGGTTCATTTCCTATTTGAAATATTTACTTCCTAATTAAATATTTGTCAAAGCATGTTTATTAGTGAAAACTGCTGATAGTTTAGATTGTACATTTAGGTCATTTATCTCACTTAGGATTTGGGCTAGAAGTTTCCAAACTCAATAACTGCACTAACACTGAGAATTTCTAAAGGTCAGATGCTTGTTTCAACACTTCACATGTATCAACTCATGTAAAACTCACACGTCTCCTGCCCTGGCCAGCATGGCTCATTATTTGGACCATCATCCTATACACCAAAAGGTGGCTGGCAGGTTTGATCCCCAGTCAGGGCACATACCCAGGTTGCAGGTTTGATCCCCAGTCAGGGCATATACAAGAGGCAACCAATGGATGTTTCTCCCTCACATTGATGTCTCTCTCTCTCCCCCCGACCCTTCCTTTTTCTCTAAAATCAATAAAAAGTAAATAAATAAATCTCACACTTCTCCAGTGAGGTAGGTGTCATAGATGGGTACACTGAAAGCACAGAGCAGCTAAGTAAAAGATTCCACCAGAGAGGGATTTGAAGCCAAGTAACTGAATCAGGAGGCTGAGGTCTTAACTACTTAACTATTATGCGTTGCAATTTCATGATTTAACCATTTCTTTAGATCAGAGTTCTTTCCATTTGGGCACATGAACCCCTTTGGCTTTCTACAGTCTAATGAAGACTGCAGACTCCCTCTTATAGTAATGTATCAATGTATTTAATAAAATACCTAAAATTGCAAAGAGAATAAATTCTATTAAAACAGTTATTTAAACGTTTTTAAAGTTAAATTTATGACATGATAATATATTTACTTCTTTGTTACTCATTAAATAACAGTATCTGATGTCAGGTCTAATAACTACTATTCTTTATAAGTAGCTAATAACATATACAATGATACAAAAATATCTGATTTCTTTCGGTATCAAAGTCCCAGGAATTGCTAACACTATGGTGCTCTGTAGCCTGCATTCTTAATTGAGGGAAATGCTAGATTTCAGATTTAGAGCACTGAAAATAAAGATGTAACTTTTTCCTGTCTAATTTCCTAGACTCTTTGATTCTATTTTGCTCCTCTTGAAAAGAGCCTCAGGGCAGTAGTCTTACTTTAGAATCTGCTTATTGTTTACAGGTGACAAAACTCTCAATAACATGATATTTTGATATAGATGCAGCTCTTTATCTTTAAATATCATTTGGTAGTTTTAACTCAGACATTGCTGAAACATACAAAGTTGATACGTTTAAAATACATTAAAGGGCTTATTTGCTGTATGTGACTTCTAGGGGTTTAACTAATATCTGTTTAGTGTTCAGCAACGATATTTAAAACTGCTGCCATACCACTTTATGTTCATTCGCCAGTGAGAAAATGAATATATAAATTCAAACCAACCTTCCTTCTCTAGGAATCTGGAGCTTGGCCTGTTGCACCTTTCTCAGGCACTAGAGTTACAAAAGTTAGTTCCCAGGTTTTCTAAAATTCTCTGTCTTTACCCTGTACAACCTCTAGATGGCACTGATTGTTTGACAGTCCTCTTTCCTCCCAAAGTTCCCCCCGCCGCCCCCCCGCCCCGCCCGCTCCCCCGCCCCTTGCAAAATGATTTTGAAATGAGAAAGATTATCTGGCAACTTTATCCACTAAGAGTTGACATCTCTTTCTGAAATGAATTATAGCCCTTTTCATTTCATTTGTATTTTATCTTTTCAAGACCATTACATCATCTTGCTCTTCCTTTGATTCTCCAGAGGCTTTTTCAAGTCCATTAGAACTTCAGCAATTCAAGATGGTTCGCATCAATTAGAACTACCTTCTCTGAAACAGTCTGTGCTTTTCCTGCAGGAGCAGAATCCGTGGGAAGCCTTGCTTCCTATCTGCATTGCTGGCCACAGGGGCATGTTTAGAGCAGTAAAACAATTCTGTGAACTGCCTTCCTGTCATAGGGGCTGAGATTCTTGTCCTGCAGTGCTTCAGAGAAATCACATTCTGGGGCCAGTGCATCAGTTGTGGGTCATAAACAGGACAAGGGCTGCACTCCATAAAAGATTGCACCAATATGCTCCTCAGTGAAACGGGATTTGTGAGAAGTATGTTTAAAGGAGTCATAAAATGTAACTGTGGTTTAAAACTGTCTCTTGAAATAAGCACATATATTATATTAGCAACTGAAGCAACCAACCAGCAAAAAGCTCAATTGAAATCCATCCCTAGCAGTACTGAGTCCTGAGTGCTATTAACTTTTCATGACTTTGCATATTTCGTGTAAGATTACATAACATTGATCAGTGAGTGCCAGCTACTATACTTAACGCTTGTATCAAGAGGGAGGAACCTGACTGGTTATCTCTCAGCCTCTGATAGGAATCACCATTGGAGCCATGACTGACAGCCCTACATCGGAGTGTATGGAATCAGATTGTTCATTCTAAACATTTATAACTCCATTTACCATCCAAAGCCAAAGTTGTGTTTAGCTCCCCCAATCTAAAATTTCATCCCACACTATATCAACCTACAAAATGTTTATTATACCTCCTAAAGTTAAGATGGTCATGAATACAAAACTGTGGATTTTCTTTTCCAACAAAGAAAAAACAAAAAGGAAAGAGGACATAAGCTCTTAAAGCTTAGGAGGCCATTTTTATTGTCTGGTACCATACTACTGCTTTGGGACACATACTTAGGGGCATACGGTGGGGAAGGATAGTTTGAGAGAGGGCTGGCATTAGTCAAAAGTCAAAACTGCTTGACGGAATGAAATAAAACTAGATCACAATAGGACTCTGTCTCTCTCTGGGTTTTCTGTGGCCATGTTTATCTGTTTACTAGAGAAGAACTATTTTCCCATGGCATTGGAAAAGCAATTGCCTGCCATATCTGATAGTCCCAGGCAGAGGGCCAGTTCCAGAGCACCAATTTTGTGCAGTTCCCTGCTGGTTGCAGGTGCTGACCCCAGGATTCTCCAGTGTCTCCCTATGGCTACCAGAGAGACCTTTCCCTCCTGGGCAGGGAGGGCAGGAGGGGACCAATCTCACAATGCATTTGGTACTTTAGTCACAGTGGTTCTTTGAAACATTTCAAGGGCAGTTTCGCCTGTAGTGACAAGAAAGTAAGGAGCCAACTCAGTCCCTGGAAATGGAATGTTAGGGGGAATATTATGCCTTCTAGTTTTAATATATTTGTCTTCCTAAATGCTTCTAATTTGTACTGTTTTTCAAAAAAAAATTATTACCTTTAGGTCTGGATATGGGAGAACCATTTTCAAAGATTCATTTAGTTAAGTGCTTTTTAAGCATTTGTTTTGACTTATATTGGCCACATTCTTTTTCTCAGCTTGCCCTACAAATTAGCATGGAGTTCTTGCCTTTGGCCCAAAGAAAAGATGTGGCAAGTAGTAAAGCAAATAATAATAATGGTAATAAAATTGTAGGCCAGAAGTCTGAATCATGAAAGAATTTACTTACTTTCCAACAAAAGGGGTAGGATATGATAATAGATATTCCGTGTATGTGTGTGGTGTGTGTGTGTGTGTGTTTGTGTGTGTGTGTGTGCGTGTGTGTGTGTATTTTATATACGCCACATAAGAATTATTTTATAATTCAAGAATTTTGTTTCTTTGCAAAATCAACTTGGTTAGAGGTAGACTTACCTTTGCTAACATTTTTGGCCATGCCCTCTAGTCGTTCTTTTCTCTGTTTTTTGTTTTGTGTGTTTTTTTTTTCATCTGATCTGCCTCTATGATCAGACTACAGATCAATCAGTGTAACTCTTGATTTTCCACAGCCTTTAACTTTGTGCTCTACAAATAATATAATGATCTCCTCACAGTCTGCTTCAGCCAGACTACTGGGTCTGCCAGTTCCCTTGGCGTGGGCCAGGTGGGGAGCATGGAATACATTTCAGGAAAAACAGATCGATTTGTTCAGGTGTGAGCAGTGGTTTCTTAACTGCCAAACATTCCAGTTCAACAAGATGTTCCAGGAAAGTATAATTTTGGAACTAGTCCGTTCAGCTCTAGGTAGGAGAGGCCACTTAATTACTCTCAGGTGCTCAGAGCAGAAACAGCAGAGCAGGGTCTTAGCCTCGCAGCATCCAAGGCTGGTGGGGGGACCCAGAGCCCTCCTACAGGTGAGGCAGGGAAAGGAAAGGAAAGAACTGGGCCAGGTCTCCTTCACAACAGAAGGCACTGGCTAGTGCCCAGGCCAAGTCTTGGGCAGAGAGTAAAGGAGGCATCATAAGACCAAACCCGATTTGTCTCAGATTCCCTAAGATCTTATCAGACTCACTCTTGCTGTTTTGCTGTCAGCATTCCTACCTCTCTCCTGTCATTTCTCATTACTTTATCTCCAAGCTGAAAAGGTTCGTTGTTTAATAATCTGCAGCATTTCTGCTAACGAATCCAGTCCAAACGTTTGAACTCTAAGACAAGTATGTCCTGAATCTGCTTTCTCCCCCATTACTCCTCATGTAAAGCAGCAGGTTATGGGAGAGAGACACTAGGGAAATATGGATACTTAGTGGTTTTCCAAAAACTTAGTTAAACTCCAAAAAATTCACTGAGCTGCATGCTATTAAAAATCAACTCCCTCCCAGCTGTGTGATGGAGCACTTCCTACTCTTACAAAAGGATCAAGGACTCTGATGGTGGCAGAAGAAGGTAATTCGGTGCTTTGACCTGAAAGACTGAACATTTTCTCATCAATCTCAGGAGGAAGCCCAGTCTATGTAGGTGCTGCTTTTCAAGTTGGCCTGTTCTGTGATGGCAAATGGGAGAAAGCACCTGCATTTATAAGTTGAGACAACTTCACACAGAGCTCATGAGAAAACATGGTTTGGGAAGGGATGAACCTCAGACTGTCAAAGAATTTAAAATCCATGGTTCATGGCCAGGATTTCTCACAGAGCTAAATCATAAATAAGGTTTCCCAGGGAACAGAGCTCAATCCAAATACTAAATATCTCACTAACGACAATCAGTCTGTCTGAGCTGGTATCTACATGCACAAACTGGTTTGGCTCTTTGATGCGTATGAAAATCATTTTAGTTCTGAGAACAGATTAAATTCACAAGGGCCTTTTCCACCCCGACATATTGCCAAACTGGCCCAACTGATTTTTTTCCCCACTCTCTGGGTGTATGATAAATAATGACGCATATAGTCAAAGCACAAAGGAAACAGCAAAGATGCCTGAAGAATTTGGAGAGGGTTAAGGATGAGCTGGAAGCTGTTGCTATGAGAATACCCTATAGTGAGAACCAGTGAGGAAATGTGATCCGTGTCCTTTGCTATGACATAGCAATTGTACTATCCTTTTTATTCTCCTCATCTTTCAAACTGATCCATAGTGTTCCTCATTTACTCACAGAAGAATCTTACAGAATAAGCCACACACTGGACCCCAGGCATGAAAGGAGCTGTATGGTGCTAGAATTTATTTTTGCTACTATTTTCATATCAAGATTTTTTAACTTAGTTTAGGTTTATGCACCATCCTTCATTCAATGTGCAACTCCAAATAAGAAGGAGCACACTTAGTCTGCTAAAAAATGAAAAAAAGTAAAATAGACAATTTTTCTAATATTAAGGAACTTCAAATTAGATTTTTTTAAGGGTAGGTACACATTTTCACCAATTCAAAAAATAATAAAATTCAGTTCTAACAGGAGAGCAGTGAAACTGATATTTCCACACATTATTGGGGGCCCTGGGTTTAGCTTCAGTCATTTGGGAAAGCTATTTGAAAATATATATATAAATCAAAAGTTCCTAACAAAATCACCTAAATATAAAAGAAGTATTAAGAGCAAGATGTCCACCAAAACCGGTTTGGCTCAGTGGATAGAGCGTCGGCCTGCGGACTGAAGGGTCCCGGGTTCGATTCTGGTCAAGGGCATGTGCCTTGGTTGCGGGCATATCCCCAGTGGGGGGTGTGCAGGAGGCAGCTGATCGATGTTTCTCTCTCATCGATGTTTCTGGCTCTCTATCCCTCTCCCTTTCTCTCTGTGGAGTATCAATAAAATATATTTTTTTTTAAAAAAAAGAGCAAGATGTCCAACAAAAACCAACTCACTGTAACATAAAAATGAGGCAATTCTAATATTGTCTAATAACATGATTGAGCAAATCACAATACAAACTTAGAATCTGGATTATACAGTCAACATTGTGCTTATTTTCCAAGAAGCAAAGGAGAAAAATTATTATAATATGTGAATCTCCAAAGCAAAATACAATTTAAAGAATGCATAATGGGAAGAACCAAGATGGTGGTGTAGGCAAACGCCTGTACTCACCGCCTCCCACAACCACATCAAAATTAGAACTAAAATACAGAACAACCATCATCCAGAACTGCCGGAAAGCTGGCTGAATGGAAGTACAACAACTAGAGAAGTAAAGAAGAAAGCACACTGAGACTAGTAGGAGGTGCAGAGGCATAGAACTGGGCTGGTCGGGCACACACGTGGGCCGCTTTTTTAATCTGGAGGGAAATAGTCTCTGCAGAAACCACCTAGAGGAGCAAGAGGACCCAGCCCCCATACCAGACGCCCAGCCCAAGATCCCAGAGCTGGGAAAAGAAGTCCCTATGGGCAGTAAGAACTACAGGCTGTAAAAACCAGTGGGGATTGGGGCTCAGTGAAATAGAGGCTGCTGGAGACCCAGCTGTTCCTCTTAAAAGGCCAGTGCCATGAACTGAACTTACAAGGTCATGTTTCCTCTGAGCTCCAGTGCTGGGCAAGGCTCTGGGGGACACAGACATATACAAGGAGAAACTGGACTGTCTGGCATCCACAGGAACTCAGGGGCGGCTTTCTCTCAGACTGAGTTGCTCCACAGCGGTTATTGTTCCTATGCTGGTACCTCCCCAGTATGAGGGCTGACTAGCAGCCATATCTGTTTGCTCTGCCCTGGTGAGACCCTGAGATCCCGCCCCATTCAATTTACAACCCCACCCAAGCTGCCTGCAGCAGCTTTTGCCTGGAAAATCTCAAACAAGCTGCAACTGGGTCAAGGAGCCCCAAACCTATCAATAAAAGGCCCAAGACCTAGCACCAACACCAGCCTGCCTTGCTTCATAGCTGGGCCTCGTCTGGGCACTTCCAAACCCAATACAAAGAGAAGGAATCTGCTGATTTCTCTGTAGCTCCTACTGGGTGTCCCAGGCAGTGGATGACTTTGCACTTCCCTGGAGAACCAAGAGCCAGTGTACCCAGTGGTCAGTGTCAGACCATACCAGATTACAGTTCTACACATACATAAGCGACACACTCAAGGGGCAGACTCAGTGAGCACCAAAGCACCACTGAAGCAAGTCCTGCTCCATAAGGGTGTCTCCCTACACAGCAGTTCGTCCACTGTAGTCGCAGCTGGTCCTCATAGCCAATTCTCCTGGGGGTCAGTTCCTCCCAGTGACACCAACAGCAATCAAGTCTCCACTACAACAAGACTGTGCTCATAGCCCACACAGAGTGCACCTATAGTGTCCACCTCAGGTGATTGGGGAGGCTGAGCCACTGGGTCCTATAGGATACCTACTACACAAGGCCACTCTACCAACTTAAGGAGACTTAGCAACTCTACTCAATACATAGAAACAAACACAGGGAAGCAGCCAAAATGCAGAGACAAAGAAACAGATCACAAGTGAAAGAAATGGAAGAAAGAAAATGACTGGATATAGAGTCCAAAACCCAGTTATAAGGTTACTCAAGAATCTTCTAGAAACCTCCAAGGGACTTAGTGAGACTTTCAAGGATCTTAGTGAGAATGCCAAACACTTGGAAAAGGACCAGTCAGAAATTAAGCATACACTGACTGAAATTAAAAATAATATACAGGGATTCTACAGTAGACCAGAGGATCCCGAGAATCAAATCAACAATTTGAAATAGGAGGAAGCAAAAAACTCCCAACCAGAAGAAAAAAAGAATCCAAAAATATGAAGATAGTGTAAGGAGCCTCTGGAACAACTTCAAGCATACCAACATCCAAATTATGAGGGTGCCAGAAGAGAGAGAGCAAGATATTGAAAACCTATTTGAAGAAATAATGACAGAAAACTTCCCCCACCTAGTGAAAGAAATAGGCTTACAAGTCCAGGAAGCACAGAGAACCCCAAACAAGAGGAACCCAAAGAGGACCACACCAAGACACATCATAATTAAAATGCCAAGGGCTAAAGACAAAGAGAGAATCTTAAAAGCAGCAAGAGAAAAGCAGTTAGTTACCTATAGGGGAGTGCCCATATGACAGTCAGCTGATTTCTCAACAGCAACTATGCAGGCCAGAAGGGAGTGGCAAGAAATATTCAAAGTGATGAATAGCAAGGACCTACAACCAAGATTACTCTACCCAGCAAAGCTATCATTCAGAATTGAAGGTCAGATAAAGAGCTTCACAGATAAGAAAAAGCTAAAAGAGTTCATCACCACCAAACCAGTATTATATGAAAATAGGAGCCCAGTGCATGAATTCATGCACCTTGAAAGGAACTGTGGGCCTCGAGGCTGCAGTAGGCACAGTGGTGGGGTCTTGGCCCATCCTCTGCACCCCCACCCAGTCCCTCCAGCTGCAGCCCCATCCCGTCTGCCGGCAGCCCAGCTCCCGCCGCCACCGCTCCCACACGCTGACAGTGCCTGCCCTATTTACACCCGCTGAAGGCATGGAGTGATTGGGGCTGGCGCCAGCAGCCAGTGTGAGCGGGGCCAGTGCCATCAGCAGTGCAAGATGCATCTGTTGCCCCGATTGCCCCTCAGGAGCCACAATCACCCCTGAGGAGCAGGGGGAGGTGGAGAAGCCCTTAGGGGCGATTGGGGCTGGCAGCTGCCGTTCACATCTGCTGACAGTGCTGAGTGATCAGGACCAGCACCAGGTGCCGGCAGTGAGTGTGAGCAGGGCCAGCACCAGCAGCAGGTGCAAGTGCCAGGCGGGACCGGGGTGCACAGGAGCAAAGAATTTTCAGTAACCACCAGAGGCCCACCCCAATGATAGCTACCAGCACCCTGCCTTGGTCTGGTGCCCCCCACTCACCTGCTCCACCATCCCTCCAAGGCCGACGCCTGCCATGTTCCACACACGCCCCCTGGTGGTCCACACACGTCATAGCGACTGGTTGTTCGGTTGTTCCAATTGTTCTGCCATTTGGTCTATTTGCATATTAGCCTTTTATTATATAGGATTATATAGGATGCTGAAGGGTATTCTTTAAGAAGAGGAAGAAGAAGAGAAAGATCAAAAATAAGAACAACAAAATGGCAACATATACATATCTATCAACAATTAAATTTAAAAATCAAATGAATAAGCAATCTAATGAACAGAATAAACTGGTGAATAAAATAAAATCAGAGGCAAGGAAATGGAAAAGACTGACAATTCTCAGAGGCATGGGGGGTGGCGGGCCAGGAAGAGATTAAACAAAGATCTTATATGCATATATGCATTACCTATGGACACAGACAACAGGGTGGCGAAGGCCTGGGGTAGGGCAGGAACTGGGTGGAAGGGGGGCTATGGGGAGAAAAAGAGGGACATCTTTAATAATCTCAAGAATAAAGATTTAAAAAAAAATAATGTATAATGATATGTATGATATTACCTTAACCTTGTGAAAAGATTAATACAATTAAAGACAAAATGGAATGTGAAAAAAAATAATACTTGCTACATTAGAAGAGTGGGATACTTTGCCTTTTTTAAATTTTATTAAATGTTTTGGGTGACATTGGTTAACAAAATTATATAGGTTTCAAGTATACAATGCTAAATACATCATCTGTATATTGCATTGTGTGTTCACCACCCAAAGTTACACATAAATGAACTCAAAATGGGTCAAAGGCCTAAATATAATACATGAAACAATAAAATACATACAAGATAATATAGGTACTAGATTTATAGGGCTTTGGTCATAGAGAGGATTTTAAGGATTTGACCCCAAAGGCAAGGAAAGTAAAAGCAAAAATAAATGACTAGAACTATAGCAAACTGAAAAACTTCTGTACAGTATAAGAAACCACCAGCAAAACAAAAACGTTGCCTTCTTAAAACAAGTTGAACTCCCAAATCAAAGAAATAAGGAACAAAGGAGATACTGAAACTCAGAAATAGGATAGAAGTCACCGCCTTATCAGAAAAATGCCAAAATCAAAAACAACGTATCACCATTAAGGCCCAGCTGCAAAAACATAAATCTAACCTCAAGACTGTGGGTTTATTCAGGTAAAGTCACTGACAGATTCACACAGAAGCACCAGGCACTGGTTTTAGTTACTCAACTTGAAAACCACCTCCAGGTTGAAGGGAAACAAGGAAGAGGAAGCTCAGGCTTCTGAAGAAAGACTCAAAAAGTTAAATATGTTTCGTCTGGGAAAGAAAGATTGAGAGGTGATCTCATTTCAGTGTTTGGATACCTGCAGCAGATATTCCAGACCCAAGGACGTGACTTGTCCTATTCACTCAGGAGCAATGGGGAATGGCAGAAGGAAAGGGTTACATGAGAAAGGCTTCCTCTCAAAGGTAATTAGATGTTTATTCCACTTTTAGTCTGAATGACAGGATTACAGTCCCCTCCCCATCTGTAATCCAGGGAGAGTAATGCTTGCCACATACATTTTAATGGATGTAACATCTGTAAAATACTTGGAGCTCTTCAGATGAAAGATGCCATGTGAGCGCCAAGAATTATTGTTATTATTTTTGTCTCCTGCCTTCCCTATGGGTATGAGTTTTCTTGTGATGTTTATGGGGCCCCTCCAGCCAGCCAGCTGCTCTGTAGCATGTCATCCCAGTGATATTTTACATCCTTCACGTGGTTGTGATCGTACCCAGAGCAAGAGCAGCTGAAATATTCATTGTTTGTCTTGAAGGAAGTAAAAGTAGTCACAACACCTCTTCAGGGCTCAGGGGTCAAATTTTTTCCTAACATCCACTGGAAGGCTAATGTCCAGGCCTCAGTGTGGTGGCATGTTTGATGGGCCTTGTCTTTGTCTTTATTGCCTTTGAACAGCATCATCTGACAGCAGAGCTTTGGACATATATCCTCCTTCCACGATTTATTTTTTATTTTTCATCTGACTTACACATTAATCTTCAGAGTCCAGCAGATGGTCCTTACTTAGAATAAAACTGAGGCCCAGAGAAAGCCAATAACTTTCTGAGGCCACTTGAGTGATGCTGAAATTCGTTCTTCAACCCCTAGTCCACTACCTCCCACTGTACCTACTATATTGCTCGTGACTTACAGTTGACTGTCACTTTCCAGCATTTTGATTACTGTTAATTTTGCTCATCTTTCTTTTATTTCCCTTCTAACAATTTTCTGGCTCTTGTATCTAGAAATATCCTCATCCCATTTCTTCCTCAGCATTCTTCCAAAGTTCCTAGTTATACCACTACTAGAGGCCCAGTGCATGAAATTTGTACACTGGGGGTGGGGGGTCCCTCAGCCTGGCCTGCACCATCTCACAGTCCAGGACCCCTCAGGGGATGTCCGCCTGCTGGCTTAGGCCCATTCTCCACAATTGGAAATCCCTCATGCAATCCGGGACCCCTCACTCCTTACCTCCCGCCTGCTCACTGCTCCTTACCACTCAGCTCGCTGCTCCTTAGCACTGCCATGGAGGCAGGAGAGGCTCCCGCCACTGCCACTGCACTCACCAGCCATGAGCCCTATCTTTCTGCACAGTTGTCTGTGGGCCAACTGCTCTCTTCCTTCTCACTTAGGGCCAGCAGCGTATGAAGGCAGAGTGCACTGTCATGAAACGCAGAGGGCTGCGTGGAGCTGAGGGGAGTGGCTGGGCCCATGGGATGAGAGGTGGACACAGAGGACACTATCTCACCCAATTGTGGGGTGGGATGGCCGGCCTTCATCTGCCTGACCCCACCCAGGGAGGGACCGAGCAGGGTGTCTGCCTCTCCATTCTCCATCCTTCCATCTGTCACATCTGTCACCCTTGCCAGGCCTCCCCCAAAGTGAGTTCAGTTCAATCCCTGAATGTAAAAGGGCATGGCAAGGGGTGGGGGGGGGGACTCCACTCCAGGGCCCCCTGATTCCCAGTGACAGGACCTGGTCAACAGGACCTGTTCTCAGGACTGTGGCCACAGCTGCAGAACATAGATCTGTTTCAATAAAAGTTGGGAATGCAGACTTTCGTATGAGCCCCTATTCCAAAAGGTGGCAGTTTATTCGCATTGTGGCAAAGACACCTTCAAGAGTAACATAGTGGGTAAAGTCAGGGCCAAACCGGCAATTTTCTCATCCAATCTCTCTGAGGCGCGTGGACAGAACCAAGTCTCAGCTCTTCGTAGGACACTTCTGGGTTTTTTGTTTGTTTGTTTTTTAAGCCTAAAGGACAGTAATCTGTCTCCATTCTTGTTCTTTGGGATTTTTTCATCGTGGGAAAAAAGAATACGTACGTTGGGGCAATCCTCTCAAGATACAATATTCCAGTTGCACCCATGTGACAACGACAGTGCCCCTCAGAGGGAGGGAGCTGACAGATGGGGAGCAGGGAATTCTGAAAACCAAACGATGACAGAGATGCTAAGCCTTTCCTTCACGTGTCTGACACCCCTCTCCAGGTGGCCTGCAGGCCGGGCGTCTGCTGGACCTTTGCCACCTGATGTTCTGGCTGCCCTGGGCCCTGCTAGGCGGTGTGCAGGGCCACCTGGGCCTGGAGGGAGTCACCCTCCCGCCCGCCCCAGCCACTCCTGGTACAGCTCCTGCACATGGGTGCTGGTCTCCGGGGGCCACAACGGGATGGCAGCATAGATGCCTTCCATAGTGCCCTGTCTGCACACCCGTAGTCCGCCTGGGCCTGGCCCCTGCCACTTAGGCATCCCCGGCACAGGCCAGGACCTCCACGAAGTGGCAGGGGAACTTGCCCCTCTATAGCTTCAGGACCACTTCTGGATGTTCCAAAAGCCGTAAGCAGCCACCAATTGATTGGAGTCTGAGGGCCAGGAGGAGGGACCAAGAGGCCTGCCTTCCACATAGCAGAACCTCTCCGTCCCTTTCAAGGGTGACCTCAGGGTGCGGTAGCTGAGCACTCCCACGTCCTCGTTGAACAGCTCCTTGGCCATGTGCCTGAAGACGTGTGCCAGGTACCCATCGGAGCTGGCACCCTTGTGGAGCCTCACCTCCTTCTCCTTCATGTCTCCAAACAGAGTGTCCACGGCAGCGTCTTTGGAGGCGAGGTCACTTTGCTCCATTATCTGAACAATTTCACCTGAGGTTAACATGCAGTCAGCACCCTGGGAAATATGTAAAGCTGTGGGAACATCTTTTCAAAGGGACTCCAGTTTCTTGTTATAACACAGAGCCACAATGACGTGGAAAATCTTGTCTGGGGACAGGTTCTGCTGTCTGGTGAAGTAATCCTTCACCAGAGAGCCCATGATCTGCTGGGGAGACTTGGCCGTGCAGAGGTGGGGGTAACGGGGTGACCCAGCACGCTCTGCATATCGGTCCCAGCCGGGGCAGGTGGAGGTCAGCATGGGGAGCCAGGGCTCTTCCTCATGGTGCTGGCAGTACCAATGCACAAATTCCTTCTGACTCTCCAGGATGATAAAGTCTGCAGTTATCTTCATCTCAAAGACAGTGCACTCCAAGGCTTTTGAGAAAGCCACAGAGCCTTCTGGATGCATCAGTGACACTGAGGCTGAATTTAGCAGCAAAATAAGGCAGAGACTAAGGACACATGGACACTGCCAGCACCTTGTGCTGTGAGGTATCACATTTCTTATTAAGGTTCAGAACACGGAAGAGGTTCTTGGTGTTCTGTTGGGAAACTTGGACTCTTTCCTCTGCGGTCACACAACTGTCACATGCCAGGCAGTCACTCAGAAATATCTTGGCATCGGCCAACTTATGGAATTCTCCCTTCTCTCCGTTCTCCTGAGCCGGACTCCGGACATTGACTGTGTCATTCTCTTGGTCATCGGTTTTTGTTTTTTACTACATTCCTTCCGTGTGCAGTGATCACACTTCCTCTGGAGCGGGGCAGGTGGGGGCCGGCTCGAGTGACCTGGAGGAAGCACAGGGAGAGCAGTCAGTCACTGATGGTTGCCCCTGGCACTGCTGGTAGCATCCTTTCTTCTTTGTGGAGCGTCTAAGGAGGGGAAGCAACTGCAGTGCCCAAGGCCAAGTTTTAGGAGGCCAGCAGCGCTGTCAGGATCATGCCAGAGGCGCTGGTCTGTTGGTGCCTGGCCTGTCCTTTGGAGATTGAACCTGCAGGACTACTAAGGAAGCCAGTCCCCGGTTTCGGCCCACCTCCGCCACCAATTGATTGGAGTCTGAGGGCCAGGAGGAGGGACCAAGAGGCCTGCCTTCCAGCTGCTTGCCAGTCCCCACGCCACTTTGGTTCCCTGTTAACCATCCCCTGATCAATGGGAGCTTGTGAGCCAGGGGAGGGACCAAGCAGTCTGCCTTCCGCCCACTCACCAGTCGCTGCTGTCACAGATTCATTGGAGCCTGAGGGACCCGGTTCCCCTGTTAACCATCTCCTGATCAATGGAGCCTGAAGGCCGGGGGCTGGATCGGTCATCTGTTTGGTCATTACGGACTCTGGGTTTTTATATATTAAGATTGGTTTAAACACAAATACTTTTTCTTACTGAAAGTTCTGAAGATCTCCATGAAAAGATATATCAAAGGAATTAATAAATGCTAAGCCCTTCCTGTATGCCAGAGTTGGCAAGGCTTGTATATATTATCTAATTGAATGCTCCTAACAGCTCTCAGAGGTAGATTTAGTTATTCCACATTTTATTTTAAAAATGAAACTAATGAAGCTTTAAAGGGAACTCAAAATGAAGCCACCTGACCCTAGCTATCAGGCTATCGTGTTTTACACCCCCATAGCACATTCACTCTTAAATTAGGTTTCTCAAAGAGTGCTTTGCTTATCCTCACATAAGAAGTAAATAAAAATAAGATTTCCACCACCACTATCACCATCACCATTTTTAAAATAAAATAAAGCAGCACTGGATTTATGACCAAGTATCTTTACTAATAGAATCCTGTACTTCTGTTACAAAGACACACAATTAATGGTTTACTTTTTCCAAACCAAAAGTCTAGATAATAAAAAAAATTATATCGCCCAAGTGAAATTTCACCAAGAAGCAGTTAAACAATAGGTAAATCCAAATTTCTGTGCTTTGGAAAACTCTCAGTTATAGTGCACACACACAATTCTTTTGTCCCCCAACTCACTCTTGTCTCCCAGTTTCAATCACCATAACTATATTATTTACAGATATATATTCTCATATTTCATTTTAGACCAGTTACGATATCAGCAATAAATAACAGAAGTGGCTGGGATATATCTAAAAATGGATAGCTGAGGGATACAAAAATATAACTTATATTCTATGATCAAAAGTATTCTTAAGCCCAGTTGGTGTGGCTCAGTGGATTGGGCATGGTCTTGTGCACCAAGAGGTCACCGGTTCGATTCCCAGTCTAGGCACATGCCTGGGGGGTTGTAGGCTTGATCCCTAATGGGGATCATGTAGGAGGTAGCCAATTGCTCACAGTGACATTTCTATCTCTCTCTCCCTCTCCCTCCCACCTCTCTAAAAAATCAATAAAAACATATATATTTTTTAAGTATTCTCAATAGGCTTGTATACTTCACAAATAAATGTGTTTTAGTTCCAGGGTCCTGATTAACAACTGGTACAAAACTTAAGCAGGAGTTCCTATTTTTGTTAATTAAGACTATATAAACAAAAACAATTGGAAGAATTAGAAGAAGAATTGCAAAACAAAAAAAGAGGCCATAAGGAACTTGTATATAATTTTAATTCCATCTTTTCAGGGAGAACTAACCTTCACACACTCCTTTCTTTTCCATCCTAATGCTGACTCATGCTGATTTGACTTCTTAACTCCATGGGCCTGGATAATTTGAAAATACCTTCCAACTATTTCTCTGATTCAGACTTCCTTCTACTCCAATCAGTCCTGAGCATCAAATACCAAGTCATCTCCTGGATTCTACTCTCTTGCTTGCCAATCCATTCTTCTAGCTATCTATAGAATTACCTTCCCCAAATATAGAATTGATCCTGACATTCCCCAGGCTCAAAGCTTCCAATGATTCACCAATTTTATAAATCCTGGCAGCTAAATGTCACCTGTATAGGTCTCTGGCCAATTTTTTCTCCTAACAGATACTTTCTCACTACCTCTAACCACCACATCTCCTCATCCACATGAACTCCACCTTTTAATCTATAAAACTTACAAGAAGAGAAGGGAAAGGGTCAACATTTATTGAGCATCTCTCATGCATTAGAGTCCCCACCAGCTATCAAGGATCCCATCCTGTACCATAGGCCTGGACATAAGATGGTTGAAACAGGTTCATGCATTTTATTTTATTGTTATTAGTCTCTTAAGTCTTATATCCTGAGTTTGGCTGATATATCATTTTAGTGTTGTTTAAACTGTTCTCTTTCTTTTGTATTTCCTTGACACATGATTAGATCCACATTGTGTCAAGAACTATGAAGGGTCTGAGATTTTACCCCACTTGCAAGTTAGCATCTCAGTCTGTCTCAGAGACAAAGGACAGTTTTTATTCACAGAAATAACAGTACCCAGAGTATCAGCATAGATCTGGTTCCCAAGTCCCAATTCCCACAAAGTGATAGAATGAAATTTTGTCACAATCCATTGATCTAGAGGTTTGATTGGATACAGTGAAATCTAGCTGCCCCATTATTTATTCTTATTCCCCAAATGCTTAACAATGTGCCTGACACCAAGTTACTTCTCAATAAATAATACCTAATATTTATTGAATATTTATTATATATTCTAAATATCATATACATTTTACCCCTTAATTCTCCCAAGAATCATTTGAGTTTAGTACTAGTGCCATTGTTCTCCCTTTACATTTAAGGTAATAAGGCACAAAGAGGTAAGTAACTAGGCCAAAGTTGGGGAATTGGCAAAGCTGGAATTTAAGCTTAGATTCCTGTGTGCATACCTTATCCCCTACACTACAGGTCTGGGAAAAATTGTAGAAAGAAAAAAATAATAAATGAATGAGTGAAAGAATGAATGAATTTCCTAGTTTTCTTGAGCAAATGATTACTTTATTGTATTAATTAAACTTACAAATAAGGGACATGATACCTGTTTGTCTTTCTTGGTTGTTAAACCTGGAAAAAGCTTACTATATCCCTTTTTTTCCCCCACAAATAAGGAAGTTAATGTTAAAACACCCAAGTCACACAACTAATTAGTGGCAGAGCTGGAACTAGAACACAGTCACAACGTGCTACACACAGATGAAAATTTGGTAAATATTTTGATGCTTATGAAGTGTTGTGAAACAAATATTGCTTTCCTATTTTCTTTGAAAATAAATTATTCCAATTTAACTGAAAAACACATGCTGGAGTTCAGAGAAAGGAAGGTGAGAATAACTGCTGCTTCTATTTTCTTTCCTCTGCCCTTCAGAGGTGATCAGTAGGTGAAGGAAAGACCTTGGGCACCAGCTCGAGGAGATGGTTACACCCTTGGCCTCCATTGGTCAATCTCTTTGGTCTGAAAAGCAAAGACATAAAGAGAACTCAAGGGGAGCAGCAATGAGTCACCACCACCCCTATTAGTGCTCACAGTGGGAGCCAGATGCCTCCTGCTTCCATGTATTCAAATATAAAACATGTGTACTTCATATTTACAGCCAGCGTTCAAGAGCATCACAGGGAATAGGCCACTTTTGAAAATCGTGTTTTAAAAAAATAAAAGCCTATGTTGACTTTGTATGTTGGCTGTCTGCCTTTTTTTTTTCATGTGCCCCTCCTCCATTACTTAGAATTACCTGTTGCATGTAGAGAAGATTTTGTTTCACGAAGGAATATAACTAAAAATGTACTTTCTCTTTTACTCATTCAGTCATTGAACAAATATTGTTTCGAGCACCTAATATCTCAAATCCTGTGTGAGACGGAGGGCATCCAAGCAATGAACAAAGATATAGTACTTATCTTATCTTCATGAGGTTATAGTTAGAGAGATGACATTAATCAAATAAACTTCTGAGTATATAATTATAAATTATATTAAGTTCTATAAAAGAAAAAAGATTGAGATAGTTTAATAGAGGAAATCTAATATTGATGGAAACCTGGGGAAAGGCCCTCTGGCATTTAATCTGATATCAACACTGATGATCTTAGCAGAACAAATATAATATTTGAGAGACTTCTATTTTCAAAATTAATCTAGGTTGTCAACAAATGAGAATCACAAAAATTATTTGGGGAAGAGCAGCTAGACATTGGGTTTGTTCTGAGGTGACCAGTCACCCTATAGCCACTGTGCCAAGTCCTGTGCTTGTTATTCAAGAGTAGACTAAAAGGGTCAAGTCCTCTGAATTGCACAGTGGTTCTAGGCCACCTGTCCAGGTCTCATGAAGGTCTTATCAGGGTAATAGCTACCCGGGGAAGTCTACATTATATGGCAGGCCCAGACTAATCCTGGGGAAACTGGTGAAACTAATGTGAATTCCGATTCTGTATAAAATCTAGTGGTACCCGTGTAATTTCATCACATTACTTACCATAGGAAAATAATAACAAACAGTTCCCTGTGAAGTGCTGATTTGCAATACTAGGAAAGCATGTAACCTGAAATATTAAAATGCAATTATTATATAAGTTCATTCAGCCACAGATATTAATTGATGTCAACACTCCAAAGCATACAACATGATTAAATTGGCCATGGCAGGCTGACGTGGTATTTTCAAATGTCTTCACAAAGGATTTTGTGAAGACAGACCAGGCAGTTATTGTGGTGGACAATTAATAATTAGTCTATCTAGGAACCCTCCTTTTTTCTAAAAACAGAACTTGCCTTCTCTGGGGAAACTGTTTCTCCCCAGTCTTTTATTCCTTTTACTAGAGGCTTGGTGCACAAAATTCATGCATGGGGGTGTGTGTCCCTCAGCCCAGCCTGCACTCGATTTAGGATCAGGCCTAAACAGGCAATCGGACATCCCTCTCACAATCCAGGACTGCTGGCTCCCAACTGCTCACCTGCCTGCCTTCCTGATTGCCCCTAACTGCTTCTGCCTGACAGCCTGATCACCCCCTAACCACTCCCCTGCCAGCCTGATTGCCCCCAACTTGAGCAGAGCCAAGCCTCCTGCTAGCTCAGTGGCTGCAGCCATTTTTGTTGGAATTTATTTATCTTCTATAATTGAAACTTTGTAGCCTTGAATGCAGGCCAAGGCAGGCCAGGAAGTTTGGCTTCCTCCATCACCAGGGACAACCCAAGCCTCCTGCTCTCTCCAGCTCCTTGGCCGCAGCCATTTTTGTTGGGGTTTATTTATCTTTTATAATTGAAACTTTGTAGCCTTGGAGGCCTGGGCTGGCCAGGGTGTACAGAAAGCTTGGCTTCCTCCATCGCCGGGGGCAACCCAAGCCTCCTGTTCACAGCCATCTTGGTTGGGTTAATTTGCACACTCATTCCTGATTGGCTGGTGGGCATGGCTTGTGAGTGTAGCAGAGTGATGGTTAATTTGCATATTTCTCTTTTATTAGATAGGATTCCCCCATTCCAATAATTAACTTCAAAGGATTGCTGCCATGTTCTTTCATGACTCCCCTCCCTGGACGCAGTAATTGTCCTTACAGTGGGCCTATGACCCAATCCAAGTCAAGTCTAGTTTACTATCATAATCATGGTCATGGTCAAGGATCCCAGAATTGATCAGGTTATCCAAAACAAGGCCATCTGATGGTCCTGAGATTTTTCAGCTATTACTAAGAGAAACGTCCCTTCCTTGGGAATGGCAATACCAGCTAGGTATTATCCCAGGAACTGTTGGCAGCAGCCATGGGTCTAGCTTCAAGGAGAAAGCTGGTCTACAAAGATAAATGAAAATGAGACACGGAGTTCTGAAAGCATTCTGGTCCCAATTCCAATCTCTGAATTCCCTGGAGCAGCCCTGATTCCTGTCTGCCTGAAACTGCTCTTCAATTCTATAAACCTTACACCCAACCAATATTCACTCACAAATTCCCTATATTACTTAAGTTGTAGTTGAATTTCTGCCTCTGGAAACCAATGGGTTCTGGCTGAAAATATGATCCATCATTTGTTAAGACAACTGGGATAACCCTATCTCAGGTGCTCATGTAGACATGAGTAACATAGCACAACACTCCTTCCCTCACTAGCTACAAAAGAGAATTGCTCAGACATCTTTAAGAGATTCCTATAAGAGAAAAATGCAAAGAAGAATTTAGAGCACAATAATGAGTGAAATTACTTTAGAAGCTGAATGGTGTCTCATGCAGTCAGGCAAGGAGACTTTTGATATGCATTGTGAAGGATGAAGAGAAGTTTTCCAGGCCAACTGTAATCTACACACTTGTAAAACCCTAAGGGTACATCTATGAGATTTTAAAAAGACATATGTGGCACTTATTTTTACAAACAATATTCCTTTTCAGGGTAGAGAAATCTGAATTTTTTTAATTGATTAAAAAGCCTGCATTATGGTAAACACTGGCAATAGCAGCAGTTAAAGCTGGATCCCTTAATTATTAAAAGCTAATCTGCATAAAAACAACATAATAAATTTGATCCAGTTGAAAACCCAAAATATTTGTCTCAAGGTCCTATGTTTTTTACCTTCAGTGATAAAAAATGTGAATAAGATCCAGTCCCCATGGGACTCACATAGAGAGTGTACAAATAGAGCCATACAAAGGAAGGGGCCATTCCATCTTCACGGGAAATCAGCTAAGATGTCTGGAGAAGAAAGAATTTAAGGTGGTACTTGGAATGTAGAATTTCCTTAATCAAGAATGGATTAGAACATAAGTTCCCCAAGTATAGCCTGGGGACTCAGTGGGGGTCCCTGAGACACTCTCAGTTAATCTATGAGGTAAAAATTATTTCATAAAAATACTAAGACATTCTGTGCCCTTTATTTCATCCTCTCATAAGGGTACATTGGAGTTTTCCACTGTACACTTAGAAAATCTGCATAATTCAGGGAATAGATATTTTTTAAATTACCATTGCTAATGTCATAAAATCATGCATAGATAAAATAACCCTTCAAATGGCAAGACATACCAATGAATTTTGAAGTAACAACGTATGAAATGTTTATCAACATGGTTTCAATTTCACATAAAAGTAACGTTTATGAAATTACAATTTGTCAAGTTTTGGTATAGTATCATAGAAAGTGTATCCACAACTATCTGAAAATGCTTTTAAAACAACTCTCCTAAAAAAAAAAAAAACAACTCTCCTTTTTCCAACTATATTTATGTGTGAGATCAGATTTTTCTCCATATACTTCAACTAAAATGATATATCCTAGCAAATTGGGAAGTTAAATTTAGCTGTCTTCTATTAAGCCAGATATTAAAGAGATTTATAAAAATGTAAAACAATTTCCATCTTCTCAATGTTTTTATGTTGGAAAATATGTTTATTTTCACAAAAATGTGTTGTGTTAATATGTGCAATGGGTTGAATTATCTCTCCCCAAAAGATGTTGAAGTCTTAATCCCCAGTACCTGTGATGGTGACCTTACTTGAAAATAGAATCTTTGCAGATAATCAAGTTAAGATGAAATGATTAGGGTGGGTCCTGATCCTATATTTATGACTTGAGTCCTTATAAAAAGAAGAAATTTGGACGCAGAAACAGACATACATAGTAGGAAGATGATGTGAAGACATGGGAAGAATATCATCTGTAAATCAAGGAACACCTGAGGCTCCCAGAAGTTAGAAAAGAGGCATGAAACAAATTCTTCCTCATGGCCCTCAGAAGAAACCAACCTTGCCTACACCATGATTTCAGACTTCTACTCTATGGTACTGTGAAACAATAAATTTCAGTTGTTAAGTCACTTATCAATAGCAGCACCAGGAAACTAGTGCTACATGTAATTGGTTTATCACTTTTAATAAATTTAACATTTTTTACTTTCTCAATCTTATCTTCTAATGTGATAAATACTGATAGACTAACACACCTAAGTAAAAACTCTTTGAGTCTTCAATAATGTTTAAGAGTGAAAAGGGATCCTGAGACCAAAATGTTTGAGGACCACAGGATTAGAGGATTCCCAGTAAAAGGACAACCTGACCAAGGCAGTGTTTTCAAAATATACCAGTCTTCTAATAGCTACCTTTAAAAAAGGAAAGGAGGAAGGAAGGAAGGAAAGGAGGAAGGAAGGAAGGAAGGAAGGAAGGAAGGAAGGAAGGAAGGAAGGAAGGAAGGAAGGGAGGGAAGGAGGGAGGGAGGAAAGAAGGGAGGAAAGGAGGGAGGGAGGGAGGGAGGGAGGGAGGGAGGGAGGGAGGGAGGAAGGAAGACACTCCAGGGTTTTCTCCAACCCACTGAATCAGAATTTCTAGAGTTCTGTTTCAGGAAACTATATTTCTAACAAGCTCCCCAGGTAATTATTATATGAAGGTTTAGAGGCAGAAATGCTTAAAGGAGTTGAGAAGTGTTTCATCCAAATCCCTGGTTTGCAAGAATAGAGACTCACCCAAGTGATCTCAAATAAAAAGGGAGTTTATTGCAAATATACACTTGGTACCACTGGGAGAATCCATTCTCTCACAAAACAGGTGCTGTAGTGGGTCCCCACTTCAGGAAGAATTGGGGGATCACAGTATCTCCAGGAATGCCAGCAAGTAGAAGTGTAGGTCTCTTTATAGTCTACCATCAGTATGACTAGGCCTATGACTCTACAGGACTCTATACACTCCCAGTCTGCTTCCTTCTCTCACTCCTCTATAATATCTGCTTCTTCAAACTTCTGGCTAAACATAGCTTTGGTTTATGATGCTTCAAATTCACCTCAAGGCAACTCTTCAGCTTCTGTTTTATTGCCAATTGGCCAATTCCATTGTCTTTCTTAATTTCAATCCCTGAGGTGGAAAATCTGATTGGTCAGTTTGTCTCTTAGCGCGAGGTTATGCTCAAATTTGTGGGTGAGCCTATGGCTTTGCTGACATGGAATCAGATGTCCAAATCTGGCTTAATAATCTGTGAGCATAGGACCTAAATAAACAGTGTATAAAACAGGAAGAGCCCATTATACTGGCACTGTGAGCAGGGCATTTTGCCCTTAGGGGCAAAATAGGTATTGCAGTTACCATCTTCAGAACACTTTTTGATTGTGCTCTTATAATTCCAAAATATTTAATTTAAATTACTTTTATTAAGATAACTGACTTGACCAACTCAAATGACTTTTAACATAATCATGACCATAGCTAAACTGTTGGGTTGGTTGAAGATAATAATGATGTTGATGATGAGACTTCCTAGAAATATTGTCTATGCATTTCCCTCCAACTCTCTAATTTATCCATTATTCACTTGCTAAATAACATAATTGTAGTTCACATTCTCTTCCTCTTTATTTTTCTTTATTGTTTGTTACCGAGCCCTCTGTCCTCTTCCTCCTTCTTTGTTCTACCTGCCTTGTGATCTTAGATTTTTTTAAAAAGAAGAAGCTCAAGGCATTTTCTAATTTCATTAGTTTTACATTAGGGTTTGATTTGGTTCTTGGATAATTTTTTGATGGCTTTGTTCTTTGCTTTTTTTAAAGAAGGAAAAAGCATGCAAATATTAAAGTATTTATCATAAATTTTGGGTATTTCAATTATTTTGGTTGTCACATTAGAGCGAACTGTAATTGTTGAAATAGAGCAGATACTCTTTCTTTGTGTACTGGTACCCATGAATTTCTGCATGTGAGACAGTTTAGTTTTGTGTTTGGGTAAATTATTGGTTTGTATATCATTGTATAACATTTTTCTGTGTTTTGTGTATATATGGTTGTAGTTTTCTTGTGTGTGTATATTTCAATTGAACAAAATTGCATTGTTTTCTCATGTTGTACTGTATATTTTTCATTTGTTGCTCTGAACTGAAAAAAGACAGTTTCTATTTTGACTAAATTGTTGGATTGCTCAAAAAAAAAAACACAAGCAGAAACATCTCCAAGATTTTGTTGAATCCAATTAGTTATATGCAACTTGTAATACATCTGATTCTTATTATATGCTTTTGTGTTTTCTCCAGTAAATCAGTTGAAACTAAGTGACTGTGACATTTGACCTACATAGGGAAGGTGCAGATTTAAATTTGCATGTTTCATTGTTCTTTGTCTTGTACATGTTAATGTTTCTTTTAGGACACTTCTAAAAAGTAAATGTGCGTTTTTGTATGTATGATAGCACACAACAGTACAGCAAATCAACTCTTCTTTAGGGAATAACATTAATTCAAGTTTATTTAAATCAACTCATGTTCCCAACACAACCAATTCATTTATTTGTAACAGAAAATATTGTCTCACAAAACTCAAAGTTGAGAAAAGTAAAAAACTTAAGAAGAGGTTTGAAAGGTTTCAGCTCCATTTCTCTACAGTTGTTCATACTCTGCCTCTCTATGTGTGGGCTCTGTCCTCTGGTCACCTTTCTTCCTTGTTGCCAAATGACCTCAGATTCTCATACCATATCACCCAGAAGAAGTGAAAACTTATGTCCTCTCAATCAATGAATAAAAGTTACCAGCTTCTCCCTTAAGGACTTACCTAATTATGTTTAATTATGCATCTGCCTCCAAATTAATCCCAGTGGCCAAGAAAATGATATATACTAGTTAGGTTTCCCTAGTTGGATTATATTCAAGCTGGCTTTCTCACTCCTGGTAGCAAAATGGCTGTGAAAATTCCAGGTCTCAAATCCACAGACTATCCTTTAAAAGAGATACTGCTTCTAACTCGGCAACTATTTTTTTTTTAAATGCACTTCACCCTATTGGTCACATGTCCACCTGTGACCCACTCACTATAGCAGCCAGTGAGATGGAATTACTCTAGGTTCTGGCCCTCTAGGGTTGAACCAAAAAGCCAAAGCTGGGGCTCAACCCTACTCAAACCAAATTCAACTATACAATCAGCAATGCCCTCCATGGCAACAACCATCTCACAGCAAGCTGATATCACTTTCTTCCTCTTCTCTTCCATGTGCACCTTTCCCCAAAAATGGTCCCTTGAAAAACACAGCCTTCCCAGAAGTATGGGACTATTTCTCAATCAAACATAGATGACTTTATTGAATTACTGTAAAGAAACCTGTTGGAGAAACATCCGTTTAAATGCATTTACTCTACTTCTTTCTTAAATCTGACAATTATTTTGCAAGTCATAAAAGAAGATAGCCCAAGACACAATTCCCCAAACATCCAATTACTTTAAATTTATCAGTATAGTTTTCAAATATTTGCTTTCTACCTATGCACAGCTCAATTTTGAACTTATTTTTGTGTCTGAAATGTGGGCCTTGCAAAGCATATTATAATGCCTTACAAAAGTATTTCACAATCAGGCAGTGCTCCAGCATTCATGTTTTTAAAATCAAGCTGTTGCAGATTCTCCAAGAAGTTCAAAAGCGACTGTGAATTGCTTCCTTGAACATTCTCACAGGTGCACAGGAAAGCATCCAGGCCAGCAGACTGGGAGGTGCCAGGTCAAGGGACAAAAATTCACTCTCCAACCAGAAAGTCATTCACCTGGGGACCTGCTATCAGAAATGGCCTGGATTATACTACGTTAGCACAGTTTTGGTAATGTTATTATATTTAAAATCTTTTTTTTCTTGAAGTATTAATGTTTATTGCATGTAATATTATTATATTTAAAATCGTTTTCCTTAAAATATTTTTTTAAAAAAAAGAAATGGCCTGGATAATGCATTCTTGATCTACACACCAGAGAAAGCATTCCCCTATGTCTTAATCTCCCTTTTATTTTCCAGAAACTGAAAAGATTTGCCAGGAGCACCAGAAAAAGAAAAACATTTTATCCGTAGCCATATAAAATATTTATGAGAAAACTCAAAGCTTTTAGAAGCCTTTTCCATTTGCACATAACTTCATAATTGTAATAAATGTTAAAACACTTGAAAAGTAAGTAACATTTTGAATATACTGCACTTCTATTTCCAAAATGGTTCCAACTTCATGAAAGTTGAACTTTTAAGTCAACTTCAAGTTTCATAGAAAGTCTTTTCTAGAGCCCTTCATTAGCTGGCATTTTCCTTAAGGGTCAAACAATCATAATACACTAAGGTATAATAGTGTATGGGAAGGTGTTTGTTTTTTTCCTCAGAAAGCCAAATACTCAAAACCAAAATCAGTACATGTTATAGGTGATCATGGAAGAGTATTAGTGCCGGACTCTACCAAGAGGTTGACCTCTGCAACCCTCTGCTTCCCTTGCTCAATGCCAGCTCTCTTTTCAATTAAACATCCACAATTCCCCATGCATCCATAGCCATTATGTTCTGTCTTCCCTTCCCCAGAACCACCCTGTGTAATATCCCTTTTCATGTTTGTTTTGAAAGCTAGAAATTGTGTTTTTTACATGCTGCATTTCCCACACAGCATGTGTGTGGTATAATGTGTAATTGAAAATTTTTGACTAATCCCTACTGTTGCACAGGTGGGTAAAAAGCAGAAACTGATTACTGAAAAACTGCAGCCCAAAAGGACATGTGTTTATGTGCTTAAATGTTTCTGAAAATTGAGGCGAGGTCATTATTCCCATTTCCATTTTCGGTGAAGATGATTAAATCGTTCCATCCTGAAGGATTGTTATGTTGCTAAGTAAACTCCCCTAGCATCATTGTTATTTGTCTTAATTTGTTCTGAAAGGTTAATCTAATTTCTATTTTGCAAGAAATTTCTGGAAGCTTCTTTCAGTCTCATGAAACATCCCAAAACGTGAAAAATGTAGGAGCAGAAAATGCCTCAGGTCTCCAAACTGAAATGGAGTTAGGACTGATGATACCTCCTCTCCAGGGTTCAGAGAAAATTGAAAGACATGGAAATCAGATACTTGGACATCAAAATATTAGCTTTCCTGTTCATGAAGAAGAAAATGAAGAAGAAGGAGAAGCAGCAAAGCTAGATGGGGGGATGTGGCTATAAAATTATGACTGAAAGCATTGATACTTCACCTTTGAATTTAACAGGCTTGTCTATTTCTTTTGTCTCTGGAGCTTGGCAAATGCAAGCCTCCTGACCATCAGTAGACCATAAGCATTGTCTCCATAGATAATAGATATAGAAAAAGAAGACAGAGCCAGAGAAACAGGGAAAGAGAGGGCAAGTGCTGTATCACGTTATTTCTCCCAAACTAACCCGGCATAGCTCCTTTTTATTCCCTAAATGTAAATAAAAGTGGGGCAGTGAGCAACAGGGGCTTACTTCTAACCCATGACTCCCACACCATAGAAACATGAGGCAGTGCAAAGAGAGGTTCTCATCCTGACACCTACAAGCTCATAAATATCACATGAGACTTCTTTATCCTAAAAACCTAAACATAACCAAAATGTCACCAAGACTGGCAGTGTATTCACTCTGATAAATTTCCAATGAAACAGAATCATGAAAAGGGGAAAAGATGTCAAAAAACAGTAAAAAGAAAAATGACAAAGCATCCAAGGAACTTGGAGAATTCCTTGATGTTCTTTAAAAATGATTTAAGCTGTCATCTAGCCTCTTATCATGGTCACTCCCCACCTGATATTGAACCTCAGTGTCTCGGATAAGAGGGTCATGAAACTGACCCTGGAGAGAAGACAGGGCTCAGAAGATGCCCATTCTCTCTCTCGCTCTCTCTCCCTCTCTCAATCTGTCTCTTGCACACACACACACACACACACACACACTGAGGATGTAAGAATACAAATATAGATGTTGGGAAAGTAGTAAACATGGAAGCAATCAGGAGGATGTGGGGAAGTAGCAGATTAAGTCAGGGAGCACAGGCACTTCAGGCACAGGGGCCCTTCCCTCCACATGGGTAATTAGACTAGGCTGGTTTTTGGAAAGGCTGAGCCTAAGAAAAGTGGACTCTGGTTTCAGTAGAAGAACAGACCAACCTTGATGGCAATTAACTCTCATAGATTAAAATCCCATTTTCCTTCAACAGGAACTCCGTAAGGAGGCCATGTGGCCCTAATTTGGAAGAAATGGGGAAAGTAAACCATTCTCATGCCCCCACGAAGAGCTGGAAAAACAGACTATCCAAAAAGCACAAGGAGATCAATACTTTTAAGCCTAGGCTTAAAAGTATAGGGAGCGCAGTAGTGAAATAATAATTTGGAGCTTTTGGTTTCTGGTTCAAAAAGATGAAATAGTGAATACAGAAGCATGAAACATTTACTTAGACCGTATTTCTTTTCTTTTCTTTTCTTTTTTAATCCTCACTCGAGGATATTTTTCCATTGATTTTTAGAGAGGGGAAAGAGAGGGAAAGACAGAGAGAAATATCAATGTGAGAGAAACACATCGATTGGTTGCCTCCTACACAAACCGCAACCAGAGTCTGGGCCGGGGAGGAGCCCGCAATGGAGGTACATGCCCTTCACAGTAATTTAACCGGGGACCCTTTGGTCTGCAGGCCGACTGCTCTATCCACTGAGCCAAACCAGCTAGGGCCTAAACCGAATTTCATAATTATTTTTATTTACTTGGCCTTTAAGTTATTTAAAGGAACAATAACCTGGAAATAATTTTGGCATAAAGAAGGTAGAATCACAGAGCTTTCAGAACTCAAAAGTTCCATTCAGAGAAGAAAACTGATGTCGGGAGAGAAGATATGACTGTCCTCATTTCCATAGCTCATGAATCCAGTGTCTCATTGGATATCCAAGTCTGCTTCCTTGAGGCAGAGCTCCTCCAGCCCCAGGACTTCAGAGGAGCACCTACACTATCACCCTACAAAGGCACATCCTCAAGGAGGCCAGGACAGGAAAGCCCACTGTTTCTAAGCATTGTTTCTAGAATATCCCAGGCTGGGACCATGCATTGACCATTGTCTTCTGCCCAAGGAAGAAATACTTGCGAAGGGAAGTGGAATACTGACTTGGTTAACTGTTGTTGTTTTTTTAATTCATTTTTCTTCCTGTCCTGACAAATTTGTTTTGAGCTGTTGAGTTTTCTCTGATGTGGAGAACAAGGTAATGAGACTGATTTCTGAAAGTCACATATTAAAGACAGCTTCTGGACTTCATTGGCCTGCCTTTCATTTGCAGAAGTTATAATGGAATCTGAACAGGTGGACTTTATTGCAGTTTTCAGAAGAGCCACCACCAATGGGGTAGCGTGCCAAGTCTCACAGTTTTGTGTTCCATAAATAACATTAGTGTTTATGGACTCCCTGCACAAATCAGGGATTACTTCATTCTAAAACACATAAAATTTCATGTGAATTCCATTTTTTGTGTCTTGAAACATATCATTCATAGAGGGTGCATTTTCTCATCTGATATCCACAGTGAAATTTATCTAGCATTTTAACAATGTTGTTATGATGGAGTCTTTAAAACGATTATGTTTCAGATGAGTCATAAATCAGAAGACTAGATGTTAGAAAAGTTGAGCCTGGATCTAATAAGACTGCACAATTCTCATCTTGTTATTAAATTTGATCTTTACAGCTCATGTAATAAAAATTTGGAGAGTATTTCAAAGTTTAAGGTGTCAATTGTCTAATTTTAAATGAAGTTAAAACTTTTTAAACTCCTAATATACCCGCTTATTTCCATGGACTTAGTGCTACATTCAACACCTTCTGTGAACAGAATAAGAATATGCCTAGAGGAAACCAGAGAAACTAATTCCTGAGAACTTACCCAAAGAGGGAATCATCGATTATCTCAGAGTACCTCACACTATAACTTCTCTGGATGATCATAAGCATTCTTGAAAAAAAAATATCTCCATGATAAAATAACTTGGTATATGTTGAGTTAACATTAAGTGAATGACTTAAACATAAAATTAAACTTCATTGATGAATTTCTTAGAACCATCATGTATGTGTGGAGGGGGGTGCATTAAAATTGAAGAGGTAATAAATGGGAGACATCTGTAAGAGTATCAATAATAAAAAAGTTGAAGAGGTAAGGTGAAATTGATTATGTTGGGTCTTGTAGGTATTGGTATGGCTTTTGGATATTAGTCCAAATGCAATGAGAATCCAGTGGAGCAGTGAGACATGATGTGGATTTGTGTTTTTAAAAAAACACTCTAGCTCTTTGCAAAGTAAGAGTGACATCAGGGAGAGGAGTTGGGAGACTACTGTGGGGGTCCAGAAGAGATATAGTGATGGCACAATTGTGTTTTTAGGATAGTGTCATAGTTAAGATCAAGAATTATGGCATCAAAAAGATGGAGGTTCATATCTCAATCCCACCACTTCATATCAAAATAACTTTGGAGAACTTACTAAACCTCTGTGAACCCCAGTTTCCTCATCTATTAAAAAAGAATAATATTAATACTTATGCCACATAATTGTTATGATTCAATAACATCTATACTAATAAAAGGGTAATATGCAAATTGGTCAGGACACCCTCACAGCAACAACCAAATAGCAGGCTGCATGGGGCGACAAGGCTGGCAAGGGGGTTAGTGAGAGATGACCAAATGACTGAATAAGCAGGCTGCGTGGGGCGACCAGGCTGGCAGGGGGGTTAGTGAGGGCCAACAAGGCCAGCAAGGGGGGCAGTTAGAGGTGACTAGCCAGCAGCAGGGGGGCAGTTAGAGGTGACCAGGGCAGCAGAGGGGGCCAGTTGGGAGTGACCAGGCCGGCAAGGGGGCAGTAAAAGGTGACCAGGCCAGTGGGGGGGGGGGCAGTTAGGGGCAACCAGGCTGGTGGGAAGGGGTGCAGTTGGGGGTGACCAGGCCAGCAGGAGGGGGCAGTTGGGGGCAATTAGGCTGGCAGGGAGGGCAGTGAGGGATGACTAGGCCAGCAGGGGTGGGAAGTTGGGGGCAACCAGGCCAGTGGGGGTGGGGGACAGTTAGGGGTGACCAGACTGGCAAAGGGGGGCAGCTGGGAGTGACCAGGCCAGCAGGGGGGACAGTAAAGGGTGACCAGGATGGCGGGAGGGGCAGTTAGGAGAGACCAGCTGGCAGGGAGGGGGCAGTTGGGGGTGACCTGTCCAGCAGCAGGGGGCAGTTAGGGGCAACCAGGCAGGCAGGCAAGTAAGCGATTAGGAGCCAGCAGTCCAGGATTGTGAGAGGGATGTCCGACTGCACTACCGGGATCGGGCCTAAACGGGCAGTCGGACATCCCTCTAGGGGTCCCAGATTGGAGAGGGTGCAGGCTGGGCTGAGGGGACCCCCCTCCCATGCATGAATTTTGTGCACTGGGCCTCTAGTAATACATATAAATCACTTGGAATGTAGTAAATGCCAAAGAAATGATAGTGATTATGACACTTCAAAATCCATCTACCAATTGTCTTCTCCTGTCCCAGACCCCGATACACCTGTGTTCACCAGCATGTGTGGTAGACAGTTTCTAGCATAGTCAACTTCCCACCTGAAGCTCCAGCATCTCTCTTCTTGGCCTGAAGGATTTCTCTGGCATCACAAAAACTTGCTCAACTGAGAGCAGGAGTTAAGTGCCTTGCCAGAAGCAACCATCAACCAAGGGTGGTGGCCGGTGCCTAAATTAACCAGGCTTTCCATCCTCTGGCAGCATGTTTCTGAGATGCACTCCATGCATTTCCTCCAGTGAGATTGGGCCTCTGTTGCCCACATGGGTAACACACTCATTGACTTGCCTTTTAGTGGGTTTCCTCCTTCCCTGTCACTTTCCCCATATCCTCACATCTGCTTTCTGGGATCACTTTTCAAATTGACAACTATGACCAAGTCCTTGTCTAAGAGTCTTTTTTAGGAGAAACCCAAACTAAAATAAATTGGCTCTGTGTGTAGAAAATCTCACCAGACCTTCTTAACTATAAAAAGGGTAATTGAGCAAACTATCATGATTCTGAAATCAGCCTATTTACTTTTGTCCACATTTTCATCTTGACTTTTAGTTTAGTAATTTAAAATGAATACTTATATATGGCCACAGAGTTTCTTTTGTATAGAGAATGAATGGTTTCTGCATATTTAATAACAGGAAATTATGCTATTTGTCTTTTGTGTTCACAGAACATGGTATTATAACCTGGTCACAAACATCTATAATGGCTTTTGACAGGAGGATACATTGAGCTCATTCAGATGTTGAGAAATGCGGCAGATTTTATTTTTCAAAGATGGTCACAATATCTCCCATCTTCTACATGTGCTGGTACTAGGAGCTTGTCTTTCCCCCAACAGTAGGCAGAATCTGTTTTCTCTCCCCTTGAGTCTGGGTGGGTCTTGTGACTGCTTTGACTAATAGATATGATAGAAGTGACATTGTTCCAGTTTTAGGTAAGACATTAAGTAGCCTGGCAGGGTCCTCTCTCTGTTCTTCGGAAGAAAACCAGTAGAGAAGAAGGATGACTTTGATGAGACGTATGTCCATGCAGTGTGAAGCCCAAGCCACATGGAGAGGCCATGTAGGGAAAGACTGGCATCGGTGAGTGAAAAAACCACCTTGGAAATAGACTCTATAGTCCCTGCTGTCCCAGCTAATGCCAGGGGAGCAGAGACAAATGGCCAAGGGAGTCCTCTGTGAATTCCTGCCCCATAAAATTGTGAACAAATAAATGGCTATTCTAAGCCACTAAGTGTTGGGGTAGTTTCTCACATGACAATAGCAAATGGAGATGAAGAATTTTAAAGTAATAATTAAAATTTAAGGATTTGAAAATCCATAACATGTCTTCTAGGATTAGACCAACTTCAGATAAAAAGTTGTTGATATGGTTTCCGAAGACATGATGAAGGTCCTTTGGGGAAATAGAAACAATGAAAGCAGAATCCTATTTGAAGTCTCACTTTTTTCATTAGCTGCAGAGTAATGAAAAACAGCCACCCTGAATATCCAATTTCCCCCAATACTTTAATTATTTTCTTAGGCTGGAAGTTTTAACAATTCATACTTTACTACAAGTTGAAAAAATACATAATGGTTTTTTAAACTTTTTTATTTCTGGGCAGCAGATTTTGAAGGTGAAGCTTTAATCACATGCTAGTCTTATAATCACCGCTGATTTTCAACTAAAGTATTACAAATTGGGCTTTAGTTCAAGTTAAACTGCGTGGGCCAAATCTACCCTTGGTGATTATGGGCAACTCCCATTGAAATCATTAGTAGTTGTACATGTGTAACTGAGGAGATCATTTGGCCAGATGTGCTTTTGTCTCCATGTGTCTTTACACTAGTGCAGCACAGAGGCTGGGCTACACAGGAAAACATCTTGTGCTATTTGGAATGAGTTATCTTTCGCCATACAGTGTTCATGTCAACATGATGAAAAGAAAATGTAAATGTAAGGACCAGCCACATTTCCTCTCATAGCTTTTCATGCCCTGCTGGTTCCTGGAAACACTGATTCTGTGAGCAGTTGCTGCTCCTATCACTAGTAACCAAGAGGATCTTGCCTGCCTTCCTCCCCCTGCCCACTCCTGGAAGACCCTGCTTCATTTACAGTGATTGGCAGTGCCAGGTCTTGGTTCCAATTCTGGATAACTCTCTTCCCTGGGAAAGCGTTTGTTTTCAACCAAACAAATGTCCAATGCACTTGTGGTCAAAACCACCTGCCAGAGGACTTTTTTACAGAATGTCCTGGGCAGGCATCGGAGGGAATACACTGCTCATTCAACAAGCAACAAACATTTTTTTAGTATCTACAATAGTGATTCTTAATCTTCAGTGTACTTCAGAATCATCTGTAGGGCTGGTTAAAAGACAGAGTACTGCCCTAACTGGTTTGGCTCAGTTGATAGAGCGTCAGCCTGCGGACTCAAGGGCGCCAGGTTCGATTCCGGTCAAGGGCATGTACCTTGGTTGTGGGGACATCCCCAGTAGGGGGTGTGCAGGAGGCAGCTGATTGATGTTTCTCTCTCATCAATGTTTCTAGCTCTCTATCCCTCTCCCTTCCTCTTTGTAAAAATCAATAAAATATTTTTTAAAAAAGACAGAGTACTGGGCACCCCACACTCAGAATTTCTCATTCAGTAGGTATAAGATTGGGGCCTGATCATTTGAATAAGTCTTCAGATAACGATAAGACTGCTGGTCCAGGGACCACTGTTCTAAAATTCGGGTAACACAGTAGACATAGTGTCAAGTAAGATATGATCATGAATGTACAAATCGTAGACTCTAACAGGGAAGACAGAAAGACAAATCAACAATTGTGTTATGTGTTGATGAATGCCATCACAAAGAAAAATACAAGCTTCCTAGTGACATATGAGTTGATTTGGATTAAGAAGGAGGGGACAAGGTGGGGAGATGTGGGGGAGAGGTCAATAGGGGGAAAAGGAGACATATGTACTACTATTTGTAATACTTTAAGCAATAAAAAAAGGAGGGGACAGTCTTAGCTGGTTTGGCTCAGTGGATAGAGCACCGGTCTGCAGAGTGAAGGGTCCCAGGTTCAAATCTGGTCAAGGGCACCCAAAGAACAGGAGTGTGTGCTGGGGGAAAAAATCTAGGGACAAAGATCAAAATGAACATTTCCCTCAGTAGAGATTTTTTTAAATTAATCAAATATCTGTCTTAACTCTCCACTTACCCTTCTCAGTATAGCCACAAAACAAAGTCATTATTTGTGCAATCAAGGTATTTCATAGCATTATCAGGTAGCCTCAACAAAACTTCCAAATATCACATAACCCATCTCCTATGGGCTGCATTGTATCCCCAAATATTCATATGTTGAAATCCTAATACCCAGCAGCTCAGAATGTGACTGTATTTGGAGATGGGGTCTTTAAAGGGGTAATTAAGGTGGACTTTAATCCAATATAACTTACGCATTTACAAGAAGAAGAGATAAGGACACAGACACACACAGAGGAAAGACCACGTGAAGACACAGTGAGAAGACAACCAAGATAAGGCAGGTAAGACAAGGAGAGACGCTTCAGAAGAAATAACCCTGCCGATACCTTGATCTTGGACTTCTAGCCTCCAGAACTGTGGGAAAATAAATAGCTCCAATTCTGTTGTTTAAGCCCCATAGTCTGTAGTACTTTGTATGTCAGCCCTAGAAGACTAAAACACTGCCCATTTGCTTTTAGCCAAATCAAATAGCTCAGCTGCTTTACAGATTTCTAGAGATAGAAATCCCATGTTATTCCTCAGTACCTACTTCTTACATACTGGCCCATGTCTGTGCTCAGGTAGGTGGTTTTTATAATCACCAAGTTAATTTGATGAAAGTAGAAAACCAGTTATGCTTTCCTACTCACCGTTCTCCTTATTTTCAGTTTGGAATGTGTATAGCCTGGTATTGTTTCCAAACAATTAAACTCTGAGTTTCCCTCTTCTAATTATACTAGAGGCCTGGTGCACAAAATTTGTGCTTGGGGGGGGGGGATGTCCCTCAGCCTAGCCTGCACCCTCTCCAATATTGGACCCCTCAAGGGATGTCCGACTGTCCTACCGGGATCGGGCCTAAACGGGCAGTCGGACATCCCTCTCACAATCCAGGACTGTGGGCTCCCAACTGCTCGCCTGCCTGCCTTCCTGATTGCCCCTAACCGCTTCTGCCTGCCAGCCTGATCACCCTCTAACCACTCCCCTGCCAGCCTGATTGCCCCTAACTGCCCTCCCCTGCAGTCCTGGTAACCCCTAACTGCCCTCCCCTGCAGGCCTGGTCTCCCCCAACTGCTCTCCCCTGCAGGCCTGGTCCCCACCAACTGCCCTCCCCTGCAGGCTTGATCGCCCCCAACTGCCCTCCCTTGCAGGCCTGGGCCCTCCCAACTGCCCTACCCTGCTGGCCATCTTGTGGCAACCATCTTGTGTCAACATTCGGGCAGGATCTTTGACCACATAGGGACAGCAATCTTGTGTGTTGGAGTGATGGTCAATTTGCATATTACTCTTTTATTAGATAGGATAGAGGCCTGGTGCATGGGTGGGGGCCAGCTGGTTTGCCCTGAAGGGTGTCCCAGATCAGGGTGGGGGTTCCCTTGGGGCGAGGGGTGGCCTGGGCAAGGGGCCTGTGGTGGTTTGCAGGTTGCCATGCCCCCCGGTGACCCAAGTGGAGGCCCTGGGATCTGGGATTTATTTCTCTTCTATAATTGAAACTTTGTAGCCTTAAGCAGAGGCCAAGGCAGGCCAGGGCTGCGGAAAGCTTGGCTTCCTCCATTGCCGGGGGCAACTCAAGCCTCCTGCTCTCTCCAGCTCTGTGGCTGCCGCCATTTTTCTTGGGATTTATTTATCTTCTATAATTGAAACTTTGTAGCCTTAAGCGGAGGCCAAGGCAGGCCAGGGCTGCAGAAAGCTTGACTTCCTCCATTGCCAGGGAAACCCAAGCCTCCTGCTTGCTCCATGGCCGCAGCCATCTTGGTTGGGTTAATTTGCATACTCTCTCCTGATTGGCTGGCGGGCGTGGCTTGTGGATGTAGTAGAGTGATGGTTAATTTGCATATTACTCTTTTATTAGATAGGATTCCATGAAGACTCAAATAAATTTATATAAATTCTATGTATGTCTGTTTCCATTAAATGTTCCCTGACTTAAAGAAACTCTAAGATGAAGTTCAGTTTTATCTCTTAATTTGGCTTTGTAATCCAACACCTATGAGATAACATTTAGATTCAACATTAAGCATCAGCATCTATCTTATTCAAGACAAGCACATCACTTTCATTCTGTTCTTCATCTTCTCATGCTATTGACTTCATAGTCAAAGAGCTGAGAAAAATGCCTTTCTCTCATTCCTCTGGGGGAAGAGAAATTACTTTTCTCTTCACACAAATAGACCCAGCTCTATGGCTTTCTGGTTTATGAATCACAGATTAGGAAACAGTCTAAGGATGTTATAAGAAGTTATGATTATAGCTGTTGTTTACATGTTTAGGAAATGGCATTTAATTTTATCATTTATCTACTTCAAACAGGGAAAATCGGAAATTGTATTTGTAATAATATAATATTTACCTCAGCAGAGTTGTCATTCAACAAATTTTATGCAGTAATTGCAATGAAATTACCTCCAATTGCAATCAATGGAAAGTAACATTTTCTCAGATTTCAGCATTCTGGTGGCAGGTGTCTTCAACTCTGGACTATTCCATGGATTTTAAAGATGAATTAGATTAAATCATCAGTTACGGCTCTAAGTTTATTTTATCTTTCTTTGTTGAATTAAAGTCATCAACATATTTTTGTACCCTAATATGAGGCCCTTTGTTTTCCTGCTTATTTTATGGGATGTGGTGTTTGTTATTAGCAGGTTGTATTTTAAATACTTTGTTCAGCCTTTAGCATGTTACAAAGGAAAAGAGAAGCCTATAATCCATTAAGGAATCCATTTCTAAAAAACACCATGTTGGCATCAAAGAAATTTGCTACATTTGTTTGGATAAATTCTAACTACAATGCAGTGATCTTTTCTGACAAGAAGTCAGAAAACTTTGATAGTTATAAACATTGATAGTTATTAAACAAAAGCAGACAGTGAGAGGTCTTGGGTGTTCTAAGAGAGTCATTTCCTCTGTGTGTTTTTGTTTATTACTGACCATGGGATAAATGATTCAATCCTTCTTCAAACTGTCACAGAGTCAATTCATACTTCCTCCCAGGAAGATAAATCTGTACCTTGTTTAGCTCTAGGTATAATATATCTGTTGAGAATTAAAAATGTGTTGGCACTCTTTGGGGAAAAAGAAAGAAAGAGTGTTTACTGTGACTTTTAGCCTCATATTTCCTTTTGCCAATTGCCAACTGGGTCCTTCTTTCACACTTTGACTGGCTGGGGTTGAGAGTTTCATATAAATACCCCTTTTCCTAAGTTAACAGCTCTCACTCTCGTTTCTTCCAGCATTTCTCCTTAATGTGCATCAACCAAGGTTCTTCTTGTCACTGGCTGCTTTCTAGTGAAAGCTATTGCCATCTGGCCCCACTTCAACTTGTAAAGGGTGGTTTAAAAGTCCATAAAGTACTGAAATCTTCAGGAAAAAAGAGAGATTAATGTTAGAGTTTTTACTACTGTCTTGCACAGCAGCTGCCACGGTTGAGGAAATTTATGACTGCAATAGCTTTTACTGTGTTGAAAGGAATCCATAAATGAGTGTTAGCTTTACATAATGCCAGACACTAGCATTAATCAAAATTGTGATAGTTTGTTGTCAATATAACACGTGTATCACCAAAATTATATACAAGTTAAAAATAACCTATGATCTCTATGACCTTGGGTAAAAGGCTTCCCTCTCATAAAGCTCTATTTCTTAATCTCTCTAAAGTTCAATTCTAGCATAGAAGTCTAAGAGTCTATGATCTGAAGAGGAACTTTTAATTTCTACGTATAAACATAAACATTGGTGTCTGAATTCTGGAATCTGTCCTCTCTTTATTTGGTAGGAAGGAGGTGCTAGTAGATCTGATCAAAATTAGTCACTGCCTGGGAACAAAGAAACAACCCGATGTGGAACAGGGCCTGCCCCACCAGAGTCCTCAAACTGAGACTTTATAATCAAAGACACCCCTTAGAATGCCTTAGTGCACATACCATATACATAAGCATATAACCAAAATTTACCAAGCATTCAAATTAAGCATATACAACTCATTACAAATCTCTATACAACCATAACTATAAATAAAATATGTGTATGAGAGTTTCATTTAGATTACCCATACTCTTCCCCAACTCACAATTAGAAACAGAGTTGATATGCGTCTTTGTTCATCTCTCTGCTGTGCTCATAGGAGGCCAGCTCAGTTGAATGCCAGGATTAGTCACTGAGCGCTTCTTCCAGCATAAGACACAAGCAAAATGTTTCCTTCATTGAGCCAGGTAACAAACATGTGAGCTTAAAAAAGTAACACATACAGCAATAAAATGGATGTGACCTGTCATTTATAAAAATGCTTGTCACGGCCCAGCCAGTGTGGCTCAGTGGTTGAGTGTTAACCCATGAACCAGGAGGTCATAGTTTGATTTTCAGTCAGGGCACATGCTTGGGCTGTGGATTCGATCCCCAGTGTGGGGTGTGTAGGAGGCAGCCAAGCAATGATTCTCTCTCATCACTGATATTTCTATCTCTCTCTCCCTATCCTTTTCTCTCTGAAATCAATAAAAATATATTTTTGAAAAATGTTTGTCATGGAAGACATGCACAACACATATTTGGAAAACACAAATAATTCTCAGAGATCTGAATCACCAAGTATTTTAGGATAGCCTGAACCAATGCTATGCATTTTGCACACCCTTTCTAGACTCTGGCTTTCCTTTCAGCACTTCCTGTGTTCCACAGCTCCCGGCCACAGTGGAAAAGACTATGGGCATACCTCAGAGACATTGAGAGTTTGGTTCCAGGGCACCAGAACAAAGTGCATATCTCAATAAAAGTAAGTCATAATTTTATTACTGGTGAAGGGTCTTGCCTTAAATTTGAAAATAAACAGGTATGCCTGTATTTAATTTTCTCCCGGGAACCTTAGTGTTGCCTTTGGTGCGAAGAGCTACCTGGAAAGATAATCCCCCCACCCAGGAAATAAATTCTCCTTCACTAGCACTTCCTGGTAACAGTTCCTTCTAATGACCTCTTTAAAGCCTGAATATTAAGAATCAGTGCTGCAAAAGCTGCCAGTGCACTACCTATATGTGACACAGGCCACCCTGCTTCTACCTGCAGCTTCATAGACCCTTCTGGACAGTTTCTTGTCTCAAGCACCTGCATCCACCTGGCAGAGTACTTTATCTTACCAAAGGAGAGAGCACAGGGCAGACTAGAAATTTCAGGAGTTAACACCTAGTTCACAAACCTCAAACAGTGAGAAACTATGAGTCAATAAATACATCAACCTTCACATCTCATTATTGGATAATTCTGAGGTGTTTGCTCCACAGTCTCTCAGAAAGTCCCACTAGGGATTGGATCTGTTCCCCACAGCAGTAGCCCTGAAAAATAACAGATAATTAACTTATTCTTTTTTTCTCTCTCTCTCTCTTCCCCTGTCTTACTCCCCAACTCTCTCTCTCCCCCTTCCCCCCCTCTCTATCCTTTCTAAGATCATCGCATCTTTTTCTTAGATCTGCTGTGAGGGAATTCCATATAAGCAAAGAGCAAAAATAAAACTCTAACTGATTATGGAATTATCAGAATTCAAGCCAGAGGGAGGGAAGGAGAAGAAGGGGTCTGTTCTAGAAACCCATCTGCTGAGTTAGGACAGGGTGAAACTAGCCATTGGCAGTAAGTATTCAAGTATAAAGCTGGTCAAAAACACAGAGCACCAATAAAGGAAAAACATAGACCTTCCTACCATTTCATCAGTGATCAAGGATTGAGACTGAGGGATATGAGGCGATTGCAGAAGTTTGGTCAACCAAAGTTACGAAGACCAGTTCTAAGCAGTGGAGCTAGGAAGGAAAAACCTGGAGCCAAGAACTAATTTAGGCAGATGAGTTATAAATAGGCTTGAAGTCTACACATTATAAACTAATAACACTTTTAGGGAATTACAATAGAGTCTTAACTGAAAGTGGGGTCACAAAACTGAATTTTTCCAAGAAAGTCAAGTTGCACCAGGAAACTGTGTGTCTGATTCTTCTTTATCAAGGATATGAAACCAAGCTTCATGATCATCTCTCTGCCCAATAGGGCAAGGTGACTTCTGGGTCTAAGGGGTAGTCTCCAGATTTCCTGAGTAAGGCATGTAGTTAACTTACCAGTAAACATCTGAATATTTTTAAATAAACACACACACACACACACACACACACACACACACACACACACACACACACACCTGTCTGTCAAATCCTAGGCACTTAGGCACATATTTGATGATTGAATGAAATGAAATGTACAAGAAACAAGACCACTAGTGTTCTTTTCCAAATCTTCTCATTCACATTTTTTTTAAAAATCTAGCTTGTACTGCTAAATGTTTTCTATGTTTCAGTTATTGTTGAGTTTCAAAAATAATAAAATAAAAATCCTAATTCCACGAGGATAAAGTCAACACATCAGGTTGGCCAATTACATCATGGGTTTATTGTGTCTTCCCAAACCTTACATTCTTTCTATTGAGCTTGATGTGCCAGGTCCCAAAATGGGGAATTGCATCAAGACAAATATCTTTTAAATAAAGTAACTATTGTTGGTTTCAAGTATGATTGTCTCAAATATAAACAACTACACAAATTTGAAACATGTTGGATGAAATAGTAGAAGGAAAACAGAGGAAAAAGCAAAGTAAAAATAGAAGCCATACACATAAGGACATGGTGTAGGGAGCCGAGGACTTATTCTGGAATTATATGAAGCCAGTGAAAAAGATACCATTTGGAACACAGAATTGTGCAATTCTAGTCAATGCAACAGGCAATCAAAACGCTTCAGGGGGCTGAAATGTTTGAAATATGAGGACAAGTATTGGCCCATTCAATACCTTAGAGAAAAGAAAACTCTGGGAAAGTGTTTTCCAAGGGTATATACATGAGCCAAATTCTTCACTCAGATATTTGTATATGGGACTTAATTCTGCACTTGGATATTTGTGGCAACTGCATTCTGCATACTTGGTCTGTGTGTGAAACAGGAGTTAAGCATATGGCAAACTTTGGCTCCCATGGCAATGCAGCTTCTGTTAGCATTAAAATGCTCATTAGTATGCAATGGAACTTTTTAAAAGGAAAACAGCATTAATGACTTTAAGCCATTTGTAAACCATTTTAAAAGTTGGAATTCAAAATAAGATTAAACAACATAAAGCAAATATGGGCTTAATCCACCACCCCCATCCATCAAGTCCCTCTCCCGGAGCAGATGATGCAGCTAAATCTAAGAAAGTATATACCCAATTAGCAGCTGTAATGTGTTTCTGAGAGGCAAACCAGAGACATATGGGGCGGCCTAATGGTTCACAACCTTTTATCATCAGTGTCTCCCAGGTGCAGAGAGGATTTGTCTGTTTTTTGGGTGAGTGGTGCTCTCAGCCTCCCTGCACCTTCATGCATCTCCTTGCACCCCGGGAAGTAAATGCTGCCCAACCATAATGCTGCGAATCATGTTTTCTTCCTCGTGTTAACTGGGCCACTATCTTCAAACTATAAAACAGAGAAGCAAGCTCTCACTTTAAAATTCAAAAGACTTTTAAAAGAAAGCAAATAACTTCTGTGAACAGAAAGGAGGCAGTCACTGTGTTTTCAATGTTACAATTTCTTAAATGACTGGATGTGGCATTTCAAGCTATTACACACCCATGGTCTCCTTCTTCTTCTTCATGTTTGGTGTACTTGACATTAGCCTATAAAACACATGTATCTGCTTGTGGGAGTTCTGTGGATCTTCTAGGTTTGTTCTTTCTGGCAAAAAAAAATTGATTTGACAACTATGGAGTATGCAACAACTGCTGAGCAGATAAACTTAGAAAAGGAAACAAATTAGCTTTAGCCCAAGTTCATTTGGGGTGGTATGGAACATAATGATAAAAGACAAGATGGAGAGATGAGAGAGAGAGAGAGAGAGAGAGAGAGAGAGAGAGAGAGAGAGAGAGAGAGAGAGAGAGAGATGTTAGAATTGAATGAAAACTAGAGAGACAACTGAAATGTGTTAATGACTGAGGGTCTTCACCTGTCTTCTTTTTTATTTTAACAACAACAACAAAAATAAGAACACGATGCCATTCAGCAGAAACATACCCCACACACAGGGTACCAGGGGAATCACTTCATTTGGCTGAGCCACTGTCTGACTATAAATGGACAGAGTGTGAAATCAGAACAGAAGTGCAGGTCAAGGTGCTTACTGAAGAGCAGACAGGGAAAAGACAATTGTCCACGAAAGAACAATAAAACAAAACACCCTTAACTTCAGAAGCTAAAGAAGGCAAACATACATACTGAGAATGTGGTCAACTAAGCCCCATAGCCAGAGGGAACAAATTACCGGAGGAGTGCTATGCTGCTACACAGCCACAGAAAACCTAGATTTACTCAAATGAAGGCACTCAAGAAGGTCCTACAGAAAAGGCAGTGGGAACAAAGAAACTCAGTCATCGAACATGCCAAGAGAAATAAGCGGTAGCAACAACATTTTAAAACCCTGATTTATGGGGGAAAGAAAAAAAATGTATCAGTCTGAGCCAAGAAAAATAATAGCTTTGCATATCTTCAGCTTTTGGATTTTTGCATTCCTAACTACATGTCTGCGGTCTGTGATTCCCAAGTCCTTCTGTGAGCATGAAAACTGACCTCCCGAAACTTCTCACTAAGCCAGTTTTCTCCTCCCATAATGTGAAGGAGTATTTCCTACCCTGACTCAGCTGGTGCACCCCATAACACGGCATAACATAAGAGTCATTCTTTTCTGAGAGGACCTCAAAGCTCTCTGATAACTCAGGGAGCATTTTCTTTATTGCAAATAGCTGCGTCCTCTGGATTCTTAGGATGGGAAGGCAATAAGGAAGGCAGGGACCTCTTTGTCTGTTTTTTGACCGTCAGCAGAACAGAGGAAAGCCTGGAAATAAAATGAGAGCTCCAAAGGGTATACTTCAACTTTGAAGAATTTCATTACAGTTATTAATAATAAAAAAAAGACTTAGCAAATGTGATTAAATGTTAACAAGTATTAATGCTGGGTGGTGACAACAGTTGTTTTTATAAATTACTATTCTATTTATTTTTCTAAATAGTTAAGATTTTAAAGAAAATTAGTGAAAAAATAAAGTCAGATTAATGGGAGATTGTAAAGTGCAAAGTTTAACAAAGAATGTCTGTTGTCAAGTGAATTAAAAACCTGAGGAACAGAATAATCTGGTGAATATAATAGAATCAGGGGCATAGAAAGGGAGTGGACTGATAATTCTCAGGGGGAAAGGGGTATGGGGGGGTTCATGAAGTGACTGGACAAAAATCATACACCTATGGATGAGGACAGTGGTGGGGAGGTAAGGGCAGAAGGTGGGGTGGGAACTGGGTGGAGGGGAGCTATGGGGGGAAAAAGGAGAAATAATTGTAATAATCTGAATAAAGATTTATTAAAAAAAAAAAAAAAGAATGTCTGTTGTCTATACCAGCAAGAATCACAATGTTTAGATGGAAAATGTATGGAATTTCAGAATTGTCTGGTCTATAACACCAATAAGTTTCTATCCCAGCTATAAATCACCAGCGTGTGGGGGCAGTTTTTATAAATGCTGCTCCTGTTCAGGGCTCACTCCAAGCCAAGTAAAAGGGGGAATCAGCCTAACTGGTTTGGCTCAGTGGATAGAGCGTCGGCCTGCGGACTGAAAGGTCCCGGGTTCAATTCCGGTCAAGGGCATGTACCTTTGTTGCAGGCACATCCCCAGTAGGAGGTGTGCAGGAGGCAGCTGGTCAATGTTTCTCTCCCATTGATGTTTCTAACTCTCTATCCCTCTCCCTTCCTCTCTGTAAAAAATCAATAAAATACATTTTTTTAAAAAGACCTTATCATTTTTTTTAAAAAAAAGGAGGGGGGGGATCAATGAGTGTAGAGACCAGGCATCTGTATTTTGTAAATGTTTCTCTTGATGATTCAAATGTGTAGCCAGCATTGAGAGCAACTCATATTTCTTAGAACATTATCCTCTGCTCACCTGGAATGAAACAGGGTTGAACTGCATTTAAAATCCAGTTTTAAAATTCCCTAATCCTAAAAACTTCCTACCATTTCACACAATCTAGAAGACATAAAGAAAAAAGATTAAAACATCTATAGAAATATATATACATATGTAGGTAGAAAAAAAGATAGACATTAGATATATACATAGATACATAGAGCAAAAAGACAAGGAAAAACAGAAAAAGGTAAGATTGCTATCATGTACTTGGGGCTTTTAAAAATCAATAAAAGAAGTATGAGCATTCAACAGAAAAAACTAGCAAATACTATTAATGGGTAGTTCACAGAAAATGAAATACAAACAGCTAATAGGATGTGAAAAGATGTATAATTTCACACATAATTAAGTATATGAAAATAATAACAATGGAATTCTTTTATTTTCTCAATTATAAAATAAAATAGTTAAAGTTTAATTAAAATTTACTTTGTCTGATGGTGTTGTAAAAACAGGCTTTCTCGTCAATTGTTGGTGAGCATATAAAATAACGCAACATTTTTGAAAGGCAGTTTGGCAATACTTACAAAATTGTTAAATATACATGCATTTGACCTAACAAATTCAATGGATACAGTCTCCTTAATAAACAGTTGTATATACAAAAAAATAGAAACAATATTAATTTGCACCAAGAAATTATGATACCTCCATACAGTAGAATACTGAACAGCTGTTACAGAATAAATTAGATTTATATGTTGTTTTAGAAGAATCTCCTCAGATCAAGGCACAAGAAATACATATCCTATAATCTCATTTGTGTAAAGAAAGAACTAGTCTAGAGTTTAAGTGTATGTACAGATACAGTTGAATGTGTTCACTTGCATTTGCATAAAATTACCTAACCTTTCTGGAAGGATAGGTAAGAGGGTTACAGGGTCCTTCCACCTAAGCTACTGTTTTCCTTTGCATTGAAGCTTGCCAAATGGAAAACCATTACACTTTACACAAGTTGTATTTCTGATGGTCCTTTTTAAGGTTCATTCTCATTGTGATCAACTTGTCATAGGCCACAAAGACCATATGTATGAGCATCACTCGCTAAGCCTTACTGTCATGGTGGGACAAAAAGGCTTCTCCATGACTTGGAACTTGACAGTGCAGAAGTAGTGAGTGATCTCCCAGCCATCAGAGGCATACCCTTGCCAGAGACACAGAACCATGAGAAAGGCCTGTCACTAGATGCAATTTCTCGCTAGCATAAATCATTTTGAAATCCTAGCCTCTGATATAGAGGCTAACAGTAGACAGACCAGAGAAGCTCCATTCCATATGCATTTCAAAGCTTCTTCTACAAATGTGGATTATCTCCCTTGTCCTAACTGGTTATTCATTTTCATTCCTTTCCTCCTCATCCTGTTTCCTTACCCCACAAACCTCTTCTAAGTGGGTGGTATTGTTTTTTGTTTTTTTTTGGGGGGGGGGGGGGGTTGGAAGGGTCTTTTTTTTTGCCTACAAGACTCACAGGAATATGTATGAATTTAATAAGTTCCAGAATATAATACTTTATGTGGTTGGTATATCCATTTTCTTGGGGGGTGGGAGTAGGTTTATTTGTGTTACATCATTATTTTCAGCCCTAGACTCTGTTAATTTCCCATTCAGTGGTGTGGGAAAATAATAACTATTGTTACATGCATTTTAATTTATGCCCTACAAAAACACTACTAGATAAAGAATTCACTGAACTGAAATGGTGATGACTGAATCAAAAAAATGTTTAAAGATTGTTTTCCAATGAGTTTACAGAGAAACATTCCTAAGAGGACTGAGGATTTTGCACTGCATTGATTTCACTGCACAAGTCTATTTTGGGTGCACATTGTCAACAAATCCCAGTGGCCAGCTTATTTCAAATGCACAGTTAGCATACTTCACATATTAGGAAATAATGCCAAAAGAAATCATAAGCACTTCCACGGCCTCCAGTCCGGGTCTACAGGAGGACACAGAGAAGTCAAATTAGAATGCAGATGCAGCGTGATAGGGTTAAACACATGATTCTAGAAGTCTGGAGTCCTGGCTCTAGTCTCAATCTTGCTTTTACCTGTCAGTGAGACCTCAGTCAAGCCACTTAACATCCAGCGTCATCTGGACAATAAAAGAAATGGGCTTGATGATCTTTGAAGGCCCTCTCAGCCTTCCAGCTTCTGAATGTACACAGGGATGTCATTACTAAAGCCCCATTTTCCAATAAAACCCCTTTTTTTTCAAGACACTGTAATTTCAATCTCCTGAATGATGACTACTTCCTCAGTTTCTGGATTCTCTTAACAAAAGGAAGGGACCTGTGTAATGAGTGTTTCACCTCTGTCTAGAAATATATACTTATATATTTATCTCCCTCTCTATCTATCTATCCAGCCATCCATAGATTCCTCCATCATCCATCTACAAGCTCTCTCTCTCTCTCTTTCTCTCTCTCTTTCTCTCTCTCTCTCTCTCTCTCTCTCTCTCTCTCTCTCTTTCCTCTCTCTCTCTCTTTCTCTCTGTCTCTCTCTCCCTCTCCCTCTCTCTATCTCTGTACAATTATATGTATTTCGATAGCTTTAGCCTGTAGACTTTTAGGAGAGACCAGAGGCAGGTTAGATCTCACACTTGGGAAGGTGAAGCCTTGGCTTACTGGCCTTCACATTTTAGAGTATCATTTCTGACCACTGAACCTTTCATGGGTACCTATCTATGCCTGAAGCCAATGAAAGTTCCCAGCATGTCTCCTGTAGGTGTTTTCTGGTTGTGGTACACACTATATTTACCTGACTTATCTCCCAACCATAATTACACCTAGTTTTCCTTTACCTTATCTCAGGAATGAGGCGGTGCACACAACTCGGACATAAACACACACACAATATATTTTTTAATTGTATCTTACTGTACCCCCAAACTCTTGAGTATCATGATGTAAAAAACAATCAATTTTCTAGAAAATGTCATCTCTCTCCATTTGTCATTTCATCCATGTCCTCACTGTTACAGCTGGAGTAAGACCAGAACCAAAGTTGGGGGTGGGTGAATGCTTCCGATTCTTGAAATCACACATCCACATCTTCTTTTCATGGGAAAGAGCAGGTGCTATTGAGCCAAGCAGAACTAAGTTAGGATTCTGAGTCTGGTACTTGCTGGTTATGGGATCAGGGCTAGCTACCAAGCCCCTCTTAGCCTCAGCTGTCTCATCTGTAAAGTAGGAAAATGGGTTTGTTATATGTTTAAATAAGATACTTTGGGTAAAGAGCTTAAACCAATCCTCAATAAATGTTAAGTATTATTGTTACCATTTTTGTCCCATTAACCCCATCACAAACTGTAGTGTTTGCTATTGGACCCTTGCTGTATCTCCATGCCCTTTCTGCTTCAATGCATTCTGGTCCGATTTCCAACTGCCTAAACCTGATTTCTCTGGCCACCAAAGCCTGTTTTGTCCACAGTTGGCTATAATTCTGAGGGCCAGCATTAGAGAGATGGGTAGCATTTAACCAGATGTAAGAACACAACAAATGTTAAGTAGGATTAAGTTCATCATAAAGAAAAAAAAGGGTTTGACATTCCATTGTCCTTTCTCTCTCTTTATCTGTATATGCTCATCAGGCACCATTTATTTTGTTCAATCACAAGGGAAATGCCCCCATTTCCTGTTGCCTTTAAAATGGGTTTCTCCATGCTGATCCTACTCCTAGATCTCTTTTAGACCAAAACATTTATTTCTCTAGACCAGTGGTTCTCAACCTTTCTAATGCCGCGACCCTTTAATACAGTTCCTCATGTTGTGGTGACCCCCAACCATAAAATTATTTTCGTTGCTACTTCATAACTGTAATTTTGCTACTGTTATGAATCGTAATGTAAATATCTGTGTTTTCCGATGGTCTTAGGTGACCCTGCTAGCAGTTCTCAACCTGTCGGTCGTGACAACCTGTAGGAAGCAGGGCAATATTATCCTCTTGACTGACAGGCAGTTATTGTATAGTCACAAGAGCACTTTATTGAGTTCCACTGCAACTTAGCTGCCTCACTGGTTTCATCAGCAAAATGGGGATGGTAATAACCCATCTTGAGAACTGCTGCTGTAGAGCCTAAGACCATCGGAAAACACAGATATTTACATTATGACTCATAACAGTAGCAAAATTACAGTTATGAAGTAGCAACGAAAATAATTTTATGGTTGAGGGTCACCACAACATGAGAAACTGTATTAAAGGGTCGCGGCATTAGAAAGGTTGAGAACCACTGCTCTAGACCAAAGTCATCTTTTTTGAACTTGTCACCAAATCCTTCAATTCACAGCCTTATGCACTTGAATCACCCATCTAACCAAATCTAGAAAGCTCATAATTTACTTATTAAACTACAATTTAATTATTCCCAGCTGTCCATGTACTTTCTCCTATAAGGAGCTAAACTGATAGTTTAATATCAATTATTTCACCTATTTTAGGCTTATATTCTTTCAAGCATGTCTTGTTTTTGTTTTTGTTTATTTAATTTCTTTTTTATTCTAAATAAAAATTGTTTTCTCATTACCAAGGACTCAAATTAACCAGTTTTGATCGTTTCTGTTTACTTTTTTTAGCAAAGGTTTCAGTTAATTCTCTGTATTTATTTTCCATCCAGCCCTCTGCAGTTCCCCTATCATTTCCATTAGGAAACAGGACAATCACTCTGAATGATTTGCTTCTCTCTCTCAGATCTTTGCATGGCTCCCCTGGCAATCTCCAGTGTGTTATGTAATGCTATTTTCGTTAAGTCCCACATTCTTCTTTTTTTCTGAGGAACTGCTGTTCTCTGAGCTTTAATTAACATGTCTTAAAAGATTCTTCAGCTGCTTTCATGCTCGTGAATTTTATACTTCTCCTTATTGCACCTTATTCACTAGATTTCTTAATGCCCCCAAATTTACTTTCTTGAAATTGGATACCTTTGTATAGCTGCATTGTTAGAGCCTACATCTTACTATTCTCAATGTGAGCTATGGGCATGAAAATGCTTTTCCTTGCAAGTCTGCTATCTTCAAAGAATTTTTTTTCAGTTCCCTCTCCATTCTACTGCAAAAAGCTACATATAGTATTTCTTTCCAGCAATTTAGACTGTAAAGGTAATCCAAATTCTAACATCATTAAGTGAAAATACATTTTATTTATAATCAAAATGCTATAATAATTTTTCAGCCTTCAGTTTATTCCTCAATAGAGTAAACACCTTTGTTAGAAGGATCAGGCCAGTTATCTAGCACAGTGCCAAACATTGTTTTCAACCCTCAGTGATCAATTTCTTAATGAGACACATCCTGTCTAGAAAGAGGGAAATATTGTCTATGTTCCCAATATCTGAATTAATTGAAAAGAATGACAAAGAAAGGTAGGGCTCCATACAAGTTGGAAATATGCATATTAAATGTTCAAATACCTACCTTTTTAAAAACAAGTCACAGATAAGAACAGAATTTGAACATGGAAGAATGGTGGTTAAAACCACTTCCTGGAACAAACTTAGTTCTTGGAATTCTTTTGGCTCAAATGTAGGGTTATTATCGTAAAAGTCGTCATGTAGTGCAACCCTGTACCAACTTCAAAGTGAAATATCAACAAAGATGATCACTAGACATGAGAAAGAATATATTGATGGAGGCGAGGCAAATAACATATGAATTCTGCCAGGTTTGAGTAGAAAGTAAACTAGTAATTGAGGAAAAGAGTTTAACCAAAAGGATTTGAGTCCATTTGATTAAAAGTATTTTTTAGAATCTCACATAAGCATCCTGAATATTAGAGTTTCTGAGGTTTATCCATCACTAGTCATTTTCCAATTAACGGTACATCCTAATACCCCCTGATCCTGGTTCAATGGATCCAGTGACTAATAATTTTGCTTCTTTTCAGAACAGATATTTAAAGCTGAAGCCTTAGGACTGTGATTACAATCATTTTGTGGGTTTTGGTTTGCAATCCTGATCCTTCAGAAACTACTTATTTCTCCCAAGTCATCATTTCAGCCTCAGGTAGCTTCCACCAGGTAAATTTGGGTGCAACTCTGTAGACCCATTGGCTGGGCTTTTCTCAAACACTGATAACCCAATATCATAATAGCACGGTTAATTCCCTTCTTTAAAGAAAGTTATAAGCGCACACTGAAATCATTATTAACTGTCTTATTTTCATCCATATGTTTAAAATATCACACACATGATTTAGCAACAAAAATGGGAAAAACTACAAAAATAAAATATGGATGAATTTTAAGAAATACTGTTGAATCAAACAAACATGGAATGAGGGGGTCCTCAAACTTTTTAAACAGGGGGCCAGTTCACTGTCCCTCAGACCGTTGGAGGGCCAGACTATAGTTAAAAAAAAAAATAAACTATGAACAAATTCCTATGCGCACTGCGGGCCTGGGATGAGTCGGCTGCTAAGCAGGACAGGCAGCAGCACCGGGCAGGCCAGATAAATGTCCTCCGCGGGCCGCATGTGGCCTGCAGGCCGTAGTTTGAGGACCCCTGGAGGGGGGTGGGGTGTATGCATTACAAAAATAAATTATCAGATAAAAAAGAAGAAAAGGTGAGGAAATATTCCAGATTGAAGAACATCAAAGAGACATGACAACTAAGTACAAAAACAGGCTAGGTCCTGTGCCAGAGGGAACCTTTACTGGAAGGGGGAAATGCTGTAAACAGTTATTAGCTCAGCTAACTCATGTGGATGGGTTATGGACAACACATTGTATTGTATCAATGTAAATTTATAAAGTTGATCACTGCACTGTGGTTACATAAGAGATATCTTTACTCTTAAGAAAAACACACCCTGGAGAAAACCAAGATGGCGGCATAGGTAAACACCTAAACTGCTGCCTCGCACAACAATTTCAAAACTACAACTAAAAGACAGAACGGACACCATCCAGAACCACAGGAAAGCTGACTGAGTGAAAATTCTACAACTAGAAGGATAGAGAAAAGCTCACAGAGAATTGGAGGTACGGCAAAGGGTCTTTGTGCGCGCGGAGAGGAAGGGCGGCTGAGAGCCTGGCTGACTTTCTCTGGCGGAAGGGGGAAGGGAGCCCCCGACCGCACTGAACCCCAGTTCTGACTGCACTGAACCCCTGTTCCGGGCGAGCCCCTGGGGACCCACGCTCTTGTGGGGGGAGTCTGGACTCTCAGGCGGACACTCGGGAGCCGGGGAAGGCGGAGGACTGAAAGTCCTCTCGCGCCAGTGCGCACAAAGCCTGCGGAGGCTGCCACAGGCTTTCCCTAGCGGAAGGGAGTGAGAGGCTCCTGACGGCACTGAACCTCAGTTCTGACTGAAGTGAGCCCCAGTTCTGACTGCAGTGAACCCCAGTTCCAGGCGAGCCCCTGGGGACCCACGCTCTTGTGGGGGGAGTCTGGACTCTCGGGCGGAGACTCAGGAGCCGGGGAAGGCGGAGGACTGAAAGTCCGCTCGCGCCAGTGCGCACAAAGGCTGCGGAGGCTGCCACAGGCTTTCCCTAGCGGAAGGGAGTGAGAGGCTCCTGACGGCACTGAACCTCAGTTCTGACTGAAGTGAGCCCCAGTTCTGACTGCAGTGAACCCCAGTTCCAGGCGAGCCCCTGGGGACCCACACTCTTGTGGGGGGAGTCTGGACTCTCGGGTGGAGAATCGGGAGCCGGGAAGGCAGAGGACTGAAGGCACACACGTGCGCACAAGGGCAACGCTGACGGGAAGCCAAGACTGAGACCCCACCCCATCCAAGCTGAGCACAGAGGCTATTGCAATTTGGCAAGTCTAATCCTATTAGGCTGTCTCCAGCACCGGACTTCTCCCAGCATAGACACAGCTGATCCTTACAGCCAACTGGCCTGAAGGTCAATTCTTCCCAGTGATACCAACAACAATAAAGACTTAATTACAACAAGGCTGTACATACAGTCCACAAAGGGGTGCACCAAGAGTGTCCACCTCAGGTTAACTGGGGAGGCAGACCCACTGGGCCAAATTGGAAACCTAGCACACAAATCTACCAACTCAGGGAAGCAGTGAAAATTCGGCGTTTAAGAATCAGATCACAAACAAAAGAAATGGAGGAAAACAAACGACTGGATATAGAATTCAAAACCACGGTTATAAGGCTTTTTAAGAATATCCTAGAAAAGGCCGATAAATATAACGAGACCCTCGAAGAGATGAAAAAGGACCAACTAGAAATTAAACATACACTGACTGAAATAAAAAATATTATACAGAGACCCAAAAACAGACAAGAGGAACACAAAAATCAAGTCAAAGAATTGAAATACAAAGAAGCAAAAAACACTCAACCGAAAAAGCAAAAAGCAAAAAAAAAAAATCCAAAAAGTTGAAGATAATGTAAGAAGACTCTGGGACAACTTCAAGCGTACCAACATCAGAATTATGGGGGTGCCAGAAGAAGAGAGAGAGCAAGATACTGAAAACCTATTTGAAGAAATAATGACCGAAAACTTCCCCCACCTGGTGAAAGAAATAGACTTACAAGTCCAGGAAGCCCACAGAACCCCAAACAAAAGGAATCCAAAGAGGACTACACCAAGACACATCATCATTAAAATGCCAAGAGCAAAAGACAAAGAGAGAATATTAAAAGCAGCAAGAGAAAAACAGTTAGTTACCTACAAGGGAGCACCCATACGACTGTCAGCTGACTTTTCAATAGAAACTATGCAGGCCAGACGGGAGTGGCAAGAAATTTTCAATGTGATGAATAGCAAGAACCTACAACCAAGATTACTCTACCCAGCAAAGCTATCATTCAGAATTGAAGGGCAGATAAAAAGTTTCACAGACAAGAAAAAGCTAAAGGAGTTCATCACCACCAAACCAGTATTATATGAAATGCTGAAAGGTATTCTTAAAGAAGAGGAAGAAGAAAAAAGGAAAGATAAAAATTATGAACAACAAATACATATCTATCAACAAGTGAACCTAAAGATCAAGTGAATTAAAAACCTGAGGAACAGAATAATCTGGTGAATATAATAGAATCAGGGGCATAGAAAGGGAGTGGACTGATAATTCTCAGGGGGAAAGGGGCATGGGGGGTTCATAAAGAGACTGGACAAAAATCATACACCTATGGATGAGGACAGTGGGGGGTAGGTAAGGGCAGAAGGTGGGGTGGGAAATGGGTGGAGGGGAGCTATGGGGGAAAAAAGGAGAAATAATTGTAATAATCTGAATAAAGATTTATTTAAAAAAAAAAAAGAAAAAAAAAAAAGAAAAACACACCCTAAGTATTTATGGATTAAAGTGCCAGACTGTATATAACTTACTCTCAAGTAGTTCAGAAAAAGTATGTATATATGGGATAAGAGAGCGCACACAAATAATGAAGCAACTGAGGTAAATCTAGATAAAAGATAAATGGATGTTCTTTGTTCTATTTTATTTTTGTAATTTAAATTTCATTCATTGTTTCCTTCTAAATAAAAAAATTAATGATATATGATTGATCAAAATAAGACAGATTGAACAGAATACATTCTGTGTGGTTCTATTTGTATTCTTTAAGCATGCATAATTCAGTAGTAAAACTATAAAGAAAATGAGTGCTATAATAGATATGTGATAGCATAATCCCATAATAGAATATGAAAATAGGATAGTGGCTACCAGAGAGGGAGATTTCTTAAGAAAGAGGCACGCTGAGGGCTTTGGAGTGCTAGCAACATTCTATTTGCATCCTGGGTGAAGATTGCATGAATATTATTTTATAACTAGAGGCCCAATGCACGAATTCGTGGACGGTGGGGTCCCTCTGCCTGGCCGATCAGGGCCAGCCATCTGGGGAGAGGGACCATGGGAAGTTGGCTGTGGGAGCACACTGACCACCAGGGGGCAGCTCCTGCATTGAGCATCTTTCCCCTGGTGGTCAGTGCACGTCATATCTACTGGCCAGTCATCCAATCATAATGGTTGCTTAGGCTTTTATATATATAGATTATTAAACAGAATATTTACATTTTATGATCTTCTCTGTGCATGTTTTCTAAAAAAAAGGGGGGGTGAATAAGGGAGAAGAAAGAGGGAAGTGAGAGAGAAGAGGAAGGAGAGAAAAGCAGGAAAGAAAGATCCCAAGATGCAATTTATTACCTGTCTTTATACTCTCACTAATGAGCAATTTGCTCTACTATAATCATCCTTGTCAAGACTAAGAAGAATATTTTCCTAAATCTCATTTTAGAGCAGAAGCCCACTACTGCTTTCAGATGTCTGACTTAGCACAAGATAGAGCTTTAGAGTTGTCCCATCTCAAGACTCACTGGATGTGGTCCTGTTAAGTATAGAAACAGGTCATTAGCAGGAGCAAGTTCCATAAGGTCCAACTGCAGACTTGGAGAACACCCAGGGCAACAAGTAGACATTGGCATGAAAATGATCACACAAGAAACCAAAAACCAGAGTCAGCACTCGTACATCTTAACTCCTTAAATCCTTTTCCTGAGATATACAGCTGGGCGTACAACATGAAGGCATGAGATCTGGCTGTGTGGTGCTGGGAATGCACTACAAGTCTGTGTTGTCACCTTCCAGCCTCAGCTTCGCCCAGGTCTCCCACACCCACAAGCTCCCACTCCGTGATGTCCGTGATATCTGTTAGTACCTCCAGTGCCATGTCCTCTTTTCAGTTCACATGTGGTTCCTCCCCCTCCTTGCCTGACCACCGCACTTCCTTTAGGTCTCAGCTGAAAGTTTACTTCTTGGAGAAGCCTAACTCCCCAATCTAAATCAAGTCTCCTTATAATACTCTTTTGTGGCATTTCATTCTTTCCCCTCATAGCATTTAACGTAAATTATAATTATGTACTCACTTGTAGAACTATTTGCTTTCCCACCAGCCTGGAGTTCCTGAGAGCAGTCGAATATCTATTTGACAACTGTTTACCCAGCTACTAGCACAGCGCCTGGAACATAGCACACATGTGTTATTGCTGACTCCTGAGAGAATAAATGAAGGAAAGACTCATTTATCAATCAACCTCTCTAACAATTTCTACTCTCTCTCTCTCCCAACAGGTAGCAAAGTGACTAATTGGTTAAATAATACTATTACAAATCATTTAGTAACCATAGTGGATTTTCAATACATTGAGAGGGTCTAAAGTGACCATGTTTATAAAATAACTTTATCATCAATTATTCTTTTCTGCTAGTTTGGAGTTCCAATAAGGAGACAGGCTCATTTTTCCTTTTCTTGCTATTGCCTAACACAGATCCATACACATACTGGGTGCACAATCAAACTTTGTTGAGTGAATGGAAATCTAGTTTCTTAAAGCAATTACACTTTCTAAAGAATATTTTAATACATATGTCAACAAAATAGAAATCATATAGAGAAAGTGAAGCAGGGAAAATATATCTAAACAAAACATAGTTTGCTAATTATTTTTCCTTAAGATTTACCAAAGAACACATATCTCCAACTGTTAAATGCCACTATTAGGGGAAATAGAAAGGACATTGAGAAGATGACTGGTTTTAGAGACAGGAGACTTGGGGTTACAGATGACTAGGTTAATTTCACATAGCTTCCCAAACTTTGTTGTCCTCACTATAAATTGAGGCCACTGAAGTTGACTTTTTGGGTCCATTATTTAGCTGTTGGGAAGCTTTGTGAAATCAACGACTTAGTTCAGGGTTCTTAAAATATGAGATTAAAATATTCTGACCAAGAATTGGCTTTCCTTTAAAAAAAAAAAGATTAAAGATAAGCATCATTACATGTATGGATGGGAAAGCTACCATTGTCCATAAGAAGTTTATGCTTTTGCTCTTCAATAGAAAAGAAGAACCCTACAGAGAAAGATTTGTCATTATTTTGCAGACCTGTATATATAGATCTTGTCACTGAGGGAAACTGATACAGCGGGTTAATTTATAATTCAGACATCAGTCCTATCACACAAGTATGTACAACATAAAAGGACTCAACTATATGATAACAACAACATATAGAAGACACTGGACTGTTTGTGAAATTTGCTGTCTGACTGGCTCTGCTTATAGAACTAATTAAAGTGGTTCAAAAAAATTAAGTGAGGTCTTAAATTTTAATTTGTGCAAATGCAAATAGAAACCATGAAATTAATCCATTCTGTAATGGGTGGTGCCCAAATCTCTGAAATTTTAAGTAATATAAGACCAATATTTCTTGAAATTATACAAACACAACAACAAATTGATGACAATGTTCTGTTTACTGACTAGTTTTGAAAATATTTCCTGCTTTAAGCTTAAAGTAATAATTATAGACTTCTCTTAAGATATAATCTCTCCTACAAAGAAAGGTGACATATTTGTTCTGGTTCTAAAAACACCCCATGTGCAGTCAAGCCAAACAGGAGAGGGCTGGTTTGGGATTTCAAAACTTCAGATGTGCTGTGATCAAATGATGTCTACTTGAGAGTACTATATACAATGATTGCCTCCAGCCATCACATGGCCATCAGTTTTGTCTCCCAACTCCAATATTTCATAGAGGATTCCAAAAGGGCACTGTTCTGTAAAGAAACAATGTGCCTACTGGCCAAGGATTGGGATCAGGCCCCTGGAAAGGCAGTTCCGGTTCCCCACCTGACATTCTGCATCGCCATGGGAGTTTGCTTAATCTCACAGTATCTCAGTGTTTTAATGGCTAAAGTGACCACAATAATAACCATTTTCTTCTCTCTGGGACATGGTGAAGAGAGTTTTACACTCTCACTCTCATGGGAAGAATTCTTATTAACCCAATTGAGGCATCTTCTGAGTTTGGTCATATCTTTTCTAAAAATATAAACATGTGGTCCATTTATCAGCTAATAATAATAAGAGCTTATTAATAATATCAAATCTCTAACATGTCAAGCAATAAACCAAGTGCTTTTAAAGACATTATCTGATTTAATCCTCACATCCCTGCAGTCTTGTTACTACTCACTCTTTACATATGAAGAATCTAAGTTACTTTCCCAAGACCATACAACTAATCTCAGTATAAATTGAATTTAACCCAGGTCTCTCTACAGTACTCAAATTATAGAGTTAGTTTTACTATATCAGAATCATTAAGAGTTTCCAATAAAATTAGAATGTAATTTACAAAGAACTTCCATAAAATTCTGAAAGATCAAAATTACTGGGTTATCTATCATGCTTAACTACATGAAATTAATGATTAATAAAGTCAGAAGTATATTTGGTATATGTGGTTAAATCCATATATTCAGTCTTTATAAAGTACCCCCAAAAGACTGATTAAGCTCATTAAATAAGTTAGTCCAGTCAAGTAGATTAGATATTAAGAAAGTCAAACTGTTGATACTTTTCAGTTTTAATTTTGCAAATCAAAACCACAACCAGCCCTAGCTGGTTTGGCTCAGTGGATAGAGCATCAGCCTGCAGATTGAAGGGTCCCAGGTTCGATTTTGGTCAAGGGCACATGCCTAGGTTGTGGGCTTGATCTCCAGTAGGGGACATGCAGGAGGCAGCCAATCAATGATTCTCTCTCATCATTGATGTTTCTATCTCTCTTTCCCTCTCCCTTCCTCTCTAAAACCAATAAAGATACATTTAAAAAAAACACACACACACACAACCAGTTGAACTTTCTATTTTCCCCTGAGTTCTATGTGTGTAGAATACACTCACAATCAGGGGTCAGATCTTCCTATTCTCAAAGGTAGTAATGTGTTGGGGTGGCATGGAGTAGGGAGGAGGTCTGAAGACTATTTTCAGCATTTCAAAGAGTCTAACAAATACCCACTATGTCTTCCAAATAAAACAGAACAAGCTCACTAAATACTCACATTCCTAAGCTATTGGCCAGAATTACTTCAGCTCAATGCAGTAATATTAATGACCGCATCCTGATCAGGAAGACTGATTGGGAGTTGCATGTGTCTTTGGTTAATAAAACATTTTCAAAAAATATAAGAATTACCTAATGTCATCCTATATAATAAAAGGCTAATATGCAAATCAACCAAATGGCGGAATGACCAGTCACTATGATGCACACTGACCACCAGGGGGCAGATGCTCAATGCAGGAGCTGCCCCCTAGAGGTCAGTACGCTCCCACAGGGGGAGCATCGCTCAACCAGAAGCCAGGCTCACAGCTGGTGAGTGCAGCTGTGGTGGTGGGAGCCTCTTCCACCTCTGTGGCAGTGCTAATGATGTCTGACTGACAGCTTACCCACTCCATCAGTCAGACATCCCCCGAGGGCTCCCGGACCGCGAGAGGGTGCAGGTTGGGCTGAGAGACCTACATGAGTGCATGAATTTTGTGCATCGGGCCTCTAGTAAAGGTATATGTACCAGCTTATTGCAGCATTGTGGTTATGGTACCAAGAGGTGGGAGAAGAAACTGGATTCTCAATAATAATGGAATAACTAAATAAATTATAGCTTATCCATGTAATAGAATTCTATGAAACTAGAAAAAGGGCAAGCACCATTTCAAGATATGTTATAAAATAAAGCATGAAAGTCACAGAAAAACACATATTACATAGGTACCATGTACCTTATACTCTTGTCTAGGTTCAGAAAAATGTGGACGGAGACATATATATATGCATATTCTCGATGTACCTTCTAAGTACATTAATAGAAAAGGAAATGGGGAGAGGTTGTCTGAACTGGTAACAGCAGTTACCGCCAGGAAGGGGAAGAGGGCAGATGGGAACAGATAGACAGTTTTTCACATTCTACTCTAAACTTTTATATGGTTTGAATTTGGACAATGAGTATGAATTATGTTGTGATTCTTTTAATTCCTTAATAAATGCAAGGGTTTTTTTTCCTGTTTGTTTGTTTGGCAAACCTTTCAAGCATGCACTCCATATGGAAAAAAAAGGGGGTCCATGGAGGTGAAAACTGGGTGACCAGTCCGCACAGATGACCCCTTCCAGAGCACACACACACATCCAGTCTACCTGGGAGGGATGGGATCTTGAAACATTTACAAAGACAGGTATGCTTCTCATAGCCAGAAACCTATGCCATGCAATGGCTCTTCTCAGCAACCTTGAAATACTGCAGGCTGGTAGCTGAGAGTGTAAACAAATTGAAGACCAACATGAAGACCCTTCAGGAATGCTGGCACCTTCCTGAGACTTGGAAGTAGTCCTGCTTCTAATTGGACACAGGTGTGCCTGAAAGAGAAGCCGCCGTGTAAGTCTAGCCTGTGGGAAGCCAACCCAGCTATTCCCACTAAGGGAAACAAGAACCACAGCCTGATCCATCAGCTGTGGCACCAGTGGCTTGCTGTCTGCCCAGCTCGAGTCTCTGGCACAACAGCTCAGCCCATAATGTGTGACTTGGTATGTGCCAGGAGTACCCAAAAAGCTCTGCTAGATGTTAACAATATCTACCTAAACGGTAAGACATGGGCTTCACAAGGCCTTGTAAAAATGCATGTCTTAGGATGTTCCAGTGACACTATTTCAGAGTGAGTTCAAAGTCAACGGCATGCTCAGTATTGGGAGAGAAGAGAGAGGCTTAGCTGGGGGCTCCTGCTCCCCTCTCTCTCACATTCAATCCAAGTCTTTTATTAGAAGTTTCTTAGTTTTCATTGGAATGGCCCAACTATTCATGCATTTTTGTGCTATTCCAGCCTAGACTTTGCCAGAAACTAGACAAGTATGAGTCTATGCCCATGTTAAGGAATTCAGTCGGAGGGGCACACCCCAACAAACAAAAGACATGGAGGCTGTGGGGAGAGGACCATCTGAGTAAGGAGGAAAGAAGTACAAGCAAAGAATTCACTGCACAAGGTTTGCTGAGCCCCACCTCTCCCTGCTGTGCTGAGGATGCTAAAGAACAGGGTATGCGGGGCCTCTGCTCCCACTCTTATAAAGCAGGGATATGGGGCCAGAAGAGGTGGGTGTTACAGGGAGCAGTGTGTATAGCAATTAAAGCAGCCAAACCTGCCGAGATCTGCACAGCGTGTGTGGTCAGAGGAAAGGGAGACCTGGCATGAGGGGGGCTCTTCTGAGTGAAAGGAAGACAGCTGAGAAACAAATGCTGAGAGAAACAAATGATAAAGGGGGGCTGAGCATCTTAAAAGGCATAAAAAGACATACCAGGTCCTTATTGGTTCTCAGATAGTGGTGTCTGATGAATATCTTTTTTTTAAAAAAAATTATGCATTTATTTTTTATATTTTTTCTTTATTGATTAAGGTATTACATATGTGTCCGTATCCCCTCACTCCCTCCGCCACTCATGCCCTCTTAACGTTTGGATGTAATGAAAGAACCCATTCAAAAGCTTTGAACAAAAACAAAGGCACACCGTTAGCAGTTCTTAATGGAAATTATAAACAACAGGTTGTCCACCGAGAGCTTGGTCTGGCAGGTAGGGGATGGAGATTGGTGGAAACCACAGCTGGCTTCCAACTTCTCCAAGAACATGCTATATATGGTGGCTCTCTCTTCTCTGGCCCGGACACCCCAGTCTCCAGGCCTCAGTCTCAGGTCGTCCCACCTTTTGTGGTCTCCAGCAGTATGCTCTCCTCTTGATCATCCTTTTCTGTTTCCACCTGTCAGCACCTCCTTGAAGTCTCAGACTTGATAACTCCTCATCAAATACAAAGCCCGACCCACTCCCACTCACTCTAGGTCTTCACTGCCCCTTCTCAGCAGATGGCTTTCACTATACAACTCCAGCTCTAATGCTCACAATCTGAAAATCTGCTGAATACATCAAGTACACCGCCCCCCCCCCCAAAAAAAAATTAATAATAGGTGCTTATGATATTGGGTCAGAAGACCTGGCTTTATCTCTGTCACTTACTTATTATTGTTTAGCATCTGACTCTTGCACTGGAAGGCTAGATTTGTGTTGCCAGAAAGTTTGTCATGAATACCTCCGCATCCTTGATGCTAGAGATGCATAGGCCAAAATTGCAACCACAAGCCCCACAGAGCTGTACTGAGCACCTGAATGGTGACTCCTCCAAACTGGGATGCACTGTAATCATTGAAAGGTGATTGCAAAGACTTCATAGAAAGAAAAGAATAAAATGCAGTTCGTGAATAATTTTTATGTTGATTGCTTGTTGAAGTGATAATATTTTCAATATATAAGGTTAAATAAAATATTATTTAAGTTAATTTTACTTGTTTCTCTATTTTTTAACGTGGCTACTAGAAAACTTTAAATTACCTATCTGGCTTACATCCTATTTCTATTGAGTACTGTTGGCCTAAATTTTGCCTGGCATACCATGGGTGGCCAATATGTATTAAATACATACAAACATATAGTCATTCTTTGGGCCCATCATTTATACTTGCTAAGTCTCTTTTTATTTTTACTCTTTGACATGGCAATAAACATATCTATCCCACAGGATTTTTTTGAGAAGACTAAATGAGATAGTGCTGCATAAGGTCTAAAATATTACCTACAGACCTGTCATTGTATTTAAAGTATCTTGAATGCTTGAAGAATGAGAAGTGCAGTATAATTGGATAATCTCCTAATTAATAAGAATGACCTAAAATCAGAGCATGTAAACATTTAAAACAACTACTGTGAAAAAAGGAAAGGACTAATGCTCTGAACCCCCATTCATTATCAACCTTACATAGTCAAAAAGCAGTCTTCAGCTGAAAATCAAGGGTTTGTCAACATGATGATGAAAAGTAGATTTCTATGACAGCTCAGTGAAAACATGGATGCCTAATTCCTTTGCATTTTATACTTCAGCTTTGGTAGGGTGTTTCCTCTTTGGGTAACTAACCATTCGATTTGGTAAAGTATATTTTATAATGGCTTCAAACTGAAAAGTAAGGTAAGACAATGAATGAAAAAAAAATTAACTTAATTCAGGAAGAAGCAAATCAACTTAGGAAAATCACAGCCACTTTGACCTAGGGTTCCTTGAATGTCTGTCAGTAATAATCATATCCTCAACTCTCACTAATAAAATTGAAATGAACAACTTAGGGGGAAAAGCAAAACCAAAATATTCCAAGTTTTCTTTGTTGTCACAAAACAAGTGATTCAAATATAAGTGCTTAAGGGAAATAAAAATGTACCTAATTTGGCCCAGCTGGATGTAGCTCAATGGTTGAGCATCAATCCAAGAACCAAGAAGTCACTGGGTCCATTCTCATGGGTCAGGGCACATGCCCAGGTTGTGGGCTCAATCCCCAGTAGGGCACATGGGTTTTGGGCTCAATCCCCAGGAGGAGGTGTATAGGAGGCAGCAGATCAATTATTCTCTCTCATCATTGATGTTTCTGTCTCTCTCTCCATCTCCCTTCCTCTCTGAAATCAATAAAAATATATTTTTTAAATTTTACCTAATTTGCAACCCAATGAATATCATATAAAGTTAAGGATAAGGTGAACAGTAATCTAATTTCATGCTCCCAATTTAATCAAACAGAACTCATTCTTAAGCATTGACATATCCAGCTTCTTTAAAAGGTGTCTTTGAATAGAAAGTCTGGGTTTTGCTGTAGGCATATAAGTCTTTTTTCTTTATTCTCTCTTGGTTACTATGTTTGTCATACTTTAAAGCAATGGTTCTCCACTGGGGGATAAGGGTAATTTTGCTCCCCAGGGACATCTGGCAATGTATGGGGACATTTTGATCATCATGTAGACTAAGGGTGCTACTGGCATCTAGTGGGTAGAGGCCAGGTATACTTCTGAAAAACATTCTACATGCACAGGACAGCCCCCAATCACAAAGAATTATCCAGCCCAAAAGGCCAACTGGTGCCACTGTTGAGCAATCCCATACTAAAAGAATAGGTGCCTATAAAATGGTTCCTAAATGGTTTGTTTTTTTAATCCTCACCTGAGGATAGTTTTCCATTGATTTTAGAGAGAGTAGAAAAGAGGGAAAGACAGAGAGAAACATCAATGTGAGAAAAACACATTGATTGGTTGCCTCTTTGGCCTGGAGGAGCTTGCAACTGAGGTATGTGCCCTTGACTGGAATCAAATCCGGGGCCCTTTGGTCCACAGGCCAACACTCTATCCACTGAGCCAAACCGTATAGGACTCCTAAATGTTTTTAAATGTGCTTTTGCTGCATATAAGAAAAGATCAAATGAAGTTGGGCACATCTTTGATGGCCTCAGGCAATCAACAATGCATGATTACAGAGCTAAGGAAGCAACAAATAAGTTAACTCATTATAACTCACTAGAGGCTGGGTGCACGACATTGGTGCACTGGGGGGGGTGGGGAGGACCCCTCATCCCAGCCTGCACCCTCTCTCAGTCCAGGACCCCTCAGGGGATGTCCACCTGCCGGCTTAGGCCCGCTCCCCACAGGTGGCAGGCAGACATCCCCCCGGAGGATGGGTAGAGGCTCCCACTACCACAGCTGCACTCGCCAGCTGTGAGCCCGGCTTCTGGATGAGCAGCGCTGCCCCAAGGAAGCGCACAGACCACCAGGGGGCAGCTCCTGCATTGAGCATTTGCCCCCTGGTGTTCAGTGCGTGTCATAGCGACCAGTCATTTAGCGGTTGGATCTATTTGAATATTACCCTTTTATTATATAGGATTATAGAAAAACTTAGGGATAGCCATTAATCTAGAAGAATTGATCAAAGAAAAGAACAATACAGACAAAATGTTTAATGTAACTGAGGCAATGTTTACAAGGATGAAAGACACACTTTATTCAATATTAACTCATTGAGTCTTCAGTATCCAAGAGGCTGTACCAGAGACATTGGAGTTGTAAAAGTAAAAAATTCCATTGTTACCATCAGCAAATTCACTGTAGACTGAAGGTAAGGTAGACCTTGAAGAAATATCTCTGTAATTAAAGAAAACCTGGGAGGCATTGCACCATAGAAAATAAGAATCCTGGCTTTGGAATCATCAAAGAACAAACCAGGATTTGAATCAAGACTTGCCCTGGGAAGAGCCTCTTAATCCCTTAGATTTCTCATCTATAAAATGGGGACAATAGCACCCACTCAGTGGGGTGGTTTGTGAGGATTATGTGTGATTATATATGCAAATTGCCTACATGGTGCCTTAGCCACGATGGTTACTCAATACACTCCAGTGCCTTGCTTCTTAATCTCCCAATTAGTGTTTTCATCTTAACTATACCTAAGTAATCATGGTTAATTGAGATGAAAGGGGAGGTTTCTTCAGGTGTTATGGAAATGTTGACTTGTTTAGTTTAGTTTTTAGTTTAGTTTAGTTTAGTTTAGAAAAAGCTAACTCAAAACAAAAACAAAGATCCTTATCTCCAAAAAAAACTATTATAAAACAAAGAAGTAATAGAGCAATCTGGAAATTTGGTTATAGCCATACTGATGACAAATCTCAGAAGATTTAGAAGTCTGTTAATGATAGAGCATTCCCAGTTGAAAGGGACACTAGTCATGAACACAATATAATTTATGTTATTTCAATAAAACAAGACATGACCTGGACTTTGAGAAAGAACTTGATACCTACATCTGAGTAGAAACCAAGAACTGGTTGCAGATGTTCTTGGATAAAAATTTATTTGGAAAAATCTTTTAGGATCTCTATGACAGCTCCTGGATGTTCAAAGAGTTTGAATTATTGACTTAATTAAAAACCAGTAAGTATGTTGTTGTTTTTTATTGGACACATCTTAAAACTTTCCATAGAAACCCTTAATTTCTTTGGTTCTGTCATCAATAACATATTTCTGTGGCTCTCAATATTTTTCAAGTATTTTTATATCCATATTTTAATCTTTTATTTGTCACCATGCTATAAGATAAATAAGGCATTAATATTAATTGATATATTCATTTTGTTGGTGCAGACATGGGGACTTTGAGGTTAAGTGATTTGGGGGGCTTAACCACAAATTGGTGAGAAAATTGGCTCTAGCACCATGACTCTCTCTTCAACCTTCTTTCCATATAATAACTCTTTCTTGTCACTTGCATAATTCAATTTAACAATATTCTTGAGAATCTGGTCAACAAAGATAAGTCATTCACATTTAGCCTGAAAGATCTATAATCCAGTATGTACATAATTATAATGTGAGGTGACATAATAACATAAGAAAAGTGCAAAAAATATGTTCTGTATATTGAAAGGAGGAAAAGATCGTATCAGGTAGGCAGGAAAGTCAGGAGGTAGCATTACAAGTGGGCACTGATGTATAAGTGGATTTTTACAGAAGAAGAGGAAGAAAAGGGGGACAGGAAAGGTAAAGAGCAGAACACTTGAAATATTTTCAGGGATCAGAGAAGGAAAGTTTGGCTGGAGCATAGGGTACTACATATTACATACCCAGGAAAAGTGGAAGGTAAACTTGGAAAGTTAGGTTGATGCACGTTTGAATTTCTGTGATACCCTTAGCTGTCCTGCCTCTACAGCCTAGTCTATAAACTCCTAACGAATAAAAACGACATCTTAATCATCTTTAAATCTCAGTGACAAGATACCTCTAAAAATCACATGCTAAACACTCCATAAAAGTTTTCAGAATGAATGAGTAAATATGAGTGAACTAATTAATGAATCAATGAGCTAAAGAGGTGACAATGGAAAGAAAGGGCATAAATAGACAATAATGTGGAAGTATTTGGTTTGGATTGGCTCAATGGGAAGTAGTGGAGAATGAAGCATAGAGAGGACCTGGAGTCTTTCCTTCAGGGTAACTGGGAGGACAGTATCAAAAACAGGAAGTTAGGACACAGCAATTATTTAAGTTAAGAGATGATGATGGTGGATAGAATATCAGCAGGGTGTTCCATAAAGTTAGTTGAGAAGCCCCACCTGCATTTCCACAATTTTGTCCAAATGGAATCTGGATTGGCAGAAACCCTGCAGGGCATATTGCAAGTTCTCTCAATGAAGGAATGGTATGGTTGTCTAAAAATTATACTTTGATGTAAGTGGAGGTTTTAAAAATCATGGTAATTAATTACCTGTGACATTAATGGAACCTTGGGAAGAACAGTGGATATCAGATTTCTGACTCCGGAAATCCATATAATTCATCTTTGTACAATCCCAACACTTGAAGAGTTCAAAGATGAGCAGAGGTAACCACTGCACAAATAGCTTGGCTTAACAAAGTAATTGTTATTTAAAAAAAAAAAAAAGCATAATTACACAGCAATGAGCACACCTCAGACATGCTCGAGATGTTTTCCCATGATGAATGAATGAATGAATGAGTATATGAGTGAATGAACACAGGTTGGCTCAGCAGAGAACTGCTTTCTGTTTTGTGCATCTGCATTTGATATATTCCATATCAACCAGAGTTCTTAAAAATATTTCTAGACAATTGAGATGGATATATGAGAAGTGTTGACTCATTTCCAGGTATCTTGAGGCATTTCACTTTACCATTACAGACCTGGGCAGCCTTCTTCTCCTGTCAAGGAACTGGGTAATAGGTAAGGCTGGCAAAGACTGGGTGAAGGCATAGGAGCCCATTTCTAACACAAGATTACAGCACACAGAGCAAATAAGCCCCACAATACACACACATACACCAAGTTGTTCAAGCCCAAGGTTGCTTAGTGTAAAACAACCAAAAGCAGAAGCCATGGTAGCCCTCAGGGAGGAGTGACCAAGCAGAGGGGTAAAGAGCAAGGCTGGAGGACCCATCACAATTGCTAATGGGCTTCCCAGCCATGTGGGTAGTTCCAAGAGGTACATCAAAATGCACTAAAAAAAAGACAGACAGAATAAACCTTCGTAAAGGAAATTTCTTATAGGCAGATGTACAGAATTTCTTTCTGAAAAATACCACCTGCAATTTTATGCAAAAGTGTGTTTCTTTAATTTGTTTTCTTTTATATAAACTCTAGAGGCCCAGTGCATGAAATTCATGCATGGAGGTAGGAGGGTCCCCTCAGCCCAGCCTGCACCCTCTCCAGTCCGGGACCCCTCGGGGAATGTCCGACTGCCGTCAGTCGGACATCCCTCTTACAATCCAGGACCACTGGCTCCTAACTGCTCACCTGCCTGCCTGCCTGATCATCCCTAACTGCCCCCCGTGATGGCCTGGTCACCCCCAACTGCCCCCCCTGCCAGCCTGGTTGCCCCCAACTGCCCCTCCCACTGCCGGCGTGGTTGCCCCTAACTCCCCCCTGCCAGCCTGGTCACCCCTTACTGCCCCCCCTGCCAGCCTGGTCGCCCCCAACTTCCTCCTTCTGCTGGCCTGGTTGCCTTTCATTGCCCCCCCTGCCAGTCTGGTCACCCCTAACTGTCCCCCTTGCCAGCCTGCTGTTCAGTCGTTTGGTCATCCCTCACTGACCCCCCGGCTGGCCTGGTCGCCCCATGCAGCCCTCTGTTCAGTCATTTGGTTGGCCCTCACTAACCCCCCGGCTGACCTGGTTGCCCCATGCAGCCCCACTGCTCAGTCGTTTGGTCAATCCTCACTAACCCCCCTGCTGACCTAGTCACCCCACGCAGCCTGTTCGGTCGTCCGTTCAGTTGTTTCAGTTGCGACAGTCGCTTAGGCTTTTATATATATAGATAGACTTAAAGATTTTTTTAACTTTTGAGAATATAATACATTCAAATATGCTTTGATAATAATCTATTAGTTTAAGAAGATTCCAGTAAGAGTAAAAAAGTATAGAAAATAATTGAGCATTAACATTTCTGGTATGGTGAGAATTTCCATTTATTTCAATGAGATGCAAATAAATGGTGCTTTTGTAATCAAGGATTCCAAATACCAGAAATATTTAGTTGTGATTTCACACATTGTAGGTATTATCAGTATTTCAGTTTAATTTTCCTTGAATTTTATACCATTAGACATAGGCATAGGTTCTGTGGCATTCTTACCTGATGGGTAATCTTACCACAAATGAAAGGGTGGCACTCCAATTACCTAGCACAGTGGTCGGCAAACTGCAGCTTATGAGCCACATGAGGCTCGCGAGCCACAGTTTGCCACTCTGTTGACTAATGAGTTTGCCAACCACTGGTATAGGGGCTTAATCACAAGGAACAACAACAGCCTGTAATTATTGGAATCGAGAGTCTAGGTCCAGGGGTGGGCAAACTTTTTGACTTGAGGGCCACAATGGGTTCTTAAACTGGACCGGAGGGCCGGAACAAAAGCATGGATGGAGTGTTTGTATGAACTAATATAAATTCAAAGTAAACATCATTACATAAAAGGGTACGGTCTTTTTTTTTTATTTCAATAGTTTTATTCATTTCAAACATTTTAACAAGAAGAATGTAAACACTAATTATTATAATTTGAAACTTCAGAAAATGGAGAAATCATAGCACAATAACATACCTTATATTGAAGATGGCAAAGGCAAAATAAAATTGCCTAACAAAGGAAAGGTACAAAAGCCTTTCAAATTAAACTTAAATATAATAAAATAATTTAAAACTAAAACAAATAGAAAAGAACAAAATGTGTAAACAGTAAATTAAACATTTTCTTTAGTGCAACTTCCAAATTATGCCCGGGACGTAGATGTAGATGGCAATGTAGACTGGGTTGAAAGGTTTTTGGTCTTTAAAACATCAACTTCAGTGGGAACAGTGTTGTTGGTCTCCTTTTTAGCTAATGCTCTGATACTGTGCTCTCCAGGGGCGTGTCTCCCTACATCACCACGATAACGTGTCTCCGCATTCCCAGGGTGATGTCGGGGGACGCGTCTGCGGGCATTACAAGGAGCCTCTGGAAGATTGAGAGGTTGTTCCTTCTACTGAATGGGCGGATATAAATCCGCCCACTCAGAAGAAGGAGCTGCGGCTGTGTTTCCCGACGTTGCCATGTTAACACTGTTGCTGATGAAGGAGCGGACGGGAGAGCAAGAGAACCCTCTGCTCTTTCGGCTCCGCGGGCCGGATAGAACAGCCGAACGGGCCGGATCCGGCCCGCGGGCCGTAGTTTGCCCACGGCTGGTCTAGGTCAGTGGTCGGCAAACTCATTAGTCAACAGAGTGGCAAGCCGCAGTTTGCCGACCACTGACCTAGCAGATATCCAGCCTCATTAGAAACTATGAAGCAACAAAGCTAAGGAACGAATGAGTATTGTTCAATGATAAAATGGCATTTTTACATTATAAGGAATTTTTGGTATGTTATTTGGTTTTATGAAAACAGTTATTGAAAAAATATAAAGACATAGGGAGAATAAATGGAACGATAAATTATGAAGGAAAATAAAGAGAACAGGGGTTGGGGATAACCAAAGCATTTAAAAGTAGTCTGAAATCTCAGAATTGGTTACTTGGAGCCATTGTTAGGGACTTTGGCCTTAAAAAGGCCAAGATTTAATGTTGAAATGTCCCTCCTGGCAATAACATTTGGAGCAAGCTCTATTGCAACCAATAAGAAGGGGATGATCAAATTATTTGGTTAATTGGAATTTCATTACATCAGAATGCCTAGAAGTCAGTGGTTTCTAATCTGGAAACAAGGCAAGTCATCAAATATCCCTGGGACTTCTGTTATTCTTTTGTAATTGTAGAGGGGAAGGCAAGCTGATCTCTAGGATTCCTTCCGTGATTCCACAGTGCTGCCCCGTATCATCCATGGTGGAAAATGTCTTTCCGACTCCTAAGCGGTTGTCTCATCTAAAGAAAGGCCCTCTGTTCCATGAAAGAGGCAACTCATCCTCACCATTTTACTTCTTAACACTTAGAACTTTCATGAAAGATCTAATCAAGAAGACACCAGATGCCACAGCATCCTAATTGCTATAGATAATCACCAAGAGCTTAAAGGCGTTGTACGTTTATGCGAAACATTTGCTGGGGGATGGATTCCCAGACAAGAACATGGAAACAGCTGTCTCATTTGAGTTTAAGTTCTTATGATTAAGGGGATATGCAATTTCCAAATCACATGAATTAGCTTTTAAAATAAAAGTTGTCCTTCTGTAGTTACACAAAGCAAATGCTCAGTTTCAATCAAACCAAATGCTGGGGACAGAAAGACCTCACTCAAACTTCTTATGAAAGAAGAGATAGAGATAGAGATAGAGATAGAGATAGAGATAGAGATAGAGAGAGAGAGAGAGAGAGAGAGAGAGAGAGAGAGAGAGAGAGAAGAAACATAGGTGTACCTGTGTGGTCTGAGGTGAGTAAACAGTAAAGTCTCAAACACAATTGTTACTTTTAATATTTTCTTTTTATCACTGGCTTTAAGCAAATTGATTATGATGTGTTTTGATGTAATTTTTTTCATGTTTCTTGTACTTGAGGTTTGTTGAGCTTTTTTTATATTTGTAAATTAATAGGTTTCATCAAATTTGGAAAGTTTCCAACCATTATTTCTTCAAATACATTTTCTGCCCTCCCTCATCCCACGTCCCCTCCTAGGGGCACTGCAGTTACATATGTGCTTGTCCATTTGAGCTTTTCCCAGAGCTCACTGCTGTTCTGTCCTTTCTCTTTTTCCATCTTTTCTCCTCTGTGTGTCATTTTGAGCAATTTCTATTGTTACATCTTCAAATTCATTAATCTTTTCTTCTGTAATGTTCAGTCTATGGTTAATCTCATAGAGTGTATTTTCTTTTCTTTTTTTATTTCAGTTACTGTGGATTTTTCCCTAGAAGACTGACTGGAGTCATTGTATATCATCCATGTCTCTAATTAACAGGTTCAATAATACAGTAATAACTATTTTGATAATAGTTGCTAATTCTATCATCTGTGTCATTTCTGGCTCAGCTATGGTTAATTTTTCTCTTTATTATTGGTAGTATTTGCCCACTTATTTGCATGCCTGGTAATTTTTTATTGGATGACAGACATTTGAAACTTCACCTTGTTGGGTTCTAATTATTTTTATATTCCTATAAATATTCTTGTATTTTATTCTGTGACACAATTAAATTACTCAGAAATAATTTGAGCCTTTCAGATCTTGCTTGATTAGGTAGAACCAGAGCAGTGTTTAGTCTAGTTTTTCCTGATTCTGTGGAAAGGCCCTTATTAGTACCTATAAGCAATACCCCATGGATTCTCCACTATGGCCATTGAAACAAGCACTATTCCTGGCCCTGTGTGATTTTCAGGCACCATTCTCTCCAACCCTTTTGAGTAGTTCTTTCCCAGCCTGAAAGAGTTTCCTCATACACATGTACTGATCAGCACTTGAATGTTTAGGGGAGAGGAGACTTTCTGCAGACCTCTGTACAACTCTCTCCTTTTTGGTGTTCTGTCTAGCCCACTCTAGCTGCCTTGTCTTCCAGAGACTGTCTTCTCAACTCAGACAGACTATGCTCTGTTTTGTGTACTGCAGTCTGGAAACTTCCTAAACGAAATAAACTGGGGCAGTCCTAAGTGTCACCTTATTTGTTTCCTATCTATTGGGGACTGCTGGCCTTGGTTGCCCAATGACCAATATGTTGAATGTTGTCATTTTATTGTCCAGTTTTTCAGTTATTTCAAGTAAGAAGGTAAATCCAGTTCTTATTACTCCATCTTGATTGGAAGTAGAAGTCCTCAAATCCACTCATTATTAAACTACTTAAAAATTTATAAAGCAACAAATATCAAGGCATATGCAGAATTTAGAGGTAGCATCCTGAAGGAAAAAGAGAGAGAGAAATGAATAAAGTGTATTAAAAAACTTAAATCTTCTAAAAAATTTGTCAACAATTGACAAATCTTTGTGGTTAAAAATAACATAAACTTCCTAAAGGCGCATTATTCTGCAAATGTTGGGAAAGATTTGCTTAAGTTCATAATAATATGACATTCTGAGTCTTGGCATTTAACAGAAGAAATCACGTTAACAAAAATTTGATCTTGAGGGGGGAAAAATGGTGGTGGAATAGACAGACATGTCCTGAGCCTTGTCTTGGAATAGATAGAAAGAACAGCTGAGGGTCGCACGGGGAGTGTTTGTTGGTGAGTTAAGGGACAGCTATACTCCAGGAGAAGGTGGGGGACTGCTGGACGGGGCTCCCCTGACCGGGCAGCCCCCACTGCTGCTGGGTTCCCTCCTGGAGCCACCAGATCGGACACAGAGACCGCGCCATCTTGAAGGGGAAAGTGGATGTTATCGGAAGCCTGAAAATCTACAACTGCAGCACCCACCGAACAGCTGCGAACCCCAGAGCACCGGTCCCCAATTGGTGCAAACACGCAGATTCAGAGGAGCTCTACACTCCACCATGGACAGGTCAGATTTCGCTTGGGATAAGGAGAGAGAGAACTACATAACCAGACACCCAGAGAAGAGAGACCATGGGGAGACAAAGTAACAGCCCACATATGAAAGAAAAGCAGGCATCACCAGAAAAGAAAGTAAACGAAATGGAGGCAAGCAACCTGTCAGAGAAAGAATTCAGAGAAATGGTCATAAGGTGGCTGAAAAGAATGGAAGACAAATTCGACAATATGAGTAAGAACCAAGAGGAAATGAAGAAGAACCAAGAAGAAATGAAAAATGACATCGCTGCTGTAAAGAACTCAATAGAAAGCATCAAGAGTAGACTAGAAGAAGCAGAGGACTGCATCAGTGAGCTAGAAGACAAGGTAGGAAAAAATACCCAAGTAGAGCAGCTTCTGGGAAAAAAAAATTAAAAAGCAGGAGGAGAGCCTAAGGGAACTTTGGGACAACATGAAACAAAACAACATCCATATAATAGGGGTGCCAGAAGGAGAAGAAACTGAGCAAGGAATAGAAAACCTGTTTGAAGAAATAATGACAGAAAACTTCCCTGATTATAGGGAAGAAAAAACCCACACAAATCCAAGAAGCTCACAGAGTCCCAAGCAAAATGAACCCCAAAAGACTGACACCAAGGCACATTATAATTAAATTGGCAAACACCAACAACAAAGTAAGAATCTTAAAAGTGGCCAGAGAGAGACAAAAAGTTGCCTACAAAGGAACCCCCATCAGACTAGCAACTGATTTCTCAACAGAAACTCATCAGGCCAGAAGGTAATGGAATGAAATATACAAAGTTATGCAACGGAAGGGTCTGAATCCAAGAATAGTGTACCCAGCAAGGCTATCTACCAATCAAAATTGAAGGTGAAATCAGGAGCTTCACAGACAAAAAAGGACTAAGGGAATTTGTTACCACCAAACCAGCAATGCAAGAAATGCTAAAGGGTCTGCTGTAAAAAAAAAAAAAGAAATAGGAAGCAAAGAAGGAACACAGGGGTAAAGAATAAAAATGGCAACAAATAAGTACCTATCAATAATAACTTTAAATGTAAATGGATTAAATGCCCCAATCAAAAGACATAGGGTAATGGATTGGATAAGAAAACAAGACCCATATATCTGCTGTCTACAAGAAACCCACCTCAGAAAAAAAGATGCACACCGACTGAGGGTGAAGGGATGGAAAAAAGTTTTTCAGTCGAATGGAAATGAAAAAAAAGCTGGGGTAGCAATACTTATATCTGACAAATTAGATCTCAAAATGAAGGACATAACAAGAGATAAGGAAGGCTACTTCATAATACTAAAGGGAGCAATCCAACAAGAAGAAATAACTCTGGTAAACATATACGCACCCAAGACAGGAGCACCCAAATACATAAAAAAAAACTCCTGGAAGATACGAAGGGAGAGATTGACAGAAATACAATCATAGTAGGAGACTTTAATACCCCACTATCACCATTGGACAAATCCTCTAAACAAAAAATCAGCAAAGAAACATCAATCCTAAATGACTCACTAGACCAGATGGAATTAACTGACATCTTCAGAACTTTTCACCCCAAAGCCACAGAATATACATTCTTCTCAAGTGCACATGGGTCATTTTCAAAGATAGACCATATGTTGGGACATAGGCAAAGTCTCTTCATATTCAAGAAGATAGAAATCATATCAAGCATCTTCTCAGATCACAGTGGCATAAAACTGGAATCAACTACAATAAAAACAATCCAAAAAAATCAAACACATGGAGACTAAACAGCATGCTATTAAACAATGACTGGGTTACCAGAGAGATCAAGGAAGAAATAAAAAATATCATGGCAACAAATGACAATGAAAACACAACAATCCAAAATCTATGGGACACAGCGAAAGCAGTCTTAAGAGGGAAGTTCATAGCTCTACAAGCCTACTGCAAAAAACAAGAAACAATGGTAGTAAATTACCTAACCCTACAACTCAAAGAGTTAGAAAGAGAGCAACAAGAAATAACCAGTGTAAGCAGAAGGAAGGAGATAATAAAGATCAGAGTGGAAATAAATGACACTGAGACCAAAAAAAACAACACAAAAGATCAACAGATCAACAAAACCAAGAGCTGGTTCTTTGAAAGGATAAACAAGATTTTTGAACCTCCAGCCAGGCTCACCAAGAAGCAAAGAAAGAGGACCCAAATAAACAAAATCAGAAATGAAAGAGGTGAAATAACAACAGACTCCACCAAAATGCAAAGGATTGTTAAAAATTCATCTAGAATTTAAAAAAGGCCCCGAATAGCCACAGCAATCCTGAGAAAGAACAACAAATAGGTGGGATCTCAATACCAGATATCAAGCTGTATTACAAAGCCACTGTTCTCAAAACTGCCTGGTACTGGCACAAGAACAGACATATAGATCAATGGAATAGAATAGAGAACCCAGAAATCTACCCAAATCACTATGCTCAATTAATATTTGACAAAGGAGGCATGAACATACAATGGAGTCAAGACAGTCTCTTCAATAAATGGTGTTGGGAAAATTGGATACATGCAAAAAAATGAAACTAGACCACCAACTTACACCATACACAAAAATAAACTCAAAATGGATCAAGGACTTACACATACAACGAGAAACCATAAAAATACTAGAGGAATCCACTGCCAGAAAAATCTCTGACATATGCTGAAGCAATTTCTTCACTGATACTGCTCCTAGGGCAATGGAAATTAAAGAGAAAATAAACAAATGGGACTACATCAAAATAAAAAGCTTTTGCACAGCAAAGGAGACCATTAATAAAACAACAAGAAAGCCCACTGTATGGGAGAACATATTTGCCAATGATATCAACAATAAGGGTTTAATCTCCAACATTTACAGGGAACTCAAGCAGCTTAACAAAAAGAAGATAAACAACCCAATCAAAAAATGGGCAACTGAACTAAATAGACACTTTTCGAAAGAAGACAGAAGGAAGGCCAAGAGACATATGAAAACATGCTCAAAGTCACTAATCATCAGAGAGATGCAAATCAAAACAACAATGCGGTACCATCTCACACCTGTCAGAATGGCTATTATCAACAAATCAACAAATGACAAGTGCTGGCGAGGATGCGGAGAAAAAGGAACCCTCGTGCACTGCTGGTGGGAATGCAGACTGGTGCAGCCACTGTGGAGAACAGTATGGAGTTTCCTCAAAAAACTAAAAATGGAGCTCCCATTTGACCCAGTGATCCCACTTCTAGGAATATATCCCAAGAAACTAGAAACACCAATCAGAAAGGATATATGCACCCCTATGTTCATAGCAGCACAATTCACCATAGCTAAGATTTGGAAACAGCCTAAGTGCCCATCAGCAGATGAGTGGATTAAAAAAACTGTGGTACATCTACACAATGGAATACTACGCTGCGGTAAAAAAGAAGGAGTTCTTACCATTTGCAACAACATGGATGGAGATGGAGAGCATTATGGTAAGTGAAATAAGCCAGTCAGAGAAAGATAAGTATCACATGATCTCACTCATTTGTGGAATATAATGAACAACATAAACTGATGAACAAAAATAGATCCAGAGACAGAGAAACATCAATCAGAATGTGAAACCTCAGGGAAGGTGGGGGGGGGGGGTGGTAAGGGGGAGAGATCAACCAAAGGACTTATATGCATGCATATAAGCCTAATCAATGGACACAGACAACAGGGGGGTGGGGGCATGAATGGGAGGTTGGGGGTAATGGGGGAATAAGGACACATATGTAATACCTTAATCAATAAAGAAATTTTAAAAAAATTTTGATCTTCTTCTCCTGGGAAGAATGCTATACTTAGAAATGCCTTCATGGAGAGAGAGAACCATGCCTGACACGGTGTCTAACATACACACAATAAATGTTTGTGCATTGATAATGGTTACTGCAGGAGAATATAGAAAAGAATGGTCAATACAAGAACATAAGAGAGTTTGAGATAAGTATGAGATAGTGTAAAACTACTAGATATGTTATTATGCAAAAGATAGACAGATGACATATCAGGGGTGGGGAACATCCAGCCTGTGAGCTGTATAAGGCCCATGAAATCATTTGGTCTGGCCCTGCCAAGGCATTAAGGGTGAGTTAATTAAATGCTTGACCAAATATAGCTAGCTAATTTTTAAGTTGATAATTTTGTATGGCCCATGAATGATGTTATAAATATCCAAATGGCCCTTGGCAGAAAAAAGATTCCCTACCCCTGACATACAGATAGATAGATGATAGATAGATAGATAGATAGATAGATAGATAGATAGATAGATAGATAGATAGATGCAATGAAGATATAGGGTTTCTGGGCACTTATAATATTATTTCTTGGCCTGGATTATACAAATGTTCATTGTAAATAAACTTGTTAAGCTATCCTTTATATTTTATGCATATTTTGTATGTTTATTATAGTACACAAGTATAAAAGTTTTTTAAGATCATATGAGAAACCACAAGAGAGCTAGGTTCAGTTGTTAGCTTTAACTGAAAAGCTGAGTGATTATATTCTTCATAAGACATAATGTACTGTCTATTTTTAAATTGAAATAAAAATTGAAGAGAGCTCTTTTGATAAAAGGCTTTCACATACATTATCTTCTGACCTTGAGGAATAGGCATAATTATTCACCTCCATGTTGCAGGTGGGAAAACTGAGGTTTGAAAGGCCAAATGACATGTCCATGATCATATATAGTAGAGAATTGGTGGAGTCATGTTACAACCACTGCACTACAATCCTATAAAGTGGCATTTCAAGGGTAATCTAGCAGACACAGTGGTTATGTTCAGGATACACAGTTGGTTATCTCCAAGCACCCATTTCTCCACTTTTTTCTTGTTAATAGAACCTGAATTTTACTCAGTGATAAGTTGGCCATCTTCTGGGAAGGAGCAGGAATGATCCTTCCAAGTCCAGAAAGTAGTACCTGATTTACTTAAACCAATCATTGTAATCCTATCCCCTTTCCAATGATAGGCTTTTGAAATGTGCATACATTTTGACCAATGAGATACAAGAGGGGATTTGCTGTGAGGCTTATTATGTAAGCACCTGATGTTTGAAGCTGCCTGGACATCTTGACAAGCCTGAGGATAAAAGCAACGTGATGAGAAAGGCGTAATTATTCACCTCCATTTTGCAGATGGAAAAACTGAGGTTTGAAAGGGTAGATGACTTGTCCAAGATCATATACTGCAAAGAACTGGTAGAGAAAGCAGAAAAATGAAAAAAACCTTGATCTCTGATGAAATGGTTGTATCCTATAAGTCAAACCCTGAAATTCCCTACTTCCAAACCTCTTATTATATGGGATAATAGATTCCCCTATAGTTTGAGATATTTTGATTTGGATCTTTCTAACTGCAGCTGAAAGAATTCCTACTAATATACCAAATACTGAACCGATCATTTTCTTGAATTATTATATTTCATTTTTATTAGAAATTGTATGAGACATATATTACTATTGTCACTGTTCAGAAGACTTAAAGCTTCAAAAAGCATTTAGTAACTTACACCAGTTCATGAAGTTATAACTAGAGTTCTCATCTACCATGCCTGACTCCGGACATGTCACATGATAAACTTTGCAACAGAAGCTTTTTCAAAAGATGGTGGCTCAATCACATGGGATCATTCAAAGTTATTTTGTTGTCATCATTTTAGTTGTGGTTACAGTGAGAATCAATGTCTTTTTCTCTTTTCTCCAACTCTCAGACAGGGCCCTTCAGGGCAAAATTCTTGCCTTCTGATACTCTGAAAAACATAAAGATTGCATAAAAGCAAAGGGAAGACAAATACTACTCATTCTGAGGAAGTGCTCCCTAACAGTAAGATAATTACTCCAAAAATGAATTAATTGTCTTATGAAGTAGCTAGTCCCCATCACAGGGGCTTTAAAATAGATGCTGGGTGGCCATTAGAAAGATGTGGCATTGATATGACTAGTCTCTGGGCAAAATAATTTGTTCTTAATCTTCAGTGAAAAGGTTTCATGAAACTCACAGCTCTTCTATGAATAACTTATCCATGCCCATTGCATTTTTTGTCTTTTTTTTTTACTTCTTCATTTCTCAAAAGAGTGAAAGGATGAATGGGGTAAAAAAAAAAAAAAAAAAAAAACAAAAAAACAAAAAACAAAAAAACGTAAATAATGCCTAACACCTCTAGAGAAATATTTTTAAAAGGTGCACTATGAATATTGTTATTTTATAGCCTGTCATTCCTTTCAATCTGCAAGTACTGTTTCTGCTCTGTGCATATCTCTTTGCTAGATATTTTCTAAATATAAAAATAAACAAACAAGTAAAAGTATATCACTTCCCTTGAAGAATCTGCAACAATATCTTGCACATAAAAAGTTAACCAAAAATACAAAGCAAGGGGTGCTGTTTGACAGAATAATGGGTAGGACCAAAATAGGTTTACAGTTTTTCATATGGAAAATAATAGAATAATTAATCTATATCTATAAAAGCCCAGCAACCAAATGGTGGAATGACCAGAACGACCAGTTGACCAGTCGCTATGACGTGCATTGACCACCAGGGGGAAGACACTCAACGCAGGAGCTGTCCCCTAGTGGTCAGTGCACTCCCACAGTGGGAGCACTGCTTGGCTGACTGGGATGAGGCCCAGGGTGAGGCCGAGTCTCCGCACCTATCAAATACCTGAGACAATCCAGACTTTGGAACCTGACCCCACCAGCTAATGCAGGTCCTCTAAGGTGTGTTCTAGAAAGAGCATGGGGAGCTGGCATAGGCAGATGGCAAGAGGGGATGTGACAGGGGACCCCCTGGGGAGGCTGTCCTGATGGCTGAGCATCCTGGAGCACGGCTGCCCTGAACATCCCTGATGGTGTCACCGACCTGACATCACATATCAAGGACGTTCACCAAGTGGCTTTGGGGTGCAAAGCTCTCCGCCAGGTTCCTCTAGGACACAGAACACACCTTTACCCAAGACATTACCCCGAAATATCAGCTCAAACTAGTTTTCTCATTTAGCAGCTGCTCAGAGGGTGGGTCCACAGCTGCTCAGCTGACTGGGATGAGCGGTGCTCCAACAGCAGGCTGATCCCTGAAGGCCACGCCCCCCACCAGTACACAAATCCATGCACCCGGGCCTCTAGTAAACAATAATACAAGAATAAACTCTGTGTTTCATGTACTCACAGCTGTAAACCTGCTTTTGCCCCACCCTGGCAAAATGGGGTAAAAACTTTAGTGGTCTGGGTCTTTAAAGGAGAGATGGCTTTCTTCTTGTACTTTTAAAGAAATAACTTTGAGCCAAACTCATAAACCATTTGCCAGTTGTTGGCTTTCTGCTTTTTACATCCTTGGAGTAAATGCCCATGTGGTAAACACAACTCACTAAGATAACCAAAATATTAGGCTACCTCTTGACCAAAATCAAGCCCCTTGAACAATATATTTGTAGCCATGGCTTACACTTTAAATTTAAAGCAAGGCTTCCAACCCTGGGGTCTGAGATCTTAAAGGGGTTCTTCAATAGATCACAGGGAAGTCTGTGAAGTTGAATGGAAAGAGATTATATCTTCAGAGTCACTAACCTCTAACTAAAATCTAGCATTTCCTTCAACAAACTACAGTATTATTAGCAGTTTCTATGACATTGTCACCAATAGAAATCACAGATATTTTCACTTCACATTATAACTGCAAATATCTGAATGTGTCATTTATATCTACTTCAAAGTGACAGTTGTCATCAAACCTCTTGCTAACTCTTGGTATTTAATGCATTAATTTAATGTATTACTATGTCACAAATTTGGTGTTTTTTATTATTTTTATCAATACTTTATTCAATATAATTGGTTTTCTTTGCAATCCTATGTATTTTGTTTTATGGCATTCTGAGACAGGGTCCATATACCTGATTGCTAAAGGGTTCATGGAAAAAGCTTGAGAATGCCTGGATCAGGTATCTTCACCCTCTTCTTAAATTTTAAGGACTGTTTTTGCTATTGGCTTAGCAGATATTCATCAATGCTCTATCCTTCTGGGTTTACCCGACATTTCAGTTTTTGGTGTACAATGTTTGAAAGGTTGACTTTATAAAAAGAGATCATTAGTGTTAAATAGAACAAAATTTTAATTGCTTCAATTTTTAAAATATGTCTCTCACATATACTTTGGGCATCCTATCCAGTAAATGAAACTGGTCCCAAATTTCTCTCCGGCAGAAATGGAGTGTCCAGACAAAATGCATGAACTTATCAGATCTTGGATCTGGAACGTATTTTTGAGTTTCAGGGGTTTCTACCCTGGAAATGAGCTTCTTCCTGCAATGTGGAGAAGTATAATCTCCTTTTTATTTCTTACCTTAAACTCTCTGAACACAATTTAACCTCAATGAACTCAGTTCTGGAGGATCAGATGCTAGCTCTTTGAAGAATCTATGTTTGTTCCGTATACAAAGTAAGTTAATTCATATCACATAAACACTTTCTAAAAGGTCCATGTTAAAACTTCCTAGTCAAGGCTTACAAATTTGCATTATTTCTTTAGACTATGTTTGCTCTTAAATTAAATTTTAGGTTATTTATTTCAAAGGAATAAACATCAAAAAATGACTTTTGGCCATTTAAACTCAGAAGGCCAATTTATATTGCTCTACTGTAATGTTACCTAGTATTGTGGTAAAGATTAATAAAAATTAAACATAACAGACTATTTCAAAGAGAGGGCAATTATGCTCTTTTATTTTATATGAATTTGGGAAACAAATTTTAGGATGACACACTCAGAAAGAATTTTGTATGTGTGGGGTGTTTTAAATTTATGGATTTCTTTAAATCCTCCCATTATAAAGAGCCTCTGGGCATAAGTGCACATTGAAGAAAGAAAAACAAGAAACTGACCATGAACAGCAGGCACATAGGAAGTCATGGTCCAAGCATGACCTTTTCAGCCAGAGCCTTGGTCTGCAGACTGCTAATTCCCATGGAATTCCAAATAGGAAGTTAACAATTTCTATGTATGTTGGTTTGCCCCGCTAGCCATCTGAAACATGTTTTTTAAGGAATGACTAGGGAAATGGGGGTTCCCCAACAAAACTCATCTCTGTCCTTTTTGTTTTTCATGTGATAAGTCACATGAATCTTAACACAGGGAAACAGTGCTATTTCAAATACTTAACAATTTAAAATAAATGAGAATGGTTACAGCCTCAAGCAAATTTTACAGAGGACATGTTCTTAGAACAGTTGCTCCAGCGAGACTCATTTCTATCACTCACACAGTTGCTTATCTATAATTATATAACAATTGCTTTTTCAAAGAACCATACTTGCTTCGACTTAGATGTTTTTTGATCTCACATACCTTCCTAAGAGATCCGGTATGAACATTTGGGACAAGTCAGATGATATTAGCTTTGATATCTTCTTCATGTTTTCAAACACATGTACACAATAAAAACTAGTTAATTTCCATTTTAAAACCCTACAGAACCTACTGGGAGAGATTATAAGCTTGTTTGCAATGGCTTAGAGTTTCATCTAAACACAAAAAAACAGGGTTTGCCTTGAAATCGCCTAGACCTGGGTGGAGGTGTGTCTCACGGGATTAAGGAAGATTGTGACATCCGATATGCTGATGACACACAGCAGTGATGGGAGGGCAGAATGAGTGGAGCATCAGGGTTGCAGTAATTCATGCACACCTAATTGATCTGGAATGTGGCTGCAGTTATTACCATGGAATGCTCCAAGGGTGAGTAATTTCCACAATGATGATCTTATAGCTTATGGATGAGTTCACATTTTGAGGAGGTATAGGACAGAGAGAAGATGTAGATTCTTTTTTTCAAAATTAGGAGTTAATTATATGGAAGAAAACGGGGATGAATGGCACGCTTTTGAAAGAGAAAAAGACAAATTGTTTCCATGAGACTCTTATAGCACTAAAAATAATCTTATTAATAAAAGCTATGCTCAAGCTGAAAGATTCTTTGCATGCGGGTTTGGAATATCCAACTACACGTGTTCTGACGTAGAGAACCCGAGATAAGACACCACTTAATGTCCCTCTGAAAGCTATCATCCTGCTTTGTGATCACTTCCTTCCAGGTCTATGGCGTCACCATTTAATTCACATTTTCCCATACCATGATGATCCTAACTATATAACCAAGGCTAATTTTGAAATATTTCCTAAGAAAAATTAAATGAGTTGTTTGACAGAAGTATAAAATTTCAAGTGATGATATCAGACCAGATATAATGTAGGTAGCCTACGTAAGATGTGGCATTGCAACTGGTACAAATGCAGAGAAAAATAAAAAAGGACATTTCAAAACAATAAATCCAAGAAGACATTGCTGTTAGGAAAAAAATGTATTGGCAAAACAATAAAAAGAGCTCTACTATTTTATCCCCCCCGCCGAAACTTTTAAGTAATCTCATGGTGAGTCAGTTGCAAACACTCTAAAAGCACAAGCTATGAAAAGAGGTCGATCAGAATTAAAATGCCAACACTGCAACTTTTTCAGTGTGACCGAGCAAGTTACTTAACTTTTCCAAGCATCATTTTTGCTATAAAATAGAACAACTCATACCTACCTCGTGGGGTTGTGTGAAAATTAAATAAGCAAGTGTCTATGAAGTACTTAGCAAAACACCTAGCACTCAATAACACTGAGAGAGACCTGTAATTATAATACTATAAATCATTTTACTACCATTTAATTTAAAGCAGCGTACAAATATACATGAAATACAAGATGACAGAAATACACAAGTAAATCAATGCAAAGGGAAAGCAAGGGTAAGAAAATAATAAGAGGCTAGGAAAGAGGCAAGTAATCACCTGCTTATTCTTTCATTCATTCAATCAACAAATATTTACCAAATGCCTACCATGCACTCATCTCTGTGAGTGGAACAGTGCAGTGAATAAGACACATGATCCTGTATTCAGAGAACATACAGTCCTGTATATTTGGGAAAGATGAGGGATCTATAAACTATCATCATTAATAAGATGTTACCAGTCACCTTCAAATTTTTGTTATGTTATCTTCAAATCACAAATAGCTCAATATACATTCTTAGAATGAATTTTCTAACTTGGATAATTTTAAATAATCTGCAACATTGTGAGAAATGTAGATGGTGGTGCATCCTCTACCAGCATCTTCCACCACTTAGGACGATGGAAACACACATGAGCGCATGTGCACGCGCACACACACACACACACACACACTCACACACATACACACACACGCACACACATACAGCTCATTGGAGTGAGTGTAGAGTGCTCTGTGCTGTCTGTCTCAGCATACACGCAGCCCCAGGGATGGGGTCAGGGCTGGACATCTGCATACTTCCGTCCTGCATCTGTGAATAGCATCCTAGTGATCCTCTACAGCTGTCCTCTCTAAAGAGTGGTAGGACACAGCACAGGGATGCTCAAAGTGATCACTGGGGTGGAAGAAGACAATTTCAGACATTCTACTTATCCTATATAATAAAGAGCTAATATGCCAATTAGACCGGACAGTGGAACAACCTTCCGGAACAACCTGCTGGAACGACCAGTGGGCGGGGGACGGGGCCAGCGAGCCTGCACTGCCATGCCAGCCATGGTGGTCTCAGCGCCCCCCACCCTTCCGCAGAGGCAGCGGGAGAGGCATCAGCGCGGGGCCCAGTCCCAGTCCCAATGTCAGGCCTTCCGCAGAGGTGATCACAGGGGAATGGGCCTAAGCCACAGTCGGACATCCCCTGAGGGATCCCAGACTATGAGAGGGTGCAAGCCAGGCTGAGGGACCCCCCGAGTGTACAAATTAGTAAAAAAGGTAAATTATGCATTCTTAATATTTAATGTATGGGTTGGCGCCAGTGCCCTGACTTGGCCTATATGCCACCTATTCCTTGGTACTTGGCATAACCTGACTGAGGAGCAGAAACTTCCTAACACCATGGAGGCTTGACAGTGACACCTGTTCTCTTACATTCATGGGCAGCATACTGAAAAATTCTAGTTTACAAGTGCCAGACTGAATGGTTTTAGAAGTGGTATTATCTGATTTTAACTGAGCTAAGTAATAAAATGGACAAATGAATTACAAAGTTTGGCAAAAATAATACATATTGAAGATAATGCAAATAATGGGAGTATAAGTGAACAATTTAAAAAAGGGGACAGCTGAAACCGGTTTGGCTCAGTGGATAGAGCGTCAGCCTGCGGACTGAAAGGTCCCGGGTTCGATTCCGGTCAAGGGCACGTACCTTTGTTGCGGGCACATCCCCAGTAGGAGGTGTGCAGGAGGCAGCTGATCAATGTTTCTCTCTCATCGATGTTTCTAACTCTCTATCCCTCTCCTTTCCTCTCTATAAAAAATCAATAAAATATTTTTTAAAAAAAATAAAAGAGGGGACAGAGTTGAAACCTCTCCATACCCCAAATATAAGCTCTTTGGAGGTAGTGGTAAAGAACAATGGCAATCTAATCAAATCTGACAGAAGAATGACCAGCCAAGTTAGACATTATCAGATTGTATCCACTATACCAAACAACGACCTTGCCCTAAGTGTGAAGAATGAGCCTGGAGATATTATTTAAAAAATGGTTTCAGTTATCAGCATCAAGGACACAAAATTCAAACTGTGATGTTTTTCAGCAATTTGTAAAGTCATGTAATAGTCAGGGCTGGAAAAAATTTCTCTGAAACTTAATGGGAGATGTTTTGAAGTAATTTTTGAGGTTTCTTGCATAATAATGAGAGACTAAAAATGTTTGTCTGGCACAAACAAAAATTCCGGGCTAAGATTACAAAGATATTATCACACTTGAAACTCAAACACTGCTCCACTCAGAGCTATGGCAACAGGGAAGTGAAAGCCAGAGAGCTCAGTGGCCATTGACATGCTTACTTCTCTAACAAATAGCACCTTTCTATAGCAGAATGTTGCTCAGGCTTTGTCATGAGAAAGAGTAATCATGAAAATCTTTGGTACCAGAGATTCCCTGTTATCCCTTAGTCAAGGAGTTGTAAAAATTGTCCAACTTTTAAAAAAAAAAAAGTTACACATTTTTCTTTACTGAACACAAGTGTTCCAAATTTGCCAACATTTTCTGTGATGACTAGTAGTTCTCAATTGCAGGCAAATCAATGTCAGATCTATATATTTAAATTTCATCTATCCCTTCAAAATAAAGGTGGCAGCTTAATAATAAGTGAAAAATGATATTGCTTTTAGAGGGTAATTTAGGCTATGAATTCTAAGCACTTGAAAACAGAAGTTTAGAAACATCTGACTTGTGGAAGGAAAAAATGTATGTCATTATAAAAATTTAGAGCTATGCACTCAAACCTGAAAAAAGAACTTTCTAACCTGTTTTGAAATTTTCCAAATAAGGAATTTTAGAGTTTTTAAATTTTTAATTTAAAAATTTGGCATATTCTGATTAACTTGAAAAATAAAAAAACTAAATGACATCAGAGAATTCAAAAATGTATCAGCCAAATTTCAATAAATATGTCGCATGATTGATGAACAGAATTTAAAAATGAGTATCATAGTTTTAAAAGCCCAGACATGGGTATGTGTCTTTCATTTGAATCTTTGCATATTGAAAGGTTGGGAGGTTTTTTTAGCTATAAATCTGTTATAACCAAAGATCAAGATAAACTGAACTTTGAGAGAGCTCTTTAAATAAGTACTACATAATACATTTAACCCATATTTTCAAAATAATGGGGCATGGTTGATCACACTGCTCTTATTAAAATTTATATATATAAAAGCCAAGCAACCAAACATCAGAACGACTGGAATGACTGGTCGCTATAACGCATACTGCGGCCAGCCAACTGGCCTGATCTAGGGGCTGGCCAACCTCCCACGGCCCCTATCCCTGGCAAGCCTGGCCCCTGATCGACCCCCGCTCCCCAATCATGGGCGGGGACAGCTGGCCCCTCCCCCTGCTGGCCTGGCCTGAGCAACACCCATCGGGGTGGGCCAGCTGGACCCCACCCATGCATGAATTCATGCACCGGGCCTCTAATATAATAAATAATAGCAAAGAGTTAAGTATATTAATATTCTAGTGAGAACAAAAGAATATATACAATAATGAATAAAACAAAGTTTTATTTACAAAATATCATTTGTTTCTTCTTGAGAGCATCCTAAAATGTTTAGCTTTCATTCTTAATATGTTTTACAATGCATAGAATGTGTGTATATAAAAATATAGACTAGCTGAAACCGGTTTGGCTCAGTGGATAGAGCATCGGCCTGCGGACTTAAAGGTCCCGGGTTCGATTCCAGTCAAGGGCATGTACCTTGGTTGCGGGCACATCCCCAGTGGGAGGTGTGCAGGAGGCAGCTGATCGATGTTTCTCTCTCATAGATGTTTCTGGCTCTCTATCCCTCTCCCTTCCTCTCTATGAAATACCAATAAAATATATTTTTAAAAAAATATATAGACTAGTATGCAATTTATAAATAAATCCTATCTAATAAAAGAGTAATATGCAAATTGACCATCACTCCAACACACAAGATGGCTGCCCCCATGTGGACACAAGATGGCCGCCACAAGATGGCCAGCAAGGGAGAGCAGTTGGGAGCAATCAGGCCAGCAGGGAGGGCAGTTGGGAGGGACCAGGCATGCAAGGGAGGGCAGTTGGGGGCAATCAAGCCTGCAGGGGAGGGCAGTTAGGGGTGACCAGGCCGGCAGAGGAGGGAAGTTGGGGGCAACCGGGCCTGCAGGGAAGGACAGTTGGGGGGGGACCCAGGCCTGCAGGGGAGAGCAGTTGTGGGGGGGACCAGGCCTGCAGGGGAGGGCAGTTAGGGGCAATCAGGCTGGCAGGGAAGTGGTTAGGGGGTGATCAGGCTGGCAGGCAAAAGTGGTTAGGGGCAATCAGGAAGGCAGGCAGGCGAGCAGTTGGGAGCCAGCAGTCCTGGATTGTGAGAGGGATCCCAGATTGGAGAGGGTGCAGGCTGGGCTGAGGGACACCCCCCACCCCATGCATGAATTTCGTGCACCGGGCCTCTAGTAAATAAATAAGTATTAAGAGCTAGGTGTGCAAGCACTTACTACTAAGGATTACAGGTTTAAAAAATATATAAAAGGTGGATAATTCCACTCCAGATGAGTATTTTTTAAAGTGTGGTCCATGGCCCTAGCTGGTTTGGCTCAGTGGAAAGGCCTGCGGACTGAAGGGTCCCAGGTTCGATTCCGGTCAAGGGCATGTGTTACAGGCACATCCCCAGTAGAGGGTGTGCAGGAGGCAGCTGATCGATGTTTCTCTTTCATCGATGTTTCTAACTCTCTATCCCTCTCCCTTCCTCTCTGTGAAAAATCATTGTGTTTTTTTTTTTTTAAATGTGGTCCATGGTCCAGCCGGTGTGGCTCAGTGGTTGAGTGTTGACCCATGAACCAAGAGTTTGCTTGTTTGATTCTCAGTCAGGGCACATGCTTGGGTTGCAGGCTCAATCCCCAGTAGAGGATGTCAGGAGGCAGCTGTTTGATGTTTCTCTCTCATCAATGTTTCTATCTCTCTATCCCTCTCACTTCCTCTCTCTCTAAAATCAATAAAAATATATTTTTTAAATGAAAAAATAAAATGTGGTCCATGAACTACCTGCCTCTGGGTCACCTAAGGTGCTTGTTAAAATGAGAATTTACCCAGAACTACCAATTCAGAATCTCTGGGGGTGCAGCCCAGGGTTTTGCATTTTTAGCAAGCTCTTCAGGTGAATCCTCTGCATGCTACAGTTTGCAAACCAGGGCCTCTAGCTAGGAAAATCATGGCTGACTCTGAGCCGTCATATGCACTCAGTCCAGAGACCTTGGACTGAGCATAAAGATCTATCCCCCTTGGTTGACAATGATAGGGTCATTAGCCTATTCTCAGACTTACTAGGAATAATTGTGGGGGGAAGTAGCAGAGCACATAGTCCTTCCTGTAAAAAGGGAAAATTAGATTTATCAAGAATTTTTAAAAATTGTTAGGACTTTTTATCCCTAGAGCGCATGATAATTTATAAATGTTAACTTCTTTAACCATGCAAATCCCTATGAGGTAGTCAGGAGGCCAGACTATGAAATTCTGAATATAAAACAAAATATCTAAAGGATAATACAATTAAAAATATCCAAACTTAAATAGGCATTTAAAATAAATACTAATTTCTCTCCGAGTAAAATTACACAGGGGGGAGGAAAGTATTTTTTTAAACATATTTTATTGATTTTTTACAGAGAGGAAGGGAGAGGGATAGAGAGTTATAAACATCGATGAGAGAGAAACATCGATCAGCTGCCTCCTGCACACCCCTTACTGGGGATGTGCCCGCAACCAAGGCACATGCCCTTGACCAGAATCGAACCTGGGACCTCTGAGTCCGTAGGCCGACGCTCTATCCACTGAGCCAAACCGGTTAGGACGAAAGTATTTTTATATTAAAATTTCTGAGAACTTGTAACTACACGTCCGCCCTCCCGCATTTTAAAGATAAATAGAACTTGGCTTCAGTAATTCAGAACCAAGCTTAGCAATTCCAGTACTTCCTGAGGCCCTCCCTGGCCTTATAACCACAAAGTCATATGCTGTTGGGGATCTTACCTTCCAATTTAAAGGGACATCTCAGCTTTCCTCGTCAAGTAAAACCTTTCTGCATTTTCTTAGTCCTGTTCTGTGTCATCTGCCTGTCAAGAGAGCAGTTGCTTGTTTGATTGTTAATTGCCCTTGTTTTTTATTATAGAACGCATTCGAATTTTGGTAAGTAACATATTCTTCTTTGTAATTAGATATAGTAGTTAAAACGTCTTTCAATTCACCATGGCGTTCTCCTTTAATCAGCACATCAGGCTTTCTGATGATGGAACCATATCTGTATTTTTACCACAGCAGACCTGTTCAAAGAAAATTGTGCTGCCAATACACTTCGTAATTGGAATAAAATTCAAAGGTAGGAGTGCTTTTATTTTGCAGGCCTGAAATGTGTAAGCCAAATGAAAGTAAATGTGGATACTTCCATCATTTGTATCAAGATTCAAAGGTTTTCTATGGGCCTCAGGACATCTATAGCTATAGTTACCTAGTGACCCTGTATGAAGTGCCTATTAGAAGACATACGGGTTAGAGGACAGATGGGCAGGCTGGAAACTCAGACAGGATTTCTATGGTACAATCTTGAGGTGCAATTTCTTCTTTGGGGAACCTCAGTTTTGTTCTCAAGGCTTTCAGCTGGTTGGAAGAAGTCCATCCAAAGTTTTAAGGGTGAACTTCTTTACTTAAAATCAACTGATTGCAGATGTTAGCTACATCTAGGAAATACCTTTACATCTCATGCCAACATTTCGATTGTTTGATTAACTCACAGGACTGTAGCCTATCCCAACTGACCCAGAAAACAGAGCATCACGGAGGACAAGAATGTTTTAAACCCTTTGCGTTAAATTTCCTTCCAGGGAAGTTTATTAACTCCATTTTACAGGTAAGAAAAGTGAGGATTACAGGGGTTGTGATTTATCCAATATCAGTGAGGAAATAAGCTGGTCAACCAAGCCTCCCTGGTTCAAGCTCACGATCCACGGTGCACACCCATCCTGTGTGACTCCCTCTCCTCTGTCTATTGAGAAATGATGCAGACATGGGGCACTGTCATCCCAGCTTCCTGAGTTTATGAACCGGTGACCAAGCCCCACTTCCTTCCCTTACCCTCAAACCAACGCATTCATGAATGAGGGATCAATCCCAGTGGCAAAAAAAAATGGGACCACTGAGTACAGGCAATAAATGAAAAAGGTTCTGGAGTCACACTCCTGAAGTTCAAATCTCAGTTTTGCCATTTACCACCTGCATGCTCTTGGGCAAGTAACAATCTTTCAAAGATTATAAAAGCATAATGTTAAGTGCCCAGGTGCTGAAGGACAGGCTGCCTGGGTTTGAATCCTCGTACCAGACAGCTCTTTACCCCTTCATGCTTCAGTTTGCACATCTGGAAAATGACGACAATGGTGCCAACTGCATTAGAGTTGAGGTTAAATGAGACAATCCATGTAAATCACTTAGAGCTGAGTCTTGCACAGAGCAAGTACCTAGTTATCATTAGCTATTGCTCTAAATTTTACTTCCCATTTGTAAATGAAGAGAAAAACAGGACATCAGGGGGTATCATGGGAACTACAAACAATAAGCTTGGGATGCTTTAGCCTAGTCATGGCTCCTGGTAGATGTCCAGCAAATATTAGCTGTCCAACTGTCCACTCAGATGCCAGCTCCTAAGGGTAATACCTGTCACTCCTCCCCACCACTGTATTTCCACCACCTGATCTGTGGTAGACAATTTAAAATTTTAAGAAATGCACAATAGTATGTAGCCAAAAACCATGCCTAGCAGAATGGCATCCTGGGATTGATTCACTTGTTGGAAAAGAAGGGAGCTAGAATCTATCACTATGAGCATACACAGAGAGCATCATACTTCTTTTTTTTTTTTAATATATTTTATTGATTTTTTACAGAGAGGAAGAGAGAGAGATAGAGAGCCAGAAACATCGATGAGAGAGAAACATCGATCAGCTGCCTCCTGCACACCCCCCACTGGGGATGTGCCCGCAACCAAGGTACATGCCCTTGACCGGAATCGAACCCGGGACCCTTCAGTCCGCAGGCCGACACTCTATCCACTGAGCCAAACCGGTTTCGGCAAGAGCATCATACTTCTTATATTTTAAAAACAAATCATGGACATAAACCACAACTTATGCTTCATAAATATGCATTCTTAAATATATTTCTCTACTGCTATTAATCCTTCTCAAGCAACAGAAATAAACCCAGACTCAACACCGAGAGAATGGAGCTTAGCATGGGATCTCTTGGCATATGGCCAGTGGGCCAAATCCAGACTACTCCTGTCTGTATATGGGCCACCAGCTAAGCATGGCTTTTACAGGTGAACATTTACACTTGATTTGAAATTAAGTGAAACATTACCCCCCCAAAAAAAAATCATTTTTTCTCTTTAGTAGGCTTGCATTACAAAAATTGTATGAATTACTGTTTTTATTTTATTTTAATCTCATCAATAAAATTTGTGGAAAATGTTTTCTCTCTAGTTATATAAGTAATTACATATCTTCAATTTTGCCTCTTAGAGTACAAAACTTAAAGTGTTTATTATCTGGCCCTAGCTGATGTGGCTCAGTTGGTTGGAGCATCATCCATAAACAAAAAGTGGTAGGTATGATTCCCAGTCAGAGCACATACCCAGATTTTGGGTTTGAGCCCCATGGGGGAAGCAACCGATTGATGTATCTCCTCTGTCTCTCAAATCAATTATCTATAATAATAAAAGCATAATATGTTAATTAGATCAGGGATCCAGGCAGCCATGGCTGCAAAGGCCTACTCTTGCATGAATTTTGTGCATCGGGCCTCTAGTATATATATAATAGTTATTCTCTGGCCTTTCACAGAGAAAAGTTTCCCATTTCCTATCTTAGAGAATCTAACTTGTGACTTTCCTTCCCAGGCTACTGTGAACTACAAGCCCTTCGCTGATGAGCACATTCACTTTGAGAAGGAGTATATTCATGTCTGCTGAGAACACTTCTTAAACCACAGGAGAAAACAAGTTCTATGCCTTGGCAGCTTTAAAGTACAATTCCAGTCCCACACGCGTAGCCGTAAAATATATTTATAAAGCCATGTGACCAGCAACATTGTGTAGTGTGTTCTGGTCATGGGAAAAAGGATCGTTTCCTTGCCTCAATGGACCCATTCTTTGGGAAGACATTATCTCATATCACATGATTAAAAGCTAACTTCCATGTTCTGGAAGCTACCATATTCTCATTCATTTCACTTGTTTGTTTAAAATGTCACCTTTTTCCAAGAGCCCTCAGTTTCATGCTGGATTAAGACAGTTTGGGCTGTTGACATTTCTTAAGTGATAACAGCTTATAATTTCAAATAGCTTCAAGCACTAAAAGTCTATTAAACATGAGCTGATCCTTTATTGGGGAAACAGCTCTTACCCAATAGCCAGAAAGTTAGTACATTGGGGCTTTAAAGCCTGAAGGGAAAGGAAATTATAGAGACAATGCCCTTTATGGAGATTCCAACAATGGTCTCTCAACCAATTCAAAAATCAGGATCTGTGTCAAATGGCAAAAAATAAAACACCAACACCAAAATGAGCTAGAAATTTTCAGCAATCTTCAGTGAAGAGGTGGGTGTGTATATATATATTAACAAAATATCCTAAAATGTGAAAATGTGACATAAACAGGAATGCGGAAGTACAGAAAAAGGATGTCAGTTACCGGGTGGACCTTGCTGTGTTAGGTCTTCAGAACTTGGACAAGAGAATGAGGCTGGAGGCCAGTTGTGACACCTCATGCTGTCAGATCTGCAGATAATCAGGCATCATCACAAACACTGCTTTCCCAAAATAGACACGCTTCACTTATAGAAACCAGAGGTCAGTGACCTCCTGAATTTGGCCTCTTTATGTATTGCCCATTTCTAAAATTACCATCACTTCTGCCTGCAGGGTCCACACTGGGGAAGGGAACAAAGAGGTTTTGACAATTCTGAAAAAGTAGAAAACCAAAGAAGTGATGCCTTTGCCTGTTTTTCTCTTTTCACCCATTTGAATAGGGAACATGGGATTCCATACATAGCAAGTTATAATCAATTAATACATCCAAATATTAAAACAATTTGGGGGGCTTTGGATGTCACAAACAGCCATACCACATCCCTTTAAAGGGGCAAATATCCATAATTTCTCACCACAGAAATTTTAAATACACATTTGAACTAAGTAATGTAAACCGTCAAAAGACCTTAGATGGTACTTTTTATTGTCTTGAAAGTCTCATAAAAAGGTCCATATAGCTCCAACACTTCTATAACAAGTTTTACTACAGAAAAAAAAAATCAAAGAGAAACCACAGAACTGCAAATCTTAAAAATTAAATTGACCTTGAGACATTAATTACTCCATCACTCAGCTGCTCCTGTTGCCTCCACATTTACCCCACACCACAACCCAAGGAATAGCTCTCATTTTAAGCCTCAAAATATGAGATACCACAAATTTCTAAAATAAGCAATTGCCTCTTAGAGAACATTTGCCTTAGAAGTGACCCATACAGATGAATGGCTACTTCCTGCCTCTTTTGATTCCCCAGTCACAGGTGCCATGGCTATACCTTCTTAGGGAACCAGCAGCCCCTTCAGCCTTCCTGGAAAGACCCTCAACACACCATCCATCCCAGTCATAAATGTACCAGTTCTCATAGGAGGATCTTCCTAGTAGAAGTCACAGGAGCCCTCAGACCCCCAGACCCATCTCCAGTAGCCAAGTCTCTGCCATGCTCCTTTTTCATGCTGACTACCTACCTATACCACAACTTTGTCTAAATAGACCAAAGTAGAATGGAAAAAGCACAAAAAATAAAAGACATCTATACTAATAAAAGGGTAATATGCAAATTGGTCACAACGCCCTCACAGTAACAACCGAACAGCAGGCTGCGTGGGGTGACAAGGCCAGCAGGGGGGTTAGCAAAGGACAACCAAACGACTGACCAGCAGGCTGTGTGGGGCGACCAGGCTGGCAGGGGGGTTAGCGAGGGACAACCAAACGACTGACCAGCAGGCTGTGTGGGCGACCAGGCTGGCAGAAGGGTTAGTGAGGGACGACCAAATGACTGACCAGTAGGCTGCATGGGGCGACCAGGCCAGCTGGGGGGCAGTGAGGGGTGACCAGGCCGGCAGAGGGGGGCAGTGGGGGTGACCAGGCTGACGGGGGGGGGCAGTTAGGGGCGATGAGGCCAGTGGGGGGGGAGGGGTAGTTGGGGATGACCAAGCCAGCAGTGGGGGCAGTTGGGGTGACCAGGCTGGCAGAGGGGGGCAGTGAGGGGTGACCAGTCTGGCAGGGTGGGGGCAGTGAGGGGTGACCAGGCCAGCAGGGGGGGCAGTTGGGATGACCAAGCCAGCAAAGGGGGACAGTGAGGGGTGACCAGGCCAGCAGAGGGGGGCAGTGAGGGGAAACCAGGCCAGTGGGGGGGGGGCAGATGGGGGCAACCAGGCCGGCGGGGGGGGCATTTGGGGGTGACCAGGCCAGTGGGGGGGGCAGTTGGGGGTGACCAGGCCGGCACAGGGGGCAGTAAGGGGCGACCAGTCTGGCAGGGGAGACAGTAAGGGGTGACCAGGCCAGCAGGGGGGGAAGTTGGGGGCAACCAGGCCGGTGGGGGGTAGTTGGGAATGACCAGGCCAGCAGGGGGGGCAGTTGAGGGTGACCAGGCTGGCAGGGGGGGCAGTGAGGGGCAACTAGACCGGTGGGGGGGGAGCAGTGATGGGCAACCAGGCTGGCAGGGGGGGCAGTGAGGGGCGACTAGGCCAGTGGGGGGGGGGGCAGTTTGAGGCAAGCAGGCCAGCAGGGGGGGGGCAGTTGGGGGTGACCAGGCTGGCAGGGGGGTGTAGTTGGGGGCAACCAGGCCGGCAGGGGGGTCACTAAGGGGTGACCAGGCCAGTGGGGGGAAAGTTAGGGGTGATTAGGCAGGCAGGCAGGTGAGCAGTTAGGAGCCTGCAGTCCCAGATTGTGAGGGGGATGTCCAACTGCCAGTTTCGGGCCCATCTGTGGGATCAGGCCAAAACCGGCAATTGGACATCCCCTGAGGGGTCCCGGATTGGAGAGGGTCCAGGCTGGGCTGAGGGGACCCCCCTTCCCCATGCACAAATTTCATGCACCAGGCCACTAGTGTAGTTATAATCATACAAATACACAAATGCATAACACATACACATTGTAAATATACATATGTACATAGATGCATAGATGCACCTATATACCTGTATGTGTGTTGTATGCACATGAAATTTATACATACAGGTAAATGTATGTGTAGGGAAGGAAAACACTTAACACAGGAAGCCAGATCTTAAGTGCAAGAAACACAGTTGGTACCCACCCAAACCCCTGCTACTGATCTGTTGCTCCCAATGCCAATTGTTCACAGCTGTACCCTTCACTGAGAATTATCCTGGGCTAGAAGAGATGTCCTGCCAAAGGTGCCAGGTTGTTAGAGCCCTACACAAGAGGCCTTCCCCCTTTCCTCAAGGTGTCATTCATGCTCCAGAGTTCCCTGTGGGATCAGACTGAGGCTGGGCTTCAGCTAAAGCCACATTTTGCCTGGTTTCTGTCTCTCTGCCACACTTCCTCCCTGACAGTGTTCACTGGACAGCACCGCCTCAGGAATCAGTGGATCAAGAATCCCTGTCCCAGGCTCTCAGCATCTCAGGAACCCAACCCAAGCCAGGGAGCAGCAGACTAAAACACCAAATACAAAATCAGGAGAAAGGGTAGTTGTTCATACAAGCAAAGTCATCTGTTACATTGGGTGTTTGTTAAAATATATATCCTATCTAATAAAAGAGTAATATGCAAATTAATCATCACTCCACTACACCCACAAGCCATGCCCACCAGCCAATCAGGAGAGAGTATGCAAATTAACCCAACCAAGATGGCTGTGGCCATGGAGCGAGCAGGAGGCTTGGGTTTCCCTGGCAATGGAGGAAGCCAAGCTTTCTGCACACCCTGGCAGGCCCAGGCCTCCACTCAAGGCTACAAAGTTTCAATTATAGAAGATAAATAAATCCCAGATACCAGGGCCTCCACTTGGGTCGCCGGGGGGCGTGGCCAGCCTGCAAACCACCACAGGCCCCTTGCCCAGGCCACCCCACACCCTAAGGGAATCCCCACCCTGATCCGGGACACCCTTCAGGGCAAACCAGCTGGCCCCCACCCTTGGAGCAGGCCTCTATCCTATCTAATAAAAGAATAATATGCAAATTGATCATCACTCCAACACACAAGATGGCTGCCCCTATGTGGTCAATGATCCTGCCCCCATGTGGACACAAGATGGCCACCTCAAGATGGCCAGCAGGGGAGGGCAGTTGGGAGGAACCAGGCCTGCAAGGGAGGGCAGTTGGGGTGATCAAACCTGCAGGGGAGGGCAGTTGTGGGGGACCAGGCCTGCAGAGGAGGGAAGTTGGGGGAGACTGGGCCTGCAGGGGAGGGCAGTTAGGGGCAATCAGACTGGCAGGGGAGCAGTTAGGCATCAATCAGGCTGGCAGGGGAGTGGTTAGGGGGTGATCAGGCTGTCAGGCAGAAGTGATTAGGGACAATCAGGAAGGCAGGCAGGCAAGCAGGATCAGGCCTAAACAGGCAGTCAGACATCCCTTGTGGGGTCCCATATTGGAGAGGATGCAGGCTAGGCTGAGGGACACACACACCCCCCCCCCCCGTGCACGAATTTCATGCACCGGGCCTCTAGTATATTATATATTTCAACTGCAGAAGAATCTCACACTGAAAGGTATTCCTCCTTTTGTTCCCAAGAAGGGAATAGACCTAGGGTTGTATTCTATAGGAAACACAAGTAGTAGATTGGGGGTGGGATGGTGTCTAAGTTGTGCATTTTATTCTGTGTTCTTTTTTGTACTGTATCTTATTTTAAAACTTAAAGCTTAAGAAAAAAAAAATCCCAGGATAGAACTATGATTAGTCCAGCTAGGACAACTGTCCTTGTTGAAGTTTGGGAGATTCTTTTTCTATAATAACAATGATTTAATATATTTATTGGGAACTCTCCTCTTAAATTAGTACTTGGCTATTAATCCATCATTCCCTATCTCAATTTTATCCATCTAATGTATTTCCTTTTCCCCTAAATGAGTTCATCACATTTGAAAAATGAATATTTGTATCATGATATGCCAAAGATCCAACCCATTATAGCTATTGCACTAAAAGGATGAATAACAATTTCATAATCTAAAATGATGCTTCTCATTAATATGGATGATTTCACATCTTAATTATGTATGGCTCAAATTCACACTAGGATTAAACAAAATTAAATTTTGGATCATGAACAGAACTGATTCACAGAAGAATGATGGAGCAGAACTGTGTTTGGCAAATTTAACCTGTGCACAACCTGCACAGTTATACAAGCAGCCATAGGTCCAAGACACAACGTGTCTTACCTGGACCATTTCAGTAGCTTCCTCCATTCCTGCCTCCCTAGGGTCTATTCTTCACACAACAGCCAAAGCGATCCTTTAAAATCAAAAATCAAAACCCTCGGCAGTGCCCTGGGAGGTCCCGGATCTGTCTCTTGCTTCAACGGTGTTTGGATGGAACAGACCCAGGGACACCCCTTCTTCCAGCCTCCGACCACTCTCCTTTGTCTTATCCAGTCACCACCTTCAGAACCACCTCCGGGCCCAGCCAACACACCAGGGTTTTTTTTCTACCTTAACTCAATGCCGAAAACCATGAGTCCCAAATTTGTCAGAACAGCCTGGCCAGCCAGCCTCTGCGGGCCTCCCACACCTACCTCTCTCTGGGCTTCTTTTTTTTTTTTAAATTAATTTCTTTATTGATTAAGGTGTCACATATTTGTCCTCATCCCCCCCATTCCCATCCCAAACTCCTCCCCACGCATGCCCCCACCCCCCTGTTGTCTGTGACCACTGGTTAGGCTTATATGCATGCATACCGGGAGGATGGGCTCCCGAGGGCGTGGGCCACTTCTTCCGCGAGTTGACAGAGAAGAAGCGCAAGAGCTGAGAATGTCTCCTAAAGATGCAAAACCAGTTAGGTGGCCGCATTCTCTTCCAGGACGTATTCCTTCCCAAGGTGAGTGGGCAAAACTCAGGATGCCAGGGAAGCCACCCTGATCTTGGAGAGGAGCCTGACCCAGGCCCTTTTGGAGCTGCAGGCCCTGGGTTCTGCCTGTGCAGACCCTCAGCTCCATGACTTCCGGGAAAAGCACTTCCTGGGTGAACAGGTGAAACTCATCAAGAAGATGGGTGACACCTGACTCATCTCCGCAGGCAGCCGGCCCCCAGGCTGGGCTAGGTGAGTATCTCTTTGAAAGGCTCACCCTCAAGCATGACCAGGAGCCTTTGGAGCCCAGAGGCCTTTGAGGGGCCCCTCTGCTTCCCCTGGTGTCTGGCTTTCACCTGAGCCTCTCCCTGAAACTACTAGCCATTCTTTAACAACACTGAAGCCCTCTCCCATGCATTGGACCAAATGAAATAAAGCTTTTTGCAGAAAAAAAAAAAATCAAAACCCTCCAGTGCCTTCTTTTTATGCTTAGAATAAAACCTAGTAATCTGACTGTGACCAACAAGGCCTTGCATGATCTGGACCTGGCTCACTCTTCCAGACTCATGTCCCCCAATTTCTCCCCTCAGCCTCCCCAGCTGAACTTATCCTCCCATATCTCATGTTCTTTCCTTGGCATTGACCTCACACTTCCTGATCCCTCTGCCTAAAATCTTCTTGGCCCAGATTGTCTCATTTCTAACTTTCTCATCATTCAAGCCTGCTTGAATATCACTTGCCCAGACACACTGGGTCTAAAACAACACCCAACCCTATCCTTGTATCCTGCTTTACTTTTCTTCTTAGCATTTACAGCTTGACCTGGACCTTATTATTGACTGTCTCTTCCACTAGAATGTGATCTCCATGAAGGTAAACACTTTGGTTTTTACACCTTTATATCCCTGGCTCCTAGAGATGTATCTGTCACATAGTAGACACTCAATTAATGAATGTGTATAGTGGCAAAAGTTGGCCACAACACAATAATTGTAATGCTTTCACAGGCACTGTGAGCCATCCTTATTTATTAATAACTAGAGGCCTGGTGCATGAAATTTGTGCATGGCAGGGGGGGGTCCCTCAGCCCAGCCTGCACCCTCTCCAATCTGGGACCCCTCGAGGGATGTCCAACTGCCCTCTCACAATCCAGGACTGCTGGCTCCCAACTGCTCACCTGCCTGCCTTCCTGATTGCCCCTAACTGCTTCTGCCTGCCAGCCTGATCACCCCTAACCACTCCCCTGCCAGCCTGATTGCTCCTAACTGCCATCCCCTGCAGGCCTGGGTCCCCCCCAACTGCCTTCCCTGCAGGCCTGGGTCCCCCCCAACTGCCTTCCCTGCAGGCCCAGTCTCCCCCAACTTCCCTCTTCTGCAGGCCTAGTTCCCCCCAGCTGCCCTCCCTTGCCAGCCTGGTCCCTCCCAACTGCCCTCCCCTGCTGGCCTGATCGCCCACAACTGCCCTCCCTTGCAGGCCTGGTCCCTCCCAACTGCCCTCCCCTGCAGGCCATCTTGTCGTGGCCATCTTGTGTCCACATGGGGCAGCCATCTTTGACCACATGGGGGCAGCCATCTTGTGTGTTGGAGTGACAGTCAATTTGCATATTACTCTTTTATTAGATAGGATGTTTGCAATTGTGATATCAGAACAAATACAAATGGTCTCTAAAATAGTCTATAATGTCAAAGAAATCACTGACAAAAAGAGTCAGACAATCTGGTAATTGTAAATAAATACACATTAAAAATACTGTGCCTTTGCCTTAACTTAATTAATATTAAAATATATACATTCTTATATTCATGGAAATAACCTGTGGGAATAAATGACTATTAATGGCCACCAATGAAAATCAGAGAAACACTAGTGTTATAAGATTTATGAATGTTTTCAAGTCATGGAAAGGAAAAATGTCAGCTTTCAACTCCTGGCTTTCCAGTAAAAGGATATAATACAGCATTGTAATTATGTCCTGCAGATGTCGTGCTAATAATTTTCCTATTGCATATGAACTCAATCAGGTGGGGGGGGGGTGATATACTTCCATATTCAGTAGGATTAGCTCATAAGCAAGAAGAAAGCATGTTCTGCTGCGCCACATACACTCCCGGAGTTAAGTCCCAATGAAAGCAAAAGCCCATGGTCCTTCCAGCCAGATAACATCATAAGTGACAAATTCCTTGGAACTAGTTACCATTTGATTCTAATGTTTTTTCTTCTTTTTCTGTCCATAATTTAAAAGAACACAATCCAAAAAAAATTCCATTACTCATGCTCCATGATAAATTAGTGGCATGTGAATAACCAACTTGTAAAGGGACAAAAAGTCATCATAAATTATGTTGCTTCTTAAAAGTCCTTTTGTAAGTAAATCAGCATTTTAGGAAGGTGCTTTTTTTTTTTCTTTTGCTATAGGCATTATCTGAGTTTAGGCCATAATTTTGGCTTATCAGGCTGGAATTAACTGAATAAGGTATCTACAACCCCTGTGAGATAAGAGTCTCTACAACTATTTAACACAGTGGACTTGTTTCTAAGAATTAGTTCTCCGCCATGGACAGGTCACATTCTTATTTCACCCTTACTCTCACTGAAATGGTAAAGATCTTTCTTTGAAATGGCTTTCTCGGAGCAACTATAACCAGAAAAGACAGTTAATGCCAGGAAAGAGCAAAACAACATGACAAAAAAAAACGAAGAAATAGGCATTGTCATATGGTTTAGATTTGGGATTTTTTTCTCTTCTGCAGCATTTTTACTCTGCTTCCTAGTTCTCTCTCCAGTAGTTGAAGAACACTGAGAGATTTAAAAATCCAGTTCTCTTCATTCATACTGCAGCCTTTCTCAAGAATAACACAAAAGGGGTAACTTCAACTTCAGATAAAACTGGCATCCTGTTCACTTCCTCCTGCACCCCCTCCTTCGTAAGGCAGCCACTCCCCTTCTCACTGGATTCCAGCTACTTGACGTGATTTGCCCTAAAACTCAAAGTATCTTGAGAAGAAAACTCATTTCTAAAACTGAAACTAAAATGCACTTTCAGACTGAATACAAATGTAAGTGTTCCTTGCAACTTTAGTCAAAACACGTTTTACTTTTCGGGTAACATGCAAGCTTGACTTCTTTTTTTATAGGAAAAATTAATTGAAGTTAAAAAGGACACGGATTTGGTGTCTATTATTTTTAAATAATAATCTGAATCATTCCTCTCATTTCATGTATTTGATTTTGAAAAAGTAAGAGAAAGAAAACGCATAATCTCAAATCTTCAGAATCTACTCCAAATTTAATATTATCATTATAGTTCCCAAACAAACAAAACCATGTTCTAACTTCACTCTCCCAAAAAAGGAAATGCTTTCATGAGTTTCTCAGAAAATGAAATTCTGAACCGTCCTGGGCAGGTCAATGGCGTGGGGAAACATCAGTGTAGTTTGTCCTGGATCAGGTCCCCTTGGTTGATATTAGTGCCCAGGCTTCTGGGGACTCAGAGTGCCTATTGTGTTTTACCAGCACAGACATCGAAAGTAAGTTGTTGTTTTACAAAGTCGTGAAATCCTATCTCAGCTACAAACATGCTCAAACACACACAAACCTTCCATCTCTGGACAAACGACAATCCCAGCTGTTTCTGCCTCGGATCCCAGTTCTCATGGCCAAGCACGCCCCCTTTGAAGTGGAGAGCACCTCTGCCGACCTGCATTTTGCAAACTTTGCACTGTTTCTCTAAGCCTGACCCCTGAACTGATTGTCTGATGACTAATTCACATGCTAAGCTCGCGGTATATCAGTATCACTGGCTTGCCTGCGTTTGTCATTAAGGGTTTGTAGTAAAAAGAAAGATGAAAGAGAAAGGTGTAATATTAGACCAGCAGCCAAACAGCTTATGAGTGTGTTTTGAAAATGTGACTTATAAGAGAAATAGGCAATTCATTTTAAATAAGTCTTTCAAGTTATATAGAAGGACTACACGTTTTTGGTTTTTAACCTCCCTGACTTTTATTCCTTTCTTTCCAAACTATTGGCTACTGTTCAAAGTGTGTCTTACGCATGAACAATGGCATTGCATAAGAAAATAAAGCTTAATTCTTCAACAGTGCCTGAAACTTAGCTGTCCTTCTACCACCATCACTGTCACCAAAGTAGTCTAACAGAAATTAAAGAAAAGAGTATATATGGATGCTTCTATTTGAAAAAGCTAAGTGGCTTGTTAAATAAATTACCAGTTTTTCTGAGCTGTTAAGATAACCTGTTGTCTTACACATATGTACAGAAGATGACAAATCTAATTTTTAAAACTTTTCATCACAAGAAATAATTTCATTAAGCATTATTTTGTCCACAAGAGTTATGTTCTATTAATACTGTGAAAGATAGCCTGTTGGGATATCTTGGCAAATGCTGCATCAAAATTCTTTAAAGAAATAGTGGGGCCTCTAAATGTGGATAATGGCTCTTTGAACAGACTCTAAAGACCCATTTCCATAGACTGGACCAGTTCTTTTAAATAAATACATAAGGAGAAGTCAAATAAAAGGGGTGGGGCAAAATGAGAAGATTAAAAAGAGAGTAAAAGATTAAAAGAGGGAAAGAAATAAGGAAAATTCAAAAGGAAAAAAAGATCAAAAAGAGGATTAACCATGTTACTTGTTATTTTTCAGAAATTAAAAAAGTATGGAGGATAAGGAATTTGTTTCCTTTTGGCCCAAGAAAAATGCCAATTATGGTAGCTAAACTGCCCAGATCACATATCAGCATGCTTTGGAAATGTGAGAAATGGATGGGAAATATAAACATGGAGCAATAGCTTACAGTTATGTTATGAATTAAGCCAGAAAAATATCAAGATTTAGTCACTGAATAAGCTGCCAAGGTTAATTTTCCCTGATGAACTTGAGCAAGATCAGAATAGAAGCGATAGCACTGTAGCTGCATGTTTTCTGCAGCACCCCCTTCTCCCCCCAGCTTTCTAGAGTCAAATTCTTCATTTTCTCATGGAAAACAACTCCAGGCTAAGAACATAGTCAACAATAATGAAGTCATGAAATTCCCTTTCATTTCTTGATTTTTATTTGATCAGTGCCCTAGGTTCTGAGTTTAGCTCTCTGATATAGTAAAACCAGGTAGCCAACACTGTCCTGTAGAGTCATCTAACAATGGTCTTTGTATGTTACTACCTTTTGGCTTTTTTCTTGTTGTTGTTATATCATTTTGATATTGGAAATTGATCATTTAAATTCACTTTAAAATATAGAAAGTGTTTTGGGTTGTATATATTTGATAAAATTGATCTTACACATCTTAAAAAGGAATAGACACTGTCTCTCTGTGTGTGTGTGTGTGTGTGTGTGTGTGTGTGTGTGTGTGTGCGCGTGCGCGCGCACGCGCGCACGCGCGCGCAAGATGTTATTCCTGGTGAATTTATAGTAATTTTTTTCCAATTTTATTTCTTGTTCGCATATTTCCTTTTGGGTTTGGTGTTTTTGTTGTGTGGATGCCTATACTCCAGCTAACCTAAAACTAAACATGTTTGAGTTTATTTTTTTTTAGCTACAGATCTTTTTAATTGTTAAATATTACTTGCTTAAAATTGGAAAATTAAATAACTTAAAAGTTCTAAAACATAAAGCAGGGCAAGAGTAAATCATTAAAGAGAAGCTAGAATGAAGGGAAATAATTAGAAATTATAATATAACATGAGTGCCAGATGAATTCAAACAAAGATTTAAATCAAAAAGTGATAAAATTATGTAAAAATTTATTTATGGCATTTTGGTACTCTAATGATATATTCAATATATTCTCTCTCAAACACTCAGAATAGATAGATAGATGATAGATAGATAGATAGATAGATAATAGATAGAAAATAGATAAACAATGGCAATTTAATGGAACTTTGAATAGCATTTAGTAGCATCTCATTTTCCTCCTCCTCTTTTATAAACTATGTAAAACTTTTCCTAAATCCTAGGTGCTTTTAGTTTTATTCAGATTCGTCTTAAAGGCAGGTAGCACAGAATACAATCCAGAAAAGTGCATGAATTTTATATTAATTGACCCTTTGTCAGTGGTCAAAAGTAGTGGACTGTCACTTCTGAGGCAGGTCATGAGAAACAAACAAATTAGGTCAGGAGCCACACTAGATACTTTACCTCCTGCCACCACCCTCTTGCATGCACTTTGGGGTGGGTGCTATGCTGAAGCTAAGGCAAGAAGGATGACAGGTAACAGAAGCCAGTGCAAAGTTGATTGAAATTAGAGTTGCTGACCACAGCAATCCCACTTCTGAAAATCCATCCTATGGAAACAAAAGTGCCAACATGGAAATATATGTAAAGTTTACCCCAGTATATTTACTAGCAGAAAATAATCTGACTATCCATCCATCCACCATAACGGGGTAGTTAATTTTGTCCATATTTTTAGTCAGGACATTGGAAATAAAAATAAATCTATAGAGAAAACCCCCAGATCACATGACCTAATGCTAGACATGACCTTCTTCTGCCTTGTTCTCTTTCTTTATAGCAGTTTATCACTCATATGGGATACAAAAATTAATAGGATGGAAAGGCCCAGTCATGACCACTCCTTTCAATGTTATTTTTGCATGTGCTCAAGGATCTGGATGATAATGTCATTTTATGCATTTCTATCCAATCTTCTACTCAAACATGAAAATACAAAAAAGAATAAGAGCATCACCATGGTGTCCATACATTTGAATGCTTACTAACTGCTACCTACTATTGTAATAAGATTCCATGTGAACAAGCCCTTAAATTCAAGTTCTTGAAATACGCACCCAACAAATATTTATTGAACAGTCATTAGGTTAAAGGGAAATTATCTTATTTATTTCTCATGACAACCCTGTGAGGGATGAGCTAATATCTCTATGTGAAAGCTAAGAAAACCACAACTCATGAGGTTGAATGAGTTGCCCATTCAGCTAATCAGTGAGATTTGGAATTGTAAACCAGATCTTTCTGAAGCCAAGCCACTCTGCATCTTGTTACACTACATCACAGCAGCTTCATCTAAAAACACAGTTAGCATTGTTGTCAATGAAGAGATTGGAAGCACCCACTTCTCAGCCCAAAGGAGAGTGGTTAAGTGAATTATGGTACATCTGACAGTGGCCACTAATGCAGGAGAACTAGATGATATATATAGAAAAGTTTTCAATATACATTATGTAGACATAAAACAATCCAACAGCTAAGAAAAGACAGAATAGTGTTTATTAAATATCCTATCTAATAAAAGAGTAATATGCAAATTGACCATCACTCCAACACACAAGATGGCTGCCCCCATGTGGTCAAAGATGGCTGCCCCCATGTGGACACAAGATGGCCGTGACAAGATGGCCAGCAGGGGAGGGCAGTTGGGAGGGACCAGGTCTGCAAGGGAGGGCAGTTGTGGGCGATCAGGCCAGCAGGAGAGGGCAGTTGGGAGGGACCAGGCCTGCAAGGGAGGGCAGTTGGGGGTGATCAAGCCTTCAGGGGAGGGCAGTTAGGGGTGTCCAGATTGGCAGAGGAGGGAAGCTGGGGAGAGCATTTGGGGGGGACCAGGCCTGCAGGGGAGGGCAGTTAGGGGCAATCAGGCTGGCAGGGGAGCAGTTAGGCATCAATCAGGCTGTCAGGGGAGTGGTTAGGGGGTGATCAGGCTGGCAGGCAGAAGCGGTTAGGGGCAATCAGGAAGGCAAGCAGGCAAGCAGTTGGGAGCCAGCAGTCCTGGATTGTGAGAGGGATGTCTGACTACCCGTTTAGGCCCGATCCTACCTGGATCAGGCCTAAACGGGCAGTGGGACATCACTCGAGGGGTCCCAGATTGGAGAGGGTGCAGGCTGGGCTGAGGGACACACCCCCCCCCATGCACGAATTTTGTTCACCAGGCCTCTAGTTCTTATTTGAATACTAAAGAAGGGATACACACATATATCTATCTCTATATATGGATATATATGGATATACCCCCCACATGTGTCTACATATTTTGAACACAATATACTAGAGCCCTTTTAATAGTAGCTGTCCCTGCAGAGAAGGACTGGGGGGGTCTATGATAAGAAATTAAATTATCATGAAAGGCTTACCAAGTGTGCTATTAAACAATGTGGTTATCATGAGTGCTATATAGACTTAGAGTCATTCCAGATCCCTTCCTTGGCACAGAGTGGGAATGCATTTCTTCCAACCTTTTTGAGATTAGGTCATGTGGCTTGCTTTGGTCAATAAAATGTAAACACATATAAAATGAGTCATATCTGAGTGTTAAAAGCTACTGCCCAACTTACCCTTCTATCTCAACTGAAAGCATGTGCAGAGATAAAACCTCCATTAATCAGAGTCCCCAAGTGACCATGATGAGCAGAGTTCTGCCAGACCTACACTGCACATGTAAAGAGAGCAAGAAATACACCTTCGTTGTCTTAAGCCACTAAGAGTTGAGATTGCTTATTATGGCAGCATTGCCCAGCCTATCCCAACTGATAGAGCACAGAAAAGAAACCGCAAAGTACAAAGAAATATAAACCTAACAATTACATTCAAACTTGTTAGTATTTTAAAATGTTAAGGGGGAAAATGTGATTTTAAAATAATAAGTTGGTTCATTCACTTCTTGAGTAAATATTTGTTGAGGAACAAATATGTCCCAGGCAATTATAGGCACAAGGGAAATACCATTAAATAAGACAGACAAGGTCCCCACTCTTGCAATTAACACGAATAAATGAGCAAGAAGAGATCAGGTACTGATGTGTGCTCTGATGAAAATAAAAGTCACATGATGTCATGGGAGGGACTGGGTGGCAAGTTTGGGAGGTCAGAGAGGCCTCTGGGAAGAAATCACTTCAACTGATGGTTGCAATTACAATGATAGTTCTAAAACCACAGAGAAGTTTCTTTAAACTTCTCCACAGTCTCCAAATATTCTTGAGTATGCCTATGTTTCATTTTTACATCAGAATAACACCATGAAATAAATAGATCACAGTGGGTAAAGTGTGGAGTAATAGAGTAGGAAACCCAGGAGGTCCTGCTTTCACTGAGTGAGGGACCATATTCAGTTACACCTGCAGATGGAACCGATAGAATCCTAAGTGGAGACAGAAGCAAACGTTGGCACCTCGCTAAGTGGGGAGGCCACCAGTTGAAAATGTATCCCACGAAACATCAATCAAGATAGCAGTAAAAGGGGTGAAATGCGTACACACATAAAAACAATTGAAAACATATTTGCCTAATTATACAGACAAAGATATCAAGACCCGTGATGAAAGGAGATGAAAACGTAGGCGATGCGGAATCTGCTCTGATGGAACCCAACTCCAGGGCTGGTAACATGGCCTCAGGGACAAATGCCCCCAATTACAACAACATTAAAGAGTTAATAAGGCTTGTGAAGTGTTTCCAAAAAAAGGAGGATCTGAAAGAAGGAAGCCACAATTCCGCTTTTGTCAGCAGTTACTCTTTTATATTTTTGTATCAAACTAACTTTATTAAATTATTCTGCAAAGGTCAAGTGGGATGTGTCTTTCCTGATCTATTTTCATATTTCATGCCACAGACTGAGTGACTGGATAATATACACTGTATTTCCAAAGACTGGAAGACATTTACACTCAAGTGCTGATTTCCTGTGTGTGATATTAGTCACTTAGACAATGGGGTTTTATACAATGTTGTGTATGTGTAGGAACTCAGCCAATTCTCTTTTTTTTTGTGTGTGTGTGTGTGTGTGTGTGTGTGCGCGCGCGCGCGCTTAAAAATCTTCCCGTTACCAGCTGTCAGAAACACAGTTTATCTGCTTATCATTAGAAGAAGCAACTAGTTCCAATTCATCTTTGCAGCCATAAGGCGTAATATCCTCAGGTTGCCAAAACAATACTTTTCCTTAAATGAATATTCAAAAGGTGTAAAATCTATTTAGCTGCTAAATAATAATTTACAAGCTACCAAAGTTCTTATAGTCAAGATGTCTTCTCCCAAATATTGGGACAACGCTTGAGACTCAGAAAGGCTGACCAGTGCAAAAGGGGACCCCAAAATCTAAACTTGTATTGCATCACTGTGATGAGCATTTTAAAGGTGACAATGAAAAAAACAGATATTTATGTATTTTTATTCAACATTTTAAAAATTTTTCACCAATTCACAAATATTATCTCACTTTTCTTTCAGCATTTTTAACAAGTAGGTCTGAAAACAAGTGTATCCATTATATTTAAGGTATAAAGAATTATCTGTGTGGTGCATAATAACCAAGGGTAAATGGTAAACAACCATTGAGTCCATTCAATAAACATGTCAAGAAAGTTGACAATAAATAAAATAAAGTTGGAAACATTGAAATGCCCAAGAGACTGTCCTTATCTTCCAGAAATTTAAATTATGGAGGAGATACACAAGTTGAAAATAGTTATGAGACTGTTCACATAGGCAAGTCTGATGTTCCAGATCTCCTGGAACTATTAAAAAACACCCTATAACTATAAAAGAACATTCTCACTTTCTTAAAGTGCAAATACCACACTTCTTAACCCCAAGAAATCCAACCTTTGGCCAGATTCCTCTTATCCAAACAGCTTTGGGAATGCTGGGTAAATGACTACAGTCAACCATCTGACTTTGGATGGCTGCTGTACATGACACCTCTTAGCCTCCCCACGTCAGTCTTCCTTGGGCAGCACCTGCTGGTGTTCCACCACTTCTCCCCAACTTGGGCATGGATCCTTCCTTCATTGCTTAGGACAGTAGCTGAGGCCTAACTTTTTCTGAAGTCAGGAATAACAGAAAGAAACTGTGAAACAGAAAAGTTAAACCTTGGTATAATCTGTGAGCCCTCTGAGACCCTCTCCACCATTCTCCATTAGCTCTCTCTATACGGGACTACTGTACAGACCCACATGTTTGGCTCCTGTGCCCTCTGGCTTCTAACTGGGTTGAGCCATGGGGAGTCCCAGCAGGAGCTGGGAGAGCTTTCCCTCCCTCACTTTCCTTGCAGCTGCCTCTGAACGTCTTCATCACAGGCCAATCTCAGAGCCAACTGCTCTACAGGACTCTCTCGCAAGGTTCCAGAAAGCTCTTCCACCCACCTCATAGCTGCCCTCCTTCTCTCTCCCTTGCATAATCCCTTGCAATTCCCCTATATCCCTCCAGCTTTATAAATAGTCTCTTTATTAAAAACCCTTCTCTACATTTCCAAATTCAAGGGTGTCATCTGTTTCCTGTTGACCCTGACTGATACAACCCATGATTGCCCGAGGCCCACACCCAGATGTTCCCACCGGGTTCTCCTGCTGTGCTTCTGGGAACGGTTTACTTCCTTAGTCAGTCTCTACTCTTCCAAGCCCAGAAAGAAGGAATTGGTTTCCTACAAGTAAATATAATATGTAAGCATAAAACTCTACCTACAAAGATGGCCTTTGACATCTGTCTGCAAAGTTGCTCAATTTCTCAACATCTGAACATATGTTCTTTATTCTCCATTCCAGGGTAGAATATTTGTGTTCCCTTTACATATCCTAAGAGACAACTAGAGTATTTGGGGAGGGGTACAGTTTTCCCCCAAAATAATTTAAACTTGGAGCTAGAAAAAGAAGAAAGGCAGTTCTTCCCATTTTTGCCTATCAAGGCTAAGCAAAGAGATCCTGGGGCCCATCTCCAAAAAGCACCCAGTCAGAAACCTTTGGATAATGAGTAAGAATGGATCATCCCAGTTAACCTGTAACAAAGGGAACTGCACGTCTAAAGCTCTCCACTGATGAAAACGCAACTGGGCTACTGAGAGTTAACTTACACCCCCACCAAGCTTTGGGGGCACAGCTTAGAAAGGTGACAATCATGGCAGACACATGTTCCTTCTTCCATGAGTTTCTTCTTGGGCCCCTGGGGTTGAAAGTCTCTCAATCCACTTTTAAGGAATAAAGAATTGTCCCATTTTTCCAAATCTCAGATCCTCTGAACCCTATAAACTGGAGAGCCCCACAAGGCTCTGGCTGTTGGCCTGTATTACTGGGAAATCTGGGAGGTCCAGCTCCTGTCTGATATCCTGGCTTCTTTTGACTGGCAATGCCACAGCTGGTATCATATAAAAATGGAGCCGGTTATTGTTGTTATTATCAATAACTCCTCAGATTGCTATATAGCTGGTATCATATAAAAAATACATAATATGCCCTTTGCCACTGCATCTGCCCAGGAACTTCCTTCTTATCCCTAGAGATTCAGCTCCAGGGTCACTTTCTCTGAAAAGTGTCCTCTCTCCTTGGGATCCTACACTAAATCTTCTTTACATGTTACTTTGTGTTCCAGCCCTTCATTCACTGATCTAGCTCCCTCAGGGCTGTGGTCTTTTGACAGCAAGAACTGTCTTACTCATCAGGATAGCCCCACTGCCCAGGACACAATAGCAGTTGGAAAGGTATTGAATACATTAATTAGGAAATAAAACCACTGCCTAGCCCTAACCGGTTTGGCTCAGTGGATAGAGCATTGGCCTGCGGACTGAAGGGTCCCAGGTTCGATTCCGGTGAAGGGCATGTACCAGTTGGGGGTGTGCAGGAGGCAGCTGATTGATGTTTCTCTCTCATTGATGTTTCTAACTCTCTATCCCACTCCCATCCTCTCTGTAAAAAAATCAATAAAATATATTTTTTTAAAAAAATTGCCAAACTCCATCACTCTGCAAGCAGTGGATGTGTGGGGCTTATTTTCAAGGCTTGGGAGCTGTATAAATGCTTGGCTTCATGGAGGGGGGTGAGCCAGATAAGCAGGATCAAAGGGCAGTTATTTGTTTGCAGTTACATGATTAAAACTCTCCTGAATGCCACAGGATTACAAGAGCCTGAGGAACAAGATGTCAACACACTTCTTGGGGAAAGACCTCAGCCCTGCTGATGTTTGGTGGTGGGGCTTTGTAGACCTCCTGCTGCGAATACAACACTATCCTGCCACTCGCCAACCGGACAAAAATTCCTCAACTCACCCTGGCGCAGCATCACTGCTCCTCTTTACCTCTCTCCCTCTGGGTCAAGAGCTGGTGGTGAAGTTTGGGGGGAAATGAGGCTAAAGTGTCTCCATATTACAAAGTGACTTCCGTTTCTCAGCTTTGCTTGGTAACTGACCCTAAACGCTCCTTCAGGTCCCAGAAAACTCATCAGTCAGTTTTCTGGTCAAGTGCAGTCAAGGCTTCAGTGCAACCAAAGACTTCTCCCTGCCCTAGCTGGTTTGGCTAAGTGGACAGAGCATTGGCCTGCGGACCAAAAGGTCCAGGGTTCAATTCCAAAGGCACATGCACAGGTTGCGGGCTCGATCCCCAGCAGGGGGCATGCAGGAAGCAGTTGATCAATGATTCTCTCTCATCATTGATGTTTCTATCTAACTTTCCTTCTACCTTCCTCTCTGAAGTCAATAAAAACATTTTTAAAATAAAGAAATAAACTGTATTTCTATACACTACAGAAAAAAAAATTAAAAAAAGACTTCTCCCTGAGTTCTCTGTCAACCCTCCCTGCATCCATCTCTATGGATTCTGAGTCCAGCAGTCTGAGTGCACCCAAAAATTAGTCTGTTTATTATTGTTGTTATTATCAATAACTCCTCAGATTGCTATATAGCCAGAGTTGAAAACTGGAACTCTAAGCAATAAACTAACCAGCTATTTCTCTTTTTTATTCTGATACTCCCATTGGTGAATCCAAAAATCAAGATCTTGTGCCAGCTGCATCCGTCAGAAATACAGAAATATGGTTTTTAAGTGACTTGTTAGATCTCCTGCCTCCCCCTTCTTTCCTAAGGCTTTGTACCAATCCAATCTCATCTGTTAACCTCTGGTTCATGAGCCAATGGCTAGTCCCCTCCACCCCAGATTATTGCAATATCACCCTTGTTCACCCTAATTCACACACACTTGAAGTTGAGCTCCTTCTTCAGAAGATCATGCAGGGACCGAGGGTATAAGAGAGCCACACTTCATTCACTTCTTTATTCTTTTATTGAACAGGCAGTACTGAGTACCCATCATGGGTCAGCAATACCCAAGAGTGGATCTATTAAAAAAATAGAACTGGCTTATGTCACCGGCATTTGGCAAGAAGCCTGAGCCTAGCTCTATTTCTTCCTTTTCTCTCATAGATCATCTAAAACTAATTCCAGATCCATGAATGCATGTCTAGGACTGAGACTGGCTTTGTGAATCTTTTTGCACAAATACTGCCACTTGTCACTTATTCCATTCTTCAACGTTTGATACAAGCTCTCCTTATTCATAAATGATTAAGCACCAAAAATCGTTTACTCAGAATGGTTGAGGCCCAAGTCTTCATCCCCCAAATAGATTGTTCCTATAGAGATGGTTCTGATTCCATGTGGTAATTACATAGTTTGAGGAGTGATTCTTCTATGGCATGTGCATACAAAGGGTATTAATTAACCCATTTCCTCCCTCATTTAAGACTCTTTCTAAACTCACAGCCATGAGTCAGTGACTTTGTCCATTACATTGGTTTTATATGCCAGCACTAATGAAAATCCCTTCTAACACAGGATGTTCCCCAGATATCCAAATGTATGTGAAAATACATTTCCAAATTTGGCTGATTAAAAGCCCAAAACAATATGTTTGTTTCCATCACAGATGTGAAGTCTGATATCTATTCCTAGGAAAACTGCTGCCAAGGAATGACTCATCAGCTGACATTAATGCAGCCATTTGATTTTCAGTTTTTACTTTACAAATTACATTGTATAACTATATGGATAAAGGAGACCCTCTCCAGACACATTCAGGTTGAAGCCCAATTGACTGTCAAGGGTCAAAGTTCTTAAGGAGGATGAAAGTAAGGACCCTGGCCAGGGTTAGGATGGGGAAGTCAAAGCTGCATTCCTTTGGAAATGGATTCAATACCAAAATATATATATATATATATATATATATATATATATATATATATATATATATATATTAGGGAACAAATTATCTACAGAAACTTTCAATAGGAGATATATGAGCAAAGCAACAGATCTCAGAGGCATGCAGACATAAAAGGCCATAACGAAGTATATCAAAAAGAGATATGAGCCACACTTGGCACGTTCTGAGATCAGTAGGGAAGGGAAAGTGATATGTAACATCCAGTTGCTGTTGTGTAATCCCACATCCTGGTAGTTTCCCTCGTGTATTGGGAGTTTTTTAATGCCTGGTTTCAACTTGAGTTGGGCATGAGGATAGGTTGATATAACGAGGTGATACTGCAGGTAGCATTTGGAACGGCAAAAAGAAAAACACGTTCTGCCACTAGCCCAAGTAGAAGGCAAAGCCTGCTTCTGCTATGTCGCTATGTGTGACCCTGGCCAGACTGATGAACAATTGTAGACCTCAGTCCACTTATCTGTAAATTGGGGCTAAATATGCCTGCCTTACAGGATTTTGTGAGGATTAAACAAGATAACAAAAGTAAGTTGGGTTACCTTCCTTTCCTCCTTTTTATAATAGTTTTAGAAGAAATAATTGTCAGGAAAAGGGCAACATAGTTGACTGAAAGAATGAGTGTGTGAGCTGAAAAGACCTAAGGCATTTAAGGAATTTGGAAATTTTACCTACTACACTTCAGGTCCTTGGGGTTTTTAAAAGATGAACTCACGTGCTTTAGGTCAGTGCTGACCTTTCTGTGATGATGGGAATGTTTTATCTCTCTCCAATGTGGTAGCTTTTGGCTATTGCATGCTTAGGATATGGCTAGTACAACTGAGGAATCACCTTTCATTTCATTTACTTTTAATGACTTTAAATTTAAATAGCCATACATAGCTAGTTGCTATCAAATTGAAGAGTGCTCCTTGAGATCTTTCCAACTCTAAGCTTCTCCCACACAGTCTGGACTTGGGGAAGCAGAAGAGAGTGAGTTTAAGCAGAGGGGCTCTGGAATCAGACTGCCTGCACTCAAATCCCAGCTCTGCCCCTGGGTTATCTCACATAAGCTCCATGTGCCTCAGGTTCCTCATCTATACAAGAGGAATGCTAATGTCAACACCTGTTACATATAAGAGGATGGGGGAATTAAATAAGTTACTACAAGCAAGAACCTCATGGTTATTCATCTGATGAAAACAGTCCTCCTAATTTATTACGACTATGTATTTACTCCTCTGCCTTAACCACTAGGTTATAAACACAGATATAACACCAGTGCCAAGAACCATGATGGCACATTTAGCCTCTCATAAAATAAGTGGTGGAGGGCCCAGCCACCAGTGTGACTCTGTGGTTGAGCGTTGACCTATGAACCAAGAGGTCATGGTTTAATTCCCAGTAGGACATATGCCCGGGTTGTGGGCTAGATCCCCAGTGTGGGGCGTGCAAGAGGCAGCCAATCAATGAGTCTCTCTCATCATTGATGTTTCTATCTCTCCCTTTCCCTTCCTCTCTGAAATCAATAAAAATATTTTTAAGTAAGTGTTGGAGGGAGGGAAAGAGGAAGGCAGGAAAGAGGGGAAGAAGAAAGGAAAAATGAATGAAATAGGCAGTAATGTTTTTCATGAAGAGTGAAGAAAGCTTCTAAAACAAAATAAAATATGACAGCTTTCGATCAAAATTTCAGTGGCGATGACCATGGGAGATGAAGATGAAGTGAGGTGCTCTGGGGGGAAGTATGCTTCCCAGTAATGGGCTGGGACAGCTCTGAGAGAGTGGAGGAGAGAGGAAGCTGGACTTGGTTCCACATCTATGAAAATACAAACTTCAATCCGTAAAAGTGTGTCCAACCAAGCTTCTTCAAGAAAATACTATTGTGGGCTGTGTGACTTTATTTGTCCATGTTATTATCTAATCTAAAAAGCACTGTTAGGAGTGAAGTATATGTTTTGTTGGCTCCACATTTCTAAGTTTTTATTAATACTACATTCACCAGTTCCCACACACAAAAAAAAGCAGTTTTGGGCAAGTTTTCATAACTGTTTATTCGTTATAAATAGTAAATATTTACTGCACTTTTTACATGAAAGACATTTTTACAACACATTGTTGTTGGTTGAGGCTGCAACACAAAGATAGACCTTCTCTTCATCCATCACCCACTAAGACCAATGTATGAACTAAACTCGGACTATGTCTAGTCTCACTAACTCACTATGTCATAGTTCTTAACGCTAAAGGGAATGTATTTGTGCCTACCTCATTCGTGATTCCAAGCATAGAAAGAAATAAATAACACTGCCTTCCCCCTGCCTGTTTGTCTTAACATCTCCAAAAACAAATTTATTGACATTCTACAATGTCACCACAATAACATATGTAAACCTCAGTTTCTAGAATCTTTTCATATTGGATATTGTTGTATAATTTTAAAGTACAGGAGAACCACGTGGACATTTCTGCTCTTGCCCTGCCTTTCCTAGAAAAGAGAAGAATGTAAACGTAGTCATTTTAAAAGCATTATTCTCCAATATGGTCTCTAGTCAAAAGGAGCGAGCCGGTGTCGGTAGTCCAGCAAGTGGCGAACATCTTTGCATTTGACCACAGGGAATCACGGGCTGCGAAAATAAAGCACCTGCAAAAATATAGTTCTGATTCTGTATCTATGACCCTGGCATCGCCAAGGCGTCCGTGAGGTACACAGTATTGCACACTGATAAGCAGCTGTGGGAATGCACTCGCTTCTCCTCCCCCTCCCCGCCCAGGTAGGCTTCCACGTGAAACTGAATTGCGAAAACCACACACACCTCTCCCATGCTGGGAAAGAAAACCGGCTTTTCCTCCTCTTATCCCAGATCCTATTAGCAAGACGTGTCCTTCTGGGACCTTTAGTAACAACTGAAGTACAAGTGAGGATAAGAGAACAAATAATTTATTTGGGAGGTCCTTTATAGCTAGTCTATCTTCCTAAAAACGGTGGCATTTATTTGTCTATCAATTTCCAGTGTGTAAAAGTCAAGGATTCCTCCGTGCCTGCTTCATTAAGTGAGCAGCTTAAAAGTTGTAGAAGTGTCAGCATTGGACATCAAGGTTATACTTTAGAGAATTCTCTGACTATATTTTAGAACATTCTGCTTGCCTGAACCAATCCAGATATCTCTCTCTCTCTCTCTCTCTCTCTCTCACACACACACACACACACACACACACGTGCACACATGCACACACACATACATGTGCACACACACAAATGGAATGTTTTAGCTCCTTGATGATCAGCACTAAATGTTGGGATATTTGATATGTAGCCATGTTAAATCATTGCCTTAAAATGTTGCATTTGTCTTTACTGATCTGGGTCTTCCTTTTCTCCACGGCTTTTGTCCAGCATGTTCAAAAGAATTTGAAACCAACTACTGGAGAAAGAAAATCAATCATTCTCCTGTCTCCTGTCAAGACTGCCCCCCGAGAGGGTGATATTTTTTTTTCTGAGATTCTTCATGTCTCGGCTGTGGAGACTGGAAACAGGGCCAGTTTTACTCCAAGTGGACAGTCCACTTATGCGATATCTGGCTTGAGATAATGAAAGGCACCTGTAAGGAAACACACACAACTCTTTAGGTCATGCTGGGACAATTCACGGCAAGGGGCAAAATCAGCTACAGGCTGACACTGTCATATTTAATACCGTGGTATCAAAGGATGGAGACTAATATTTTTATTCCTGAGACAAGTTTGACACAACTCTGTGTCTTTGAGATTATGCTCCACATGATCCTTGAGCTGACCTCATTAAGAACATGTGTTTCTAATGCCAAGGGTTAGTTCATTTTGGCCAACCCTTGTGTTTTACCTAGTGGCAATCAGGTTTCACATCGCAGCAATTAATAACCGCAAGATGTTGTTGACATCTGTTAAGAAAATAATTATACAAGCGAGTCCTTGCTGGAACCTCAGCCGGCTTAGCCCCAGTTGATCCTGGGATGCAAGGCTGAGTGAGTCAGGCCGCCACTTCCCCTTCCTTAAGGAAGAGTTGGAATGTTTTACCCTTCCAGGCGTAAATACCCACTAGAAAGTCCAAGGCTTACTTTGTCCATACTGCCCATATTGGTAGCCTGTGACAGGGTCCATACTGTAGCCCGTGGTGCTGTAGGTGGGTGGACAATAGGACTGAGATGTTGGCAGACTGTCCAAGCTCTTCATATGGTCTAGTCTCTGACTGCAGCTGGCCGACACCGTGGTGGTAGGTTCCAGGCCCCCAGTGAGAGGAGAGAGAGCATAATCGGTCTGGGGCTGATGGGGTACCCCACCGTGGTTGGTCAGGAGTCCCATTACCTAAAATAAACAGGTGGATTAGGAAGGCGTGAGACTGAGAGGAGGACCATAGCCTACAGCTGACAGAATAACTGGAAAAGTCCCATTTGGATTTCTTTGGAAATCTCCTTTTAAAGAGCTATCCCGAAGATGGTGACCTGAATTCAAAGTAGCAGAGGTATTACATCATGCCCAAGGATAACATCTGACTGCCCTTTCAGAAAAAGGAAGAGGGGAGGGCATAGGGGGAGGAAGGGAAAAGAAAAAGAAGGAAGGGGAAGAAGGGGGAAAAGAGAGAGAGATTACACCATGCCCCTGGTGATAAAATCGGACCTGGATTTCAAAGAAGGGGAAAGGAAGGAGGGACACAGGGATAGAGCTAGGGGGAGATTACATCTGTTCACATAGAATAATGTCTAACCATATATTACATCTGTTTCACCTGTGATTTTAAATATAAGGCATTTGCTTATTTTTTTAAAAAAGTTAAATGAATTCAAATCAAATTCTTTTCCTGTGTTTTGAGATCTCTGTGGCTTTTTTCAAAGTGTTCCCTCTCAAGAAAGTTGCTCCCACCCTAGCTGGTTTGGCTCCGTGGATAGAGCCTTGGCCTGTGGACTGAAAGGTCCCAGATTCGATTCTTGTCAAGGGCATATGTCTGGGTTGCTGGCTCAGTCCCCAGTGGGGGATGTTCAGGAGGCAGCCAATCAATGATTCTCTCTCATCATTGATGTTTCTATCTCTCGTTCCCTCTGAAATAAATAAAAAATATATTTTAAAAAAAAGAAAGTTGCTCCCTATCTTGGGCGTCCTTCAGTAATTAGAAGTAATTGCTCCATCCCTGAGGCTTCCTTGTACTTTTCTCACCCCTCCCACCCTGTAATCCTCACTTCACCTACATTGAACTGTGAGGGATTTGAGGGAAGTAGCCTCACCTAACAGAGTGCTTAGCACCTAGTAGGGAGGGAGTAAAGGAAGAGAAGGAAGAAGGGAGGGAGGGAGGGAAGAAGGGTAAATGATTCTCCAAGTAACTGCTTCCCTTGCTTAGTCTTCCACTTCTCTAGACTAACATTTCCCTATAAATAAGTGTTAAATGAAAAGCCTGAAACGCAAGCATGTTATAAAAAGTCCACTCAGTTTTGTAAATAACCCTAAAGAGCAAGAGAACTTTAAAAACAAACAAACTGTGATAACAGAACAACTTTCAGATTAGCACGGTGACAAGTTTCACAAACTCAAGCTCGCTGACCCTTACAACACCTTGTTTCAGAAGTAAGTGGATAATTAATTTTGCAGCTGGAAACCTGCCACACGAGAGAGGAAGTGATTTTTCTCAAGTTCATACAAGTCAGTGGCAGGGCTCAAAAAGCAATTGTGGAAAAAAATCAACTGCTGGGTGTAGAGCCTCGTGTGCTTACTAAAATATCACCTGCTTACATCCGTATGTAAATGCAGGGGCCCACAATGGCCCGGTATTGCATAACAGTTCTGGTGTGTTTTACGATGTTTGAAGGACATGAAGCTTAAAGTGTACCCAGAAGAGCAGGAGGAGGGGCAGTGATGAAACCCGATGCCTGACTCCAGGCCTTGTGCAGGCCTCCAAGGAAATTCAGGCCATCGGAGCTGGGATCTAGGGGTTCCAGCAAGGCAGGCGGGAGAGACTAGTCTTGCATCCCAGAAATTACATTCCAAAAAACAATGAGGCCACAATACCCTTTGGGAAGGGCATGCATAATCCTCACAGCTAAACAAAATCTTCTTGAAATAAAGCTTTAAAATGATCCGCCTTCCATTAGCCCCAAGAGATGAGGGAGGGAGGGAGGGAGGAAGAGAGAGAAAGAGTGGGAGAGAAAAGGAGAGAGAGAGAAACCATCTTCTGTGGATTACCCATCTCCACTTCTTTGTCATAATATCCAACTTTTAAAGCCATTCCTAGATTTTATTGAGCTACGTGGTGAAATATCTTCTTAACAAGCTCTAAAAATTATGTATATTCTAAAAAACCATCATATGCAAGAGAGCATAGTTTTGTTTTATTGGAAATTTGGGGGGAAGTGAAAATCACAGAATAAAGTAAGAATCCATAGGATTCACAGCTCCCGGAGAATGGAAAGGCACTAAGGAGCCTGGGCTCCCTGAGGGACTTACCCTACAGTTTATAGTGAGTTTACTTCATTTCTAAAAGTTGAACGTAACCTAGAATGCATTGAAGTTACTTCCCGAGTGTTCTTCGAACTACATGGTATGGGGTTTTTTTTCCCTTTTTTGCCTTTCTTTGAGCATATATAGATGATTTTGCAGTGCATACTTGGAAATTCATAGACTTCAATTGATAATACTAATTTATTTAACATCTTAGTTCAAGCCAAAATTTATGTATGTCTATTAGAATAAAAGAGTCTTCAAAATAGAGGTTGTTCGATGCCAAATGCATTCTTTTTAAATCAGAGGCACCTCTTTGTGTACTGGCCTAATGGGCAAGAATAGATAGGAAGGATTGAAAATACAAAATAATGTGATTTTTTTTTCATGAAAGGGGTTTAATGACACAGGGTACAAATATCTTACTGTAAATAAGCTGTGCTAAGTAAAAAAAAAAAAAAATAGGAAAGAAAACAATTTTTTAACTATCAATCCATAAAGAAAATTACCCAGTAGTACTAGATAAAAAGGAATCATATTTTAAATTAATGCATCCTTCATGAAGATATATACTTGAAACTCAGTTTATGGTATGTCACTTTAAGGAAAAAATGGAATACCCTACGTACAGTTATAGTTGGAGAGTAGGAGCAGACTTTTATTCAAAACATGCACACTCTCCCATTAGCTATATGTACATTTTTGTGAAAAACTATTTTTAATCCTCTGCTATATATTTCTTGTTCACATAACTTCGAAAGCAGCAATAACTTTGATCTCAGGGGTGGGGGTGGGGGTGGGGGGGGACTATGAAGATTCTAAGAGAAGAAAAACCAGCTTATGATGTTCATGGAGCAACTTTTTGCAGTTGCTAAATTTAAAAAGAGAATGGTGTATAGGATTTACATCTCTGACCTTGAAACATACCTATTGAAGGAGGGAGATATCTTTCAGGGTCATATTCTAGGGCAATAAAAAGATAGTTCCTCAAAGATTCTAGGTCACGGTGTCTTTAAGACATCCGGGAGCATGACCCAATCAGAAAGGAGGGCTGCCTGGTGAAGGAAAGAGAAGAGCAGCTTGTTGGCTCTTCCTAGCAGCCCTGCCACTTGTCACACTTGGGGAGCTAGTGACAGCCCTGCTTTAGCAATGGCTCTGAGCTCAGCAGCCCAATCCTTGCAGTGGCTAATGTGCAGAAATTAAGAGGACCAGAGATCAACTGTCTTTGGTCCCTTTGACTTCCCTGATAGAGCCCGAGAGATAGACATTCCCCCACAAACTCTTATCTCACTGTAAATATCATATATTGTAATTGTGATTTGTTTCTCACGAACTGTATGATGGGGAAAGATGCACTAATATTTTCCTACAGTTGGTCTGAAATTAAAATAAATAATTATAACTAATGCAATTCACTTCAATATTTCACACTGATAAGACTTGAGAAATATACATCTTTTAATAGCTTGCCATTTAAAAATTAAAAAATGAAATCTCTGTTGGAGAAAAATAGTGAATACATAAACACAAAATATATTGCTTTCCCCTAATATAATTTAAAACCTCAAATCTCTGTGGAAGGGTCCCATTTCACTTTTATGTACTTTGCTTTAAAAGCTATTTTGTATTTCATGTGGTTCAAGGGAAGCTATGAAAATTTATATTTGCTGCACAAAGAAGTTGATAAATGAACTTCTTGGAATTCCCCCAATATGGTTTTAGAATGTCTTCCAGTCATATTTTTTTTTTCTTTTAGAATATTGTCAGGATTTCTTTCATATATCCTTTTCCTATGGCAATTGTAATTCAAAAACATAAAATAAAATATTAATTTGTTGCAAAGTGTGTCTTTTCCCCCATAAACCATTAGTAAGTTATTTCTACTATAGGGATGGCATTTTTTGCCTGATTTTCTTTTTTTTTTTTTTTTTTTTTTTTTTATCTTGGGTGCAGGGAACAAAATTGCCTGGTTTTTACACACTATTTCAAAGGAAAAGAAACTCAGGGCTACTCAATTCTGTCTACAGAACACTGACCACATTATTAAATGCCAGGTAAATCCAGGAAGTACAAGGACCAGGAAAAGCATTGTCCTTTAATGAAAATCTCAGTTCTGTCCTTTGGGAAAAGAATGTAGAGGAAAAAAATAGTTTTTCTTAGTCTTTAATTTTAAACATATTTTTATTGATTTTAGAGAGGAAGGAAGAGGGGGAGAGGGAAAGAAACATCAATGATGAGAATCATTGATCAGCTGCCTCCTTCCTGCACACCCCCTACTGGAGATACAGCCTACAATCCAGGCATGTGCCCTGACTGGGAATTGAACTTTGACCTCCTGGTTCCTATGTGGACACTAAATCACTGAGCAACACCAGCCGGGTGAGAACTTAGTTTTTACTTTTAATTGAGTACAACTCTTAGGGGAGGCATCTAAAAAATAAAATCTATTAAAGATATTTTTAAATTGTTACCTACAAAAACATTTCCTAGATACTGTTTCTAAATTTTATGGATAACCTTTACAGACAAATCCAAAGCCTTAGAGTCATAAGCCATTTAAAAATTAAAAATGAAATCATTCACATTATTAGAGACAGTTTCTGAAGATCTCCTTAAACTCATTCTCAAATTTCAGAATTCCAAATAGGTTGTTTATATCTTGATTGGAAGATTGTACGGTTCAAGAAAAGCTAACTCTTTAGAATTGCTTCATGTCATATATCTCTTGAATGAATTTTCCTATTGTTAAGATTCAATATAAAAGATAAAAACTATTGGCCAAATTAAGGTCTACATTTAAACAATGTGTCTGAAAAATATTTGTCTTGGCATAAGCATTATGGTTTTACCTTCAGTTGAAAGTGCTCAGGGCTTATCATAAATCTAAAATGCTTTAGTAAACTATGGTGTACATCCAGACACTTCTATTTTTGTTAGTAAAAATCCTGGTTCGTGTCTTTATTTATTTATTTTTGTTCTTCAGTCACCAGATGTTCTTCTGAGTTAATATTTAATAGCATACATTTATTTGCGTTTTAGAAGACTGTTGTGAATTACAGCTTTGTATGACAGAAAAGGCTGTTTTTCTTTACCCTTCTACTCATCCCTCCAAATTTACTGACTATCTATATTTTTAATTTGGATATGATTTATTTATAGAACCAAAAAAGATATATAGTCAAATGTTTATCCAAATGATTTTTGCCAATACGGGTGCTACCGAAGTCATCTAATGGTTAAATCTCAGCGACTGCATCTTTGAGGCTGGAAAGCTTACATTTGAACAGCACAGTCTTTCCAGAAAATGTTGTCTTCAGATTCAAATGCCTTAGGAATTATCCTGCATTTGATTAGCATCTAAATAATTAGATTTCGGACCCTGTCGGTTTGAAAGCTACGAGAGGGAAGTTGCCTAAAGGCAGAAGTTTCTCTGAAGGTAGGTATGGTGACCTTCTCACCCAGACCAGTTATGGGAAGGGCATGGCTGACCTTTACCTAACCAGAGAGAAACCTAGGGCCTGTCAAATGTCCAACTAAATACACCCTTATTTTAAAATTTTAATCATTAGCTCACATTTTACAAGTAGCTATGTTTAATGCATGATGAAAAAGTGTGTGTACCAGACAAGTGTGGTTCAGATGTTGCATATATTTGCAAGTTTTGTTTGTGAAGAGCTCAGTAAGTACTGTCTCAATTAAACTCTAAGTAACACATATGCTTTAATCTCCAGTCCTGTGGCCAATTAGTGAATCACTTCTACTTTATCAGTTCTTTAGAATACCTATTTCTCACTAGAGATAAGCTGTTAAATTGGTAGCAATATTCTTTAGGGACTGATGCCTGAAATATAAATATAGGCGAATAATTAGCATAGAAAAGATTTGCAACATGCATATATATATATATATATATATATATATATATATATATATGAATACAGTTTACCTCTAGCTAATAATGAACAATTATATTATGTCCACCTATTATCAATAAAACAAAGCCCATTTAAAAAAAAAAAAAGCTTATTCTACCTAAATGAGGAAGTATGCCAGTTAATACATTTGGTATTTGACTATGTTAAACCCACCATGGGCCGTAATAAAATTCTCACATGTTTTAATTCATTTACGCATGCCTGCATTTAATATGCTTTGTGACCATGTCTACAATTAATATGATTTATGAGAAAAGAACATGTGCAATATTAGGGGGAGGGGACAGCATACATATTTTTTTTCTTCTATGAGTGAAAAATATAACAAAACAGCTCAAGGAAAATTGTGGGCTGTTAGCATAGTGGAATGGACTGACAGAGCCCTGAGTAAACTTGAGGGAGTTAATGATATCCTCTTATCTGACCCTGACACATTTGCAGCATGTAATTTACAGAAGCTCTGTCCAGGGAATCTTGACAAATGCTCCTAACTATGTCAGGGCAATGTTCCATTCTAATGTAAAACAGATGTGGGTCAGATACCCTCATTCATCACTTAGCACGGAGAGTCTCAAACTCTTTCTGGGAGAAATGACATTACCTGCTGTTAACTCTTCTTGGCTCAGGAAATGTCTCACTACCACAGTAGCGCCCTTAAAGGGTAAGCACTAAAACCTTTCATCGTTTCAAAAACCTGTCTGAAAACATGACTGTGGAAAATCGAACATATATCTTGGTTTAATTTCATGACGACTTCAGGACACGTTTGCTAAATATTAATTGATCCTTTGGGACCTAAAATTACAAATTTAGAAAGGGAAAAGCTCTGGGCTTGGGCATCCCATAATGCTTCAATGAGATGGCATTTAAAACTTTATGTCTAATTGCTCATAAAGTAAACCTGCATTCAAGAAAATACAAGGCTTATTCCCACTGATAACCATTCATAAATACAACCCTTGCTGAACTTTAACTGCCCAGCTGTCTGAGATTCACCACAAACAAACAAACAAAACAACACCTTATAACGAATTAGAAATCCACATTGCCTTTCAGAAAGAAGGGACGCAACTCTGCCCCTCTGAACCAGAGGGATATCAGGCTTCACTGTATTCCCTTACCACTAAAATCTCCCTTCCACCCCAAACCCCTAACAGCATGAAGGGCAGACATTCCAACCTACTAAGGATGAAGAGTTGCTCAGCTCAACAAGGGTATTTTTTTCTTTCTTCCAGACCATGTGGGAAGGAGGCAAATATGTCTGTGGCTGCCCAGAGTCAACGTCATGATTCCACCTACTAAATTCCTAATATAGGAGAGAAGCATCCCTTTCCTTCTCTTCATGTGAAGGAAGATATGTCCTTAGTTTAGAGAAATGAGCAACTGAACAGACCAAGTAATACTAATTTAATGCATAGATGTCAAGAATGAACATATCCTTTAGGGAATGTTTTCTGGTCGGTTTCACGGGCTTTGTGGTAAAGAAGAATAAGTATTCATTTCAGACCCAAGGAAACGTGCAGCATCTTGACAGATTTGGGTCAACATCTGACCATACAGTCTTCCAAGAACCAGAAGCTACAACCCACTAATCTAAAATCCTATCTACTTTAATTCCCTCCCTTACCCAATTCCAGGGCCACTGGACCAATAAAGATGTTATGTTGCTTTTCCACTTGAAAATGTACTTGTGTTGCCCTGGCTGGTGTGGCTCAGTTGGTTGAGTGTCATCACAAGCACCGAAAAGTCATGGTTCTATTCCCGGTCAGGGCACATACCCAGGTTTTGGGTTCAATCCCCCCAGTCCAGATGCATGCAGGAGGCAACTGATTGGTATTTCTCTCTCTCTCTCTCTCTCTCTCTCTCCCTCCCTCTCTCCCTCTCCCTTTCCCTCTTCCTCTCCCTCTCCATCAGACTTTCTTTTAAAAAATAAAATGTACGTGAGTCCTTCATCATAAATCGGGTGGTGGCTATGCCTCCTATTGCCCAGGCAACTCTCTGTAGGCTGTCAACAGACCACTTACATAGGTCTCTGATCTACAGAAATTGTCTGCTCCTACAGATCAGACAAAATAGAGTCTTTGTGATTTAGTGATTAAAAAGATGTTTCCAGAGACATAGAAGCATCAAGCAGACCGTCAATCTTCAGAGGGAAGGCAGGGGAGGGTGGGGGTGGGAGGTAAGAGATCAACCAAGGGACTCGTATGCATGCATATAAGCATAACCAATGTACACAGACAGTAGGGGGGTGAGGGCATGTGCTGGGGAAGGGGGAGGGCAATGGGTAAAAGGGAGACATAAGTAATACTATATGTAATACTTTAAACAATAAAGAATTAAAAATAAATAAATAGATAGATAGATAGATGATAGATAGATAGATAGAAATGAGCTTTAAAAAAAGGATATTTCCCAATTGATTAACTCAAAATTACTAAGATTGCCCTTTACTTTCTAAAACCTTTCTATTGTACCTATTGTTTTAGCTACTTTTATCCTTTGCTGATTAGAAAATCAGAATCCTCTGCCTTTGAGGTATCATGCTTCCGATGTATCCTATATCTAGAATCATAGAAGCTGGACTGTATGTGTTTTTGTTGTTTTTTTTTAATATATTTTTATTGATTTCAGAGAGGAAGGGAGAGGAAGAGGGAGAGAGAAACATCGGGTGATGAGAGAAATCATTGATTGGCTGCCTCCTGCACACTCCACACTGGGGGGTCGAGCCTGCAACCCGGGCAAGTACTCTGACTGAGAATCAAATCCTGACCTCCTGGTTCATAGGTCGACGCTCAACCACTGAGCCATACCAGCCAGGCCTGGACTGTATGTTTTTTAAAATACGTTCATGTGGTATTATCTATATATATAAAAAGCCAGCGACCAGAATGCCATAACGACAGGTTGCTATGATGCCCACTGCAGCCGGCCGGCCAACCTCCTGAGCCCCTCCCCGCTGCTGGCCCAGTGCACGGATTCGTGCACCAGTCCTCTAGTATTTCAATAAATCAAAACAAGAAAAAGAAAAAGAAAACAATAAATATGATCACCCTCTCTCCTCCCCACACTTAGACCTCTGGGAAAAAGGATTGTTGGCTCTTATTTTCATTGCAGTGGATTCTCATGTTAATGGGATCCAAATTACTCAGACAAAACCAATTTTTGTACATTGTATTTCTGGGGACTATCATATCCCAGGCATATTATAATCACTTCATTCTGAATGTATACAATTTGAGTCCATAGTTCTTTTAAATGCCTAAGTGGAATAGTACCTGAAAATATTTCAGTCACCAAGAAACTGCCTTTGATATTATTCAGTTTCCACATTTGCTCTTTATCAGGGACAAACAAAAGTATATGTTTTTGTCTGAGGTTCAGTTCACATGAAATAAAAATAAACATTATTATTACTTGACCAAACAGCATTTAAACTTCCTGTTTCTCAACATAACTCTATAGAACAATTCTTTTTAATATCTTCCAAGTTTCACACGAAGATGAAACAGAAGCTGAGATTGACATAGTTTAAGCAAGTTGTCTGAAGACACACAGCTAGTGAAGGGCTGATAAGTATTGCAATCTAGTGCCTTTGACCTTGGAGCTCCTTGTTTGGATGGATGAGTCACACCCACACGGCAGTCAATTAACTAAACAGGAATTCTCTTTCTTTCCCTTACTCCCTTATCTGTCTTATCTAAATAAACATTATTAAGTAGTTTGTAGCATCTACTTTAAAATTACTCTTTCCTACCAAGTTTTTAGAAAGAAACATTCACTTGTGAAAAAAATCATGGAAACTGTTTTAGAAATAGGCAAACCATGAGTTGGGTCTCTACCTGTATTTTCTTTCATTCAGCATTTCCTAGGAAATGTTCCTCAAAACTTGGTAGTTTGATACTCAACAAATGGGCTCCATAGTTAAATTAGAAAACACCAAGTTAGACTAACATGTTTCCATACTGCAAGTCTTGTCAGAGCCCTTAGTAGGCTAATGTATACTGAGACGGAAAGATAAAGGAATATAATTTGTAACATCTACCAAACTGTTGACTCAGAATCCTCTTTTCCCAAAACTACTATTCCAAGGAGCCCACTTTGGGGAACAAGCCTTTATTATGAGACACTGTTTGGTTTCTGGATGTTCAAAGATGATTATGACCTAGTACCATTCCTCTAGATGCTCAGAGTCAAAGGAGAAATTGATACTTTATAATAAAGTGTGGAATGTGTTTTAACAAGGTATAAACACAGTAATGTGACATCAACAGAGGCTAAAACAAGAAATTCTGCCTGGACGAGTTATTTAACTAGAAATTTTCCCATGGAGTCATGTAAGTAGAGGATAAGCTCTATGAAGGGCTTTTAAATCTCAGAACAGATGCAATAGTTTAATTCAATTTTCTAATCCAAGCTGCACAAAACTGAGAAAAAAATGATAATGATTTATTTAAATAATGCTTGCCTCCCTCATTGGAGCAGTGTTTAGGACTAGCTACACTGTCATTTCGCAGCTAAGAAATATTCCCTGAAAGTAGAAAGGCTACTCTGTGGTTCTACAAAGTGTACCAAGGTTCTCCCAATTTGCCATCTTTGCCATTGATCAGTAAGGACAATAGAATCACTAATCTCCAAAATTCTAGTTTACTGAACTCTAGCGAAATGTCAAGAGTAATTTTTAAATATTATACTGTACACTGAAAAATACACACCTCTGATGAAACCCAGACTGTTTTGCAGAGACAGATTTTTAGAAAACAAACAAAAAAAAATAGTACACAAGTAAGGACTGAATCCAGTCTTCTGGGTCTGTAGTACAAAGCACACATTCATCCCCTAATTGAATAAATATGCAAGTATTCAGATTTCTGTAGATATTGCCATTTGCAAATGCAGTAATAAATTAAAAAGCTTTACATTGCATTCCAACTCTGTAATAAAGGATTGATTCAGGCCGCTGGCCTCACACTAGAATCCAGCACAGCTTTACTGTGTATTACTGAGGACAAAGAAAAACTTTTATTCTAGGAGCTCAGTTATAGACCAAGCAATCACACTTAATTTTTTTCTCCTCAGTGGCTAAAGGAATTCAAATAGACCTAAAAGTGATGGGGTTGTTGCATTTGATTTGTCCAGTGTACAGGAGAAAGTAGCTGATGGAATTTCTATTTAAATCAATTCAGCAGACACCAAGAAATTTTCATTCAGCAAGAAAGGTTTTCTTGTGGCTCATTTCAGTGACATGATGTAAGATTCAATCACTGGCTGCTTCTCCCTCCTTTTCTCTAAAAAGGAGATTTCAGCCAAGTAGTTGTTTCACTCACAATTCTCCAAATCTGTAACTAACTCAAGAGTCTGTGGCTAGAGTTGACATAAACCAGGGCTCTCCTCATATTCTTTAAGGGTAGCAACCACAGCCTTCGGGGAAAAACCAATGGCACCAAGTCAATTACAGTCTGCATCGATTCAACAAGTGGATTAGCAGCACTGTTTTCACCACAGAGAGAACATCTCGAAACTTAATATGGCAGAATGGAAACACGCAAGTGGCCCACGGTTATTCCGGTAAAGCTGAGATGGGCTCATTTATGGTCATAAACATCCTTGAGCCTTCATAAACATGGCAGGCCCCTGTGGCCCTGGCTTTGAGCTCATGAGCTGCTTTAGAAGTGAAACAGAAAGAGACTCAAGCTTTGGAGAGGCTGCCACTGTTGCACGAAAATGTCTCGCTGGTCAAGCTTTGATGCACACCACACCAATCTCTTTCATCAAAACCCTTTCTTTTCCTTCCACAGATAAATTTCTGGAAAGTGTGAAGGGAAGGAAGTGGCTCTGTTGGGAAATGATTGGTAGCAGGCCACCTGCTTGTCTGCTCCTGCATGATGATAACAGTAGGCTGAGGGCCCAGCCAGTGTGGCTCAGTGGTTGAGTATCAACCTATGAACCCAGAGGTCATGGTTCAACTCCTAGATAAGACACATGCCCAGGTTGTGGGCTTCATCCCCAGTAGGCAGCAGATCAATGATTCTCTCTCATCATTGAGTTTCTACGTCTTTCTCCCTCTCCCTGCCTCTCTGAAATCAATATAAAAAATAAATAAATAAATAAATAAATAAATAAATAAATAAATAAATAAATAAATAAAGGCAGGCAGGCTAGGCCCAGGACCTGCAACCTGTATGTGAAATGGACAAACAACTGGCCTGGCATCAGGTAGAGTCTAGATGCATGCTCAAAAAATGTCCAGGAGCTGGCCCTGCCACGAGGGAAAATCTTACTGCTTTGACATGTTTCAGCCCCACAAGAGAAGGTCAAGGAATGACTATGCCACAGTGAAAATGATTGTCTCCTGATATGAAACTGCAAAGTACTCATCGCAACCATTCTTAATGACTATACCCCATCCCCACAGCAAGCTGATTCATAGTAAGCCCTTACCCCTTCCATGGACAAAGAACCACCATCTTGCCTGGCAGCTAAGGAATTTGAGATCCTTGTGAACACCGTGGTCCAATAAATGACAAGCACAATCAAAAAGGAGTCTTGCATTTTGTGTACACATATTCACACTTAAAGACTTCTCCCTAATAAGTTTCAGGATGAACAAATGTTTGTCCAAAGAAACTGTGCTGAGCAATTGAAATCTAATTTGAAATGGAACCACAACAGTCTAATACATATATGCATGAAATGGAGAAACCGCCTAATAAGCGTAGCTGACACCAAATATGCAATTTACATACATTACACACTAATAATCTTGTTTTAATATTATTCTTTAAAAGCAACTGGAGGGGTGGCTGAGTTAAAGGTTTTCTTGTGTGAATAAGAACAAAAGATGATCCTAGCATCTTCCACCATTAACCACGATCTCGTTATATAAAGATCTCTCCGCTCTTTCTTGAGTTCATTTCTGAAACCGTGTCTCATCCCCACAAAGCTGTGATGATTCAACCAGACTTAGCAGATGAATGGTCGGTAAACTTGATGAGATCTGCAGACTTCCTCTTTGTTCTTGAGTTGCTGAGTAGTGAGCAAACATTCGGGCATTTTCAAGCCTGGTCTACAAATCTTTATGAGATTGTTTTCTCTTTCCTCAGTAGATTATCCATGAAATAGGACAGGTGTACTGGTTATTCAATTACATCTTACCCAAGACCTGGACTAACTTTGAAATGAGGCTTCTGAGCATAGCTCTTACCAGGGGGATGTATTAATAACAGTTAAACATTCTCTAAAACAAAACCTTTTTATTTTTTTGTAATTTAAGCCTATTTTCTTGTCATTTGTTTCACTCATAAACCAGAAACAAAAATCTGCCCATCTGCTCTAAACATAAAATGTGTTCATAATAATCCAGATTTATACCAAATGTATTCTTAAGTATTGCTGAATTGAGAGAGTACTCGAAATTTATGACCTCTGAGGCTGCAAAGAGGACTTCCTCTTTTTAAGAAGGGAAATGCTTAAAATGAACATAAGAACAGCTCAGAAAGCTTCTTGGATATCAAATGGCTCCATAAGGGGAGGGAAAAAAGTCAATGATATGAGTAAATGAATCAAAACCATATGGGTCAAATTTTCCCTAAAATACGCAGTTTGAAAAATTAAGGAGGAAAAGTACTTGGCAAAATGTGTTTCAAGTTTTACCAAACCCAAAACATTTGCAATGGTTGGTGAACCCTAAGTGCAGCCTAGTGGCCCATTTTTGTATGCTACAAAACAATTTTTAAAAAGCTTCCCTGTAACCCACTGATACTGTATGTCACTCGAGAAAGAAGCTATCACCAAAACACGGTGGAGTTTGTAGAAGTGGGGTGGGGGTCGGGCGGGAAACGATAAAAGGTTGTTAACGTAATAGGTTTTGTTTCTTGGGTTTGGCTGTGTGTGTTTTGGAGGTGGGGGAGCGGTAAGGGTAGTGTTTCTCACAAAGAAAGTTAATTAGAAGAGCATGTTAATTAGTCTCGTGTCTTGAGCATGTGGTAGCATTTCCTTGGCCCTCCATATTCCAAGTCAACATTCCTTTTTCTCTCCTGCACATGCAGGAAGGTGCTGGTAACATTCCATGTGGGTGTAGAGGGGAAATACTTTGTCTCTGTTTCTGTGTGTTCTTTCTCTATTGTCTCGCACCAAGAGAACACAACCTTTCAAAAGAATGCAGGTACCAAGGAAAAATACCTCTCTAGAGTGAGTTGAATGGTTTTCTTCTCAGAGGGTATTTTGTCCTTCATTATATAAGCCCCCAACTCCTAAAAGGGTTATGTAGTTCAAACAAAATACAATTCAGAGACAGCAGAAAGTGTTGAGGTCATTAGCCTATCCTCTCCCTCACCCATCACTGAGAACCTCGCCTCAAGTTCCCTGACAGATCCAGTCTTTGAGGGAATGGGAGGCCAAACACTCTCATTCATAGCCTTTCAGCCAGGCTAACGGGAAAATCAGGGTGAGCATTGGTGCCAGAGCCCGTGGAAAACTTTCTGGGATGCTGTGCTTCCTCAACAAGGGAAGTGTGTAGTTTCCGTTTATAGAAGAATCAGTAACACTGGGAAGAGAGGTGGGTTTGGCTCTTAACTCTGGTGATAACTCCCCTGTCATTTTTGTGACTGTGTGCATTGGCCTCAGTTTTTCCGTAAGATAAGTGGGACTGTTCCCAGATATAGTTACTGATTCCCTCAGAACAAGATAAACTTGCCATCAATTCAGTGATGCACAGACCCTTTCAGAACTTGAGGAAAGATATGAACAAAGTTTCTAAGAAATTTGGTCAATATTCTGAGGTTTATAATGTCGTAAGTGCATGTCAGTCCATTGCTGCTCCAACATCAGCATCCGGGCAGGTGTGACCTTCTGAGTCCCTGCTTCACAAACCCGCCCTCTCAAAGCTGAGACCTTCCCTGAGTGAAGGACTGAGGGCATCCAACAAATACTTGGATAATGTATTTTGATTCCAAGTTTTAGAAGAATCTTTGCTTGAGGAGACAGATAGATTAGAAACAACCCCTCCCCCCAAAAAAAGCAACTACAGTCAACACATACAGAGAAACAAGGTATCTATTAATCCCTTGACAAGAAACAAAAAAGCCCATCAAACAAAAGTTTCACACCTTCTACCTCATGATTTTCAAGTTTGAACGGCAAATGACCCATCAATTTCAATGGCACTAGGAAAAAAAGTCAAATAAAAGGCACATATAATTTAACAGATCAAATATCCTACAATGAATTGATCATAATGACTCAAATAACTTTAGCTCCGATTCAATTTAAATTCATAAGTAGGGAAAGGTCTATAAAGAAATGCAAAGCTAGAGAAAAGACAAGATGCGAAGTTATATACACCACTATCTCAGGCATATTTTTTTTAACAGCATAAGACCCAAAATGAAGAGCTAGAAGGCAATAAGCAAAAATATTAGCAGTAGTTGCCCAGGGTAAATTTTTTCTACTCTAAAGAAACTTAAAAATTTTTTTCTATTTTCTACAATAAGCATACTGAATTATTAGTGGAAGTTCGAAGATTAATAGAAAAAAAATGTGTAAAGCAAAAATAAAAAAGTAAGGGGTGTATTAGCACAAATTAACCTGAACCCCAAAAAGTTTAGAAAACTAGTTTCTACTAAATGATTTTAAAATATGACTGAAGACCCCTGCCTCTATTTTTCATAAAACCTGTTTCCTCTCCATTCAATCGTGAATGGACTAAGATGGACAAGATCTAGACCAGAAGTCAAGAATCCCAGGTTCTAGTCCCAATTCTCTCACTATCAGCCCTGGGCCTTCAGCGGGCCATGAGCTCTCTGAACCTCCAGTAGATATGTCTGCATATTAGATGTCCAGATAGAGGAAGTGGAAGAGTGAAAGGAAAAGAAGAAAGCTAATCATAAGATTAGTTTTATTTTAATATTATATGGTCTGATATATTAATAAGCTCTTCTATAAAATAAGCAATAAGACTAAAGGGTCACCACCCTTTCTCTACTTTAGCTTACAGGTAAACCAGGCTGTTTGACGTGGGCTTTTGTCTTCAAATTTTCTTCATAATATTTTTAATAAAGCCAGATAACCACAAACAAGGATACCCCTCCCTTGCCTGAATAGAGGCATTCCTGAGGAGTGATAAATCCCAAAAGCTGTAGAAATATGAGTTCTAATGCCCACGTTTTCTATTCCCTCATTTTGCAAAGATGTTTGTGGAGATGCCGATTCACTCACTGTCTTTCATTTTTCAGTTTTGTGTGAGGAAATAAGAAGCTTCATATTACTTTCCTAATTCTTTGGGGATGCTATCAGAACTAAGAAAACATGCATTCGTGTTGGTGGTTTGAGACAGACGTGTATGGCAGAAATGCAAAATATCCTGAGTATTTGCAATGTTTTAAGGAAGGGATTAACATAATATGTAGGGGCATAGTAAAGAAATACAGGAAAATTTGCCTGTGGAATTTTCCACTGCTTGATATTGGAATGATTCCCACCCTCCTGCCAAGTCAGGAATCATAGCCAGGCTTCTTGAAAATCAAGGATTAACAGTTTCAAGGTCAAGTGCTAATAATTCCACTTTTGTAATGCTTATATAATGCAATAAAATACTCTTATTAGAATATGCAAGGTGACACACTTATTAAAAGCTAGCAGTTTCACGGATAGAATAGAGATTTGTGTCCTTGTATTTACTATGGTTAAACACTAAAAAATACTGAGGCAATCCTGGGTCTCACCTTCCAGAAGTAGTTAGGCTTAACGTTTATTTTTATTAAAACTTTCAATCAATCACATTCATGAAAAGCTTTTCCATGGCCCAAAACCACTTATATTAAAAAATGCAGAGATAACTCTTCCTGACATTACTTCTAAACTGTGGAGGACGCTTACATGCTATAAATTTGGGCATTTAATGATGCACCTATAAGTCCATGATGTTCATGCGGAATCACATTTATAAATGCCAGCGCTTGGAAATTAAATGCACTAAAGTTCAGTAGGAAGCACATTCATTGTTTTCATGTTGTTATTTTCAGCTGAGGTTTAAATCCACCTCTTTTTTTTTTTTTTTTTATCCCAGAATGTGCTATAGGACTCTATGAAACTTAATTACATTTACTGTTACAAAAAAGGATTTATGAACTTTTGCCTTTAGGCAGAAATGTTTATTTCATTGCCTTTACTATTCATTCTTTTCAACTCCAACGGCTTTGAACTTTTTAGCTGCTCAGAGTTATCACTGTTGTGCAGAGCCCAGGAACTCCACTCCCAAGACGCAAACCACAAGTTGAAGAGAACGAAGAAGGAAAAGATATATGAGTCGTTATTTTGGCCACCCTTTGTGCCATTAAAATCTCATTTTCTGCCTATTAGAATGCCCTCTTGGTGCTTAGGCAGCGGTGATAGTCACTGATTAGTGTGTAATTGACTATAATTGTCTTTTCACTTTTCATTTGTGTCATTCTGAGCTTCTCTCTGTTTTTCTAACCACCAAGAGGAAAAAGGCAGTTAAGGAAAGATAAAGCTGTTAAAACTCTCACTCTCAGCCCCGAAGAGATTCTCGATCGCAATTATAGATTGCCACCCCTTTGTGACATTTCTCCAAGTTTAGTGGGCAGCTCTCCTCACCACCTGGGCCAAGAGCTCTCTAATAAAATCAAGCGATCTGTATTTAAACAACTGCTAATAATGTCAACCCCAGACAGATGCCACATGTAGGAAATTTAACCAACCCTCTGACATGCAATTATCAAGGCAATTTATTAATATGATCTCTCAAGAAAAGCTCATAGTCCAATGCAAATTAGAAAAACAATTACACCATTCAAATATCTCTATATTCCCAAAGAGCAGTAATTCTCCTAATTCATGCATTTATGACTCCTTTATACCAAGAATTCTGTAGTCATCAGCTGGGTCTCTCCTCACACAACTTGTTTGCTTCCTCCTGATTGTTTCAGAAAATCTGATGCTTTATTAGTTGCTTTTGTTCACAACTCTCTCAGCTGGCCAAATACCATGTTTTTAAATGTGTGTGTTTCTTACTCAAAGAGCAGAATTGGGGGTAGAAACGACAAACACCTTGACAACTATGTCTAAACGGAAATCTCCCTGGTTCCATTACGAATCACTTGAATTTTAAGTCTAAGCTACAACTTTTGATACAGCCCATAGGAAGGCTGGAGAGAAAGGAAGCTAGGAAACTGAAATCATGTGGCTCGTATAAGGAATACATTATGGTTTAAATTTGGCAATTCATTATACCACTGCCTCGGGGAATTGACTGTTTGGTTCTGGTATACAGCAAATCATCTGTCTGGAAGCACGGGACTGACCTGAGGTGAAAGGCCATTGCCAATGGCGGGGTTCATGGGGTTGGAGGGTCCGGACGGAGGCACAAAGCTGTCTGTGTAGCTGGAAAATCCATGCCTGGTGCTGGGAAGACAGTAGGCAGAGCTGCTGTCCGGGTTCGAAGGAAGAGTGCTTTGGTGTACGGTGCTCGGGGGGAGCGGCTGAGGTCTGTGCACGGTGCTGCTGGGGTCTGACACGGCTGCAATGAAGAAGATGGTCAGCCACCAAGTTCCCTTGCAGGAAGTGCAGTGCCAAAGCTCACAGGCACCACGCCATCAGGCCACATGTTCACTTCCAACTGCATTTCTATTTTTTTATTCTTTAAATGTATGTTTGTTGTTGAAAGTATTACAGATGTCCCCTTTTTTTCCCATTGACCCCCTCCACCCCACACCCGCCCGTCCCCCTTCTTAACATGGGAATACCTCCGCACATGTGTGCAAGTACATAACTGATTCATACACTTTCATGGCAAATTCACCCAAAATAGGAATTCAGAAACCACATTAACAAGGCTAGCAAACCTATGTGGGTAGCGAATGTTATTAATCAACGTAAGAATTAACCGATGTAAGAGTTGCAAGTCTCAAATTTCTTTAGCAAATATACTTTCAAAGCACCTCAGTATTAGTGCAATGGTGTAGTTTCAACCGCCTAGAATGCTATCATTCATAATCCAAAATAACTTCGTCTTATATATCCCATTCACCTCTATGTGCCAACAAACAGTGCCTTTATCAAAGCTTACCTTCCCTCAATGAACCCTGTACTTGGTACCCATCATGGAACTCCAGTGAATTTCACACTGGAGTACAAGTGTACAGGCAAAATTTTTAACAAATCGCCTTTTTTTAAAAAAAAAAAAAAAAAAAAGTTGATTGGTTTCATTGTTTTGTTTTGTTTTCAAATACTGAAATGGGATAATATTACAACACAATTTATCTAGAGAGATTCAGATATGTCCCAAAACAAACTGTGTTTCTGAAATGTGACTGGGACATTCAAGACAACCTGATGTAATGTCATTAACATGCAAACAGCAACAGTGTCACCACGGCTTCCTCAGAATCAGCGGCAGGGAGAACTATGGTGGTGTGGGGGGAGGGTTACATTCTACCATCTTGACTCCTCCATACCTTGTGGAATAGCAGTGGGCTGGTACGAGGTCTCCGACAGCTGGTATGTTGGCAAGGTGGGCATGGCGGTGGGAGGGAATCCCCCCGGAATGAGATGGTTGAAAGCCATCAGTTGATTGGCCCCAGCTTGCTTCCTCCATCTTGCACGGCGGTTGCTAAACCAGACCTATGGATTTAATTTAAAATTTGAGGGCTTCGCTGATCAAATAAGACTACATTCTTAATGAATTTTTCATGCTAAAACAGATTAAAGGCCCCTTACTGACAGGGCAAAAAGAAGTAAGAGCTCTTCACCCTCTGGGTTGTGTTGTCAGGGGAGAACAGAGAGTTAAATGTCAGGGGTCACAGAGGGGCTTTGAGGGCATTCCGTGGGCTTGCAGAGCCCCCAAAATGCAGTGGTGAGCCTGGGTAGAAATGGCTGAGCTGGAGACAGAACAGCAGAAACCCCCTACTGTCACCCCAACACCCTCTCACCCTCATGGATTCTAGGGAGGATCCATGAGCCTCTGACCCCCACAGAATACATGTCCTAATTTGGACCTGCCTATTACACTAACACTTGTATTTTATATTCTTATCAGTCTGTTTCTGTATTTCTATGGTCATTATGGGCATAGCTCCTGGACAGTCATATAAATTGACCAAGGAAGTAAATGGAGCCATCTTGCCATCCCTTTCAACGTGTGAGACATTGTCCTGATCTTAGTGGAAATAAATGCCGAAGAGGTAAGTATTTCAAGAAATGAGAGCATGTTATCTAAGGAGATCCGTTAAATACTTACTTTATTATTTCTTTCACCAACAGCTTTAAGCACCTATAATACTCTATGCCAGGCACTATGCTAACCAGGTACATTCAGAAAAACTTGATGTAATAAAATAAAATGCCTTTGAGAAATTTAACAGCCAAGTACTTTGTATGAGCAGCTAGAGAGAAATGGCAATAATAGGAGAAAGAAATGTTAACTGAACATCTAAAATATTGAGAAATTATTAATGGGCCCCTGGATCTTGCCCAACTCTTACACCTGCAGAGTTCAAATGTAGAACTTTAATCTTTCCAAGTGTACATATGATGCTGCCCCCAAAATGAGAGAAGATTTCTAGCAATCAAATATTTGCTAAGTCCTATATCAAATATTCATTGAAAACTTAATGTGGAGAAAGCACTGTGCCTGGGGTCAGAGGGATAGAGGGGTGAATGAGATGATAGGAAAAGATAGGATCCTGCACTCTAGTAGCTTACAGTGTTGTGCTTATGGAATCCGGAGTCATCAAGGAAACCAAAATAATTGCTCACTAGAGTTAGAAGCTCCAAATACAGAGAATCTTGAAAATTAGAGTGGAGACAGAGTTTCAATTCAGTTTAAAGCTTGGGTATGATTTCAACAGGAGGTGACTCCAAATGGAGGTGATAATACAGGAGACAGCACGTCTAAGAAAAAATAAGACCTGATTTCCTTATAGAACCAAGTTAACAATTATACAACTTATTTGTGATTTTTTTTAAGTTGTAAATGTTTAAAAGGAGTGGCAGGTGGAATTTCTCCTTTCTAGAGCAAGAAAGCCCAATTTGACAAATATTTTGCCAAGGCATCTGCTTAAACTTTTGCTCCTCACCCAAGCTCTGGAAAAAGAGTTTGGTCTCCTCTGGGCAGGTTGCAAGATATTGTTAAGGAGAGCTGTGTGACGGTCCTCAAAACACTAATATTTAATAGCCCTTAAGTTTCCAACCAAAAAAGAAGGTAAGTCAATATTTTCCCATGTTGATACATAATTGAATTAGACCTGGGATAACAGAACCATGAACGGCACTCAATTTGAGGTCTGTGTCAATTGTGTTTTCTCACAGCAAATCTTTTGCTGTGACCCCCAGAGGCATCAGGGTAAGAAAACTGTTTTCAGAGAAGTGTTTGGGACAAGGTGTGTTAGCCTGAAGAGGCTGAGGGTAAGAAATGAGTGGCATATTCATGCCTGAAGTGCACTGTACTATACCATGGTTTTATTTTATATGTAAAACTTTGAGATTAACAAGTCCACCTGACTCAGGTGATGTGGTGTCCCCCTTCCCCGCCCCCCCCCCCACACACACACACACCTATCTAGACAAACCTACATATGGTGGATCTCCAGCCTTATGTACTAGGCTGGGAGGAGAGTTGAATTTCCAAAAGTTCTGATGTGACTTCATTCATTCAGACACACTAGTCTCAATTATGCTGATGAAATATTTTATAAAGAACTCAGAAGCCTGCACTTCCGTCATTATCAGAGCAATGTTGCCAATTTCTCTATGCCAACTTCTTTCTGTGACCTTTAGATAAGTAAACTAAGTGTGATTTATGCAGTGGATGGTTATACCTGATCACTCCATCAATTTACCCTACTTTTACTTTATGCTTATTCTAACTCTTCCTTAACCCAATTTTTAATAAAAAATGTCTTTCCTCAAATAATAAATTAGAAGAAACACCATAATTTCCACAAATACATTCAAATGATCAAATCCAAAAGAATAGGGATTTAAGGTATCTGGGGTCTTGTTTTCATTTTTTCAAAATGATACAAAAAATATTGAAGACATTGAATAAACCCACCAGGAGTTAGATTTTAAAATTCTTATATTTACAGTACAATAAAAGATTAAGAGAAATCGTTGGGAAGAAAATCTTTGCTGAAAAATGAACCTTCAACAGGAGGTTCAAGAATTTCCTAAAGGGAAGAATTTAAATGTTCTTAAATTTAAATAATCCAGAGAGCTAGTCCTGAATGAAGCAGGGCTTACTGAGGACTGGCCTAACTCTGGCCACTCAACCAAATTTGTCATCATCTTGCCATTGCTAGCCTTCTGCCTCTCCTAGAACCAGCTGTCTGCCAAAAGAATCACCAAAGGAAAAATATACTGAAGTTGCAAATTGGGAAGTAGTCTTTGCCTTCTTTATTTGCCTACTTTGAAACTCATAAAAGACATATATTTTATTTTTAACAGAAAGAAAAAGTTGCCCTTGAAATAACCCTCGTTTTAAATACCCAAACCAGCCAACACAATTGTCCTAGGGGACTGTTACCACCCCATCTTTAACTGAAAGACATCCCCTTGAAGTTCTTACTTCATTTGTTGACCTGAAGCTTCGTTCATTTTCATCTGGCGCCTGGATCTCTCCCTACTTGTCTGTCTCTCTACAGAGCCCTTCCACAAAGCTATATGCATGCCTTCTGGAAATCATCTTTATATCCATATCTGAAGTAATACAAGGTCCAAAGATTTTTTGAAGCAAAATTTAAATTGACCGAAAGGTCCCCATAACATCATGGTAACTGTGGTGGGCGTGGCGGGGTCAGGGGAGTGAGATAATGAATTACAAAAGAAGGAAAAGATTTTCATAAATTTTTCTCTTGATGAGTAATATAAATAACCAATTTGTTCAGTCCCGCAACAATGTAAGTTAGGGAAAATGTACTACTTTAAAAGCTATAGTAACACTTTTTATTCACATGGGTACAACACAAGCCATGCAAAAGTTGATTTGCAGCTCCCTGACTTACTACCTCTGTGACCTTGAACAACTTGTTTAATGTCTGTGAGACTCTTCTCTAATCTGCTAAGTGGGAGAAATAAAAAACTATTTTATAAGACTACTGTGATACGTAGATGAAACATTGCCATCAAAGACCTTAAAAGAATTCCTAAGAGATATTAAGTGTTCAATAAATGTTAGCTAATAAGTAAAAATGTCTCATCGCCACCTCTAAGAAACCCAAGAATTAAAGCCTTGCTTTGTTTCCTTAACTCCGTGGTTTACAGCCAAAGCTTTTTATGCTCATGAGCAAACAGAAAAGTGCCCAAATAACACCTCAAATCTTTGAAAGCCGGTTGAGCTTGAATGGAGATGTAGGTCAAATGTGTTTCCAAGTTTCATGGATTACTGCTAATTGTCCCAGGGTGTGAGCCTAATTTTGCCCATCCATGAATTACTCCTTCACATTTTTGGTGTGGACCTCAAAGGCAATCTAACTTACATTATTCCAGATGGGTTATTTCACAGGCAATTTAGAAAAATGTGGAAAGAAAAGAATGTAATATGTAATCCTTAGAAAGAGAATTCATAACTAGATTATAAAAAACTTGATTAAACATTGGATTTGGTGATGTCTAATGCTACAATGCCAAATATAGGACTTCCCAAGTAAGTGAATTCAGGACAAACTGCTCATTCCCTGGACCTTCTCATTCACTCCACCCCCTCTCTCTTTCAAGACCACACCCTCCCAGCCCCTATCATTTCAGCCATCTAGCTTTGACCACTGTATGGCCCGCAGGCCAGGGAGAGGATGAGCAAGAGGCTGAGGGAGAAACCCCATGCTCCATGAGTGTCCAGAGGACCACAGACATGCAGGAAAGCATATTAAACTGCATCTTTATACATTCCAAGAGTGAGCTCCTACAGCAAATTGCAGGATAACCATATTTATGCTTTATTATGGAGTTTAGAGTCAACTATTCCATATGTATCTTAACTTCTAAACTATTCAGATCTGTTAGATGGTGTTAAATCACCATTGGGCTTCCTTGAGAATCCCAAATTACTGATGCTAGCAGGGTCCTAAGAGATCATGCATCCTAATATCCTAATAGTTCTTAATTGAGGAATGGAACAGTAGGAGGTGGTATATGAGAATATGATAAAAGCCAGAAGCCCTCTCCCTAGTTAATGCCCTCTACACACACACACACACACACACACACACACACACACACACACACACACACACACCGGGTGGGGGAGGACAAAGAGAAGCAAAGGCACAACATTTTGTGTACAAATCTCAAGTCTCCAAAAATCACCCAAGATTTTCCTGGTCGTCCACAGACCCAGACTAACCTACTCCAAATTTCAAAACTTAAAGGAAACCAAAAAAATAAAAACAACTGAAGCACACCTGGATTATAGCAGAAGTAAGTGACTTGTTCAACAAAACGCATTTGACAAGCTGAGACCAAAACCCACATCTTCTGACTCCTTGTTAAGTGCTATTTCTACAAGCAGCTTCCTTTCCTGTCTGCTATTATCTTGGTGGAAAAGGATGATGCCTGCCTGCTTCATGGAGTTCTCAGATGAAATATTTACTAAAACTTTTGCACATCATAAATATTTGCACAACATACTTCCCCACAAAACGTTAATGCTTTCTATTATTTCCAAACTAACAGCTACCCAGGAAGTAAATTAGGCAAATTAATCTTTGGTGTACAATTCTTAGATTGTGTACTCAGACTTGACTATGATAAATACGATGTAGCTACTGCCCAAACCAGTTTTGATGAAATACTGACAAAGGCTTAAGTTAGAAATATTTTTCCTCAGGAAAATAAATGAAATAGGAAGTGTTCGGGTTTAAGTTAGAAATATTTTCGTCAGGAAAATAAATGGAATAGGAAGTGTTCGGGTTTTAGGTTTTTTATTGTGTGTGTTTTTTTGTTGTTGTTTTTTTCTTTTTGGTTTGGTGTTTGGTTTTCCCAGGTGCCCCAAATTAAACTAACTCACTTTCTGGCTATCACTCAAACTGAGTTGACTTTGCTACTGCTTTCCCAGATCCTTCTAAAAACTACAGGATTTTGTTCTGGCATTTTAATCAGTGATTAACTACTCCCTTCTTTTTCCTGCTGGGTTAAGTAAGATCCATATGCCGGGTGTTGTAGGGAATTTGTTAGGCCGTAGATCATAGCTGTGGTGCAGGACGGGATGTGTCTCAAGGGAACTAATGAAGCCATAAGGAATGTAAAGAGTCACCGGGTTAAAGCCACATTAGGACAGCTGTTAAGTTAATGAGGGCCCTGCTTCGGAGAAGAGGTCACTGTATAGAAAAATATGAACCACTGTTTATTGGTTTGATCCCATGTCCTCTGGAAGTTAATGGGCCATTCTTATTCTCTGACATTCACTGAGCCAGATGCGAACACCAGGCTCTGTCCAAGCCGCATGGGCTTGAGATTGATTCTGTCCCCAATCCTCATCTTTGGCAAAGGCAAGAATGAAATAGAGCAACGCTGAACGCTCTTGTCAGTTTTCCATCACTCTCTTTGTTTGATTTCCTTAAAAATCAATATTTATTGTTTGAGTCTGAGTTATCTTAAGGATAGACCCAGCATGTAGGCGTGGCCAACCATGGAGTATGGGGACCAAATCCTGGAATACAGTGGGCACTCAATAAAGGTTGCTGAAAGAACAGAGGCTGAATGAACTAACCTTCACATTTAAACTGGGTAACCCCAGAACTGGGTAATTCTAGGATTAACTATTTAGTCCTAGAACTAAAAGCAAAACATATTTGATATATATAGTAATCATGGCATTAGTACTTGTAACATTAGGTATACCATATATTATTATATAATGATATAATACTTATTTATAGCTATTATCATGATGTGTGGTCAATTCTGGAAAGCAATTCTGTATCCCAATGTAACAGGGAGAGGGATTGAATAGTACCAACTGGAATCTACACTATACACCTGGTGTATCTGTGACTCTTACCTTCACTCCCCCCACCTCCCCTATCACAATCAGTTCCCTACATTTCAGTTCTAAGTACCTTTCATCACCATCCTTTCCTTTCCATTCACACTGCCACTGATGGTTTCATACCCACAAACTCCCCACCTATCACATTAAGTGTGAGTGCCCTAGCCTGAAACCCAGGTCTTCCACAAGATGTTCTCAGAATAGATTTCCAGCCATATTCCTTCCTGCCACTGACCACTCCTTACCCTCCAATCAAAATGAACTATTCTCTGTTCCCTCAACATGAGTGAAAAATGAAAGGTCGCCTGATACGTAACTCATGTGCTTCCAACTCTGTGCTTTTTGCTCATATTACTCCCTCTTACTAGTGTGCTCTCCCCACCTGCCCTGTGCAATGAATAACCATCGCCTCAAAAGTCCATCTTAAATCTCCCTTCTCCATGAGCCTCTCTTGTTTACTCCAAGATCTCATCCTTTCCTCTTCTCAGCTCCCACTGCCTTTTGCCTCTTTCTTACAGTACTAATTGCATCTGCTTTACTTTTAAAATTATTTGTATGTTTACTTTATTACCCATATTAGGTTGTAGCTCCTTCAAAGACTTGTCTTAATTCACCTCAGCATTCCTCGACTTTTTTAGAACAATGATGATCATATGAAAAGTCAAACTGAATAAGACAATCCCTCTGACTACGCTCTGAGCCTAGAAGAGGTTACTGCTGTAAAATTCTGTAACAGCGGAGGGAATTAGGTACATATGAGGAAGTACTGATCACTCAAGACCATATCAGCTGACTAGTTCACTGCTGAGTTCCCAGACTCATTTTGACTATGAAAGTTAAGTATCTGGGAATACACAACATTTCCAAATAAGATAACTTAACTTCTGGGATAGTAAAGAGTTCCAGGATACCCTAAGACATTTGTAATCTTTCAAATGGTGCTTTACTACCATGAGGGAAAGTTCATCATTAATGAGTGGTGAAAACATTATTCTATCACTCAATAGAAGCATATTACACCAAAGAAGCCTTTTCCAGAGGGTTGAGTATAGCTGACTCTTGAGCAACACAGGTTTGAACTGCATGGGTCCACTTAGAGGCAGATTTTTTTCAGTAAATGCCTATAGTGTTTTTGATCCGCAGTTGGGAGTCCTCAGATGTGTTGGACTTGAGTATCCTTGGATTTTTGTATCTGTGGAGTGTTTTGGAACCAATGCTCCATGGATATTGAGGGACAACTAATTTTTTCAGGAGTCAAGAGTTATATACAGATTTTCGACTACTCATGGGTCAGCGTCACTAACTCCCATGTTGTTCAAGGGTCAACTGTACATCTAAGAGTTCAAAAGATAATTCAAACTGTTCTTAGGATAATATAGATACTTGAGATGCTTCCAGACAATAAAACCCTTAAAGGAAGGGATTTTACCTTATACACCTTTGCATGTCATCATAATTAAAAGGCCGTGGAGAGGAAGCATATGGGTGACTTTGGGTAAAATACGATGTTTCCTACCTAAATACCAAACTAAATGATTGCAAATTAATTTGTGGTCTTTCTATATGTTTACTTTGTTCTCATCTTTGAATAATAGACTCAGTGGGAATAAAATGCTAGATTCAAATATATATAAAAAAACACAAGTGTATAACTTGGGGATAATAATAGTACCAATCTAGGGTTGTAATGATGAGTAAATGGGTTACTTCATGTAAAACACTTAGAACAGTACTTGGCACAGAAAAAAAATAAAGAAAAACACTCAAATAGTTCTGCTATTATCTGTGTACCACCCCCAAAGTCCAGATAATGATTGGTACGTAATTAAGATTCCTGAAATGATGTGTGAAACATGAACTGACATACTTCTGTGTGTTTTAGCTGATACAATCATACTCTCCTAGTAATAATAATAAATTCTAAAAGAAAAATGCACATTTTCACAAATACAAAAAAAAAACACTAAGAATTCAAAGAAAGCAAATTCAATAGATCAGATTTTAAAATGTGATCTATCAAACAATACAACAAAAAAGAAGTCGAAGTATATCCATCACAAATTTAGTTGGACTCACCCACCTATTAAGAATTTTTTTTCTAAAATCCTGCTAAATAGACATACCTAAAACAAAAGAGATGGGGAGGGGAGGAAGGGTGAGTCAGGCAAATTCAAATAAAAAGAAAAAAGAGGTCATGATGCTGTTATCATGATAAGGCAAACTATAAAGAAAAGTCATTAGAAAGAAAGGAGGGAACTTGATAATGCTCTAGGCTACAATTCACAAACCGATATTGCTAATATATCTATTTTCCTGATTTAAAATCTGCTTTAAAAGGAGAAAAGATCCTTTTTTGTTTCCTGCCTGGATTGAGGCAGGACGAGGGCATGGCGATGGCAGTACCTGCACTCGGGCCTCGGTGAGCTTTGCCCTCTGTGCCAGCTCCTCCCTGGTGTAAATATCAGGGTAGTGGGTTCTCTCAAAGGCACGCTCCAATTCTTCCAGCTGTTCTGCTGTGAAGGTGGTTCGGCTCCTGCGCTGTTTCCTCTTTAGTGGCAAATCGGGTTCAGAGTCAATGTCTGAGCCTTCATCCGACTGGGGTGCTGAGGCTAAGAAAGAGCACAGGAGGAAGAAAAATGATAAAATGTGAATCATAATTCAAGTCTGCACAAGCCATAATGATTCAGATCCTAAGATACATTCCCAGTGTCGTTCATGGACACCAAGCCCCTCCTTGAGATATTATATTATTAAATGGCATTTAATCTCTTCCACTACCCTCTCTTCAAGCCCCCCAGGTAGAAATAATGGCAATCTGCTTCTGTCATTCAAGGTCCATAATGAGCTCTTAGAAAACAGGGACAGGACTTATTCCATTTTTTATGACCTTCATCCTTAGCATTTAATGCGTCACTTAATTTATCTAATGAATGAGTCACATTTAATTTGGCTCCTGATAAACTTTTCAGCAACGTTTGCAACAGGAACTCTGTTATTTTAAATAAATAATCAACTTAGTATCTAAAAAGGCAATGATAGTAAACTATTGCAGGATTCCTATAAATGTACAGGCTCCACCTCTCCTCTAAGGAAAATCACGTTTAAATATCTCGTTGCCACTGGGAAATGCTTTAAGGAGAATTTAGAAACTGTGAATACAAATCTGAAGAATAAATTCAGGAAGAAGCAGGCATCATCTAGTAAACTGCCCCTTAACTGAAGCTCAGAGTCTGGGCCTCTGAGTGGTGGGTGGCTGCCCGGGACTGCTGCCTCATTTGAGGAACTCAGTGCAGAATGAAAATGCGGGACCCAGTGTTCAAGATAGCAACCACAGAGCATAAAACCAAACACAGGGCCCTTCTGAGGGCGGGGCCTAGGGCAACTGCACAGGTCAGTTCCTAAAGCCAGCCCTGCTATGGCCTCCTCCCCACCAAAGCTTGAATTTGCCTGGGAAGGAGACCTTCCAAATTTGTGTGTGGGTTCTAGGAAAGGGGAGAAGGTGCTGGGAAATTAGATAGGAATTCAAGTTAATGATGCAATGTGGTGTCTGTGAGCTGTGACAGAGTACCTGCTGGCCTATGAGCTTCTGAGGTTTGAGGTTGCACCAGACACAGGGCTCTGGGCAGGAGAGCAGCCCTGACCTAGAGGCCCTGGACTTTGGGCAATGGCAGAGGGCTGTCAGAAGGCTATCAGGCAATAGACACTAAGTATAGTACGGGAACCGGAGCATCCTTGCTCCAGAGCACATCCAAATGTGCTCTAAATACTCCCCGAATAACTGGGGGTTCCTCCGGGGAAGGGATTGATGTATGCTCTCAGCAACTGAGGAAGGAAAGCCAGAAAATTGTAGATAATTAATGTCAGTGGCAGGGTAAGGCATTTGCACCCTCAGTCAGGTAGGACCTGGGGAAATGCAGGTGGTTTTAGAAGCAATGTGAAATGCAATGTCTCCTACATCCTTCTCTTTTGTCTTCAGCTCAGACTTAGCTCTGCCCTACGGAAATCTAAACTTTCATTCTACTTTAGGATAAATTGTATCCTGCTCAAAAAGGTGCATGTCCAAAATAACCCATAAATATAAGTTTTCTAATAATTTAATACTTTTTCATTTTATTCTTATTCAAACACTGTGAAATTAAGAGAGTGAATTAATACACATGACAAATTTTAAAGAGTAAATGCTTGTGCATAAAAGCAAAATAGAACTATAATATACACAGCATCTACTGTGTTAGACATTGTGCTTGGTTTTTCAATTGTTATCTAATTTAATAGAAAGTGGTCTAACTTCATATAAACTTATTATTTTAGGACATTTTAGGATTAATTTGTTGATATTTTAAATTTAACTTTAAAAAAGAAAACAGATTTTCCTAAAATATGGGGATATTTTAAGAGTATTAACATGCAAAGAAATGTGCCATGCATTGCATTATAAACTTCCAAAGCTCCCAATACAACTTGTATGTGTATAGGTTTGATAAATATGAGCCACGTTAAAAGAGCGATAACTGGTGCCTAATTGTAGAGCAGTGGTTCTCAGACTTCCAGAGCATCGCAGTCATCTGAAGGACTGGTGAGCACAGATCACTGTCTCTTTCTAGTTTCTGGTCTGTAGGTCTGGGATGGGCTCTGAGAATTTGCATTTCTAACACACTCCAGAGGATTTATGCTAATTTTACTGATCTTAGATGGCTTTTTGAGAAGTACCTTCATAGAATACTCTAGATTAATCATTATATTCCCTATCAAAATTCCCAAATACAGAAAATATTGACTGCCACAGTTTACAAAAACAAATATTGCTTCCACATACATATTTTTAAATTATAAATAATATGCGCCTCCAAGAAACAAACTACTTATGTCCCTCAGAGGACAATAAATTTCCATAAAATATTTTCCTTTTATGCTCTCGATGAGGATGTCCTGACTTTCCTTTTCCATGTGAAAGCAGGTGAAAACTCAACAGCATTTAGTGACAGACCGAAAGCTTCCTCCACCTGTGAGAACCTTAGGTCTTTGCCTGTACTTTCTCTCACTGTGACCCCATTAGAATAATAGTATGTGGAAATTTTCGTGTTTCCTTTGGGAGTCTCTGGGGCTATTAAATCCTTCCAAGTAAATATGATGTGCCATGCACTGTCAGGTCAATTAATCAAAATCAACTCTGGTTCCTGAAGAAAACGGAGCTGCTTAGTGCCAGCAAGAGCTCATTTTGAGGGTCAAGACCATTCTTCCACCTTCACAATCAACATCCCCCAGAATACTAACTCTGGGAGTTCAAGGCTCATCTCTACATTGTTCACTGCAGGAAGCCTGGGAACACAGTAGGAGCTCCATAAGTACAGATTGAATAAATAAATGTGCCAGGTAAAGGTTAAGTTTTGAGCTAACACTGATTTCTCTGCCACCCTTAAATTCTTAGATGGATATTCCGCTTATATGAGTCTCCCAACATCTTTTTATACGAGCTTTGAGGAGTCTGTGAATCCTCTAAAACTATTTGGAAATACTTATAAGTATTTGCATAGCTACATTTTTCTGGAGAATTAGTATCTTTTTTAAAAAAAAAAAAAAAAAGGATTGTGATTTAAAAAGATGAAGAACCACCAACAGCGGGTGATTAAATGATTCAGACTATCTAAGAGTTCAATAGGACAGCTTACACCACCAAAAATAAAATTTTCTTTAATGAGCTAACTAATTACTCCTTTTCTTTCTAGGCTGTTTACTCAAAAGCAATCCAAAAGTTGCATTTAACCAGGAAAGCCCCCACACCGCATCATTTCAAAAGATACAGTGGAAATAATTTCCCTGATTTTTCTGGTGGAAATTATCTGAACCAACTGGTTGGTTTTGGCAATACGAAGCCACAATTTTGCAAGTTAATTCTAACTTTTCCCTATCTGTAAACCCCAAAAGGATGTGGGCTTTAAAATATGTTAAGTCAGCAAACCAAGATTAATCTACCAGCTAAGAAATACTAGCTATTTCTAAAGATGGAAATAATACAATTCCTTACATCACTCAATAAAAGTAAAATTCCTTATTTACACATACTCCCAGGGACAAGATCCATAATACCCTGAATTTGAATCATTCAGTTTTGACCAAAAGCAAACTTAAAATTTAAATCTCATTTAATAGCACAAAAGAAAACATTACTTTGAAGTTCATCTATTTTATATATTCAATTTTACTCGATATTAGAAACTAGGTAAAAAGTAACCTATCCTGCTAAATATTGACCAAAGATAGCTTGACAGAAAGAAACTATATATATTTTTTTCTGTACAGAATATCTAATGGTATGACTTGGAAATTTCAAGCAGCGTTATCAAGACAGTTATCTGAGTAAGTAATAAAGTGATAGGATCAGGCAACTAAATTAAATATAATCTCTTCAGTAATATATTCTCTTAAGACTATTTCTACTGTCCACCCTTAATATTAAGGGGAGATTTTTCATTACATTTACATTGCTTAATCATATGCTACACATGTCCTCACATAGTTTGCTTTATTATCCATTAAATAGAAATATTAGTCCCCTAATTTCAAATTCCAGAGAAGTTCTCATTAGAAAAATCCATATCAATATATAATATAAGGACTTTTAAGTGGAAATTTTATTGCTTTAAATTGCAAACTGCAATCCATATTGTTATCAGACTTTGAACATTTTGACTGTTACCAAAATCCCCTCGTAATCCATTCTCTGATTTATACATTAATTTAACTCTGCCACCAGTGAATCTGAAGCAAACCATACCAAGGGGATGACGATTTCTCTCTCTTCCCCAGGTTAACTAAACAAAAACCTTATGAAGTAAATGCTTACCCCATTGTACAGGAAAAGGAAACTGAGACTCCAAGAAGTTGTTCAGGTCACATAGTAAGGGAAGTTAAGATTTAATCCAGATCTAGAGGATTTCATAGAACATATCCTCTTTCTCTCTTCCAACCTGGTGTGTCCTCAATAGGTGTGGATTTTCTTTAACACACACACACACACACACACACACAGTCCTTTTGAAGAGAAATACCAGAAACAAACCAAAACAGGAATTCCAATGTAAATCATTTAGCTAGATGCCATTATTGTTCTAATTTGTCCCAAATTTCCAAAAACTTCCTAGAATCAAATGACATTTATAGACATACAAGTTTGATCAGTGTTATATACTAAATCAAGCAGTTCTTCTAATTGAATTCAACTAACATATATGGAACTCCATATATCCAAGATATACTTACTAAACAATAAAGTGCTAAGAGATGAATTCATTGGCCAAGATAATTAATGAATTTAAGAAATCAAAGTAGTCCATCTGACCATTAGCAGTCTCTAATAAGAATCAATAAGGTCCTAAGATCTAGGTGCAATCTAGAACATACTATTGTTCACAAACAGTTGAATTGATCACTCATTTTGTACTTTATTAAAGTCTTCTCTTTCTCTCTCTCTCTCTATATATATATTAGAGACATCTTAGTGAAAGGATACCAAGAGTTGTAAAGAACCTCATACGTGTTTTGAATAATATAACATTTTTACAGTAGTTTTAGGTTTTAAAAAAATGAGCAAAAAGTACAAAGTTTGCATATTCCTCCTCTCTTCTCTCCCTCTCCCATTCTTACCCTTATTATCAACTTCTTGCATTAATGTGGTACTTTTATTACCCTTGATACACCAATATTTATACATTATTATCAACTAAAGTCCATAGTTTATACCAGGATTCCCTCTTTTTGTTGGACAGTTGTGTGGGTTTTAACTAATTTCTAATGCTATTTACAGTTGTCTACAAAGCAATTTCACTGCCCTAAAAATACCCTGGCTCCATCTATTCACTCCTCTCTTTCTTGTCACCATGATGTACTTTTAAAACTTTAAAGTGTACAGCCAATGTTTATTTAGGGTATTTACATCATCTTTCAAATTTGTTTTAGATAAAAGTGAAGGAATACGTCACTTGAGATCTGTTGAATATTCACAACTTATTCAGCAAGAACCCCAGAGTGATGACAGGGAAATGGCAACTCCCACCAGGTGCCTGAGTGCTTCTCTGCTCTGTAAGCAATTTCATTTCTTCTAGCGCAGGCTAATTTTAGATCTTAGGAGCCACATCTTTAGTTTTCCCAATGACTTCGCATTAACTCCCAAGGATAACCTTGGGAAAATGAACATTGTCAGTTTAAAAGGTGGGAGGGGGGTGGAAAACAAGCATAGGCAACCATGATACCCCCATAGAATTACAAATTCTCCCTTCGGAAACAAATCAAACTGGGAGGAGAAGGCAGAGTATTACCACCAGCGGAACCAACCATGAAGTTTAATTAAAGAAGGCATTACAGAATTAGAGAGTATGTCTATGTCCGTTAACCCTTGGTGACCTCTTCCGTAGCCTCCGGAAGTGTTCATCCTAGTTATATATGAGATCTTACCTCCGTTTTATAGGGATTTAGTCACGTGGAATTCTGTAATTATTGGTTTCCAGACCAATATCATTCAGAAATGGGAGACAGGCCAAAAATGGAGAAACAAAATAATTCACAAGCATGAATCTGGCACATTGTCTTTCTTCCCAGCAAGACCTTTCATTTGAATAATTAAAGAATCAAAACATGACAACCATTTAAACTCTGTGCTTGTCCCAGATATAATACAATGCGATTTACAGACACGGAGGAGGTGGGGGGGTCTCTCTGCGGGGCGTCCAGGCTGAACTTCCTTAGTCATCCGTCATTTACTCCTCTAGGACGGCCTCAGACCAGATTAGTGGTCTTTTCCTCTGTCCTCCTCTTTCCAAGCTAAACCTGTCAGCATTTGTACTCAAAGCTGTGTTCCACTGACTTAAAAATAAATAAATAAACAATAAAAATCGTTCCCGAGAGGTCCGTGAGGTCGTTTCACCCTGAGTCTGAGTTTAAAGGTAATCCACAGGTATATTCCACGAGGTCCTGCGTAGGTCATCTCGAAGTTTGAGGCACCTACATGGCTAGCTGCGGAAGGTCTCCTGTGTTTGTGAGTTGCGCAGTTCCACACGCAGGGGACAATGGGACAGCTAACTGTGTCCTGCTCTGAAGTGGCCCATTTACACGGAGAGAGGCGTGAATGACCTCTCCCGTGTTTACTCGGGTGCAAGCCAGGAGGAGTGAAGCAAGGCTGATATTCCCTCACAGGCCCCGAGTAAATGACAAATGACATTTTCCCTTTGTGATCTTTGGGATTTTTGTTGACTTATTTGGAGGCTTTTGTTGGATCCCAAGAAATGGCCTGTGGCTGAAGCCTATTCTCCCGATTTCCACGCTCCATCTGTGGAATCCATCAACGGGGCATTTACCCTCATTCAGAGCTCTGACACCTGCCTGGCAGGGAGCAGCAGACACAAAGAAAGCCGGGGCGGATGAGAAAAGGGAGGTTGGTTGGTTTTTTGTGGGGTTTTTTTTCCAGAGGAGGGGGGTGGGTTGAAATGGATGCACAGTAGGGGTTAATCCAATCCAGTTGAGAGACTTCAGCACCTGGAAGCTTCTCTTCCACATTAATTTACAGGCTGAGAAGTGACCGGTGACACTGTTTCTCTGTGGCTTAAAGTTGTATATATGTCGAGAACAGAAAAGAGATACACGCTGACAGGAACAAGCCCAAGTGTTACAACCAAATCCTCAGGTAGATGAGCGAGTCTGTGCAGCAGAACAATCTATGAAGTAATCAGCTGAACGTCCCAGAATTCCTAGCCCAGAACTCGGATTTCAGTGATTGTTATTCTGCTAGTTGATAAAGTAGGAAATATGAATTATAACCACATCAGTGGTCCTTCTGGGGGTGGAAAGTCTTGTTTTGTTTTTATTGCCTCTACATTTGCTTATGAAAATGTGATTGCACAACAATCTTTAGCAAATGCCATAAAGCAGGGAGGGGGAAGAGAATGTATGGCAAGGAAATTCTGGGCTTTCTCTCGAAAGGTGCTTTTAAGAACACTAAACCGAATGAAGGCCCTCCAGCCAGTTACGGACTCCAGTCCCTGCCCAGCAGTCCCCACTGGGGGCAGGAGAAATGCAACGCTATTCCCCTCCCCTCGACCCAAGCCCTTCCCTCAGAAACCGCCTTCTCACAGCACGGGGTCATTAGAAGGAAAATAAGCTCCTGCCAGGTTGGTGCTAATCAAAATAGCACAAATAAACCCTGACACTCAACAACTCCCCGAGTGCCTGCTGCCCTGGGAGGGAGTACAGATTGGTTATGAATATGCCCGGCCGCAGGGCCAGCCCGCCAAGGCCCGCCCGGCGCTCCTGGTCCAGGAGCGATTGAAATGCACAACGCGGACCGCTGGTGTTTATTTCAGATAAGCGCGGCCAAGCGGAGGCGGGCAGGACCCCGGGCTGCCTCCCAGGCCCCCAATACCCCCAAATCCTGAGGTTCCCATAACAGACCTTGAGGTGGGCGCGGGATTTCTATCCACGTTATATTGGAAGCCTTTCTCTAACAGCCATCGTCTTACTATCTGTCACTGAAAAGGCCTCCTCTGTAACAACAAAGCTAAAAGTAAAAAAAATAAAATAAAATAAAACAACACGTATTTCTCCTTCGTCCTCCATGGCAGCTCTGCGAGTGATTATTTTTTTTGTAGCAGCATTCACTGGTCTGTTTACCTAAAAACAATCTGTGCCCTTTCACTTTCCCCTGACACAGCAAGGTTTTGCTTAAGGAGCCACAGAAGCCCAAGCAAACTCTGTCAGCACCTCCTTCCGAAGCTTTCACATCGAAGGGGGAATGGTGCTGGCTCTGGGACCCTGACACTGACCCACATTAACCCAGCGGCCTCCGAAACCCTTTATGTTGAGGCTTCCTTTGCAACAAGCATTCCTTTTACCCTGTGACTCTCTCTCCTGGAGTAACGCTGAAGTCCCACTTCCTTACCCCACCCCTGCAAATAATTTCTACGTGCAAGTTTTTCGAAAGAGCTTCTTTAAACTCCATGGTAACCGCCACCAGAGCATTTCAAAGAGAAAAAGAGAGGAAACCCCCAAGAAAATGTGTTGCTATTCAATTAGGGAAACTGATTAGTTCACTAATTAATCAGCTAACAGCTTTCTAAGAATAGTCTCCCATGATAAGAACTTTCTCCCCTCAAGAGCTTAAAAGTCAGTCATAATTAAAGTGAGGAAGGAAGGTCCCCAGGTCGCTGAGAGCTGTAAGCCGGGTTCTGGTTTCTCGGGGTGGGATTGTCTTGCACGGGGCAGAGAAAGGTAATTTGCACAGTGAAGGGGAACAGGAAAACAGTAGTTCTCCTGAAAGGAAAAGGGCCAAGTGACTTTTATTTACAATTGCCAAGAGAGAGGCTATTATTGACCATATGCGCCACAATTGCCCCTCTTATCTCGGGCTGGCCATCATGTCCTCTGGGAGCTGTTAATGAACTGGGTAATTGAGCTGCTGACATGTGTTACCAAAACAAAACAATGGGAAGAAGAGACAAATGAACATTTTATTTGCCAATCAGAGTAGGTTCGGCTTTTCACGGAGCCTCGGCTAAGTAACTGACTGAATACATAAAGCAGTGCATTGAAAGCAAGCAGATGCAGACACAATAATAGTTAACTGACAGCTTATGGCCCATCTGTGCTTAACATTTTGTTAAAGAAATTACTTGACTTGCTAAGGAGACAAATCATACAGCTGCCCCAAGCGCTGCGTTATAAGACATAAATCGTTCGCCAAACTGTTTCATTCTTAAAATGACAATGCTTATTAACAGTTATGTCGGGACATTTTGTGAGCACAGCTTGACACAGTTATTACTTACTAAAAACATGGCAATTCATAGATATTCGATGGAATTGAGTTGGGGGGGGGATCAACACAGTGCAAACAGTTTGAAAGAGCAATAGGCATTTTTAATTGCTCATGATTCAATATGTGTTTCTAAGATGTTAGGAATGGGGAGGGATGATGAAATAAAACAGAAGATCCTATTCCATGTAGTAATTATGGACCTTCTTCCATTTTTACCATATTTCTTCAGAACTGCAGGTTATTAGAAATGCTCTCATCAGGGCTGAACTCATTCATTTCCTCAAGGCTATCAGAAGAAAAACTAAGTAGTTTAAGAAATAATCATATCTGGCCACTTCGCTTTCCCAAACATACTCACCTTCCTATTTTGGAAAAATATTTATTTAATAAGGAAAGAAAACCCATGTTGCCAAAGACTACCTTTATGAAGAGATTTAGCTTCTGTTTTTGTTACTGCATCTGAATTAAAACCACACTTTTTTGATGTATGTGTGCTTCATCCACTGCAAACAACTTATCTCTGAAAATTTTTCTGTGGAAACTGGTTAACCAGAGGCAGAACACAGCTCTCTCAGAGCCCATCTTGTGATGGTCCCTTTTACATGCTGGGCAAAATTAAGTCAATAGTAGTAATGGCGATATAAGAAACCCAACCCCGCCTTAAGTACCTTTTCTTTCATCTTTACCAAAACCCTATCTGGAGCGGTCTTGTTGCCCCCATCTTACAGATGAGAAAAAAAAATGAGGCCCAAATGAGAACTCAGAGAGGCTACCCAAATACAAGATCGAATATATCGAACATGCCATCTTATAGACATTCATTTGAGGAACAGGATTGACATGGGTTGGAAGAAAAACAGTGACCAATATTGTCATATCTTTTTCTTCCTGATCTACAGTGCCAGGACTCAGATGTCACAGCCAAGCCTGTAAATCAGTTGTAAAAACATGACTGTAAAGGTGGTTGGTGAATGTGAAAATTATGTTACCTACAGTTACTAAGAACGAATTCTGGCTATGAAACCTAAGCCTTAGCTGTGTTTGTCGAGCTTTAAGTGCGACACAATTAGACTCGTGACACAATTGCCACAGACAAAGAACCACCCTGCCTTCAACTTTACTTTCCACTATCGAATGTTTCGCTATTGTGTGCATCAGTCATTTTTAAAGCCAACGAGTAAACCAAGGCTCAATACATGAAAGAAGTAACAAGTTACACAGAGAGCCTCTCAGGGGTGGAAAACAAAAGAATGCTTTTGCCACCCTTGCTAAGACAAGACTACCCAATACACACAAAACCTAAAGCTCTATCCACAATTACACTTTGCCAGGATTAGCATGACTGGAGATGTTTGGGAAATAGAAGGCAGATTTAAGAAGAAAGTTAAATACTACCCTTTTTGTGCCAGAAACCTACGTAAGGAGGTAAAAAGATACATGATTAAGAGACCTGAACTACCAGAGCAAAGTATTTACAATATGGCAGATCATCTGGAAAAAACAGCCGTAACCCAAAGAAAGCAGGTGGGGTTGTCCCAAATCTTTCATCTTTCAGTAAACAAATTTTCAGTCCCAAAGGTGTGGGTGATATTGCCCTTGGTGCCATGGATGCAACTATGAATACGATACGGAGCTTAAATTCGGGAAGTAAAACTCAAATCACCTAACTCCCACTCCAGTGCTCTTTCCACTGAAGCAAAGGACCATATCCATCTATATGGAAGATAATCCGGCCATGCCCTGCAGCAACAGAGAGATTAAATAGCCTCTCAAGGCTGAGAAACCTAGATACATTATTTACTAACAGAGCCACAGATCCTGTGAGCCTGTGATCTCTAATATAGAGATCAAATTAATACAGAATTGCTTTAACTGACACCTCCCCCATGGCATTTCAAGACTGTTCTTTGCTTTCCGTGTTCTGTTGGGTTCCATAAGGAAGAAAAGGGGCAGAGCAGAGAGTTTGTTTTGAAAATCCAAATCTTATCTGTCTCAATTATTGCTTGTTGGGAGATATAGAAAGAGGTAATCACTGAACATACATGAAAGAGAAAACTCTCCCTGGAGGCAACAGAGAAGGCTGAGCTTAACTCTCACTGGCAAAGGAATTAGTAGCAACATCAAGGTCAAGGCCATCATCAGAAGTCATTCACAGGATACCTACTGTGTGAGAAGTGCTTTTCTAGAGGCTGGGAGGGAAAAGGTAATAAAGAAGAGAGTGTGGTTTCTCCCCTTCGTCCTGCAAAGGTATGAGGCTCTGGTCCAGGAGGTTGGCTTTCTGATTACTGTCATATCTCACCAGAGGATTCTGGGAGTAATTGGCAAACCAGTCAAGATGACTAATCAGATGATATAAATGATTTATCACCATCCTTAGATAGGGGCAGCTGCTTTCTGAAATTGTGTGGGTTTTTTTTTTCTCTTTGTGCCTAAGCGACAGTCACCATTGAACTGAGAAGAGGTGATACCAGAGGTTTGGGCAAATGAAGTTGTATGTCATGGTGGAGACCGCTAGCTTGGAAACAGGTGGATCTACTCCAAATACCCCCTGTCCACTTCCTCTCTGATTGGGGCAAGATGTCTACCCCTCTCAACCACTTTGTCATTAGTAAAATTTTCTTTAAAACATCTGCTTCAAAGGCTGGTTTTACGGAAAGGAGATAATTTGGAAAGCACAGAATGTATCCCAACCCAGAATGTATCCTCAGCAAAGGTAGTCCCCTCTATTTACATATCATCCAACCCTATCAGGCATAAAGGAATAGCGTGAAAAAATGTTCCATATATTCTAAGTCTAAGAGAAGAAAATGATCACCAAAGCTTTAAAGATGTTTGTAGAAGCTCCCAAATTTGTGAAATAAGGGCATCGTCCAATTTCCCATCTGCCTCTTCTTCTGACAATCCTGCCCATAATCAGCCAGTAGAAACATATTCACTTACAAAGGATATTCAGCTTTTGTTTCTTATCAATTTCCTTAAAAATCAAAAATATAGGCCAAGGTCCTCTACTCCTCCTGGCCCAGACACATGTCAGTGCTGTGGGATCAATGATTAAGTAAATAAATTCTGAGCTCCCAAATACCTCAGAGCCTGGATAAGAAGGCTGAGCTTAACAAAATCAGGCAACAAGCCTAAAAGAAATTCAGAATACTTGGCCTCTCCTTTATGCCAGCATTCACTTTGGTTTCCTTGGGGAAGAACTTTGAATATGTTTGCTTGGAGGCAAATTCTTATCTTCTTTTATGTCTACTGATATGTATCAATATAGACAAAATGAAGTACGGTTTTGAGCAATTCCCTATCTGATCACTTTGTTTAGTGTCAGCAGCCAATGAGGATATACCAGGGACCCAACTCAAGAAAAAAATATCAAGAATTTCTTCAGTAGCAGGATTCTGCATGAATTATGCAGCCTTGCTTCTTCCAATTTGCTAACATATACCTGTGGAAACATTTCAGTGTGCAAATATAAGCATTTGCTCATCTCTATATATGAGGACCCAAGATAAGTGACATATATTCTCATTGCAGTCCCATAACACAGAAATATAATTCATTCAAACGAGCATCGAAGCTACTCTCATACAGCTTTCTCTGTATTCTCACAATAAATAAGCCACTGTTTTAAGAAAGTTTGTCAAAGGCCTGAGATATCAGAGGTAGTTGCTCTTACTGATTATTCCTCCCAAATCCTCATCCATTTCTAACCAGGCTGCCACTAAGAAAGAGGGGCCCTTCAAATGCTTTCTTCTTCTTGATAGAAGAAGCCAGAGCAGGATCAATGTGTGAATGTCTGAGCATAAGACTGTGTGTAGAGAGGTTACTGGAGAAGAAAACCAACAGAAGAAAACCAAGTGAAGTGTGTGTAATTGCAGGAGGTAAAATTAGAAATATATTGCTGCTTAAAATATTTTTCCACTACTTGCTATTGATGTTCATGTTTTGTGTTAAATGTGCTGCTTAGCATAGAATTTTAAAAGCTGGAAATCATCTTAAAAAATCATCAAACCACACTTGACCTTACAGATTAAAAAATAATAATAACAGAGTTTCAAATGGATAAAATGATATCTCTATCATCACCTGGCTTGCTGGGGGCAGAGCTAAATTTCAAGCCTAGATCTTCAAATTCTGAATTTTGGTTCTTTGCTCTTTATCACACTATCAATTTGCTTGAATTTTGAATTTTCTGTGGATCTGTGGGTGAACCGACTTCTATTTTCCAATCAGCTATGGTAGCTGGAGTTCTCCTTCCACTGATAGACCCACCGAATCACAAAATTATTTAAGCAACTTGGACTCAAGATCGAGCCCAGAGGAAAAACACAAATAAATGTTTAGCATCTCAATCACTCTATGTACATCTAACTATGATATGATGCTGTTTTTGTTTTTGACCTTTAAAATTATTTACTTCATTATATATTTAAAACAACTCTGTGAGACATTGTTGTTCTTGTTTTTAAAATGAAGTTGACACTCGAATATTTAAAAGGACTTGCCCACAGTCTCTGTGAGCCAATTACGTGTCAGAGTTAAGTAGTTAACCACCAGTCTTCACTCTAAAAATTCATAAAATTTTTTCTTAATATCATTCACAAGTTTCTTCACTCAAGTAGCATGGATATTCAAATACTGATTACTAGTAAGCAATATTTACAAGAAATAATAATTAACATATCTCTGAGTAAATCAGCTTTAAGATGTAGAAACAACTAATGTGCAGTTGACCATGTAAACAAAAACCTGCTAAGAGTTCACCATGTGGAATTTTTTTAATATATATATTTTTATTGATTTCAGAGGGAAAGGGAGAGAGAGATAGAAACATCAATGATGAGAATCACCGATCAGCTGCCTCCTGCACGCCCCCCACTGAGGATCGAGCCCACAACCCAGGCATATGCCCTTGACCAAAATCGAACCCAGGACCCCTCGTCCGCAGGCCAACGCTCTATCCACTGAGCCAAACCAGGTAGGGCTACCATGTGGAATTTTCATTGGGCTGGAACAAATCTCCTTCCCAGAATCCCATGTGCTTGCCAAAATGGACAAAGGATTGGTCATATCGTAACTCTGGCATCCTAACTCACTGTCTGTTCTACTTAGCATGCCCTATGTGCCCATCCTTATACAATACCATGCCTAGGTCTCAAATCCAGTTGCACAAAACCTTCCCTGAATCTCCCAGGCATAAATAGTCCCCTTTCTCTGTACTGTAGGAGCGCTTCATATTTTTCATTCACTCAGCATTTTCCCTCTTAATTGAACTATTGACTAAACTTTCAGGTCAACTCTTTTGCTACAACACCTATTTCTCTGATTGAGCGCTTCCTTGAATTTATATAAGTATAGTTGTGTGTCCCAGTGTTACTTTTTCATTTAAAGGGTCAAACAGTCAGAGGTCAGCAAAGCCACTAGTAAGTTCATACAGACAAATCTAACAAACGCAAACACTGCCTACTGAGAGCAGGTTTTGAGGGGACTTGGTTCTCTGCTTGCCAGTTGAGTAGTTTTGCAAGCAAAAAATTAGAGGCCATTCTAAGAGAAATGGCTTTGTGTGTCAAAGTTTATCATTACTCCTGTGATGTTGAAGAATTCAGAAAAGAAGAGAAATTGACTGATGGTGTCATGGCTTTATCACAAAATAAGGGAAGAATAATTGAGAGGAGCATGGAGACCATTCTACCTCAATTTTTCAGAGGATTCCAGTTTGGGAGGCATCTATAGGCAATAGATAAAGAGACCCTTTCTTGGCTTCAGTAGTTACTAATGAGAGAAAATACATGAAAGTGTTTAGTAAAGTATAACATTCACATAACATACATGTTTTTATCATCATCATCATATTGTAGTTATTTTTATAGCAGATAATTGAACACTAATTGAATAAACTTTATTGAACAATATTAAATTAAAGAGGAATTCTATTAAGCCTTTCACTTTCTACAGAAAATAAAAATATGTGTTTGAGGTTCTTCTCTGATAAACTAAAGACACTTGCCCCTCTTTTTCTCAAACTTCCTGATTTTCTTTGCATACAGAAAGACCATACAGAACCATTCCACTCTCAGCTTTACACCCTTTCCCTGAGAAAAATCTGTCCTTTTCACAATTTCTTCTTCAGTCTTAGGCCTTCAGGAAGATTTACTCTCAGCTTCCAGAACTGTACACATCTATTAACAAAGATGTGTTTCTTCTCCACTTCCAAAAAGGTCTGAGTAAGTCCCAGCCTGAAAATACAGAGCCAGAAGCAAATCCATGTTCTGTGGGACCTGAAGCTTTTACAGTCTAGAGGGAGTAAGTACTTAAAAAAAAAAGACCCACAAAACTGGCTTACTTTTGCATATTTTACCCAAACACATGACCATGTGACATACTGTTGGGGTCCTTAGCAGGGATTTGGAAGGAGTCCTTTCTGGTGAGCACTCTGAGGTTACCTTCACTGTGAATCCTCTTTCTGCTCATGAACCTCTGGTAGAACCAGGGTCCCTAAGTGCAATGCACAAGAAGAGGACACTCTCTATATTCACCTTCCCTGCCATGAAGACAATGTAAACATCCCTGAACAACAGCAATGACATCCCATTCTACCCCCAAATAGCAGGAACAGACAAGTCAACCAATACTCATGATTATAAATTCCCTAGAGTCTTTCATGGGGCTATGGGGTTTCTTCCCCAGTTCCACTGAACTCAGTCCTCAGAGGCAGCCACTTCCTCAGTCTCTGAGTAAAATCCCCTCATATAAATTATAATAATGGAGACATACAGGTCATGAATAGTTCAAAGAACTTCATGATAAATATGGAAAGCCATTTTTTTGTTTGTTTGTTTTTCTAACCTTCAAGGAATACCTTGGGAACCTGGGACATGTGTGGTGATACTCTCATGAAATTACCACCATGAGTATGATTTCCTCCACAAGCGTATTCCTTACATTCATTAGGCCTCAAAAAGAATGTAATTGAAACAACTTGTGAAATCCTGTTTTAAATATGATTTTTTTTTCTACAATGATTATGTATTATATTTATAAAAATTGAGAAGTACCCCCAAACAAGCTTGGGTACTTTTATGGGCATTTGCAAACAACCTTCAGTCAAGTTAACATTTTAGCCAGCATGTGAAATCTTTTTGTACCTAAAAGATGCACCCTTCGTAACTTGAAAAAAAAAATCAGAGTAATAATCATGAACACCATTAAATGTTCATGCATGTTAATTAACTTTGTAACATCTTACATAGAAAATATTTGCATCACAGAAACTTGGGGGGGAAAGTGTTATAAAAAGGGGACTTGCACTACACTTAGACCAGATAAAATTGAAGTGGAAGAAATGGGGTAATTACAATGTTGCAAGAAAAAAAATAATTCTTTTGTTTAAATTCATGCAAAAGGCATTACAGTTTCATTTGACAAAATATTTCCTTGCATTTATTCTTTACTTGTATCTGAAAAGTGGCTTTATTCTCATCTGATATCTTTTAAATTCTGAATATGACATAGGGTCTCACACAGTTTTACCCCAAATGACTCATTTGGGACTAAATTTCTTTATATTTCTTCATATGTTTCAATTATCTCAGCAGTTCTAACACATTATCATTTAAGAAATATTTATTAAACATGAAATTTTGAACTGACTTTGCCAAGACTCCACAAAATTGAAAATACACATTTGCTTTTAAAGGACCACCTACCCCACCACTGTCTTGTAGAAGTGTTCCAATGTGTGGGTCTAGTTCATCTCGGGTGGATGCGAAAGGTAATCAACACACCTTCACATATTTGGCTGCATAACCAGCAGTTGCCAACAGAATTCTAACAACAGAATCACCACAAACATAGCATAATGCTAGAAAATACAATAATACTTCCAAATTAAAGATATGAAGGTCTGTACCAGAGTCAGCTAAATACTACCCACTGTCTGTCTTTGCATGTCCTGTGACCTAAGAATGGTTTCTACATTTTTAAATAGTTGAAAAAAAACATTTTTTAAAAAGAATAACATTGCCCAAATCGGTTTGGCTCAGTGGATAGAGCGTCGGCCTGCGGACTGAAAGGTCCCAGGTTCGATTCCGGTCAAGGGCATGTACCTTGGTTGCCAGCACATCCCCAATAGGGGGTGTGCAGGAGGCAGCTGAATCGTTTCTCTCTCATCGATGTTTCTAACTCTCTAACCCTCCCTCCCTTCCTCTCTGTAAAAAATCAATAAAATATATTTTTAAAAAATAATAAAATAAAAAAATAAAAAATAAAAAGAATAACATCAACACATGAAAACTAAAATAAAATTTATTGGAACATAGTCATGCCCATTCATTTATGTATTTTATGGCTAGGTGCTACAAAGGCAAGTTGAGTAAAACCAAACATTTTCACTGCATAGCCCTTTACAGAAAAAAAAACTTTTCCTGGTCTATAGAACAGCCACCATTTTATGGCTACTTGTTATGCACCACATACTTCATCAAGCATCTCTACCTGCTCTCATTCATCTAATTTTCAAATTAACACTATATTATCCCCATTTTACAGATGAAAAACTGAGGCACAGAGAGTTACATAGCTAGTATGGAGTGGAGGTAGATTTTGCATAATATCTTTCTCTTGTTAAAATTCGTGTTTATGAATTCCAGATTTCGTAAACCCCACATTTCCAAAGCCCATCACAACTATCCTCATTCGAGGGCAGGCAAAACTCTCATTTTTCCATAGCATGATGCAAGTCCCAACCCCTGTGCAGTGTGATGGAGGGATGCCTCGTCCTGTCTCTGCTGCAGTCATTGCCCCATGTCAAGGCCGTGAAGAAAGCCAGAGTTATGGGGGATTTTTCCCATGAGGGCCCACATCTATGTGATACTACTCAACTACATACAATAGGCGCCAAGTGTAAGTCATGGATTAATTACACCCCAGTACCAAGCTACTGCTCAGTCCACAAGGAGATAGAGAACCAGGACACTCTTTTAATTGGATAACAGTTTTCCAGGAGGCCTGAAGACTTCCTGCTGTGGTTGTGTTAGCTTAATATTGACCCTTGCTTTGATTTCAGATTCTTGAATTGTCTTGGATCTCGGTGCCATGAACTCAGTGACCTCTGACATGCACCATTGGCTGCCCCACAGAAATGCTAGAACCAAAGCATCATCTAGCCCCCAATCCTAGGCCCTGATGCCCCAAACACCTTTCCAATCTTCTTCATCTAAATGGCCACCACCATGGCAGCAAATTTACCTATTTGGAAAACAAGGAAGCTAGAAACAGGACAAAATAAAGAACTGATATTCCATTCCCAGGATTTTCTTCTCAACCCAGACATTCAGTTAGGCAAGTTACCTAAACTGTATGGCTCTCAGATTCCCCATCAGTAAAGAAGTAATAATAATCCACAGGTGATTGTGAGGAACAAATTCACCGGGTGTGAACAGACTTTAGAGAATGTGGACTAGAAATATAAAATGAAAATAAATATAGTGGTGAATTATAAAATGTATATCCTGGTTTGACATTAGTATGATAACTTTCTCAAATGCTAAAGGCATTTTGGGGTGTGAATCAGGATCCAAAACTTCATGCTAAGCAAGACCCTGTCTATATGAATAAACCCTACATGGCACACCACCAGAAACAGCAGTAAAACAGTTGTCAAAGGTATCTCTACAGTCCAGGTTACAGAGTATATAACCTACACCATACATATGTTTAGGTATATGTTTTTTTTCCTGGCGGGGGGTGGGGTGGAGATTGAAGCTTATAATGACCTCATCACAAAATGTGTCTTTAATTTTACATTCATTTATTCACCAAATGCTTATTTAGTGCCCACACTATGTCCAGTTCTGTACAAAGCAGAATATTCAAACAGGTGAACAGAACAGAGTTCAGTCTAGCAAATATCTAATTTTTTAAAAAAAAAAAATCTGACATCCAATCTCTAAGAAACACCAATTGCAAATGTTTTTTTTAATGGAGCGTTTCACTTTAAGTTTTCAGTCAGACATGGTAGATGGTCAACCAGATAACAGTTGGATTTCTAATCCCATTTTGTGTTCAGTGGCTATGTTATTTGCCTGCGGGAGAGGGGGAGTAGCTGTAACAGTCTTTTTATTTTTTTCACCTTACATCCTGTCAGTCTTTTCTTGCCTATACTTAGGTTGGTTTTGTTGTACTGAAATACGCATGTCTCTTCTCACATGATTCTTCCTGCAGTACTGTCCAATGCTTCAGACATACCAGGTTAGCCTGAAGGACTGAGATTCAGGGTCTCTTAGATGTCCAGAAAGGCCTTTGGAAATCTGGGTTTCCCAGAATCTCTGAGTATTATTTTATCACAAAGGCATCTCTGAGATCCATCTCTGGGTCTACCCCTAAACTGATGTTTCCATCAAATACCATGGATGCAAGAGAGTTCTGTGGCTGGCTAAGACCACTCAAAGATCTCTTAGAGATCTTATATTCTTACTACTCCACGGAAATAAGTATGTCAAATCTCAGTTAATATAATATGTTTAAGGTTTATTTTATCATAGAATCTCCTATACTTAAGGTTTACTATGAAACTTTCTATTCTCAATTCAGTCAGTTGGGCAAGTTGCAGCATTAATAGAAATAGGGAATTTACAGACATCATTGGGAAAAGAGAGAATGAATAGTCTTCAAAAACATGAGTCATGGGATCTGATCCTAAGACTGAAAATGACTGTGTAATCCCACACTAGGGGTATGTGGTAGAAAATGGCCTCCCTCCTACATATGGTCAAGGTGTCAAGGACATGGGAAGAGGGTATTAGGACTTCCTAAGTGGAGAGTCCCCATTAGGCGATAAAGTTTTAGCATTACTACTCCATGGGGATACCCTCTAGAAACAGCTGCATCATGATCACCTGAGGTGTTTGTATAAAATGATGATTTCTGAGCTCCACCCCCACATCGGCAAAATCAAAAGCACTTGATGTCGATCCCAGAGATATTCTTTTAAGCAAGGAACCCAGAAATGACCTGTAACAATACTAATACCTACCTAGCATTTACCATGTCAGTCAATTTTACATGTACAAGCTTGGGTTCTCTTAAGTGTGACTCCTTGGTTCTGTGAAGTTGGTGAATCACTGGGCTAGATATTGGGATAAGATGCACAGAGTCCAATCCTGGACCTGTCATTTTCCTAGCAGTGTGGCCATTGACAGAGAACTTAACCTCCCCAACCCCAGGGAATTCCTGTGCAAAACAAGGGTGGTAATTCTCACTCTGCATAGTGTTGCAATGATGGAATACATATAAACCTAGTATACAGGCACTAGGACTCCTTGGTGAACTGACAGAGTTCATGCCATCTCACAGTGGTCTTGGAAGTGCATTTGAGGAAATGTCTGCACTTAAGCAGTAATGACACGCCCACTCATTCTCTTTACTTGCAGGTGGGAAGCATACCTTGAGAAAGAGCAACACACTCCATATGGATTGTGCCAGACCCTGACCTTGTAAAGCCTCAGAGCCCATGGATTCTTTTCTTCCTTCTGGGGTTGGGAGTGGGCCAGGATCACTCACATTCCAAGGGGCAAACTGGCTGGCAGGCACATCCTCTCAGGCATTTTCAGAGTTTCCATGAAGCACTGTCTCTGCTCATAGAAAACCATTCTTCCCTCCAACCAGCCCCAGGACAGTGCTCACCATCGCCTGCCATTCCCTTGATCCCAGCTGGACCTCCTCCCGGTAGGATAATGCCATCCCTGCCTCTCCAAGCCCCCTGCAGCCCTTCCTTGATCCCTCCCTGATCTTTCCCTCTTTGGCTTCACTCCCACTGAGACAATCCCCCAGGCACAAAGACCCCCAAACCTCCTCCAGGCCCTCAGCCCTGGAGACAGGGAAACTGCTCTTTGATTTCCCTACTGCAAGGAATTCACTTGCCTTTACTCGTAGCCTGGAAGCTCATTTTCTCATGAATACAAAATTAAATACTGTGCATAACAGCAACATTTAAACTAATAATCTTTAAACTTCCTTTTCCTGAAATCAGAAAGTGATTAGGACGATGGTATTTTTAAAGTTATGCTTCCAGCCGAAACCGGTTTGGCTCAGTGGATAGAGCATCGGCCTGCAGACTGAAAGGTCCCGGGTTCGATTCCGGTCAAGGGCACGTACCTTGGTTGCGGGCACATCCCCAGTAGGAGGTGTGCAGGAGGCAGCTGATCGATGTTTCTCTCTCATCGATGTTTCTAGCTCTCTATCCCTCTCCTCTCTCTTCCTCTCTATAAAAAATTAATAAAATATAAAAAAATAAAATAAAATAAAGTTACGCTTCCACTACACAACCTGTTTTAGGGAGGGTAACCTGACTCCATCAAATTCAGGCATTGAATTTGATGAGCTGGCTCCCCATTTTGAAATGGTACACGGTCCCTGACCGACGTTTCTTCTAATGGACAGATGTGGCCACCCACACTAAGCTCTGGCTCAACATGCATCATTCATGTGGATTCTGCAGGTGTGAGATCCTTTTGTTTATTATTAAGCAAATTGAAGATAGTAAATACAACTAGTAATAGTTATATGCTGTATAATATGCTGGTAAAATCTAGAAAATAGTCCCAAAATGGGCACATGCAGGCAGGCACACCATGCCACAGGTGTAGGTGTAGGGGTGTGTGTGTGTGTGTGTGTGTGTGTGTGTGTGTGTGAAAACTTCCACATAGATATACATTTTAAACTGTCTACACTTCACTTACATTTCTTCAGGTGCCTTTTCTTAATAGGGACATGATACATATTTGTTGAAGAAATGACTCCGCATTTTCTAGCTTTCAGATCTGACCTAATCCCTCACACTCTGTGCCTGACTATTAAAATTTTCACATCATAGTAATTCAGGAAGTATTTTGTTTCCCTTTCCTTTTAACTCATACAGCCAAACATAATTAATATGTTTAACAATACACTTACATGTTTTAATAATCATACTGTTATGTTTTCATAATCACACTATGTTTTAATAATACACTTTTATGTTTAAAACTATGCTAAAACATTTTTTGCCTTTATGGCTACCAGACAAATTAAAACCTCCATACCTTGTAAATTTTCAAAAAATCATTATTTGGAGGTTTTATCAGGCTGATTATGGAGACTCCTGTTCTCAATGACTTCCACTGAGACACTATTTTCTGGACCTTGTTTCAAAAACATCCTTTGTTTTACATGGAGAAAGTAATCGAATTAACTACCTGTCTCGGTTCATCTGATTGAAATGTCCTCCCACAATATTATCCTAAAAAAACAATGAAGACTTGTGAAGACTTGAGGGCTCTTTGCAGAGATCAGCAACCAGGCAGAGCTGCCTGAGGCTCCAGGCTTCTCGAGGCTTGTGGCTGGGCAGGAAATGGCCCCTTTTTGGCCCCTTTTGTGCCCAGCAGCAATCCCTGGCCACCACTGAGTCCCCTGCCTGGCTAGGAGCGTTCCGCTCGGCTCGGCTCGGGGACAGACAGACAGGGACAGAAGGAGCTTTGTAACAGGAAGGACAGCAAACCCTCCTGGGGAAAAGGGAAGGAGAAAAGAGCCTCAAGGAAGAGGAATATTCGAGAGATACCCTTCCATCCTAAAATGGACGCACGTTTCATTTGCTGTTAAATCAAATTAGGACTAATTATATCACACTATCCAACTTTGGGGAGGGAACTATACCACTAGGAATAATAGTATATTTGTCTGACCCTTCCTATGACCTTTGAAGAGGTGTTCGTGTGTCTAAACTCATTTAGCTCATTTGCAAAGTGGGAATAATATTTGCCTCATAGCACTGTTTTGAAGATTACTTAAATGTAATTTATTATTGTTATTCCTCTATATTAATTATGTGAGAACATTTTCCTGATTCTATCCTTAAATAATATTTAATAAACCTCATAGGGTAGTTTTTCTACAAAATGAATAAATACCTTGCCCCAGATTTATTTAAATACAAAGCTTATATTCAGAACCTAAATGACAACCCTCCCCGCCCCCCTTTTTCACTGACCTAGAGATAAACTTTGACCTCTTGTTTGATAATCACACTTTTTCTGAAGGTGCCTTGTTCCTTTGAGGAATGACAGCTTGACCCCGGAATCTGGAAATTGACATGGATCAATACACCTCTTTCCTCCCTCCTTGGCTCATGAGCAAGAACCTTTAACCTTTGGACTTGATTCCTAAACTTTGTATATTGTTTGCAATTAGAGAATATTTGGGACAGATGGAGGATTTTTTTTTTTTAATCTGAGTTATATTGGGTGCTGACTAAAATTCGGTTCTTAAAAAAAAGAAAGTTCTCTTATTGGTAACACTGACTTGTTGGGGGTTTTTCCTCCCCGAGTTTTAATCTCTTGGGGCAAATCTGGAGTTGACTGCATGGCACTGATTTAACACACACTATAGAAACCTCAAACCCTGCGGGGCGCTGGGAAGCGAGCCACTACGCTGGCCTCAGCAGAACTGGAATAAGAAAACTTAATCCTGCACATTTGTACCTCTATGGCTTCCTTTTTAAAATAAGTAATCTTAAAATTTTAATTCTCTAAATTAAATTTATTCTATATTTTACCTCACCTACAGCAGATAAACTCTACTTTCCAAGAGTAGTTTATTGGGAAAGAAAAAACCTACTCTTACTGCTTCTAAATGAACACACATACATACACACACACACACACACATACATTTGGAAGCAAACAAACACAACTTATCCAACAGAACATCATTATCAAACAGCTCATTCTCCACTTCCTGATACATTCTGAGATGGAAATTCCTAATTCCGGGAATCATGTTACATTAAAGGCAGGAATCACATTGCTTCTGCCTGTTTTATATCTAGATCAAAAGGTAAGACGAAAAGGTTGTACAAAGCAAATAAGCATTTTGCAGGTAGTATACGATGTATCAAATGCAAAGACTAGGCCTAGCATTATGCCCATCGACATTTATTAAGAATGTCAACATGAAAAGGGTTTGTAACTTCTAGTCCAAACAGAGAAATTACACTGGGAAATTACATGGTCTGCATTTAGAGAAAGAAAAATGCAAGGGCCCGGAATTTTTGCAAGTTTTTAAAGCCAGAGCTGGTGCTACAGAATTCAGCATTGTTGTCTGTTTTCTTTTTGTTTTAATGGGAAATATTTTTTAAAATCTAACAAGTTTTGCCTTAAAAAATGAAGTTCAGTACTTTGGAGTCATCCTTCCCCTTTCCTCATAGATATAGGGTGGGGATTTGTTTTATCTCAAAGTAAATGCCATTTCAGGTTGGCCTCAAGAGAATGAGCTCTCTTCCTGGTTCTGCTATTTACTACCAGCTCAGTGGCTTGGATCAGTCATTGAACTTCTCTGAGCCTTGCTATCTTCACCTCTGAGATGCGCAATGGCCTCTGCAGCTCAACACAGCATTAAAGTGGCAGATAAAGACTATATGTAAAAGAACATAGAAAAATAAAATACTCTAATTATCTTTGCTGGGCTCTGAGCAGGTAGCTCAGTTGGTTAGAGTGTCGTGCCAATACACCAAGGTTTCAGATTGGATCCCCAGTCAGGGCACATACAAGAAGCAAACAATGAATGCATAAGTGGGACAACAAATATCTCTCTCTCTCTCTCTCTCTCTCTCTCTCTCTCTCTCTCTCTCTCTTTCTCTCCCTGTAAAAATCAATAAATAAAATTTTTTAAAATATATCATTGCTGGATTGTGATAGTTCTACTAAACTATATTTCTATTTAGTACTTAACTAAGAAATAAAATAACTACCTTTCATTTACATATGGCTATATTTCAACACCATAAGGTCTTGGATAAGGAACGAAAAAAGTATTTCTGGCAACACAACATTTAAAAACAATGCTTTTCTTGGAACCTTGGAACCTCTGGAGAATTACCTAGAGCTACCTAGACTATGTATAAATAATTAAAATGAACTCAAGTAGCCACAGACATTCAGCATTACATCCTTCAATGCAGTGTAATCTCAATGCAAAAATCCCAACATTATTTAACTGATAAACTTTAACCTTGGGTAGTCACTACAGTAGGCAGTGCTTAAGGAGTAACCTGCAATAAACAGACTTTATCTAACTCAAAGTTTCCAAAATTAGATCGACAAACTGCAGTATTCTGGCAGGCCCAGTATGCACACAAGCAGCCAAAAAGTCCATGATGGCCGGCTTGAACAGCCTTCCTGAAAAAGCAGGAGTTTCACAGGCAGTCACTGCCAAATTTAGATTCACTGGTTGAATCCATGATTATACTTTAAGCTCATTTTCACAGTGCTCACATTGACTGTGTAAGTGTTAAGTGTTAATTCTATTCTAAATGTTTGAAAATGGGTAGAGAAAAGCATGCTAAATACCTGGCATGCATGTCAATTTGTATAAAACATTAGGACTCCACATTCAAAGTTCACTGGAACTTGGCAATGAAATTCTAGACCAGGAGGAAAAGATACCGAGAAGATTGTTAATATTTTTCTAATCACCCCCTTCTGAGGCAGAGCAGGGGGTGGATTCTTCCTTCACTCAAAGCAGAAAAGGAAAACTAAACTTCCTACCTTCTGATTCCCTCCCTGAGTTCCTAATAGTTTTTAAATCAGGGGCCAGAACATTGGCCTGGAAACCCTGTAATATTGCACATTGGCAAATGTTTTTGAAAGAACCCAAAGGCTTAAAGCTATATAAATTCAATAAATGATACAAAAGCCAAGGGTGGGTTGTCCTGTTCTTCATGAACATACATCAAGTATTTCCTGTATGCCTTCCTTGTTCTCTGAGACTGATTTTGAGTGTTGCGTGACAAATGTGGAAAGCAGGTTAAACATGTGTGGCAAGTCAAAGTTTATCTCTATGTTGACATGACTTGGCCCAACCTCTCTGACAACAGCCATCCACTTCACTAATACTGAGCATTAATACAGAGGAAGTACTTGTAACAGAGTGGCATCCCCAATTGGGTAGATGATTTTATTAATTTTACATGTAATAAAAATAGATTCATTTTCTTGCTCTCTGATTTCCAAAAATCTTTAAACCAAAACAAAACACCTTTCAAAAAATAAACAGTTCCCAGCAGGAATTTTTGTCGTTATAGACAGATATACTCTAAATGTATGTGAAAAAGCATTAGAATAGCTATAAACAATTTTTTAATATATTTTATTGATTTTTTACAGAGAGGAAGGGAGAGGGATAGAGAGTTAGAAACATCGATCAGCTGCCTCTTGCACACCTCCTACTGGGGATGTGCCCACAACCAAGGTACATGCCCTTGACCGGAATTGAACCTGGGACCCTTCAGTCCGCAGGCCGACGCTCTATCCACTGAGCCAAACCAGTTAGGGCACAATAGCTATAAACAATTTTGAAAAAGGTTGGAGAAATGACATTACTGGATTTCAAGAATTACTACAAAACTAAAGAGACTCACAAATATGGCCAGCTGATTTTGACAAAGGTGCAAATGCAATTCAATGGAGCAAGGGTAGTCTTCAACAGATGGTGTTGGAACAACTGGACATCCATATGCAAAAAATAAATTAACCAACACTGCCTTCAACATAAAACCACATGCAGAAATTAACTGAAAATGGATTGATCATAGACATAAATATAAAATTAAAGTCTGTGTTCTACAGGAGAAAATCTTCATGACCAGGGCTAGACAAAAAGTTCCTAAACATGATACTAAAATACACAAGCATAAAATAAAAATTAACAAATTGGACTTCATTGATATCAAAATCTTTTGTTCTGCAAAAGTCACTGTTAGAGGAATAAAAAGACAAGCTAAAGACTGAGAGAAAATATTTGCAAATCATATATCTGACTAAGGGCTGTATTTAGAACATAAAAAGAATTCTCAAACTTCAACAATAAGAAAACAAAATAACTAAAAATGAGCAAAAGAACTGAACAGATACTTCATCCAAAAGGATATTTGGGCCCTAGCCAGTTTTGCTCAGTGGTTAGAGCATTGGCTCACAGACTGAAGAGTCTCAGTTCGATTCCAGTCAAGGGCACATACTTTGGTTGCAGGCTCGGTCCCAGGCCCCAGCCAGGGCACATGTGGGAGGCAACAAATCGATGTGTCTCTCACATCGATGTTTCTCTCTGTGTGTCTCTCCCCATCCCTTTCACTCTCTCTAAAAAATACAATGGGGGAAAAAACACATCCTTGGGTGAGGATAAACAAAAAAAGTATATTTGGATAGTAAATAAGCACATAAAAATGTGTTTAATATCAATGGCCACTAGGAAAATGTGAATTGAATTAAACAATGATTAGATATCACTACACAATCTATTCAGAGCAGCTAAAGTAATAATGCTGACAATACCAAGAACTGACACCAATGCAAAGCATTCCATTGCTGGTGGAATGCAGAATGGCACAGCTATTGTGGAAAAAAAATTAGCAGTTTCTTAAGAGTTAAACAGACAATTAACATATGACGCAGCCTTCCCATCCCCAGATATTTACTCTAGAGAAATAAAAATTTGTGTTTGCACTAAAACCTTTACATAGATATCTGTACCAATTTTATTCATAATGAACAAAATAGCCTAAATGTTCTTCAACAGTGAATGTATAAACTAATTGTGGTACATCCATTCAATAGAATACTCTTCTGCAACAAAAGGGAATAAAATATTGACACATTCAATGACTTGGATGAATTCAAGATAAAGATACTGAATGAAAGAAGCCAGTCTCAAAAAGCTATATTGTATATGATTCAACTTATATGAATGAAACTATATTGATGGAGAACAGATCAGTGGCTGCCAGGAACTAGGGTGGGAGGAGGGTGTGATTTCCAAGGAATAACTCAAGAGATTTTGGGGAGGGATGATGGAATTACAAAGTACTCTGATTGTGATGGTTACATAAATTTATACATGTGTTGTTCCAAAAAACAACAAATACATATACATGCATATTCATAGCAACACTATTCATAATAGCTAGATGGTGAAGACAGCCCAAATGTTCAACAATGAATGAATAAATGAACACTTTACAGTATATTCATATAATGGAATATTATCCTATATAATAAAAGGCCAATATGCAAATTGACTGAACAGCTGAACGACCAGTCGCTATGATGCCCACTGACCACCAGGTGGAAGACACTCAACGCAGGAGCTGCCCCCTGGTGGTCAGTGTGCTCCCACAGGGAGAGCATCGTTCAGCCAGAAACTCTGAGTGGTGGGTTCACAGCTGGCGAGCACAGCGCTAAGGGTGTCCAACTGCCAGCTTAGGCCCACTCCCAGCTTAAACCATCAGTCAGACATCCCCCAAGGGTTCCTGGACTGCAAGAGGGCACAGGCCGGGCTGAGGGACCCCTCCCCCCCAAGTGCATGAATTTCGTGTACGGGGCCTCTAGTTCAGCCATAAAAAGAAATGAAGTCCTGACACTACAATGTGAATGAACCTCTAAAACATCATTCTAAGTGAAAGAAGCTAGTCATAAAAGGTCACATATTTTGTAATTCCATTTATATGAAACTAGAGGCCCTGTGCACAAAATTCATGCATGGGGGGGTGTGTCCCTCAGCCCAGCCTGCACCCTCTGCAATCTGGGACCCCTCAAGGGATGTCTGACTGCCCGTTTAGGCCCAATCCCAGTAGGATCGGGCCTAAACGGGCAGTCGTACATCCCTCTCACAATCCAGGACTGCTGGCTCCCAACTGCTTGCCTTCCTGATTGCCTTCCTGATTGCCCCTAACCGCTTCTGCCTGCCTGCCTGATCACCTCCTAACCACTCCCCCGTCAGCCTGATTGATGCCTAACTGCTCCCCTGCCAGCCTGATTGCCCCTAACTGCCCTCCCCTACAGGCCTGGTCACCCCTAACTGCCCTCCCCTGCAGGCTTGATCGCCCCCAACTGCCCTCCCTTCAAGCCTTGGTCCCTCCCAACTGCCCTCCCCTGCTGGCCTGATAGCCCACAACTGCCCTCCCTTACAGACCTGGTCCCTCCCAACTGCCCTTCCCTTCTGGCCATCTTGTCACGGCCATCTTGTGTCCACATGGGGGCAGCCATCTTTGACCACATGGGGGCAGGCATCTTGTGTGTTGGAGTGGTGGTCAATTTGCATATTATTCTTTTATTAGATAGGATTAGATAGGATAGAGGCCTGGTGCATGGGTGGGGGCCGGCTGGTTTGCCCTGAAGGGTGTCCAGGATCAGAGTGGGGGTTCCCTTGGGGCATGGAGTGGCCTGGGTGAGGGGCCTGTGGTGGTTTGCAGGCCGGCCACGCCCCCTGGCAACCCAAGCGGAGGCCCTGGTATCTGGGGTTTATTTATCTTCTATAATTGAAACTTTGTAGCCTTGAGTGTAGGCCTGGGCTGGCCAGGGTGGCAGGGAAGCTTGGCTTCCTCCATTGCCAGGGAAACCCAAGCCTCCTGCTTGCTGCAGCTCTGTGGCTGCAGCCATCTTGGTTGGGTTAATTTGCATACTTGCTCCTGATTGGCTGGTGGGCGTGGCTTGTGGGTGTGACGGAGGTATGGTCAACTTGCATATTACTGTTTTATTAGATAGGATAACCAGAATAAACCATAGAAACAGAGCACAGATTGGTTCTGAGATGGAGGAATGGGGAGCAGTTGCTTAATGGGCTCAGGGTTTCCTTTTGGGGGTTGATGAAAATGGTTTAGAACTAGATAGAGCTAGTTAGTGGTTGCACTACATCATGAATATGCTAAATGCTACTGAATTTTTCACTTTAAAATTGTTAATTTTATGTTATGATCATTTCAAATGGTTAATTTTGCTATATGATAATTTCAAAAATAAATGTATAGTCACAAACACAAGGAAACTAGAAAAAAGTAATAAGAGTTTGTAACCCCATACTCAGATTACCTCGTTGAATAAGGCATAAAGGAAGAGTTAGAGCTAGGTTCTTACATTCCGGGGGACTTCCCATTTCTGTGCATCAGGCTCTGCTCTTCCCCAAAACTGCTCCTGCAAAACAGTCTCTCAGGGGGCAAGAACTTTTTGTCTCGTTATGAAAAAGAACCCAATGATATAAAATTCATTTTCTTTTCAAACAACACTTATTTAATAACAAATATTAAAGTGACCTACCTATTGTAACAACATGGATGGGCTTTGAGGGCATTATGCTAAGATATGTAAGACACAGAAAGACAAACATGTGTGATCTCACTTACATATGGACTCTGAAAAAGCCAAAACTCCTAGAAATGGAGGCCAGAATGGTGTTACCCAGTAATGGGGATTGGGTGGTGGGGGGTGGGGGGGAAAGGGGGGTATTGGTCAAGGGTACAAATAAGATGAGGAAGTTCTGGGGATCTAACATACAGCATAGTGACTGTAATTAATAATACTATATTATATGCTTGCAAGTTGCTAAGGCAGATCTTCAATAGTCATGCCACAAAAAAGAAATATTATATGACATGATATAGGTGTTAGCTAACATTATGATGGTAATCATTTTGCAATATATAAATGCACCAAATCAACATTTTACAATATATAAGCATATCAAATGAATACATTTTAAACTAACACAATGTTATACATGAATTATATCTCAGTAGAGTTGGGCCAGGAAAGTGTCCTACCTAGCCTTTGAAAATGCGGTTGTGTTTTAGAGTATATTGCTTGTTCATTTTTAACAGAACATAAGAGAGAGGGGGGAAGGTTTATTTTGTCTTTAAAGACTGAGCCATTCTGGCAAAACATATGGCAAGACACCCTGTTGTCTTCAGCTGTTTTCCAATTTCCACAAACACTGTGTGCTCCACTGCTCCATGCCTTGGCCCATGCTGTTCCCTCTGCATATATTGCCTTTCCTCATTAGTCCTCCTTGTGCTGGCCAACTCCTATTCACCCTCTCCACTCAGCTCTGAGACCTTCTCCTCTACGAAGAATCCATGACCAGATGATCTTGCCCTGCATTCCCATAGTGCCCTGGACTTTTAAAAACACATCCACATATTAGATCCACATATCTGCTCATGTGACCACCTTCCCCCCAGACAATAGGCTCCTAGAGAGGAGAGGGTATATCTTATTCATCATGATTCTCTCCAGTAGCTGGCACAGAGTAGCCATTTGATTCAAGTGTAGTTGGCTTGTGTGGACTGATGTGTTTCTCGTAATAGTCTGAATTGATTTCTGAGTAAATTCTAGTCTCTCCTTATTCATATAAGTTCTGTTACCCTTGTTTTACAAAGAATTCCTGTTCCCAAGTCATTCTAAGTGTTGGCAGCTGCCAGTAGCTGACATGGGTTTGGGAGGACCCTCTCTTTTAAAAAGAATATAAATTGACAAATGTAAAATCCAGGTACAAAGTGAATATTTGTTTAGAATGGTAAGGAAATGACAGTAAATTACTGGTACTCCCTTTTATGTGCATCTCTCGAGGCGACTTATTAGGAATACTCACATAGAAACACCTTGATTGCATGCTGGTTTCCTCATCTAGAACATTCTACAGCACTCAGCAAACTCCCAGCATTCTCAGAGGTTTGTGCATATAAAAGCCCTAAATTTAAGCTTTATTAGCTTCCTGGGAAACCCACCTTAGGACCACACCCCACAGATAAGCTTAACAAGGAGAATACCTGGTGCTTATTGAGGGGCACTTGTGCCCCGGTGGATTCTCTCATGTAATTTTTATCCCCATTTTATAAGGTAAATACTATTATTGGTCTCATTTTCACAGGCCTACCAGCTGCACAGGCACTAGGCACACTTTTACTATATGATAATTTAGGAGGAAGATAGGTTCCCTCCTAAATACTTTCTTAATGCCACTTGTCTTCCCAGAAGCTGTGAGACAGTTACACCGTGTGACAGTCACGAGTTCAAGTTGTGGGTTCAGGCAAACCTGGATTCCCAGCCCCGCTCTGCCTTTCACAAGCTGTGTTACTCAGACTCTCCAAACTTCTGTCCTTAACTACAAAATGGGAAGTACATTTAGATTGTTGCTTCGTCGTCATCTCTCTGGCCCTTGAATGGCCTGATTACAAACCCTGATTTGTGGGAACCACCAAAACCATGAGGTCCTAAAGACCAGACAGATTCCAGGGATTCTTCATGTACCTCTAGGAGCAGCTTAGAAGTGGGTTCATTGCATCTTAAACCTATGAAAACATGTGGCATTGAACCTGCATGTACAAGTCTAATAACTACCACTGCTCTGTAATCTAGATCCAGACACTTCAATCCAAATTGACCAAGGTCCAGGCAGAGCAAATGGTAAAACTTATCTTGACTTCAGAACCATAGCCTCACCTAGAGATGGTGCGTGATTCTGATATTTCAAGTAGGTGTGCAAAGTTGAAACAGAAAACATAAAGGAAAACAAACCGTTCTTCATCTGCACTGTTCCCCAGCCTTCACTTCTCGCAACAAACAAGTGAGGTTTATGCAGGAAAGAGAGTAAGAAAAAAGGTGCTGGAAAAGGTAAAAGTTGGTGGAACTTTGCAAATCACCCAGAAGGAGAGGGAAGAGCACAATGAAAAGCAAGCGCCCCCAGTTCTTCCCCCTTCAGTTGCTTTTGATCTGGAAGTCACAGCAATGTGTCAGCATTCTGAGGTCATGGACATTCCCTAAGATTTGCAGACACTGATTGTTGGTCATCCTAAAAAAAGGACCTCAATATGAATGAGCTTTGTATTTTTTAAAACTAAAGTGAAACAATTCTTCAAAATTACCAAGAAAAAAGAAATGTCTTCTTTCTAAAGTTGCATGGTTACTATTGGTGAAAATGTCCTAGCTTGTTCTATTTCTATTGCCTATTTTCCCTTTGTTAACAATTATTATTAAATTACATATATTTTTTTTATTATTTGGGGTATTTTGTGGCACTTTTCTCCCAAGACGCCTAAGGAAGTTTACAAATTCACATAGTGGATTCCTGTTGGTTAAGCAGCTACTGCTCTGTTGACTGTTTCCGTGGCAGAAATGCCTCCTGGCTCCTCAAACATTATCCTGTCATAGCCATCAGCAGGACAGGAGAGAGAATTTATGGATTGACTATACTAACTAGCTGAAGTTCTCAATATGTTTAAAAATTAACTATATAATTTGTTTTTCTAGTTTTGTATACAATTCACCCTAGTGACACCCCCCGCCACCCCCCCCCCAAAAAAATATATCAGGATTTATTTTTTTTTTTTTAAGAAAAGAAAGTTTTCAAGTGCCAGGGTATATGGTTGGTGTGTTAAAAGGCAGAGCAATTGAAGACTAGATTCAATATGGACTTTTTACAAAGGCAGAGACTTTTATATTAATAGCTACATTCTGGAACAGTTTGTCAAAAAGCTGCATAACAGATCCTTCAGATTTATCACTGTTCCTCCAAACAAAACCCATTATGCACAAAAGCGACATCAAAGAAAAAATCTACAACAGCCCATGTTGTGAATAATCTGAACAGAGTCCTCAAGGGCTTCTTTAAGTCCACGGGGTTCTGCTCTGTCGACCTATCTGCAGACATTCACACGGGTGTGTGGGGTTTTCCCCTCTTACCTAATTCCCCTGCCACAGTTGGGAAATCTCTTTTAAATCTGCTCACACTTTCAAAAGAAGTGCTTGGTTGATCTTTTCCTTTTGTTGTTTTTTATAATGACCAATAAAAGTGGAATCCAAAACTCTCAGCCTCCAAAGAGCCCCCCTGTCCCACCTCCTCCCCTCACCCCTCTAGGTAACATCTGTAACTCCCAGCCACCTCCCCCACAAGGCTGTGTCAACAGCCAGGCACAATGGGGACCCGCAAGGAGCCCAGTGGCCGACGTCATTCTGAATCTCCTCCTCTCCAGGGTGCAGAGGGGACTGCTGGCCAAATCCTCCATATTATTCCGAGCACAGCTTTTGCAGGCTAATTTTTCCCCCTAAAAAAGAACTTTCCTAGATGGGTAAACGTGTTTGTCTTTAAGGGTTGTTAAGAAAAATCATGCATATTTCAGCCAGCTCCAGATGAATCGAGTTAAGTGATCCTCCAGCATGCTAATGTTTGAAAATGCCATATTTGTGCCATATTTGGCCCTTTTACTAGGAACTCAACTTCAATGCAGCCCCCGCCCCCTCCTCGACCCTCCTCCTCCTCCTTTATGTATATATGTTGCATAATTACGGAGCAGTGAGTATTTATCACCTTTTCTGGGCAGTAAGCAGAAAGAAATACAATACCATTACTTCCAGTTACTGCCTTTCCCAAGATAATTAGGTAACACAGTGGAGGGAGCCTCCGCAGGCCTAACGCTGTTCAAGTTAAGTGATTGACATGGCTCTGTCTGGCTGCTCTATTAACTGTTTCATTTTGTTGCTATTTGCAGTTTGCTTGGCTAATACTCCGAACAAATACAGACTGTTTCTTTAGCCCCTTTTTTCTCTTTGACCTTCTCCTGCCCATTTTCTTTGACTCACTTCAAACTGCCTTGAAAAGGCCTGTTGAATACACACAGTCCATCAGAGGCCCAGGTTCATCCTTACCCTTGCCCTGAATGCCTCACTTCAAAGATGGGCCGCATTCTTTAATTGCCCTTTGAATTAATATCAAAGGGTCACAATGCGAGTGCCAAAAGAGAAAGGGGCTTTAATGAAGCAAAGAGCTGCCATTCATTTGCAGATAAGCACGTTTTTATGCCTGAATGGTCACCCAGGCTGAAGGCTTCGGAAGGGGAGACAGTCCTGAGAGGACTCTCCCCTAAGTAGTGATTAGTTCAAACAAACAAGAGTAAACAAATTTTTTTTTAAAAAAAAAAGGCTACAGAGACAGCATAAAATAAATAATAGGGCGAAATCTGTGAGCACACCCATCTCTTACACTTCCCTTGAAGAAAAAAAAAAAAGCTGTACTCTATTAGCAAATTCATTCACCATTTCTAATCCCATATTTTAACATTAAAAATCTGAGGACTGAGTTCAACAATGCGCCTGAGATCAAGTATTTTCAGTCTGAAATTTTATGCCATGGGTAACACAGAGGAAAAATGGGATGATTTTAAGATGCAGGGGCAAAATGTAACTGTCACCAAAAAATGTCCCAGTGCTCAAGACATGATCCCTTTTGATGTGAATATTTCTGCTTAAATTACTGATGTGTCACTAACTCTTTGCAGTGCTGAGAATTTAGGTTGAGCCTAAAACTATAAACACATCTCTCTATCTATCTATCCATCTACACATGTAGGCCATATTTTCCATTTCTCCCAGAAAAATCCCTGCTTAGTGGCACTGTCATCATTTGTCCCCTTCTAATACTGTAGCTGAAACCACAGAATGAGTACACCCACAGCACCAGAGGTCAGCATAAGGTAAAAATAGAGCTCAAATCATAAGTGATTACAGAGTGAAATAGTAAGCCATGTTTCCCTTGTTCCTCATCCTGCTTTTGGAGAGGCTGGTGATTAAGAAAGGCTTTCAGTCCTGATGAATTATCATCTTAGCCAGAGCTCAGATAGCATCCCTGCTGCCCAGCTATAAAGTGGATGGTTGGCCACTGGTAGACATAACATTGGGACCATCGCCTGGACCTTTCTTTGGTGGATGCCTTGGTAAACAGAGCTTATGTTACTCTCAGTGATGTCACAAGGAAGGTCCTTGTTCAAGGGTTTCCATCAGTCTCCAAAAGTGAGTTGCCAGTTTTGAATTCGTGCACATAAAATTGCCACCACTGTTTCAAAAGAGAGAAGAAGTTCTGCCTTATCTTTGAAGAAATCAAAAGCATGTTCTCTTTACTGGCCCTATTTTCCATGAGCTTGTCCATCTGGTTCATAGTTGCCAAAACAGAGTGAAAAAAGGGCAGCGAATAAATGTCAGAGAGTCAGCCAGTCTGCATAAATCTCCAAGCCCTTCCAGAGAAAGTCCTTCCTGGCCCTCTGGGCCTTCCAATCTGTGACATGAGCCAACAGGCATCAGAACAATGTGGAAATCAAAAGACTTATTTTGCCTGAATCCAAACCCTTAAAAGCAGTTTCTCTCATACCACTCTGCTACTAGATATGCCCAGTGTGCTGCTTTGCAATAAAGCAATGTTATCCTAGCAACTAGGTCCCATATGTCCTGGATACAGAATTATTTCAGTGTATTTTGCTCTAACCACAGGAAGATCCACTTAATTCTTCTTAATCTGAGAAAGTATTAAGACAAATCGATCAGCTATCCAGTCTTGTTTCAGTGACTACAAAAGCAATGAGCAGATCAAAAGTAAATAATACTTTATATTTGTTGAGAACCTTGAATGTGTTCAGAGCCAGTAAGACATCAGAATTCTCTGAGGGACTGGAGCAAGCATTATCCCCCCACGCAGAGGAATCCAGATCAGCCTGGCTACTGAACTTCCTTTGGTCACACAGCTAATTCGAGAATGGCCTGGGACAAAAAGCAAAGTATTTTGGCTGCCACACCTTTCAAAAACCACACTTGTATCTGGTGCAGAGCTAGATTTGGGCAGTCCAATGTGCTGTGGTTTCTTTACCAAAATCCACAAGTGAAATAAACTTCAAGGCACTGCAATTCCAGCTCAATGAGCCACAAGAAAAGTGTCTGGACCAAATGCTCCAATGCTTCCCCGGAAGCGGCCGTCATATGAATACAGCCATTGAGAAACACCATTCAAACACAGCAATAACCTGATGCTGACCACAGTGATTATATCTTGCATTTGTCTAGGGCTTTACACTTCCAAAAGTGCTTCTCACACCCACTGTCTGATGGAATAATATGATGCTTTGAGGTGAGAAAATTTTTTTCATTCTAATTTCAAGTGCCAAGGAATAAGGTAATGTACCTCGATGTCAGGTGAAGCAATGTGAAGTGTTAAAATCTAAACAGCCTGGCCTTGGCCTAGTACAGCCTTGGGCAAACTACGGCCCGCGGGCCGGATCCGGCTGTTCTATCCAGTTCTCTTGCTCTCCCCTCCGCTCCTTTACTTTGAATTTATATTAGTTCACACAAACACTCCATCCATGCTTTTGTTCCGGCCCTCCGGTCCAGTTTAAGAACCCATTGTGGCCATCGAGTCAAAAAGTTTACCCACCCCTGGCCTAGTAGCTCAGTTGGTTGGAGTGTCATCCGATACACCAAGGTTGTGGGTTCAATTCCCAGTCAGGGCACATGAATGCATAAATAAGTGAACAACAAATTGATCTCTCTCTCTCTCTCTCTCTCTCTCAAAAAAAAAAAAATCAAATTAATAAAAAAGACCTGAAGAAGTGATTTTTTTAAAACATAATAAAATACAATAAAATCTAAACAGCCTAGCCACTGAAGCTACCCAAGCAATAGGTTTCTTATTTCCTATGTAACACTCAATAGAACTAAGGGGCATTTGATATGCAAATAAAATTTATATCCCCGAGGGACAAATCCTTTGGGAGAGCATTCTTTTCTCCAGCCACCGTCCAATTCACAACACGAAAAAAAGGTGCTCTGAAATTCAGGTCTATGGGAAAGACCCCTCTGGGAAGCTCAGTCTGCAAGCTGCAAAAAACGCGACAAGAAAAGGTGTTCCAGCCTCACAAACAGCTGTTTAGGCTGAAGTGGAAGCCTTGTCCAGATGCCAGAGGATCTCGCTGCAACGTGCAGGCTTTCACTTTCTCTGTGTCACCACGTCATAACCACCAAGCTGCTGGCGTCGCATGCAACCTCCTACCAGACAACATGGACCTGGAGTCTGAGATTCAGCTCCAGGAAACACTGCATAGTTGCCTCCACTGGTACCCCAGTGAGGAGTCAGAAGCCACTTGGAAGAAGCTCTCGCCTTCGATGGAGAAAAGGCAGAGCGGGCTGTCCTGAAATCTGTAGACTCACAAAACTTGTATTAGCTTGCCTTTGTAAAATAAACATAAGGCAGCCTCTTCGGAGCTTGCCGCCACTTCTCGCAAGAACCAGCCCGGAGTAAGTGTATGTCAACTGAAGAGGCTTAAAGGGGAAGAAAATGTGATCTAAACCAACCTCTAGGAGCAGACATCCTGCTGCAGGCTCCAACGGGAAACATTTGTTATGAAGAAATAAGAATTTGCATAATTTGGGGGAAGACTTTGTTTTCAAAGTAATTCTCTTTTTCACCTGCTTAGGTCTTTGCCCGTGTATGGCTTTGGTTAAGTTTTGTTGATGGAGGCTCATGTTTAACCAACTGTTTTTAATTTACAAATTAAACTTGTCAGAAGTAGAAATCCTTCCCTTGGAACTCTTCCAATATGTCAAGAATTAATTCTAATGAAAACGGCATTGCCTAAATGCAGGCTGGCCAGTCACTTATTTTATTTACACAAAGTCCTTCTCAGTTTCTTTGATAAAAGCAGCTAAATCTTTTTCCTCTTTCATGTTTTGTCAGCACTTGATTCCTTTTGTCCCTTGGCTATTTGCCTAGCTGTGGACAATAAGGCAGGAAGAATAGAAGCAGATTGTTGGAATGGCCCTCAATAAACCTAATTATGACATGTTGACTGCCCTCACCATGACACAGTCAAGGGACCCAGGCTTATTCAATTACCCTTGCCAGGTTTCTCTTTCAGACCTAAAGTTATCCTTTGACTGTTTGTATTTCTGAACAGTATTCATGTTCATTGTGAAAGAAAATCCCCTGGACTTTGAGGGTTTTTTAAGTTGATGCTGTTATTGTAGCTAATTTTTATTAACTGAATGATAACATGATAAAGAAATAGACTTTTGTTATGTAATAAGAACAAATCAGTGTGTGCTTAAAGTTACACCTCTCCTTCCTTTCTCTCCCAGCCAGTCTGGCAGGACATGTAACCTGAATTAATAAACAAAATAATTTCTTCAACCTTACATGTCCCTTACAACACCATACTGAGTCTAGCTCCACCGACAGGAATGCCGCTTCACTACTGTGATTCTCCTTAACTTTAAAAAGAATCATCATCACAGGATTTGGGGGGGGGGGGGGGGGGTGTGTGTGTGTGTGTGTGTGTGAGTGTGTGTGTGTGTGTGTGTGTGTGTGTGTGTGTGTTAGCCACCAAGAAGGTTCTTTGCCGCATTAACAACAGCGAACATAAGTTCATTGGTACCTTTCCGCCAACAGCTATTTCTTCAGCTGCTTGAGACCGACAGGATGAACCGTATGTAATTAAAACTCTGGCTGCTGGTTGGAGGAGCCCTTTCCTCCTCAAACAGATTGTTCAAAGATCACGCCCGTGGTTGCCGCAAAGCCAGTGTATAAAAGCTGTGTGTCAAGTGAACAAAAGAGTGGAAAAATGAAGGAATGCCAAAAATCAGCTCCTGATCCATCCCAGCTTTTAAGTCAACTAGGTCCGATAGAATTAATATTCAGTTGTGTTTTAAGCTGCACAGAGCTTAGCGGGGACAATTGTTTTGTAAGTTTCAGCATCTCTGGGTATTTTTCTTTTCCTTTTTCTTTTTTTTTTTTTTCCTGTTGAGAAACTCATTGTTTCCTTTGGGTAATTTGACAGTTCTTGGGACTATAATAGAATAAAATTCCAACTACAGTGTAACAAAGTGGGTGCTGTAATTTTTTAAATTGGTTCCTCAATGCATTTCCCTCTTTAGAAAATTTCCATCACTCGAATAAAAGCAAGTCTAAATTATAATCTGTCCCACAAGTGAGTTTGGGGTTTGGGATTTATTTGGTTTCTAGGAAAATTATCTTTTTTATCCTAATGTGAGAAATCAACTTCACAAAGGACTTGTGAAATAAAATGTACAGAATCCTTAGCGGCTGAAGAATGTTTGGAATAAGGACTCCCCAGAATGTGATCTGCCCTGCCGGTCCCTCCTCCTTTCAAATAACAACAGTTTCATTTTCTCCAAATTCGTAAGGGGTATTTTTAATCTCAAATATCCAAAAGGAATTGTGTAACAAAGCCTTTAAACATTATTAATATTCATAATTTCAATGGAATGTATTATATCATACTATATTATATCATATTATATTACTTTATAGAATGTCATTCTGGAGTTTAGTTTTAGCATTTGTTCATTTCATTTTCTTTTATGCATACAAACTAGTAGTCTACCTATAAATTTTTAAACTAACACCTCTTTTAATAGCAGCATGGAAAACAGTAGGTGTCTCACCACTAGAGAGATGAAGTGTTCTTCCAAAGTGTTCAAATTACTTTAACCAGCAAACGTAGCCTCCTGTAGAACGGCAGTTAAAAACTATGTCTGCTTTCACTACTTTAGAGTGGAAATGTTATTCAAATATCCAAGATGCCTCAATATTATAACCTGAAACATATGTATTTTTGCATTCTCTAAAATGTTTTAATGTTTTTATTTAGTTAAACAGAATAACAACTCTTCTTCGAATCTCAACTAGCACTTCCCTAAAATAACATGAAAACAAAATAAGTAGAGGAAATCAAATACTCAAATCCAGCACTGCTCACCACCCCAAACTTGGCAGAACATTATAAATGCCTGCCGTTTTAAGTCACAAAGTAATCTAGCTATTCAAACTTCATTAAATAAATTATGCCATAACACTCACAAATTCAACTTCTCCCAACCTGTTGGAACCCAATTCATATGGTAGTATAACTCAAAGATTTGCTTATGGATACGGGGAGGGGAGTCAACAATTTGATTTGTTTTGATTTGTATGCAGTCACTCAACAAAAATTCTAATGTTTACTAATAGTAGCTAAGATCAGATTTCTTCTTTAATCTATAGGTCAAGTAGTGACTTTCTTATCAAATAAAATTTTTTTATTTACCATTCAAGCTTCAAAGTTGCAATACATTTGATCTGAGTACAGGATAATAACTAAGAAAAACAGAAACAAACTCTTTCATATGATAAACAGCAGAACTTATTATTCCAACTGTATAAAGGGGTATAGTTCCTCTTCCTGATGTTTTCATTTTATAATGTTCAGCTTCTATTTTAAAAGAGTGGTAGATATTTTATAGCAGTATTTGCTTACATTTCCACAAACCTATTTGTTTAAGATAAACTGCAACAGAATTTGAGCCATAGATATTAGATTCATAAAAAAATTTATATGCTCTAAAATTTCCTCAAACAAAAAAAAACAAATCCTCACAATGCATTTAACATTGTTAATTTTATTATTTGATCTTTGCAATTAAGGATTGTAGCATTTGAATGAATAATTGTCTGTTTTCAGAATATATACCTAAAAACTCAATATGAGTCTATGTTGATTTTTAAATGAATTTTCCTCCACAAAAATAAAAGAGTACAAAGTGCAGGGGGAAATATTAAAATATTCTCTTGCTAGGCTGTGACAGCTTGCCTTGAATTATTACTGTAACAAGAGATATTTTTTTTTATTCTTTCCAAGTTTCTAAAATGCTTCTCAGCAAAGTCCTGGTGAAAACAAAAGTTTTCAGATTTGATATTATTTCCTGTTTACTCTTTACAAGTTTGCTGATAACTTCTACTTTGCATGAAAAAATTTAATTGATTCAAATACTGTTTTCTTATTCGTGAATATATATGTGTGTGTTTTAACTCAGGGGATATATATATCTTGTTTGTCCAATTCAGTTTCTTACACCTACTAGTGAGGGAGCTGATTTACATTTAAGATTTGTCAGCAGAATCACATGAAGTGAAGGCACCATTGTCTGATTGTCTCCTCCAGCCCAGTTTCTAGCTTTGACTGGGTCAGCTACCAGAAATCTCATGTGCTCTTCTCTGGGCACAGGGGAAAATGTCTAGGCTCGGATGTTTTGAAAGAGAGAATGTTACAGTCTTGTTTAAGCAACTCTAACTCAAGGGAAAGGTCTCTAAACAAGACCCCCAGCCTTTCCATTCTCATCTGGAAGCCATAGGACAGGAGGTACAAAAAAGCATGCATTTCCCACCTGAATGCATTTCTCCACCTAGATAAGGAACAGCCAGTATGTTCCCCTGTTCAATGGCTCAGCAAGCTCCTGTTCCCACCCTCTCTATTCCAGAACCAGGGCATACTTCCTCCCAGAAGTAAGACTGGAATTGCTCACCTTCTAAGACATCAAGGGGCTAAGGGCCTCTCCATTGTTGCCCCGATTCCCTGGCTGCCTGGAGGCCCCACTGTTTCCTTAACCAGAATGTGGCCTGGCTCACAGCCTGCCCAAGCTGTGAGAGACTGTAGCCTTCACTTCACCAATGCTTCCCTTTTTTCAGAGGAAGGGAGATGATGTCCAGACAGGGAACGCAACCTGGTCACAGTAATAGTTTCAGAGACCTACAAGAAACATCTCAAAATTGCCTGATGCAACCTTGACAGCTGAGGAGCCAAAGTCCAATGAATGTAAAGGTCTTGTCCACCTTCCCATGTCTAGTGCATGGATGGATGTTCCTCATCCTCTGTGAGGAGTCGATCCAGGATCCCTCTGTGGAGCTCCCTGCAAAGACTGAGGCTGCTGCGCCGCAACCAGACTTTGGCTCCATAGTAAACAAGACAAGACATAAGAAATGAGGAAGCATCCTGGAAATTTTAAGTCCAAGGCACAAGTGAAGGGTAACTGAGCATTATTATTATTATTATTATTATTATTATTATTATTATTTTGCTCTCACACATGGCTGTGCCAGGCCCACACTCCTTTTATAAGGAGCTCACCTCTCCCCACTTCTACCTGTTTTACCCTAAATGAAAAAAAAAAAAAGAGGCCTAAGGCTTTTATAATTTAGGGAGCCCCTCTTGAGAAATAAACGCCAACATATCTTAATTTTGCAACATTTGCAAAAACCCAATGACATGAAGACATTGTCAGGGTCCCTCCCAGAGCCTGCAAGGGCTCACAGGTGAGAGGCCCTGGACCCTAAGGTTCATTTGCTCTCTGGTAAACCCACCTCTGACAATGACTCCTCCACTTGAGTGGGTCTGGGAAGAAGTGGGCTGTTTCTAGATGTGTCCACCACCATTACCTAATACTTAGAAAACTGATCAAGTCTAAGTGCCAACGCTGGGGATGGAGCAGGAATCTAAGATCATTCAATTGTCCACAGACACGACGAGCTGTTTCCGAGTCCCATAGGTCACAGGTGGAATAAATCCCAGCTGTTCCACTGGGACCCTCGTGGCTTACGTCCTCCATGGCAGTGTGTTTCTGAGGCTCTCCCGGACCCAGCCCTGAGAGTCCAGGAGTCTGGCCTTCCAGAAGCCCTCCCAATGGATCCACTACAGATGCCATTTGTCCCTGGTCCTCTTGAGGAGGGCAGCCTCACTTCTTCTGACCTCTGACAACTGTCCAAGAGCTACTAGAGGCTAAGAATTCAGATCAGATATCTGTTCCTAGGGGAGGGTTTTGAGCTCTGAGGCAAAATGGGCCCCACACAGCCCTCCCCGTCTGCTGGTTCTAGGCCACACCAGACCCTTCATGTCTTTCTCCTGGCTGCTCTTTGCCAAGAAGCCCAAAGGACACAAGCCCAGGCCTTTGCCTGGCTCCCAGGAAGTGTGGGAAACCCACCTGTGGTCAAGGATGCCCTAGGCCCCACCTCCTTCCAGGTAGCTCAATGGAGTACCATGCCCTAGACAGGGGTGGGCAAACTTTTTGACTCGAGGGCCACAATGGGTTCTTAAACTGGACCGGAGGGCCGGAACAAAAGCATGGATGGAGTGTTTGTGTGAACTAATATAAATTCAAAGTAAAGGAGCGGAGGGGAGAGCAAGAGAACCGGATAGAACAGCCGGATCTGGCCCGCGGGCCGTAGTTTGCCCAAGGCTGCTAGCAGATAGATCATGCTCGCCAGCAAGGAGCTCCCTCATCACAGAACCAGTCAGCCTGTTCACAGTGAAAATAGGATCCTCTGGGGTATCATCTCAGGGGGAGGGAGAGGGGCAGGAGAAACTCTCCATTGCCCCCACCAGAAACCTTGGCTACACAGATACTGGAATTCTGCATTAGGGATTCATTTTTCTTACTAAGCTGTCAGCTCCCAGGGTCCTTTTGGGAGGGTAACTGTTTGAGTCACAATGTGAATGAGATAGAGCTCAATGTTATATCTGTGTGTGGAGTTGGGGTGCACAAGAGGATGGTGAGCCAGATGGAAGCTGGATGTGGGGGGGCAGAAACAGAAAAGGATAGGGGGACAACATTCAGGATTGACCACCCTCTTTTTACATAAGGTCACCCTATAGAGGCCTTTGTGAAAGGAAAGGGGGGGGAGCATTTTCAAACAGTTTGGGGGAGGAGGACTGGAGGTAGAAAGATTTTCAAACATCCCTATAAAAAGCCCAAACTTGTTCTGGTAACATCATTTCCTATAAACTACAGTGTGAGTGACAGTTCTTTCTATTTTTCCTAAAGTTTTGCCAAAAGGATTTTCCAAGAACCATAAATTTGAGTGTAAAAGATAGTCATTGTCTCTCCTAATGAATTTAATTTGGGTTTTGCATTTTAAAAAATAATAATAAAAAGGATTCATTTCAGGGGAAATCATTAGCTTAAGCTAGAAACATTAAATTATAGTAATTCAATAAAATGACGAAAGTCAGCCAGCAAACAAAGATTCAGACCAAATCTGGTTCTCTAATCCCGTTGCTATTTTGTAATAAGGACATTGTTCCTCTCCTTATCTTCCCAAGGTATATGCTAGGGCCCCCGATAGGAACAGAAGCTTCTGCTGTGGCTTAGTTTCAAGTTTCCTACAAAGTTTCACACAAGGGTGTGGCCAGTAATGGGGACTTTGCTTTGACCTGCAGAAGATCTATATGTCCCCACACTCTACTGACCACTTAGTGAGGCTCTGATGAAAACAAGACGAGGTGGCCTTTCCAGCTACTGAGTGGTTTTATGCTCAGGAATGCCCTGAGAAGACCAGCTGACACTTTCCTCAGGCAAGGAGTAGACAGAGAGGCGTCAAGCCCCAGAAGGTCACTGAGAAAAGCCCGGAAGGTGAACCCAACATAGGCCAGGCTTTGAGTGTCCACCCTGGCCTTCTACCTGGAGCTGATCCCCGTACAATGGGGGCTTTGCATGCCCCACCCCACCTCCACCCCTCCACCCCCGCCTCTGCACTCTTAGCCTGGCTCTGCATTCTAACCTGATGCCAAGTCCCCGGTCCTCCGTTTGCCTTCTTCTTTCAGACAGAAATTCAGCAAGCATTCAGAGCTTGGCAGGGCCAGGGACCGCAAGCAGACATTGGCTTCTGGTAAGAAACTGTAGAAGTCGACTTCCTACTGCCCCCTGATAAATGTGTGTCGCGCCCACACAAGCCCCGGATGTGCCCTGTCTGCACAGAAGACAAGCGAATCTACCACCTGGAAAGTTTCCACACTGGAGAGCTGCCCGAAGCATGTCCTGCTCTGGCAGGTTCCCCGAGGCACTGTGAGGAGACCCCCATTGATGTGCTCCACTTTCTGAAGTGGATGGACCCTCAGCCCCCTTTACAAATGGTCTGAAAGGATGTGAAAAGCTCCAAAAATTTTCCCAAATATAACCAACAAATCCCGACACTGAGATCCCATTCGCTCGGGGATCTTGCAATGGAACGTGAAGCATTTCTGCCTGATGCGATCATGGGTCCCTTTTTATTTTGAAAAGTTGCAAATCTAGGAGAGAAAGGGCAGCTTTCCCACCAAATTCCCTGCTCGCCGACCAAGAGTCAGTCCCAAGGAGAAGGCCTCTGCTTGCTATTTCCCTTTACCTGTGTGGATGACAGCAATGGGACCACGTGCCACAGAATCTAGTTTGCTTACGCTTTCCGGCCTGAACATCACAGGCACCTGACAAACAAATCAACATTTTTCTCGTTGGGATTGACTCTCCCAGCACCCTCCTTCCTATGTGGACAGCCGCATACTTCTGCAGGTAGTAATCAGATGGTGCAGATTATGGGCCTGATTCAATCCAAATTATGCACAGAGCTGGGGTGCAGGGGGGCGGGGGAGGGCGCTGCGTTTAATTCCTCTCAGCTCTTTGCAGCTGGTCTTAATGCCAGGTCTGTTTACATTCCTAAAAGGACTCCTTCATATTTCCACAAGCAAGTCGGGGGTGGGGGGGAGGAAGAAACCCCAGAGCACCCAGCCCACTGTCTTCCGTCTGAGCACCCAGCCCACTGTCTTCCGTCTGAGCACAAACCAAAGTTCTAGTGTTAGAAGTGCCTCCTGCCTCCTGCCTCCTGCCTCCTGCCTCCTGCCTCCTGCCTCCTGCCTCCTGCCTCCCGCCTGCGACCCGCTCAGTCCAGAAAAAAAGACCTGTTTTCATTTTTCTGTTTGTTCTTAAAACGGAATCAAGATCTTTATTTTCAAAAATAAATCTGTAGCCCCTGACGCATTCTTCTATTTCTGAAAGGCTCATTCCTAAGAAGGAATGACTTGAAACATTTTGCTATCAGCGCTCGCATCTCTAGCTTTCTCAGGAGGGTTTGGAGTGGGTTGTTTTTCTCTGTGGTTGGAGCACAGTTCTTCCTGGCTCGTTTCACAGACTCGAACTTCCAGCTTAAAAAGCCAGGTACTCGGCAGCATCGACGACCAAATTCCCGAGCATCAGATTTAAGAAAAAAATAGGCTGAAATGATTTGAGGGAGGCAAGGTATGTGCAAGGACATAAGTAGTCTTTTGTGCACAGAAGGGAAAGCCTACATACCCCTTAAAAGTTCATAAAATTCAAAATCAGCTTTCACCAAACTCAACAAAGCTCTAGAGCATCAGGCCAGCAATTTTCAAAAATTAGAAATGCAAGACCACATTTTAGTATTCATAACCTGCCCTCTCACTAGATCAAACCTGGTGACCCTGAAAGACAATTTCTCTTTTGTAACTAAATAATCAGAACACATTGCCTCTACATTGTTATACTAAAACTATCCATAATTTTTCCAGCACAGAAAGAAAAATAAGTAAGAATGTTTAACATACATATACAATTTTTGATGGGGGTGAAATGAACAGTACACAAGAAAAAAATGGAAAGAGGAACAAATAAGTAAATAAAAGTGTTTGGATTTAGAGAATGTTGCATTTGGAGAAATAGGTGAATATTAGAGGATTTTGCAAAAGGTAGTCACTGTTGGTAGAACATGTTCCGAAGCAAAAATTTCAAACCCTATGCTTCTATACACAGCAGTGGTAGAGAAAAGTGTCTCTTTTTCTCCTGTGCAAGTGGCCACAGGCAAACACACTCCCGCTCCAAGCTCACTAAGCATTCCTCCACCATTTGTTCTCAACACGGAACCCGAATTCCACCAGAGCTATCAAAATTACAAATGCCATTCCCTTTGTCCCTCCCAAGGAGGAATTATTTTACAAATAAACGCACACATGTGCCAAATGGTGCTGTTAGATTGGAAACAACCTGATGTTGTTAAAGAAATCATTGCTTGCCATTCGATGGAATACTATGCAGCTATACAAATAGGCTGAGGAGACCATCCGACTCCGGTATGGAGTAATTGCTGAGATTTATTCTCAAGTGGAAGGGGGGAAAAATAGGCGCAGAACAGTTTCCACAGTAGACTACCACTTGTGCAAAAGGGGAGGAGTGAATATTTTTAAAAGGGAGAGAGAGAAACTGACTTGATTATTTATGGCCACTCTAGAAAGAGAGCCGAGGTGACCGATGGAAGAAAACTTGTCACTGTACATCATCTTATATCTTTTGAATTATGTACAAAGTGAATGTCTTACGCAGTCAAAAATAAATATGGTTTGAAATAAAATCTGACAAAGCATGTATTTCACTTAAATGTTTGGACAGACAAGAGAGCGATCCTGGGATAAAGAACGCTTCCCTTTTAAGGCTGAGAGTTGGCCCCCATAATCCAGGAGTCCCCTTGCATCTAAAAGCCTTCAGGGGGCCAGCACAGTCCAGAAGGAAGGCCCCAGGGCTCGCCAGCGAACTTTTATCCGTTCTCTGGGGGCCGGCTGGCCAAGGAGCCCGGGCTGCCTGCTGTGACTCCTAAGCCACAACAGCTGCATAAACTGGCTGTGCCCCAGCCTGACCTATTTCGGAGGCAGGTCAGACCAGTGCATGTGGGGATAAGAAAACAACCTTCCTTTTCTCCAGTGGCTGCACGGGCAAACTGCTCCAGCGGGGAAAACAGGGGTGGGCACGGGACAGGGGCTCTCCAACCCTCCAGAGCCAAGCTACTTTCTTTCACCCTCTCATTGTACCCCAATAACACAGACATCCCATTGAAACTGGATAGAGGGAACCCGAATGGAAAGGTCATTGAAATGTATCCTCCAGCTTAACAAATTGGAAAGTTTCCTTAATATTTCTGAACTCAAATTTTAAAGGAGAGGGATTAAGAAGAATCATGCACACAAAAAAAAACACACACAGTGTCATGTGGGGAACTATGAGGACATTAAAGAACAATGAAGGAGGCTGAAGAAGGAACGTAATGAGAAATTATACCAAAAAATTCCACAAAGCCAAGGATTGTGGCAGGATTTCAGGAGTAAGAATGTCCATATGAAACTTTTTCTCAAAAGGCAACTTGTTTGTCAATCTCTGATTGCAGAGGGGTGGGGTGGGGGGAATTTGTGTGAAAAAAAAAAGAAAAGAAAAAGGTTAATTTGGGGGAGTTTTTAAAAGCCAGGTTAATCTCAGAGAGAAAAGTATTCTTCATAGAACTAGGATAAAAAGTACTTTAAAAATATCTTTTGACATCTCAGTGAGTGGTTTTAGAATTGTATTATTTTTCATATCTATTAAATCAATAAGATCTATTACATTAAACGGTTGTATATAAACTCATTTTTTTGACTCAGTGAAAGTGGATGGATTTTGCGGGGGCATGTGTGTTGGTCTTCATTGTTGCTCCTAAGCCCTGAATTCAGCTTGTATCTGCCCTTGGGCAGAGCCCATCTGCCAGTAATCAGGTCGCTTTCTGCATGTTCAGAGGTTATTTTTCCCCAAGATTTTGAGTTTTCCCATGACAGGTGTTATTTGTACATCACTTGCACCTTCTCGTTTTATCCTCATTCCACCCTGGGAAGTTGTTATGATGTGCCCACCTTACAGATGTCCAAACTGAAGTTCAAGGGATCACATTTGAAGTGTGCTTGGTACCAATTTTAAAGCAAAATTGTTGGTGCAAGAACATACCACTTGCCTGTGTTCTCATAGGCAAACAAAGTCATGTTTAAGTCTGAGCACACAAGAAACACTCACTGGCTTTAGTGAACTTCTATCAGGAAATTGGTCAAGTAGGAATTCAGAAAGAAGAAGCCTGTTGCTTTTCTTATAATAAAATGAATTGGACCAATTAATTTTCTTTAGTTCAGGTTAATCTCAGTCATGGTAACTGAGAGATACACACATGCACACACCCTTTGGGCAAGATTTTCTTAACCATAATATTTAAATATTAGGAGAAATTCTGGCTGGGTAGCTCAGTTGATTAGAGCATTGTTCTGATACACCAAGGTTTTGGGTTTGATCCCCAGTCAGGGCACATACAAAAATCAACCAATGAATACATAAATAAGTGGAATAACAAATCCATAGTTCTCTTTCTCTCTCTCCCCCCCCTTCTTTTTTCTCTCTAAAATTAATAAATAACAATTTTAAATAAAATATATATTGAAAATAAGAATTTTAAAATACATGTCTGGAGATAGACTCTATAGTTTTTAATTATTTAAAAATAAAGTGTGGGGTTTTTTTAAAGAATATTAATACCCTCATATAATGCCCAAGTGCCTGTTGACTGGGTAAATTATGCCTTATACTAGGGTTTGCAAATAATAATAATAGGGCTAAGTGGTTATATTTTTAACATATTTGAGTGCCTATAAAAATCACAAGCCTACAAATACAGGCTTTCTATTAAAAATGCAAATTTGTATGTGACCATGTAAGCATTTACTGTGAAAGTCCACAAAAACTAACTCAACTCCATGTTGTAATATAAAATGCACAGCAATTAACTGTCCTTTCATATAATTCTACCCTAACTTACTGTTTCCATCTAATGACATAAGGCCAAGTACATTAAATTCAGCAGTTGTTTCCAGAAACATAACTAACATCCGCTTATAACATTTTTGAAAATTTACATTTAAGCCTCCATAAAACTAAACAATTTGAAGTTTCATTGTGATCCTGGAAATTTTTAAATGCTGAAATTCAGTGCTATTTCCTCTCCCTTAATCCTATATTGGTCAGCCAACAAGTGCCATTCATTCTTGTCACAAAGCGTTTGGTCAGCTATTTTTAAATGGAGCCCACTGGAATTAGATCCAGGATGAGTGAGAAACTAGCTGCTCAAATTGAGAATTCATAATAATAAACTATTGTAGATGCACTAAATATGGCCGAAGAAAAGTACATAAGAATCAGTAAATCACTGAATGGGTTTAGGGAGACAAATATACATTAGTTTGTCGCTGCCTGTCATGAGTTCTGATTTGTTAAAAATGAAATTATACATTTCCCAATCACTGCACTAACAAGAGCATGAAAACTCAAACTACTTTGATCAAGTCGTTTCAGCTTAAAAAGAAAAGGTTCTTTGTGATTGATGCTATTTGCTTAAAATCCTGCAGCAAAAAGTTAAATGCTACAAAGTTTGCTATAGGTGATGTATAAGGTAAGACTCTTTCTCAAGACTTTTCTAAGAGAAATGTGCCTCCAATCAAACTCTAAATTTTATACCATTTCCCTTTATTAAGATACAATTTTGTTTTTAAAGAGAAGTGGCCACTTCCATAGCAGAAATGATCTGTTAGTTTTTATCAGGAAGGAAAATAGACATTAAAGGTAAGAATTCATAAAATTTAGTATTCCACAAGTGTCTTCAACAAATACTTTCCATGGTTTTCATATCTCCCATTGGCAATGGCAAAGTTTCTAACTCATCTCTATTAAACAGGTGTTTTATAATGTTAATGGACACTTTGATAACTGAGCACATTCCAGTTACAAACTGGAAATGAAATAATTTCTGTTCATTTGGGAGCATAATCCTAACTCAGACAATTTGTGGGGAGAGGTATCCATATCCAGATTCCAGCAAAAGCACAGCGCTGTTGGAGCTCAGTGCTTGGCCCCACACTGCACTGTAGAGCCGAAAGCTGAGCTGAGCCACGCTCTCCCAGAGACCGGCATGAACAGGATGAGAAAATCTTTGGTGTGCATCTTCCAAGAGTGAAATTCCCTTTCACTTTCCCTAATCACAGTTCCCCCAGCTAAAGGCAGCCAATTCTTTTATATTTTTTGAGCCATTATATCAAAGTTTTATTTTTTCCCCATCTTTATTAAGATATAATAGACATAAAACGGTTCTTAAGCCAGTAATTCTGTCTTGGTACTGAGATCAGGCCAAACATGGAGCTCAATTCTGCTGTCCCCGGGTAGTACAGGAACACATAGCCTGACATCCAAGGGTGTCAAGGGAAAAGTCACTTTAACTGTGTATGTATATGAAATATACATGTACATGTGGAATATGCAACAAAGAACTCCCTAATACTGCCTCTGGACCCAGGAGAAGGTAATTATAACAGATTACTCGCACTTTCAGCTTAACCTATTTCAGGCAGTTGCTCTTTGCTCTACATTGCAATGCTGGGGACTGTATCAAAGAACATCTGAGCATTGGTAGATGATCCATTAATTGGAAGATAATAATAGAAAATATTTTAAAATATCCACTAATGATTCTGACTCTGTATGTCAAGATACAACTTATTCAAGAGTGAACAGAAAGAGTAGAAAATAAAGTGAAATACAAATAAAACCTTATGCACAATTACTTAGTACTGAAATGAGCATAATCAGAGAAGAAGATCCTGGAACTCCCACACGCAGGCAGATCCATGATGCACAGCTGAATACCCAAAGCCTGAATCTGGCATAAATTTAATAAACTCACTTAGAGTGATTCATTGGAATTTGCAAATTAAGTAAGCACAGAGATGGTGTTTCCAAAAAAGCCCTTGCAGGAATTTTAGCTTCCATATTAATAGAAAAATCTTTCCAAGTACATTGAATTTCTTAATCCAAAAATTCTTTAATTGTTCATCTAATAATCAACAACAAAAATCATAAAATCATTTGGGGGAATAGTTTTCCTAGCATTCTACAGCAGTGCTGAGTGTCCATGTGCTGTTACCTCGGATCCTGATGACTCTAGAAAGTATAATCCATAGGAAAATAAACCTTTAATTTGTGCAACTGTATATAGTTTACTGCCAGCATAATTCCTAGTGACCAACTTATAAATAAACTCTAACAATGCACAAACTATACACACAAACACATCTATTTCATTATAGAGAGCTTAAAAATATGCGTGAGACACATCTAACCATCTATAAACACAAAAACTATGGAAACACAAGTAGAGAAATGTAGTCAACATAACTCTCAGTGTCCTGTGTATTTAATTATTCCCTACCTAGATTTATGCAAAACTCTGACATCTTTCCTTTACATCAACTCAGCGGGGAAGGCAACTTCAGTGAAACTCCCATGTTTACAAATGTATGCACATGCAGACAGTAGCTTCCATGCCTCCCACCACCTCCCCAAAATAAAAATGTATTTGATGATACATTCCCCATCTTAACCAAAGTTCTAAACAAGAAATCACCATAGGATAATTAGAAACACCCCATGAATTTCTTCTCTATAAAACCACATGTACTGGTTTTGGTTCCTATTTCTTAAAGAGAATTTGGTCAATCCTCCTTAGAGGTTTCAGAGGAAAAAGAGGATTTTCCAAGACAGATAAGTTGAAGTGATCCTGCTTTGATCTCGGTGGTTAAGAATCCCTCACAATAGAAGATGGCCAGTGAGGGGCCGCAATCCCGGCCTTTTAATGCGCAACAATGGCATCGACAAACAGCTACTTAATCAATATTTGGCCAGAGCTGCTGAAAACTTCCTTTTCAGATTTTAATTCCTAGTTGTAAAACAACCCCAGAGCAACCAGTGAGATAAGGCATTAAACTGACTGCTTGATTGCCTTTTAGTGTCTTGTTAGTTCTATATCTACATTCTTAATGGCTCTTTAATCTTTATTTACCCACATAAAGAAGTTACCTGCGGTGGGACCCCACGGAACAGAACCTTCTCAGCGCCAGCCCTGGCCTATCTCGCGCTCTCACATCCTTTGTGTGTTTGTTGGTGTTGCAAAGCGTTTTCTTTTCACTGGTTATTTACCTATGGACAACCGAAACATTTAACCTCCTAGCTAGGGAGGACTTTTTGTGTGTGTGTCCTCAAAATATATGTATTCGTGGATGTTGGGACTGGGTTGGATGGCAACGCTCCCATCCACCTGACTGATCCTGCACGTTGCACTCTCCTCAACCAGGCGCACTTGCTGGTTCCGCCTCACCGCCCCGGCGGTTTTATTGCGCAGCCCTGGGGACTCTTAAATAACCCTCCAGTAATTATTCCGCACTTGAAGGCCCCACGTCCCCCGCTCCGGTGCTATCAACAACCCAATCAAGCCACCAAATAAACATAGGATTTCCAGCATTAATGAGAAAATCTGCATGTTTTCAATAAGGCTAGAAAGTAAACATACAGCAGTCACCCCGACAAAACAAATCAGCGAATGAGAAAAACCGACATCCGAACTCGGCTGCTTCCCTTTCAATCTTTCCAACGGGCAAATCCGCTCTAGGTTCTTAAAGGGGGTGGGGGTGGACCAGTGTGGTGTTCTAATTTAATTCGAGTTTTGACATTTTTAATGCATTTTTAAAATGTAGTGTTGGGTGTTGCAAGGACTTCGGAAAATATGAAATTTCTCTCAAGACTTTGATGACGCTGGGGTCAGATTCATGATTCTGACAAATGGACTTGGAAAATGAGTTGTCCACTTCAAGACTGGTTCCGATGCCACAAACCTAAGATCTTATACCTAATGACTTTAATCTGTGGGAAAGTTCGTCCACAAACCCCTAGCCTCGCGCCAAATTGTCCTTCCCTGCTTACTAGGCGTGGGGGGGGGTGGGAATAGCGCGGAGAAGAAACGCTTTCCCTTGATTTTAGTGGCGCTGCCGTCAAACATAAAGTGGCCTTTTCATGATTCCACTGGAAATGAAATGCTTCAAGGACCTTTAAACCTTTGCGTGTTAATTGCTTTATCTTATGCCCCACTGGAAAGCTGGCGTGGATCTCGTTCGTTTTAGAACAGCTCAAGTGCGCAAACTGGACGGGCGAGGATTAGAGCAAAACTTTTGTAACTTTGACTTTCTCAAATAAAGAGAAAAAGCAGCACTGTTGTTGGTTTTGTTGTTGTTGTTGTTGTTTTTGACATTTCAAAAATGTCAAAAAGGAAGGGAGAGATGTGAAAGGAGTAGAAGCCCCAACCCACCTATGCTTGGGGTCTCTTAGCTCAACCACTGAAATTGTTGCAAACCTCCCACGCTCACTGGTGATGTTAAAGGGGGAAAGCCCTGTGGAAGTGTATCTGCAGCCCCAATCAAAACATCAATTTGGCGATCTGGCCTCTCTCCCCCTGAACCCCCGAGCGCCACTTCAAAGCCGCTGCAACAAGTCGGTAATTGTAACGTTGCATCTAAATATTTAAGCGACAATCTTGCAGTCGCGTGTCCATTTACAGTCCTCATCTGTCCTCTAATTCCATTACGATACAGAACAAAAATGTTTCCCAAAACTCCCAAACAGGAAAAGCGTCACCCTTCTGGAGGAGGAGTAAGAGGAGGAGGGGGGAGGAGGGCGAGGAGGAGGAGGAGGAGGAGGAGGAGGAGGAGGAGGAGGAGATGATGATGAAGGAGCAGTTTCTATTGATTAGTCACTGCTTTTGTGTTAAGGGCTTTCTTTAAAATAAGAAAAAAAATGGGGGGAGGTTGCAGAAATTTCACTAATGTGAGCCTCAGGCAAGGGGGAAAAAAAAAGAGAGAAGGGCGGGGGGCGGGCTGTGTCTAGATGAAAGTGAGAAGGACATAAAGGAGGCAATTGAGTCGGCTGCAGCCCGGAGAGCTAAGCTGCTAGCCGGCCGGAGCGCAGGGGAGGGGGCGGCGCGGAGCTTTGGCGCAGGGCGCAGGAGTGGGGGCCGGCCCATTGTGGCAGCGCCCGCGGGCCCGCTCGGCCGCGCCGGGGGAGGAACAGAGGCGCCCATTGAGTGGCCGCAGCGGGCCGTACCCACAGCCCCTGATGCTGCGACCAGGGCTTGGCTCCTGGGGCTGCACCAGCTCGGATCCCTGTGCCAACCAGGGGCTGGGCGGTGGGGCTGGGGGTGCCCTGACCACCCCATCCTCCCCTTCCACCCGCAAAGATATTGGAAAGATGGACCCAGCAAGGGCACCAGGGCGGGAGGCACCAGTGGTGCACTCTGCACTGCCCCTGGATTAGGCGAGGGGCCAGGGAAAGTTGGGGAGGTGAAAGGAGCAAGAGAAAGAGCAAGATGCTGGAAGGAGGAACGAGGGTGGCTCTGACCTCTTTCAGGGTGCCTCTCCCCTGAGTCCTAGTGTCGGACAAACGGAAAGATGGCCCCTGGAAAGCCAGTCGCAGCAGCACCCTCCAGGCCCACAAGGAAGCTGGAACCTCCAGAGAGCACAGCGCCCTGGTCAGGGCACCCAGAGGCCCCTTGTCGGCCAGCCTCTGCCCCTCTGCCAGGGTGCTCGGAGCTCTTCGGCAACATGCCTTCTGTTTTACCAGCGGGCAACCTGTGGCGTTTAATACTCAAACAGCAGAGAGAATGTTCTGAGGTTTCTCAACTTTCCTTCAAACTACACTTCACTCTCCTTTCTCTGGGCCCCTCTTGCCCTCCAGGGTTCATCTGGAAAAGGAGCTAGAGGCGCTGGTGAGACTGAGGCTGCTTCATCCTTGACAACCCCAAATTAAATTAGGCTTCAGCCTCGGAGGTGTGTGCGTGTGTGTTTTCATCGGTGCGACCCCCGCTGGGGAGAATTCTCTGATTTTTAAAATGGTAGCAATTGCCCTTGAATGGCAGCCCGATCCAGCTAGACGGCCCAAAAGACTAGAAACATTTTGTAGGTGAAATGGCCACTTTTTCACGCTGGAGAGTCCATAAAACTTCCTGGCGCAGCAGCTATTGGGGCTCATTGAATAATTCATCCCTCATTGCAAGCCCATAATGTCTATTCGCCGCCCTTTGTGGGGCTGTTTTCTCTTCTTTTCTCCTTGAATTATAAAAAGGTTGCCTTCCTTTGTTCACATCAAGCTGCTGCGAGCCGGAGCTTTGTCTGGGCCGAGCTAAAGTGTGAGTTTCAATGGACTCTCCAGGCTTTGTCTCCCAAGTTCATCTCCAAGTGTAGCTTGTGTAGAGAAGGCCTTCTTTGTAAAAGCTGGAAAAGTTGTACAAATGTTTGACCAGCTCATTTGGGGCGTTTTGTCTCCTGGGCCTTGGTTGCCTGTGCTGTGAGGGAGCCTCGGATCTGCCGCGCTCTGCGCCTCGGGCAACAAGTAGCAAAGCTGTGCCTCCCCACAATCCTTCTGGAGCCTCGGGGATGCTCTGGGCTCCTGGCCCCACTGCCCTGCCCGAAGGGGCCCGTTGGGTTTGTGGGTGTCTGGTTTCTCACTCTCTTCCCTCCCCAACACCTCCACGCTGTATCTAGGCTGGAATAAAAGCTGAGATGTCTTCTCAGAGGCTGAAAACGGAAGCACCCCCCTCAAAGGAGAAGCTCAGACCCAGCCAGTGTGAGAGCCCTGCTTTAAAGGGAGGGAAGCAACCTGCCATGGCTTCCGGTGGTTTTTCTTGATTGCCTGATGGTGCCAGAGCATCTGAAAGCAGCCACTTGGATTTGGAGCGTCTAAACCTAAGTGTCCTTTTGAGGTTGAGTACAGATTTGGCCTTGGTTTATAAAGCCCATCGGTCTGGCCAGGGGATGAGCAAGAAAGGTCAAAGAAAGGACCGTCCACAGTCCAGGGCTGAGGGCCATGGACCCAGCTGGCCAGCGTGTGATCGCTCCAAGCCCACCTGAAGAGTCGCCTGACCTCTAGGGCAACTCAAAACTCAGCCTTACACAATCCAGGCCCCAGATCAGAGAACGCCAGGGGAGGGGGCGGGGACTCAGTGCCTTTTCCAATTTGAAGAGGTACAACCATCCCCAAGGCCAAAACTATTGAGGTGCAAATCTGCTCAGACTTCTCGGTGCAGTCACCCCTTCCTGGTTCAGCTCCAAGGGGTAGACTTCCCTTTGGGAGGGGGCAGGTGGGTGCCTTTTAAGTCTGAAGAGGACCCGAAGCAAGTGAAAGGGAGGCAGGCTGCATTCATGGTTCTGAGGGAGAGATTTTCTCAAGATGCTGCCAGTTCGCAGCCAACGAGGAACGGGTGGCGCCGGCACTAAGGGTCCAAAGCCCAGGTCCCCTCTGTTTTACTTCCCAGACACACACACACAAATCAAACCCCATCGCATTTGAAAACCAATTTAAAACCAAGAAAAAGCAGACAGCTTACACATATACATTTATAGGGTAGCCGACAAGGGGCAACTTTCAGGGCTCACTGCCTATCAAAGTATTGAGTCTCTCTCCCTCTCTCTTTCTCTCACTCTCTCTTTCCCCCTCCCTCTCTCCCTCCCTCCCTCCCTCCTCTGATGTTAGAAACTCTGGAGATCAGGGCCTTTCCTGAGGGCACAAAAGTTCCTTCAACCTCGGTATCACAGCCTGTCTCCCCCATCCCCAACCACTCCTAGGCGCCCAGTCCCGCGCCCAAAGGCAGGAGGGTGGCCCCGCACCTAAAACGCAATTCATAGTTTTAGACTACCCGGGGCTGGAAGGGATGCGGAAGAAAGATTTGTAAAATAGAGAAAACGTTCGTTTTGATTGCAAGTGTGTCCCTCACTTGAAGGCTCTTACCCGGGTGGCGGGTAGGAGCCAGGAGACCTGGACACCCGCGGGAGCTGGGCCGCCCTCCGGCCCCAGCGCCAGAGCGCGACTGTCCGCCCCGGCGCAGGCCCTCGGCGCGCCGCTTACCTCGCTCGCTCAGGATGCCGTCGATGCTGTGTTTCGCCTTCTTCTCGCTCTCCTCTGCCTCCTTCCGCTCCAGGTCGACCTCCTCCTCCTCCCCTTTTCCGAATTTACTCCTCAGGATGCGGCTGATGGAACTCACTGGGGGCGGGAGGAGGGGGGAGCGCAGACCACTGAGTCTGTGCTGGGCTGGGCAGCACGGAGCCCCCACCCCCAGTCCGCGCCCTGGATCCGCTGCCCGGACAGGCAACTTGTCTCCTCCTGGTTCCTGGGGCCTCCACCTTCTTCTACCACCTCTCAGCCTCCCATTCGACCACCCCCCGTGTCCCCCCCGTGCCCCCCCCATCTAGGAAAAGGGAGATTGGAGCCTGGGAAGCTTGCACCTCCAAGCAAGGGCCGCGAGCCGCCGTTCTCTGCCCCTCGCTCCCAGCAGGAAACGTTTCCTTTCTGGACTCCATAGACGGGTCTAGGCCTCCAGTCTGAGAGAAGTCTCCTGCAGCCCACCCTGCACCCCCACCACCACCACCTGCAGGCACTGGGCGGGCCCCGCGGTTCCCGGTCAGGGAGGCAGAACAGCAGCGGCCCCTTCCCCTGCAATTCAACTGTTTTTAGACTATAAAGGGTTTCAATTTCAACTGCAGAACCGTTTCCTATTGTAAAAATCAAAAGAAAATGCGCTCTCCCCCCCCCCATTTATTTTTTCCAGATTCCAGTGTGGTAAACAAATCCGTGCTCAGAAACATCTCGTTCTCGCAGGGGGAGTGTAGGGAGGGGGAGGGAGTTGCCTTTTAATTAAAAACAAACTTTCCCGCGCGCCCTGGGCTCGGGCTGCGCTGGCCTCCCTGCGCCCTCCGCCCCCCAGGGCTACAGGGCACCCCGGGGGACACGGCAGCCCCGTTGCGGAGGCTCCCCGCCTCCGCGCACACCGCGAATCCTCCGCGGGCCCGGCCCCATCTCCCTTCCACTGGGCTTACCAAAACATGCTCCTCTTTAAAAGAGAACATCAATATTAATAAATGCTTGGCCTCCGCCTCGCGTTTCCTGCCCTGTTTTCCCGACAAAAAATCCTCTTTGGGGAGCCCCCTGGGTTGGTCTCAACCCTCGCTGCTCCCTCCATAAAACGGTGGTTCGTAAATATTTCAGGGGCCCAGACCGATCATTGAGGTGATTACAACTTAAAGGACTCGCTCGGGTAAGAGCGACTGAGGACGGCGCCGCAGGGGGCAGCGAGCGGGCCTGGTACCTGAGGGCACGGTGTTGCGGTCGCAGACCGCGTCCTTGAGTAATTTGTCTCGGATTTCCCAGCTGAACATGCCCGGGTTCTCTCGTTTGTATTCCTCAATTTTCTTCTCCACGTCAGGCGTCGTCACCTGCTTTAAGAGAACAGGCAGGCAGGTGTTGCTACCCAGTCCTCTGGGCCCCGCCAGAGGCGCCTTCCTGCGCCCCCTGGGAAGGTCCCCCTTGTTAGCAGAGGGATCCCAGCTCTCTAAGGCAGTTCACTCTTAGGGAGGGCCTGCCAGAAAGTCATCCCACCCCAATGCAACCTGGGTACCCTCCTCCCCTCCCAGCTAAGCTCCCATAATCAGGATAAATGGGAAGGAGGTGTGCAGTCTCTGATCCCTGGAAATACAGAAAGGCAATTCCTTACACAAAATCAATGCGAAAATGAAACAAAACAAAAAGAAATGCTTGAAAGAGGAGCAGAGAAATCAAATTAGATCCGAAACTGTCGCCTCTCCAAAGGAGCACCAGATTTTAGCTAAAGTGACGAGCAGAGTAAAATGCAAAAGGTGAGTATCTAGGTTTTCAAGAATGACAGTGGATAACAAATAGGCATAACTGGAGCAACTGGCTCTTAATTTTTTTCCAATTAGAAGAGTTTCCAGGGCTTCTTAGGAAGGTTGCAAAGGGCACTGAGGAGGCAGGAGAAGAGGAGGGTGTTCAGAAGTCTTACGTTTACCAGAACTCTCCTTTTGATGTTGCCCTGTGGCAACTAGAAAACTATATTGCATTTTCCCCACATCCAAAAGAAAAGGCAGCCCTGAACCGACCCCCTCCCACTCAGCCCTCGCCAGGAAGACTCTCTCTCTTTTCTTTTTTTAAAGGGGACCGGAATCACTTGAGGAGCGCACCAAACTGCTTTTTAAAGGCCAAATCATGGGCTCATTACAATGAAAACACATCACTCAGCTTTTGACTCCTTGAAGACAATTTGGACTGGAAGAGACTGGGGACGGGAGCTGGGAAAGCAACCATTAAAAAAGCAGAGGCTCCTTAGATTAGTTTGGGAAGGGCAGTGCAGTGGGTGGGAGCTGGGGAGATGCTTGAGAAAGAAACCAGCAACAAGTGGACACGGACAGTTTGGTGGTTGCCTGTCAAAATAATGTGCTGAGGAATTACGAGATTCAGGGCATTTTAAAATGCTATATTTTCTTTACAAAAGGGCTGGAGTTTTCTTTCAGTGTTTATCAAGGAATCTCGGCTTAGGCAGGAACTAAGTCCCCCCACACACACACACACCTGATACAACACACACACACACACACACACACACACACACACACACACACACACCCTTCCCCAGACTTGAAAAATAACTTCTTGGAAAGTCCAGGACGGCACCCCTTGCCCCCAGCCTGCTCTTCCCTAACCGGGAGATCGCAGGCCCAGAGGCCTCCAGAGCCGGCGCTTTCTCACCTTGGGCTTGCTGCCGCCAATGGCACCCGGACGGATGGAGCCCGTCTCCTGGTACCTGCACAGGATCTTAGAGACGCAGCCGTGGGACACGCGCAATTGGCGGGAGATGACGCAGGGCCGGATCCCGTGGTGGGCCATCTCCACGATCTTGTGGCGGATATGGTTGGGCAGCGGCCTGCCGTTGATAAATACGCCGCCCAGCTGGTTGACTCGGCCCTGGCCGAGCGGGGTGGACACTGGGAGCAGAAGGTGAAAAGTGAGGCAAAGGGAGAGTCATTTCAGGGGAACTGGGAGCAGCCACTGGGAGGATGAGCCTGTAACTTCGCGCTCTTTGGGCCAATCCGAACGTTACAGCTTCAGCAACGAACCGGCTCCCACCCAGCTTCCAGCCCCAGGCCCCTTTTCAATCACACTTGTTCAAACTATTAAGCAAGTCAGGGCCACATAATCTTGTGTGGAAGGAACAACCAGGGCAAATAACTTGGACCAGCGAAACCGTCTTGCCTTTTGGCCCAGGTAAAGTGGCAACTCTGGGGAACCCGGCGACCCTGTGGCTGGCACAAAGTGTATCTTGCTTAAGAAACAGCCTCCTGGCAGACAGAGGTTCACCCAGGCTTCAGCCTTCCGGAACTCTGCTCCCACCAAACCCTGTCCAAGCAGGCCTGCTCCCTTCCTAAGAGACTTGAAGGAGCTGACAGCCTTTGGGATTTCCAGCTAAGAATGCAGTAACCAAGGATCAAAGAGGGTCCCAAAAGGAGGCTGCAGGTGGCAGGCATGTCACCTGTTACATCTGGGGACAGGGACAAACCGGATCTGCTCGCAGGCCCTCCCCCCTTGCCTCCAGCCATGCCCTGGGTATTACATTCTACTCTGGACCAAGGTCGGAAGGTAGGAGCCACGGGACCACATCCCGGCTGGGGCGCCCCAATCTCTCCAACTGTCAGAAGGACTAGGGCTTGCATAACTTCCTGTGTCCCTGGAATGACCAGAACCTTCCAATTGACTTTGTCAGTTTCCCAAACGGGTTATGGAAAATTCAAGATGCCACTAAAGAAGAGTGAGACTCAATAAATAATTAATACTGAAAATCCCAAGGACGAGGTCGCAGGGCCTCGCCACCACAACTGTGCGTAGGCAACAAAATTTTTCCGGAACTTAACAAGAAAGAGCATAGCAAATATGGGCAGAGCCAGGACAATTTTGAGACGCCTTTCAGTGAACAAAACACGGAGAAGTTGCTTTCTGGTGCTCAGAAGCCCGTTCGCCCCTTCCCCACCAAGGCTCTTCCAAAACAACAGGGCGAAGTGGACCCGCCTGGTGCAGGCCTGGCCGCCAAGCTGTGCAAGAGCTTTCGGAGAGAACCGCGCTGAGTTTACAGAGAGGAAATGGGGTGCGGATCTCGCCCCAACTGTTCCTTCCCGGGGTGGGGTGCCCAGGGAATGGGGTCCCTGGATCGCTCAAGGAGCCTGCGGAGACCCTGGTAGAGGGAGCAGCCCGGGCCCAGCCCCGGATCCGCGCGCTGCTGAGGCCCTAGCTTACCTTCCAGCGGGAACCCGCTGCGCGGATAGTTCTGCCCCGGGCCCGGCCGCATCATCCTGGGCACAGCTCCGGCCAGCGTGGTCATCCTGGGGGCAGCTTCGTTTGGAAATTATATCCAGGTAAAGGCGAGATAGGAAGGCGAGCGAGGCGCTGGTAACCCTCGGGAACTCCCCCGGAGCGCGGAGAGCCCCTCCCCAAAGAGGCTGGAGACGGAGGGAGGGCCGTGGGGAGGGGGACTGCTCGCTTCTAGTCCAGGGAGAGAATGGCTCGAGAAGGAACCAGGCTGGGAAGCCAGAGTCCAGGATTTCGAGCCCAGGGTGGGAAAGTTTATTGGGAATCTGGGCGAGTGGCCCCGCGCCTGGGACGCTGGGGAGGGGACTCAGAGCGCCGCGACGAGCCAGGGAAGGGGGTGGGGCCGGGAGCACGGCCGGCCGGAGTCTCTTCCTGTCGTGACACCAAGTGCGGGGATCCTGGCTCTTGAGCATTTATTAGTTCTTTCACCCAAAGCTTGGTCAAGAGCCCTGAGCTGCGATTGGCCGACGGGGAGACCGTCCCGGGTGGCGGAGACACGCGCTGATTGGGCGACAGCGGCCACTTTCTCTTCCCATCCCCAGTGATGCCGAGACCTCGGCGGGCCCCAGAGGGACCCGCGCTGCGCCCCTGCCCCAAGAGAGAAGGATAGACTCTTAGAAACTGGGAGAGAGAGCCTGAGGGAGGTGACAGCTGCTGAGAGCAGGGAGGGGTCCCAGTCTCTCCGTCTCTGCCTGTCACTCTATGTGTTTCTCTCCTTGTCAGTCTATTTCTCTGTCTCTTTGTCTCTCTCAGTATTCTGTGTCTTTCTCTGTCTCTGACTCTATTTCTCTCTGGGTGACTATGTCTATGTTTTTTGCCTGTGGCGCTCTCTCTCTCTCTCTCTCTCTCTCTCTCTCTCTCTCACACACACACACACACACACACACACACACACACACACATTTTACTTGGCTTGCTGCCACTGGAGGGGGCTCAATCCCATAAGAAGGCATTGGGAACCCCCAGACATGTGTGGCCTTCCTTCCTTTGGTCAATGCCCCTTGGCCTAGGCTTGTTAAGGGGTTCTCCCAGGAGGAGTCCAGGCTGAGCTGACCAGTTCTTTTGTCTTCTCTGCTGTGGGGGGGGGGGGGTAAACGGGGGTACTGTGCAGCCCAACAGAGGTGGGGAGGAGGCCGCAAGACTGCTACTTGAAGGCTGGGGAGGGGAGGAGAAAAGGGTCTCCTCTTCTTGATTGAAAACCCCGGTCTGCAAAACCCCAGCTCTAAATCTCAATGTATAGATTCCCAACACGCTGGCAGTACTGCGTCTATACGTTCAGGTTTTGCCCGGCTGCAGCGTTTGTTCTCAGGAATTTATTATGGTATTCAGGCTAAACTGCTGGAAAAATAAAAGGAGCGGAGTCTTGGCTAGGAGCTGAAGTGTCCCCAGCAGGATATGACGCCAGGAGTGTTGTAAAGACTGTCTGTCCTCAGAGAAGGTACCATTGTGCATAGCCTTTTATTTATAACTTGGTAAGTGCCAGCGAACTCGCCTCCTTTACACCCCCAATGCCAGCCCCAGGCTCTGCACTGCGCTTTATTCGCTCCAGTCTATTCAGGGACTGTCACTCTGGGACTGCGAGGTATTCAGGGCCTTAATCAATCAAAAGGATGAGAATCGGGCAGGTTTTTCCCTTTGAAATAAAGGAAACAATGACTTCTGGGCTTCAAGTTCCCCCTTTTCCTTTTACGATTTTTGAATTTTTCTTGCACTGGAGTTCTCCACCCCTCTCTCTCCCCGTCCTCCCTTCCCCCACCTCCTTTGACAGATTTTATGTGAACTCGGGCTCCCAACACCACTTCCCAACCCCCTAATTAAGGCAAACTCAGAAGGCAAGATGTGGGGGGGGGGGGGGGGCTAGCGAAGAATAGCTGCTCAATCGCCTGCAAGTTGGCCCTTTAAAAATTCACTCACAAGTGGGAAAGCAGGCAGCTTTGGGCTGGGACCAATGTCAAAAGGCTTGGTGGACCTGGAAGCAGCTAAGAGAAGCCTCTGGAGACATCCGAAAACTTCTGGACACCCCTACACTCACCCAAGGGGGATAGCGCCCCATGTGCATTCATAGTACAAAGGAGAGATGCTGTTGAGAATGGAGCCCTGCTCAACCTGGTTTTATTAAAAATGATTCAGTTTGTCAAGGGGAAAACTTTCTCATTTCCTTTGTGCACACATGGGGCCACCAAAGTCTGTGTCCTTGTTTCTTAAACCCCTTCTCAGGGATTGCCTCTCGGGAGCTGGACTTTTTCCCAGTTTTCTGTCTCCAACAGGTTGGGTGAAGCAGACAGAGCACTTTCTGGGGTCAGCGGTAATTGTTGGGGGAGGGAGGTACTGAAAGTGTATTTCAAGAGGGCAATAGGAACTTTAAATTGCGCTGAAAGGAACCCAGGACGGCGGTGGGCGGTTAAAAATCGTCCAGGGCCCAGTCTCGCTGGTTTTTTTGAGCCCGCGGCTCGTATCCGGGGCCCTCCCGGCGCTGACCGGCGCCCTCCCTCCCCGAGAGCCTGCGCTCTGCGGAGAGCCGCGGGCTGGGAAGGGGCGCGCTGGCTGCAGACTCGTCCTCCCGGGTTGCGCGCCCTCCTCTTCGCCGAAGAGGCAGAGCCGGAAGGACCTTTGAATGGAGGTACTGACGGTGGATCTGGATCTCGAGTGCGGGTCTGGATCACGCGCATCCATAAACCACCACTACTTGCTATAAAAACGTGCAAATATAGGTCCCGAGGGGGTGTGTGTGGGGGGGGGGCTGTCTCCTTCCTGGCCTCTCCCCTGCCCTAGCGCTCTGAGGTTACAGTAGCCAGACTGTTAGCTCGACCCTTTTCCACCCCACAGCGGCCAGAAGACCCGGAGGCCCAGCAGCTGGGCCGATGCGGCTGCCGGGCCACTTCCAAAGTCCTCGGGAGTCCAGATTCCCTGAGGTTGGCGTCCTCGAGGTCCGACCCGGGAGGGCCAGGGCGGCGACGCTGGCTGAGGCTTCCCGGCCGGCGGCGCCCATTCGCAGCCACGCCAGACCCGGCCCAGAGCCAGCGGAGCACAGCCCCGCGCAACAGGTCGCGGAGGCCAGGGTGGTTCCAGACTTCCCAGATTTGTTTCGAAGAGCACATCTCCATCTCTGCATGGAACCAGTCCCTCCTTCCCGACCTCTGAAGGTTGGGCCTCGCCTAGTTCTTTCCAAGTCTCTCCAGAGCCAAAGGCACCGGCCCCGACTGCCCAGAGCAGGGAGGGGTTCTCCACCTTCCCCCGCCCGGAGCCTGGGGACCACAGCGTCCCCCAGCGCGATCTGGCCACGATACCGGCGCTAATTGGCAAAACGGTGACCCGGTAGCAGGGTTTGGAAGGCGAGCGCCCGGACCTGCATCCCTGAGCCCAGGTTTGGGCGGCAGCATTTCTCCAGGCGGACACAGAACCCAGGAAGCAGCCAGGGGAGTCCCTAGGCCAGTTCTGTGAACAAGCGGTGCTGTCCACCCCGCTGTCTGCCACGTGCAAAATGGAGACAATAATAGCATCATTTGATTTTAAAAGGAGGAACATAACTTGCCAGTACTTCCTCCGCCCCCAGTTTCATTGGCACCGCAGGTGAAATAGCCAGCCGCTGCCTGCGCCAGCTTGGTGGGGGGTGCAGGGGGGTCATGCCTCCTTTACTTGAAGGTTCTCCTTCCCTGTGGGGTTGGTTGCACGGATCTACAGTCCAATCCTGGGGGAGGGGCGTCAGCTTGGGCTGCATGTCACCCTTCAGCACGCAGCCCCCACCATTGTGGGACCCCCAGTACAGGCGTTTCATGGCCCACGGATTTCTCCAGCCTCTAAGAGATGACATCATTTATAGCCGGACACAGGCCTTACGGGAAAATGATAATCTCTGTAAAATAACGTCCCTGGCCTTGTAGATGGTGGCATCTGCCACCCAGGCCTTTCCCCCCCTCCCGTCTGGAGGCGGGGCTCCGACTGGCAGGGACCCGCCTGGCCCAGCACCAAGTCGCAGGCATCACTCTCAAGACGCAGTCTGGAGTTTGAGCAAACACCACGAAACCCTCAGTTCCGCAGAAAGGCTTTCCCGTGTTTACCGGAGGAAATAAAAGCGCCAGGTCCTGCACCACGCGCTCCTTGGCTGGACGCGATGATACCGGATTGGTGAATGCTTGGGTTTAAATCCTTACGTCGCAGCCAGGAGCAGCTACGGCCATCCTAGGACCCCCGCAGTTATTTGTCAAAGGCGTTGGCGCCGAAGTTCTCCTCATTGGAAAATCAGTGGGGATGAGATCGGATTTGGGGACTGGATGAGGATCCGGGCGCCCCACCGAAATTTGCTGCGATATGGCAGCCTTGGTTTTGCCCCTGCGGTGCCCCTGCCCCTGGGGGAGGGGGGGAACATCTGAGCGAGTTCTCAATAAAGAGCATATGGTTTGTGGGAAGAGAAGAGGAGGAAGGGAAAAGAGAAAAGAAGGGAGGGGAAGAGCGGTGGAAAAGGAACTTTGCTGAAAGGCAGCGAGGGAGGGAGAGAATGGGTATCAGGACAACTTGTTGCTTACAGACGCTCATTTGTTTCTGCAAAAATTATGTTTATGCAAATATGGAAGATAAGACACCCGAGCCTGACTCTCCAGGGGGGAAAGTGGTTCATTAAAAATTTAGAATAAGCCCTCTCTAATCTTTAAATGATGTTCTGCCCAACTTGGTTAGACCCCACGAAGGAAATTCAGTAACTGCTCTGCTAACATGTGTACGCGGTGTGAGCCTGTCGTGGGTGTGTGTGTGGGGGGGTAAAAATTGAGAGGTCTGGGAGGGGAGGAGTTGACTGGTACTGGGGGGAGTCTGGACTTGCTGAATAGAGGAATCCGAATGGAGGCCGGAGAGGAGCTTGGGGGAGGTGGATAGGAAAGCCGGGGGATGCGGAGGGTCTGTTGGGCTTCCTTGATGTCTGGGAAAAAAGGGAAGGCAAATGACCACTCCAGGAACTTCTGCCTCAGGGTGTTGGGGCCGTTCTTGGACACACCACACACCCCCACTCTGGGACCCCCTCCCGAGGTCCCGGGGAGTGCTGCGAAGGGAAAGTGGGAGAAGAGGAGTTAATGGAGGTGGAGACGCTAACAGGCCTTTTGCTTGGATGGGGCCCGGTCTCTCTGGGACTCCACGTTTTCTAGTGCCTGAGCCGCCGCTTCTCCGCCTGAATCCCTTCAACCCCGCGGGAAATTGCTCTGCGGGTGGATTTCAGGAGGCGGGTGACGGAACCAGGAAAGAGATCTAGGAGAATGGTGGAGCCCAGGGTCAGTAGCTGGGCCTGGACAGGCGCCCCAGTGGAGGCCCGGGGGCGGGAGGGCAGAGCCCTGAGTGAGCCCAGGCCCAGCAGGGCCCACGGTTTTTAAAGGCGCGTCTGAGCCGGAGACGCGGCAGCCAAACCACTCGAGTCAACACAGCAGGTGGGGCGGGAGGGGGGAGGGAGCGAAGGAGGCCGGGTCGTCGCCAGCCCACCCGGTGCGATTCCGCCAGAGCCCGGAGGAGCGCAGGTGGGGGCCTGGAGGATATTAGGAAGAGCACCCCGCCTAGTCCGCCGGCCCCAGGAGGTGCACACCCAGGAGGGGCCGTTTGCCCCGCGATAGTCCTCTGCTGACCCCACCACCCTTTCAGAGCGGGAGATAAAGGGGGGGGGGGAGAGGGACAGAGAAGGGGAAGAGAGAGAGAGAACACCAAAAAAAACGGACTCTCCATCCCTTCCCATCTCTAGAACTGAATTACATGAAGTTCCTTTCTAGAGCTTAAACTTTCCATCTCCGTCCCCCAGGAAAACACCAATCTCCCCTGTTAAACAAAGTTTCTCTTTCTGGAGAAGAAACTTCAAACGAGCCTTGGGTGTGGAGGCGAGGAATGGGGGAATAATTTGGATTTAGGAGGGTGGGGATGGGAGAATTCTGAGGGGGAAATCTGAACAGATTAACACTGATCACCTCCCACGCCAAAAGCACCGGCCAGCCGCGGTGGCCGAGCTGGAGCGAGAGGTGCGGACCGGCGCTGAGCGGCTGGCCTGTGCCCTCTCAGAACGCAGTGGGGGTCCCCTCGTGGCCTCCGCACGCAGGTCACCCTGTCGGCTCTGCTTCTCTCCTCTTCCAAGACTCCGCAAGAGGCATTACGGTCCCCAGGCCCCCAATGCCCAGCCCGGGGCCAAGAGTTAAGACAAGTAGTCCCAAGAGGAATAAGCTTCAGAGAGCTCTTTTTTTCTTTCTTTCTTTTCCTTTTTAAACGAAATCGAATACTATCTGGCTGCAAAAATATATATCACTGGCCCAGAGTCTGAAAGATTAACATTGGGATTTGTAGGAAATGTAATCTGCATGGCTAATTGATTCCCAGCGTATCAGTTTAAAGGATAAAGATCGATATCTACATGATGGATACTGTATTAATAGGGGCATAAATAAAGGCCGAAAAGTCGTTATCGAAACCTTTGAAGCCGCTTCCCAGCTCTCGGGCCCTCCACGCGGCCACTCGGCCTCCCCCTCCCGCCCCAGCCCTTGCTGAGTGGGAAGCGCTTGCTCCTCCCCCCTCCCCCCCCCCCAACTGGGAGGAAGAGGGTCTTGGGCTAAAGCCGAGTGTTGGCTGCAGCGGTGCTCGACGGAGAGCGGCACTTTTTTGCCTGGGCTGCAGCAGGTGGACGGTGAGGCGCGAGGGAGGGTGGTGTGTTAGCCAAATGGAGCACTCCTATTCTTAGAAAAACACAGACACAGAAGCTCCACACAGGGACACCCCCAGTCACACACCTTCACACACACACATTTGCACACACTCAGACACCTCGAACTCCATAGACAGACATAGCCACATAGATGCACAACCATCCGTCCACACACACATTCTCACGCAGGGGGTAGGGTGGGTGACCGGGCTCCTGAGCTCCCCTCTGGGTGGGAAAAGGGGGAGGTAGGGAGGCGCAGCGGGAAGCATGCGGCGGGGCTGGGAGGTGGGACAAAGGAGCGGAGTCCTCCAGGTCCCTGGGGATCCTTGAGGGGAGAGAGGACCACCTGAAGCAGCGTCATTGCAGATGGAGATGGGGGAGGGGGTGTGAGTCTCAGGCAGTAGGTCTCAGAGGTGGCGAGGAGAGGGAGCCAGTGTGGGGACGCTTCGATCCGAAACAAGGATGCCTTAGCCCAGGGGTGACCAATTAGTCCTGGGTCCCAGCGGGCGCCTCCACCGTGAAGCCCGCCCCACCAAGGGAATTTTCCAAATGCAAATAAATCATCCCCCCCCCTCCCGCGCGCCCTTCTCTCCATAATTAAGAAGGGCGTTTCGACGCAATGGGCGTAATCTTCATTAATTACGCCGCGCTCCTCAGTGTGCTGTCCGCGTCAATCACACCCAAAGCAAAAGTGCTGGGGCCTAACGCCTTCCCCGAGCGGGTGCGGAGAGGAGTGGAGAAGCCGGTGTTTCCACCTCTGGGATCGGGTTACCGTCGCCTCCGGAGGAGACGCGGCTCCCCGGCCCCGCCAGGAGGCAGGGCCCCAGCCCAGAGCCTGCTACGTGCCGGCCCGACGGCTCCCAGGGCCCCGACCGCCAGGAAAAGTGCTCCGGTGACGTGGATCCCCCATCTGGGATGGGTCACTCGTATACACGCGGAAACTCACTCGGAGTCGCCACTCCCTCCACCGACCCCCCCCCCCCCCCCGCTCCCGCCTGGCCCACCTACAACCCCAGCCTCCTCCTTCCTTGGAAGCTCCCAGGAGGAGCTGAACAAAACCCGATTCTCCGGAGCCCAAATCTTCTGCGCATTGATACTGGGAGGGCGGGGGTGGGGGGAGAGACACCCAGATTACCCCTGGGGCGAGGGGACCGGGCTGTGGGGGAAGACCTTAGGAATCTACTGCTCCTGGCGCCGGCGCCGAGGGAGCGGAAGGACGTGTGTAGTGAGCAGGTGGGGTGGAAGTGGGAGGCGGGGGCCCCGGTTCTTAGCGGGGAACCCGGGAAAGCTCAAAGCCCCAGGTCGCGCGTGGAAAAGCCGTCTGGAGATGGGAGTCGCCAAATTCAGGTTTCTTCCGGGCAGCCCGCAGCACCCTGTCGGCTGAGGGCAGGCACCCTGGGCTCACTCTGGGGAGTGCCTGGGCCGGGTATCTTGGGCGGTCACCACTACCCATTTAGCCGGGCTGGTGCCTCTCTCACCCTCACCCCTCCAACTCCACTCTAGCAGGTCCCGTCCTCTTTGCGCCTTGAACCTGGACCATCGGGGCTGAGATTCTTCCACTCGAGCCCCCTGAAGAGATTCTGCCATATATACAGATATATGGAGGAGGAGCGACTCAGGGCACAAACTGAACCGGGCAATGATTTCCGAGTACTTAGCGGCTGAGGTAGGAGCTGCGCACACAAGCCCTGTTCCTGCAGGAACACAACTCCGAGTTGCCTGTCTTGATTTTGCAGCCCAATTACAAACATTGTGTGAAGCCCGGCATCGGAGGTCCGGCCCCCAGGCCCTCAGTGGATTCCGCTCTTGCATCCTTGGGCGCCCTTGGCTCCTGGGCCTTTCAGAGCCCCCACCCCCCACCCCACCCCCTCCCAGGCAGAAAGTCCCTCCGCCCAACTTGAGTTCTCTCTTTATCGTGGTGCCCGGAGCTGCGGATCCTTGGAGCGCAGCCCCGGGGATGCGATGACCTGCGGAGAATCCGGACTTGCTGCGCTGGCGGCCCCAAGAGGTGCGGGAGGCAGTGGCCAGTAGCACCGCCAACCTGGCTTTAGCGGCGCTGGGAACATCGCCCTCTTTTCTGCTGCTTCCTGCGCGCCCGTGCTGGGCCCACGCTCCCATTCAATCATTTATTACCGCCTCCGAGATTTCTCATTAAATACTCAGGCTCCTTGCTCACTGGTTACTTCCAGAGCCGGAGACACCTGCAGACCTGGCCCTCGCCTTTCCTAGGGGAGTTTTGATTATTTTATTCTACCCTCTCCTCCTCCACTGAATAGTGGGCTGGGCATGTCTTCCGGCTGTGTCCCCAGAGCACATCACATGGCCTGTCAGTCATTCCACACATACTTGTTGAGCTTCTGCTGCACGCTGTTCCAAGTGCTGGGGCTACCCTAGTGACTGAAACACGCCACTTTTCCTCCTGGCAGAGCTGATGTTCCAGAAAATAACCTAAAAGAACACAAATGCAACCTGTTAGGAGATTGTTTGTGGGGGTGAGGCTCAGCTCTAAAAAAGCTAGAAGTACTTGGTTGGTGGGAGGAAAAATAGAGAGAGGGTAGCTATGGAATGCTGGCGGGGGGGGGGGGGTGCTATTTCAGCCAGGGAAGTAAGTCTAGGCAGGTTCATCCAGGTAGCTTACAGAGAGAAAGGAGGACATGCAGGAGAATTTGGTGAAGGAAAGAAAAGGGCAGGGCGACAGGAGAGAATGAAGGAACTGTATTATTCAGCAACACTTTGGTAAGCAACTACTTACTGTTCGCTTTGAATTCTGAAGTTAGGCAAACTGGGGCTGGGCCTGGGGAGCTAAACTTTTAAAAATATATATATTTTATTGATTTTTTTACCGAGAGGAAGGGAGAGGGATAGAGAGTTAGAAACATCGATGAGAGAGAAATATCAATCAGCTGCCTCCTGCACACCTCCTACTGGGGATGTGCTGGCAACCAGGGTACATGCCCTTTGACTGGAATCGAACCTGGGACCTTTCAGTCCGCAGGCTGACGCTCTATCCACTGAGCCAAACCGGTTAGGGCCTGGGGAGCTAAACTTGCAGATGAGCTGTGCCTGGACAGAGGCAGTTCTTAGGGCCTGGCATTCCTTGGACCTCCCCCCACTGTCCTTTCACTGAAGGCACTGCCTCGGGCAATGGAAAGGATACTGGGGAACCAATCTTCCTGAGAACAGGCGGAGGCTCCTGGAGTCCATCCCTCTCTCCCACTCTGAGAGTAAGGCAGATGTCACTGTTGGAGGTCTGGGAGTTGGGACTTTCCTAGCTCCTCCCTTCTTGTGGTTGTGGCTCAAGAATCCCACACAGGCTTGGGAGCCTTCATAGGGGTGGGGGGAGGGGGGACGTTGTCTGCAAATTGCATTTTTATTTGAAAGAAAATGAAGGCACTGCTTCTTGGAGTCTACCCACCCCCTCACCTGGACTTGTCACCCCCAGTCCCCAGAGAGGAAGAAATGCTTGCAGGCTGGGTGAGCTAGTAATGCCCTGCTTCACATTGTGAGCGCAGGGGCTCTTTCTCTCCTGAGTGACGCCCTGCAGCTGGCACCACCTCAAGGAGAAAGGGAGAGGAAGCACTTTTCCAGAGGAGCCCAAAGATGCTAGAGAAGCAGTCATCATTCTCCAGCTGGTGGTCTTGGAAGATAACTCAAAAGAAACCAGCAGGTCCATTCAGAAGAGAACAGTACATATAGCCCTGCAGTGGGGGCTTGAAAAGAGGCCATGCTGGCTTCCTCAGAGCAGTAAGCAGGAATATTGCTCAGCCAAAGCGAGTGGTTCTTACTTGTCACAAACACAACTGATAAAGCAAAACTTTACAAGACTTTGGCGCTACTTAGCAGAAGAGAGAAACAGAAACTGTGTAGCTGCAGCAGAGGCGAGAAGACTGATGTGGAAAGGGATCCCCATGACATCTCCAGACCTAGGTTCTCTATCTCCAAAGCAGGTGGAGGAGGTTTTCAGAGTGCCCAGGCTGCCCTGTCACAAGGGTCATAAGAGTCACCCCTGTGACAGAAACCATTATCCCTGCTCCATCTTGAACAAGGTCACTTTTCCAATGGAGGGAGAGGGACTTGTACTCTACTCCTCTGATTGATGAGGAATCCCCAACTTCAGAAGAGCAAGCAGTGCAGTTTCATTGGGGGAGGATGGCCCAGGAGGACAGGAGCCAGAGCCTGGGGCATTCGGGAACAAAGTGGCAGGTCACCCTGGGAGGGAGGAATCAAAGATGCTTTCTGAACTCAAAAAGAAGGAAGTATCACCCAGCTCAGCCGGTGTTGCTTAGTGATTGAGTGTCCACCCATGAAACAAGAGGTAACTGGTTCGATTCCTGGTTGGGGGCACATACCTAGGAGGCGGGCTCTATCCCTAGTAGGGGGCATGTGGGAGGCAGGCAATCAGTGATTCTCTCTCATTGATATTTCTATATCTTTATCCCTCCCTATCTCTCTAAAAAAAAAAAAAAGAAAAGAAAGACAAAGAAGGAAGTATCATCAAAATGGAAGGTTTTAGAGACAGAAAGAAAAGAAAAGCTCCTGGAAAGAGAGGATTGCTCCAAAACTAAAAAGAAAAGAGAGAGGAAGGAGGAGGAACGAGAAAGGCCAATTACTGAAGACACACTATGACTAAGATATTTCAGATAAAATAAATTCTAATGGATGTCAGTCAAGCTGGGTTCATATTATACAATGGTGAATGACTGTTTCTGATTTGAAGGATACATTTGCACTGAGAGAAGTGATCTGAAGCTGTATTTCACTGTTCCAGAGTATGTGGGCCTGGAGGAGATATTTGTATATTGGAGGGGTAGCAGGATCAAGGCAGTTGAGGGGAAGAAAAGGACACTAGGGAGGAAAATACAATAGATATGTCACATGAATGCTTCATTGGTGAAGAAGAATATTTCTTTTTGGTTTGCTCCCAAGGTTTTCAAATTCATTTATGTTCAAGTAAAATAGAGGTTGGACTTTGCCAGTTTACACATTGCAGAAGTGCAGGATGATGGGAGAAAGGATGGATATAAATAAATGCAACCCTTCGAACAACCCCTTGTAAAGGACCAGTTATGGAAGTGCCAGGGTGGGAGAATCAGGGAAATGGATGTTGCATCCTTCACCTACCACCTCAGACAGCTAACCATCTCTCCCACCACCTGTCCCAGCCTCCCTCCCAAGAACCAGACCACACTCTCTAGGAGACTTCTCTGAGGACAAGTCCAGTGTCCTGGGGTTGGCAGCATGAGAGCTCAGTGGCCTGTTGCCCTTGGGCCAGCTGCTTGGATCCCCCATCTTGAAGGTTTATGTGATGACAACGGTGCTTAATGTCACAGGCACATTACCATTATATAATTATATAATAGCAATATAATATATAATTGCACTATATTACTACTATTGTACTTTATGGTTACTATATTACTACAATATTATATTACTATTATATAATGTGTTATATAAGATGATATACTATATAATATTAATAGTAATTGCATATATTCATTGAGTACTTTGTACATGCTGGCATTGTTCTCAGCATTTTACAAAGATTATTTACTTCTCAAAACAGCCAGATTATGCTCTGGCCAGTGTGGCTCAGTTGGTTGAGCATCCTCTCATGCACCAAATGTTGCCTGTTCCAGTTCCATTCTGGTGTGGGGGAGGAGCAGGAGGCAGCCAATCCATCGCTTGCACGCTCTCTCTTCCTCTTCCTTTTTCTTCCTCTCTCTAAAAATCAATGGAAAAATATCCTCGGGTGAGGATTAACAAAATATATATTTAAGAAACAGCTAGATTATATCTAGTTAGTATGAGGATAAGGGGGCACGAGATTAATTAACTTGCCCTAGTCATACAGTTTAGGAAGCAGCAGAGGTGGGATTTAAACCTGGGACGATGTTAAATTGCCAGTCTTGTTCCCTTAGAAAGCCCTGAAGGGGATATCTGGGACTTGCCTAAATACTTCACCTGTTGGTCTCACTCTGGTTGTAAATAAATTTCAACAAAAGTTACTTTTAATGCTTCTGGAGTCTGTCTTATCTCTATTGAAAAGAATTTGGAAATTTACTCCACCTTTTAAAATACATCCAATGATATAATCCCACTTCCAAATTTTTGCTTATTTTAAACAATCCTTTTTCCGATTCTCAAGGAGAATTGATTAGCCTATGTTTCTACGCCAAGAAGAACCTGAGACACACACGTGAGCATCAGGCATCTGCCTCTCATTGGGGCCGGACGCGTGGCAGGAGGGTCCTCGTGCCTTCCTGCGCATCCCCGCTGTGGCATTCAGAACTTGTTCTGTCTGGGCTTCCGGAGGTCCTCCTCGCCCGGTGACCAACCGCGCGCACCAGGACCTTCGCGCGTGTAGGCTGCAGGCGCGGGCCCCTGCTGGGCGACTGCCAGGAATTTACCAGCGGAAATCCCAGGACTCCTAGGGTGTTTCCAAGCCCCGGTCCCTTCGTGTTTACGTCGCGCTGACCTGCCCTCCGGCAGGTCCAGACACCTTTTGCATCTTTGAAAGAGGTGGGGAAACAGGCACGCTGGGCGGGGGCGCGTTTTATAAGACCTTTGGGGCTGGGATGTGCGGATAACGCGGCATGGGGTGACAGCACCGGAGAAAGGGGGACTGAACTCACGCATCTCCTGAACTCCGCGACTCTTGGCTTCGCGTCCACCGTACTGGTATTTTGGGTTTCTTTGCTGCTTTTCAGAATAGGTGCGAACGCGGAGATTAGGGGCGGGCGCTGGGAGGGGCCCGTGAGCATCCAGGATGGTAAATACTCCACCGCATCATAAATGAAACACCCCTCCGACCCCGAAATGGGGGAGGGGGCGTCACAAAACCAGCAGAGTTGGGGCTAAAGACTAGGTTCCATACAAACAAAACAAGCTTTGGTGGAGACGTCGAGTGCCTGGGTGGACAAGGCACGTGCCAGCGGGTCCCCCGCCCCCACCTCGCGCGACCAGTGGGCTTGTGCCAGCGGCCTTATACCTCCGATTGCTCCCGGCCCGCGCCTGCCTTTGCAGATCGCAGGGGCTGCGACAGGGACCGGCTCCAGCCCTTGACCCAGCTGGGCGGAGACTACTAGCCTGTCACCTCTGGAGGCCTCCGGTCCTGTGGGACACAGGCCAACCCCGGGGTGCAGGGTTACACCCCGCGAACCCGGGAGCTGCCCTGGGAACCAGCCGCGGTGGCTGCCTCGGGCGGTCCTCAGGCAGTGAGCAGGGTCTGCAGTCAACTCCGCTTTCCCACGGGCTGGGAGCCACCGCGGGCGTCCCGTCCAAAGGAGAGAAATAGAGGTAATGCTCCCCTCCTCCACGGACCGCGGGTGGCTGGGTCTGGCGCAACCCTACTCCGGGACCGAGAGCGAGTTCATTTGCACGCTGACCCGCTAGTCCGAAGGGTCTTTGAACAGAATGTAATAACTAGGTGATTGTCCTAGAGGGTATTTTAAGACACGGCTCCTGCGCGCTGGATCTGCTCGCTCGGCCACACCTGCTGGCGACCAGCAGAGCCCCCGTCAGCTGCCCCTGGTGATGACACCCACAGCTGTCCCTGGCGAGGTTTTGTTAATTTAACCTTGAGACTTCCCTGGTTATCCACATAATCCACCCTCAAATCCCCACGCTGTCACTGGATTTTGATGACTCACGGGATTTGGAAAGCACTCGTCTATGTTTCGAGGGTGAGGGGAGCCCTCAAAAAGCCTGTGAAGCAGAGGCGCAGCCCGTCACCCTGCCGCGTTAGGAAAGATCACAGCGCTCCAAACGGGGATGCAGATATTTACTTAACTCTCCTGGGGATACAGTCACCAGGAGTGTGTGTGAGAAATAGTGTGTGTGTGTGTGTGTGTGTGTGTGTGTGTGAGAGAGAGAGAGAGAGAGAGAGAGAGAGAGAGAGAGAGAGAGAGAGAGAGAGAGTATGTTGTCAGAGACCAGAACAAGGATTAAGTAGTTATCCGAATTATGGCCACTTCCAAAATCCAAGCATTGGTCCACGATCTTCCAGTTTCTAAGAAACCTGGCGGCGCCGTTTAGTTCATTAAAGTGAGATTAGGAAGAGCGTCGCATTTCAATAAATGCGGTGTGAAATAGAATGGCTTTCAGATCTGGCTGCACTGTCAATCACCTAGGGCGCCTTTTAAAAATACCGAAGCGCCTCCCCTCCCCGTCCCCACCCAGGCCAATTCAATTCGCGTCCAGGGGGCCCGGCGGGTGCTTCCGCGGTTGTTTGTTTCTGCTCTCCAGGTAGTTTCAACCTGCGGCCTGCCAGCGCAGAGAACTTCCGCTAAGGTTCGCATCAGGTAATAAGTTGTCTGTGTCTGAACTTACTAAGGTATGGGCTCTAGGGACAAATCGTTTGCCTTGCAGAGCTCGGTCCAAAAATTTCCTCCCAATTAATAGCTGTCTACTACTCATTTGGAATTAATCCTTCCCCAAAACTGAAGTCAGGTACAATTGCTCCCTACCTGTCAAGTTTGACTACACATTTTTTTAAATGCACACACAGTAGAATATAAATCATATTTCTATATGATGGAGGGTGCTCATTGTCATGGTGGTAAGAGCCCACCATATATTACCATGGTTGTTGAAATAAACGTGTTATGTCCTTGTATTGATTAGACACCGCCTCTTCTGTTTATCTGGCGATGTGGTTTTATAATAATAGGAGCGAGGGCAACTTGGTTGCATATTTTCTCTACCCTCTTTTCCTCCCATTTCAACACTCTCCCACTTCCATCCCAGGGAGATGTGGTATTTCTAAACCAAAGATAATCCAGTTTTACCTGAAAAGATATTTTTTTCCAAAGGGAGTGTACACATTCTTCCTGAGTTCCTAGGAATATTCTTGGAAGTTGGACATTGACCACCCTCACTTCCCGAAATTTATCTTATCATCAGGAATAATTGTAAATTTATCATGCAAACAAATGTGCTTCTCTTCGGCATATTTTAGTTTTGCGTAACAGAACAAGAGCCTTATTTTTTGATGGATAGTAACAATTACAAAGCTTTTAAATATGGACTATCAAATGAGATCAAGCAAAAGACAGATGAAATCGCTCTCCCATTTTCTTTATTCACATAATTTCGAACTGAGATCTGGCTGCAGTTATTTCTAACACTTTTCAGAAATGGTTACTGTAGTAAATATTATATATTCATCAAATTTACACTCTAACATATACAATAAAAACATATTTCAAAGGAAGAAATGCAAATGCATACTTAGCAGGGGTGCAGTATGACATAAATTTAAAATACAAATATTAACTAATGGGAAACATGATTTAAAAGGATATTAGTTGGGTCATAAAATAATGGGGGATTATTCTGTTACTGAGTTTGTAAATATAGCAAGTGTGCGAAGGAAAATTTATTTTAAGTGGCAAAGCTTGAAGAATTAATATGGAGAGTAACAAGTAATGTAAAATTTGACATATTTTGTTCTCCATATTGTGGGAAATTTCACTGCAATGTAAGCTTGTTCTGACTTTGCAGATGCTGTTAGTTTTGGAGAGGATGGTGCAGACAGGCTCATATATGCAGGAAACTAAAGGAGTCATACCTTGAAATCTCACAATGCAGACAATATGGGAAATGGAGATCAAATGTCCTTTAGTCTCTCCAGTGGCTCCTGTCACTGAATATAATGCAATAAAAGTTTCACCATGGTAATATTGACTTTTCTCAAAACTCAAAGGGCTTTTCAGGTATATTTTTTCACCTTTCACAAATCCTCATGAAGTAGGAAAAAGCAATTAAGTCATTCAGGGTCTCAGGATGTCCTGAGTGACAGTATGAGGGAGGGGAGCCAAGTTGTTGAAGAGTCAGTGGAGAGTTTCCCATTCAGTCAACTCAACCCAGTATTTATGGGCCCCTTACTTTGTGCTGAGAACTGGCTAAGGCTTTGTGAATAGAGTGGGTGAGCAGACAGGGTTCCTTACTTGTTTTCACATTTTGGTTGTAGGAGATAGAGATAAAGAATGTGACAAATACGTAAAACCCTACAGGTGGTTATGTTAGAAAGAAAATAAAACTTCAATGGGTAGACATTTGGGATAGAGTGGTCAGGGTAAACCTCTCTGGGAAGGTGATATTTATTACACCCTTAGAGACCTGAATGAAAACAAGACCACAGATCCACATAAGGCTTTAGTTTCCAAAGCAGTTCCTTTATATACTCTCTTATATGTAGAAATCCTTACACAAACCCCACAAAGAAGCAAGCAGGACTGATACTTTCTATTCCCATTTTATAGATGAGGATTTTGAGGCTCAAAGAAAGGAGAAATCAGTATCCAGACTCACATTTTCTGGATACAGTTACTGGTCTTTAGACCCCAAACCCAATGTTCTTTCTGGGTGTGGACATTGTTCCCCAGATCATATTGCATTCAGAGGCCAAGTATTTAATTCATCACCTACAAGATGAGTTTTTGTCACTTGAAATTTAGACTCTATAGAAGCATGATGATAATCCTAACCTGCAACCCAGAACCTAGGCAGAATCTGGGCCATGGGGACCATGATTCTTGAGCAAGTGTGCAGGCTGAGCAGGTCTGGTTTTTTGCAGTGACTTGACCTGTAGTTTACACTCATGAGCTGGAGATGAGTCCAGGATTGAACCAAGCTCTTCCAAGAAGATGAGAATGGGGAGGGGAAAATGTACTTCACTGCCACCAGGAGGCTTCCAGACAACCCACTGATCATTTCAACACTTACTTCCTAAACACTTGCTCTAAGATACCTGTGTGCAGGACTTTCCGAATGATGTAGGATGAAATAATTAAATCATACCTGCAGAGTAGGGGAACATCAGAATATCAGAAAATCACTAGAAAACAAACAAATGTTTTCTATCATCCCATGCCACTTGATCCCTTAAAAGTCAGAAATGAACAATAAAACAAGGTCAGCTAAGAAAAAGAATCACTCCATGTTTAGGTGCTGGGCTAGTAATCATATCTGTTTGATTTTAAAGTGTTCTACCTCAAATTTCTCATTACAAGAAATTTATATGTGCAACCATGAAAGAATCAAAATGTTGCTTGCATTGCAACTAAGATGATTTAAAAATGTATTCATTATTTATGAGGAATAATTTAATTTATGTCATTGATGAACCCTCCTCTGTGAAACATTACATATACTCTAAAAGAAGCAAGCTGGGCCTGGCTGGCATGACTCAGTGGTTGAGCATGGACCTATGAACCAGGAAGTCACGGTTCGATTCTGGTCAGGACACATGCCTGGGTTATGGGCTGGATCCCCAGTGTGGGGTGTGCAGGAGGCAGCCTATCAATGATTCTCTCTCATCACTGATGTTTCTATCTCTCTCTCTCCCTCTCCCTTCCTCTCTGAAATCAATGAAATATATATATATATATTTAATATTTTTATTGATTTCAGAGAGGAAAGGAGAGGGGGAGAGATATAGAAACATCAATGATAAGAGAATGATTGATCAGTGCCTCCTGCATGCCCCCTACTAGGGATCGAGCCCGCACCTGGGCATGTGCCCCCGACTGGAATCAAACCTGGGACCTTTCAGTCCGCAGGCCGACACCCTATCCACTGAACCAAACCAGCTAGGGCATGAAATATATTTTATATATATATATATATATATATATATATATATATATATATATATATATAAAGGAAGCTGGTTCCCAAGTAACTTTAGATAGACTTCCAGGTTGCTAAATTAAGGGAATGAAATAACAAATGTGTGTGCTAATATGTATATATGGTCACATCCACAAAGCCATGTGCTGTTGTTAATGTATACATACATACATACATACATATATACATACACATGTGTAGATACACTTGTAAAACTAAGCAGGTGTGAATATAAACAGAATCTGAGCGCCTGGAGGTAAACAAAGAATAAAAGATAAAAACTAATATAGCAGTAACACAAGTTACTTGTTGGAAGTAGAAATTAATACCAATCTCTGAAATGTAATCCTTAGTATTAGGAACCTAAAAACATTTTGCAGAAATTGAGAACAAAAATCTTATATAGTAATGGATGGAAGGGACTTTTCCCTCCAGAATAGATCTCATTGGACCTTCAGAAGTCCTGTTAACGCCTAGAAACAATCCCAAATCTTAAATTAACATTATGAATGGGGCTGGTAGAGAACTAACTCACATGTGGGAATATACATTGCTAGAGTGGGCATTTCATGGGATTGTGTATTTCAGGAAGAGAAGGGCACACAAATAACTTGAAGCAATTTCCTCATGAAACAAATTTCATGAAAATAGTTTTTTTCTATAAATGCTTCTTGTTTTAATTAAGACAATGCAGACATAAAACACATCATTTTGCAATTCCTAAATCACAGCCATATCACTTATCAATGGCCAGTAAATGACTGCTTTCTATGATAGATACAAATATTCATTCAAGTTCAGGTACTAGAATAGTGTCAGAATATCATGCAGACAGCTTGCATAAATACATGAGGAATAACAGTATATCCTCAGTAGTTTCTGTGATGCTTAGGTATGAAAACTTCGACTTATTCCAAATCTCAAAAGATGGAATAAATAATGTTTTCATATAAAATACACCTGAAACAGTTGTTTGTTTGTTTGTTTTACCTTAAAAAGGCATCAGATTGCCCTAACAGGTTTGGCTCAGTGGATAGAGCTTCTGCCTGCGGACTGAAGGGTCACAGGTTTGATTCCGGTCAGGGCATGTACCTTGGTTGTGGGCACATCCCCAGTAGGGGGCGAGCAGGAGGCAGCTGATAGATGTTTCTCTCTCATCGATGTTTCTATCTCTCCATCCCTCTCCCTTCCTCTCTGAGAAAAATCAATAAAATATATATATATTTTAAAAGGCATCGGATTTACCTGCAACACACATTGAAATTCATCTTTTTAGTTACAAAATCAGACAGATATGTATTCTTTTTTATTTAGTATGACTGGATGTGAACATTTCAGTAATTTCCTATATCAAATAGCTAAATTCAAAATATTTTTCTGTTAAGTGTAATATATATTTGTAATCGAAGGAAGAAAGACTTGTCAGTTTAGTCTTTGGGCACTATTTCTATTTGATCAGATAGTTGAAAGTCATTAGTAGTTTCACAGTACAAAATCTTGAATCAGTTACGAACACGCCTTTTTTTCTGATAATTTCGAAATGTATTTGGACTGGAGGTATGGAAGAAATGTTACTGCTCATCAAACATCTTTCCTGAAAATTTATCGCGCAAAATTTCCAGATGCATATATTTTTAAATAAATTATATTTTAAATGAAATTAAGAAAAAGGGCGAGGGAAGCCTGCAGTTTATTTTCGGCGTGAATAGCTTTCAATATCTTCCAGGTGGGGGCAACAGTAAGTCAGTTTTGAGACGAGATGGAGAACAGGCTCTTGAATTCCCCTGAGTCCAGTTACAGAGGAGGAAATTACTTCCTGGTAGTAACGACGCGAATAAAACCACCACAAGTTTCCAGGAGCCCAGCTTCCAGGACTTTTGGGTCTCTGCGGGGCCGGGCAGCAAGATCCTCCGCCTCGAGCGCTCTGCGCGGCCGCCCGCACTCCAGAGCGCGCACGCGCGCTGTGCACCTGCAGCTGCGCGCACAGATGAAGGCGGTAGGTGCGCCCCGCCGCCCAGCTCCAGCCCGCGCTGTGCCCGCGGGGAGTAAACACCACTCTGGGCGCTCCAGCTCACTCGCTTACCAGGACTGCCAGAAAGCAGGGAAACCTTTCTGTTTACATCTCATTCGTTTTTCCACCGGACAATTTGCATTCACAATTGCAGCAGCCTCGTGTGCGCACGCACCTGCACCCTTAAAGAAACTGAAGTCGCGGCAGCCAGAAAACCAGCGTTCAGGCGGGGCGGCGGGGGTCCCATTCCCCTTTCCACCTCTCTTTGCAAATCCTCCGACTCTGGGAAGGGAGGCAGAGCACTCTGGAGAGGATGGGGATGGTGCCTGAAGTGGAGGTTGACCTTGCATCCCCGCCTCCTCGATTTCTCCGGCCCAGCGCGGAGGAGGCGGGGCGTGGAAAGCCCGAGAGGCGGAAAGCCGAAGCCCCGGAGTGGCGGGGCGGCGAGGGGGTGCGCGACCGGGGACCATGGGGAGAGGCCAGAGAAGCTCGAGCGCCCGGAGCCAAAGGCCCCCTCCTCTCGGGCCTCGTAGGACTGAAGGTGCGTGCAGGCGGGAGACCCGGCGAGTTACCCCACTATGTGTCGCTCCCCCGCACGCTTCCTGCCGCTGCCGCAGCCCGCGTCCTCGGGCCGCCGCCCCCAGCCGAGCCAGTGACCGCGCCCTCGGTGGTTCGGTACTTGAGCCAGCAGATGAGCCAAGTGACGACAACCGAGAAGAGTGCCAAAATGCTGGCCACCGACAGGCAGATGGGCCCCACGAGCGAGGGCGACCCGGCAGCTTGGGCCGCGCCAGCGGGCGCCCCGCCGCCGGGGGGTTCCCCGGCGCTACCACCGCCGTAGTGGTTGACGAAGATGAGGCCGGTGAAGAGCAGCACCACCATGGAGAGGAAGGAGAAGACGACGCACACGCAGCCCGCAGTGAGCGCGGCGCGCTTGCAGTTATGGCAGCTTTCGTAGGCGCCCGAGGCGCGCAGGCCGGCGCGGGCGCGAGGCTCGCGGGCGGCGTCCTCCCTGGGCGGCGGCGGCTGGGCCGGGTCTGGGGCCGGAGCGGGCGGCGGGACCGCAGCGGGCGTTGGGCGACGAGTGGGCAACGGCGGGAGCCGGTCCTGGGGCAGCGGGTCGTGCGCGGCGCGCAGGGCCAGCGGGAAGGCCTCGGCGAGTTTGGTGTTGCTGGGCAGGCCGTGCACGCGGCTGTCGGGCAGCGGCGTACGGTGGCGGCACACGGGACACGCGATGGCGCCGGGCGGGCCGTGCCAGGACGGCGGGCGCAACGGGCGCTCAGGCGCGGCGGCGGCGGCGGCGGCGGCTGCGGCTGCGGCGGCGCGGAGCAGCAGCTGGCTCAGGCACTCCTGGCAGAAGGTGTGCAGGCACGCCAGCAGCTTGGGCGCGCGCCGGTCCGCGTCGAAGTAGTTGTAGCAGATTTTGCACTCGTAGTCCTCGAGCGGAGGGAGACCGGGGACCATCACCACTGCGCTGCGGCCGCCAGCGTCCCTGCTGTCCCGGGCTCCCGCCGCAGCGCCCCCGGCTCTGGCCGAGCTCCCGGGGCTGCTGGTGGAGTTCCGCTCGCCACCGCCGCCGCCACTGCCGCTGTCGCTCGCCGGCGCTGCCATGGCATGATCCGCCCCTCATGGGGGGCAAGGTGAGGCGCCTTCCTTGCCCTCCGCCGCAGCGTCTGCTCCGGCGAGGAGGAGGAGGCGCTTCGGCCGCCCCCCTCTGGCTACTGTCCCCGGGTGGGGGAGGCGCCGCTGGCTGGGCCGGGCGGGGGCGCAGTGGCGACCGCCTTCACCCACTACCCCCAGATGAGGGTGCCTGGGTCCTCCCAGGTCCTGAAGTCTCTCTGCCGTCCCCCTAGGGCCTGTCAAGGCAGCTCTCCCCACCGCTTTGGATATCGGTTTTTGCTGGAATTGGGAGTTGAGGGCGGCTGGAAGGTGGGGCAGTAGGGAACGGGATTTGGGGTGCGGCCACGTAAGGATGTGGCGCCCGTGCAGCACCCCCTCCCCCTCGAAGCCACACTCGGGCATTGGTGGGAAACATGGTCTTGCTTTTGTCTTCTACTCTTCCCGCATCCCCCTCCCCCTGTATCCCCGTTATTCCCGGTTTATCCTACTTGGTCTGGGGCTGCGTCCTCTCCCCCCACCAGCAGAGCTCACCGGTGATGTCACGCGGGACCCGCGCAGGGAGGGGAGGCGGCGGCCTCCGCAGCGGCGGTGGTTCCTGTCCGTGAAAATTATGATCTAATTTTTCCGTCCAAGGGGGAAAGCCAGTAATCACCATGCCATTTACACTTTATTAGCAAAGCCCCAGCAGCCCTGCATCCTTCTCCTCAGGGTGAAAGCGAAGAGCTGGCAATTTCCTGTCACCAGAGGGAGGAAATGTTGGAGCTGAACAGTACCTTTTTTAAAAATCCAGAAATACTGCTTCCTGAGACTTAAGAAGACAGGAAGACACAGACTCGGCCAGGTCTGGAGAAGTCTTGACACTGACCGCAGGGGATGGAGGTATTTCATTGGTGCACGGGCGGCTACAGAGGCCGAGAGGGGGAAATATTGTTGAGCAGGTTCACAGAATTTCAACGTCCAGCCTAAACCTAGCCCCTGGTATTACTCACCGCTCCCTGCCGCTTAAGTTTTTAACACACAAATGTAGAGAGCTGAAAATTCCTTTAGTAACAAGGACAGATCTTCCTGGTCTTATTAAAACGAACAGAAGTGCATCTGAGTATGTTCGCAAACAGCAGCACTTCTTAAAGGAACACTCAGAATACAGGAGTAGTGGGTTTGCGGGGAGCAGCTGAGGGGCGCTGTTCAGATATTCCTAACCAGAAAGTTCTGCTCCCCTGTTTCTCCAGATTGGACCTCATCTTATGAGGTCCACAAGGAAGGGGAAGAGGAAGGAGCTCTGGGGTCTAATGAGATGTAAATGTTCTCACTTTATCTGGATTCTCTGCAGAAGACAGCAGGATGTCCCAGGGAATATGTGTGGAAAGGAAGAATGAATGGGAAACTAGCTGAAGGAAAAGAAAGAAACCACCAATGTACAGGCAAGAGGTGGAATTATCATAAATGACTATTACATTTCTATGACATTTAAAAATAAATGTATTTTTGTGAATAGTGGATGTGATGTCTAAAGTTTGAGGGACTTTAGGTGAAGCTCATTAACAACCATTAGTTTTTCATTTCATAGTTTCAAATTTTATAAATGTAATTTAGGGAAATATTTTTTAAATTTTTTTCTTAAAGTATATCATTTTGTGATGGGGGCTGTTATGAGCAGAAGGCAGGATGATGGGACATTGGAAGAAGGCCGTAGTCTGGCCTTGAAGAATTATACACACAACCACCTACAGTGGAGGAAGTTGGGTGCCTGTCCTTCTCTTTCCTTCCTTGATTGTAACAGCCTGGAACAGTGCATTTTATGCACCATTTTAACCGGATTCTTCCCCTTGAAGCTTTGATTAGCTCTGTGCTTAGAAGAGACATGAAAACAGGGTGGGGGGGGGTGGGGAAGAAGCTCAGAAACAGGAGGGGCTAGTGAGCATTGGAGTTTTTGTCCTTCCCATCTATTTCCTGTAACCTCGATGCTGACGGGGACTGAAAAAGAGTTCTGAAGGTCTACATGTTTGCGTATAGCATGCCTTTGGGCAAATGTTTAAGATGTTCAAGTTTCACTCTATTATGCATTCTCATCAATGAATGGAACAATTGAAATGGGGCTACCTCAGGGTCTCTCAGCCTCAGCACTGTTGACATTTTGAGCTGGATATATCTTGTTGTAGGTGCTGTTCTGTGCATTGTCAGATGTTTAGCAACATCCCTGGCCTCTGCCCTCTTGATGTTAGTAGCAACCCTCTCCACTGGTGACAACCAAAGGTGTCCCCTGGAGACAAAAGTTACCCCTGGTTGAAGATCACAGGTCTACACCAAAGTCACAGATTTGTTAAAAATGAAACCAAAAGCAGAAACACCTCCCAACTCTTAGCTAGTGCAAACAAAGATGGCATTACCAAATTTACTGTCTGTCAGCATTTCTTCTGTAGCTCCTGGTACCTTGGATATCACGTCACCATCTTTGAGAGGTCCAGGTACCGTTTTTGCCAATAAGACATTCTGTTTATGCTGTCAGAGATAATTGCCAGAATTTGGCTGGAATTTACTCTCTGTGTTTACATAGTTCATTTTAGGGAAGCTAGCATCTCCAATTATTTTATATTCTAGGACTAGTCACTCATTTTTGGACTCATAAAGTTGTCATGTGGGGTTTCTGTGCAATGAAGAGCACAAGTTTGTGTGACACAGGCCACAGGCTTCCACCCTCAAGAACTGTAAGGCCTGGTGTCCACCGTGTCCTCTGCAGCAGTAAGTAGTGAAGCGTGGTCACTCACTAGGAATTAGATTTTCACTATAGTGAAAGATGTGTTGAAAGAGATCTAAGGTCAGAAACAAGGAACGCAGTATTCACATCAGGATTTGAATTGGCTTTGCAAGAATCCAGCTCATTCCTTAAATATAGGGTGAGTGTTAACAGGGATTGGGACTCTCTGTATGTGTTATGTGCACAGCTTGTTTGATCCTTGTAGCAGACTTACGTGGGGTAACTACTCAAAAATGTATACACACACTTTGAATAATTATAAAGGCAATGTTTATGAAAATACATTTGATTTTCAAAATTGAGCTATCAGCTGTTACAGTGTATATACATTTTGGGGAGACACCCTGTATATTAGACACTCATTTGCTGAATGTTATTTTCTTTTTGAGAAACTAAGTAAATGGGAGACAGTGATGGTCTCAGGTCATCTCTCATATACATTCTCTCTACCCACTATCTAAAGAGAGAGAATGTTTTAGTTTGAGGGTTGACGGTTCTGAGTCCAAATGTGAGGTCTGCTCCTCACCCACTGTGCAGCATTACATGTGCTATTTAACTATAAAATGGAGATGAGTAGTTACCACGTAAGTCTGTTACAAGGATTGAACAAGTTGTGCACATATCACATACAGAGACCCAGCTCCTATTTATGTCAGGGGTTTCTATACCTGATCTCAATAATCCTCACAAACACCCTGTGAGAGGGGCCCAGAGGGTTTGTGTACGCAGGCAAGGTGACAGCCAGCAGTAACAGACTGGTCCAGCTCTTCCATCATTTCAAAGACAGAACTACAGGGAGCCTCTCAATCAGAGACCAGGCATGACCTATGCATCTAACTATGCATTATTGATCTGTCAGCTACAATAAAACCCTGTATAAAATATGAGGACAAAGTGAAATCTCATTGGTAATATTGCAAGAATAGATGTATAGGCAGATCATGCCACTCAGAAGCAAGTAGTAAGTGAGTCAATCAAACAGTTGACATTTGAAATAGGAACTGCCTGATTCAATTAGATTTATTGAGGTCCTATTCTGGAGGGCATTGCTGCTATGTGGCAAGATACCTGGCCTCCAGAAACCAAGAGTTTAAGAGAGGATATTGAACATACGTGCAAAACTCGGAGGCAGAATGAGGCAAGTTTGTGGTCCAGGAACAAGGCCTGATGGTAATAAAGAGGAGAGTGAAGTTATTTCTACTGATGGTCAGGGAATTGGAGATTTAAGGAGATACAGAGAGAAAGCCTGGCCGGTGTTGCTCAGTGGTTGAGCATTGACCTATGAACCAGGAGGTCACAGTTCGATTCTGGTCAGGGCATATGTCTGTGGGCTGGATCCCCAGAGTGGGGTGTGCAGGAGGCAGCCTATCAATGATTCTCTCTCATTGTTTACTAGTATGTTTCTATCTCTCTCTCCCTCTCCCTTCCTCTCAGAAATCAATTTTTTTAAATTAAAAAGAAAAGAAGATAAAGACATTCAAGGCAGCAGCAAAAGGATAAAGCAGGTGTGTTGAGGGCATGGCGGGAGACCAGCCTCAGAGAGAGCATGCATACAGTGTGTAGGATGCTGTCCAGGGAAGTCTGGAATGCCATGCTAGCTGGGCTGGGCTTAATTCTGCAGACAACCCCAAATGTGCCACCTCTGTGCAATATTCATTAAGAGGTTACTTTAGGAGCCAGGTCTCATTGCCATATATGGCAAAGATAAAACTTTTAAAAGAATTAATGTGCTCCATGGATGGCAGTAAGTTCTCTCTCGCGTGTATAGACTAGTGCAGTGGTCGGCAAACTCATTAGTCAACAGAGCCAAATATCAACAGTACAACGATTGAAATTTCTTTTGAGAGCCAAATTTTTTAAACTTAAACTTCTTCTAATGCCACTTCTTCTAAATAGACTCGCCCAGGCTGTGGTATTTTGTGGAAGAGCCACACTCAAGGGGCCAAAGAGCCACAAGTGGCTCGTGAGCCGCAGTTTGCTGACCACTGGGCTAGTGGTTCAGAGTAAGCGCTCTGCTTCCAGCCGGCCTGTGCCTCTTACGAGCTGTGCAGTGCTGGACAAGGTCCTTCACCTTTCTGTGCCTCAGTACTCTCTTTTGTAAAATGGGGGAGTCCTATCTACTTCATAAGGTTGTTGTGCAGTTAAAATGAGCCTCATGTATTAAGCTTCAAACAGTGCCTGGTACATGGTAAGTGCCTTAAAAATGGTAAAAAAATAAAATAAAATAAAACCTATCCAAATGGGCCCAAATTGCTTATTCCAGGGAAATTATTTCTTTGCTAGTGGCCCGGTGCACGAATTCGTGCACATTGAAAGGAAATTAATTAGAAGAAATATTTTAATATCACTATTCACTCTTTCTCTATAATAGAAGTGTCATCCAAATTCATGATTGACAATGACAGATCGAAACACACACGTGCGATTGGCGCCAGTGAGAACTTTGTATCTATAAATAAACTTGCTTAATTAGACCTGCTTTCTGATTTAGTTAAACTTTTTCCAGCCAAGTGAAGCACCCCAACTTCTCTTTCAGGTAATTGTCAGCAACACAGCAGTAAATATCAACAAGGAGCAGATTATTATTGTAGATCACACAGGGAGAACAAAGGGTAAAATATTTAACTGCAGCAGTGTTTGACTATATTCTGCGCAGTGAGAAAACCTAAAGTCATTTTCAAGGTCCACCATTTCTTATTTCTTTTCAGTCGGGTCAAGTTTCTAAACTTTCTAAATTTCCGTTTTCCAGCTAATGAAAAGAAAATAGGATTCTACCGAGTCTCCTATCTACCTACTCCAGGACTTCTCTAAGGATCAAATGAGGTGAGGCACAGGAAAACGCTTCACAGACATTTGGTTAAACTGTGAAATGTTTGCACCTGGCTATAAAGCAAGTCAGGTTCCTGGGCTGAAGAAACTCCAAGGAGGCTAGTGGCTAGGGAAAGGAAGCTGGGCATTGCTACGTGATGTCATTACCCAGCTGGGCTGTGGGCTGCATTTTGCACCATGGGGTCTTGGCAGCATTGGCTGCGATTTGGTGGGATGTCACTCTGGGGTGGTGGCGGGGCCTGTGTCCCACTTAGGGGAAGCCAAGTGTTGGTTTGTCGGTGCCAGGTCCGTGGTGCCATTTATTTTTAGATGGCCAGTGCTCATCATGGCAGCTCCTGCATTGAGCATCTGCCCCTGGTGGTCAGTGCGTGTGATAGCTACCTGTCGGACAGATGGACACTTAGCCTTTTATATATATAGATTGCTAAATAAAAATAATTCAAAACAAAAACTACCATGACCAGGTGATCAAAGTTAATTAACATCAGTAAGACAAGTCAACTTGAACAATGTGTTGAGAATGGCAGTCTCTCAAAACCCTATAAATCCACTCTATCATGGGAAAAGCATCAGAAAAATACCAATAGAAGGACAGTCCACAAAATACCCTTCAAAACTTTCAAGGTCATCAAAAACAGGGAAAGTCCTTGAAACTGTCACAGCCAAGAGGAACCTAAGAAGACAGGACAACTATATGTGATATGATATTGTGGATGGGACCCTGGAACAACAACAACAAAAGAACATTAGGTAAAAACTAGGGAAATCTGAAGAAGGTGTTGCTTTTAGTAAATAATCATGTATCAGTATTGGTTCATATGAATATAAGATGTTCTCAAGGGGAAACTGGATGTGGATTATATCAGAACTCTGTGCTATCCTTACAATATTTCTGTAAATCTAAAATAAAAAGTTTATTTTTTTAAATGTGGTCAATATATGGGGAATTACAATCACAAGGCCACTAAAATTCCTGTGATTAAGGTATATCTTCTCACTCTTGTATTTGTATTATTTCAAGTAGGATCCATTAAGCAGATTTGAAAAACCTTTCAAGGAAACATTTGACTTAGCATTAGAGTATCTAATTACAATGTGTGGATAATAGAAATTTTTAAAGGTGTCCAGAAATAGTGTAACTACCATAAAGTAAATTCAGAAAAGAGAATTTAAAAATTACCCTGTAACCCAACACTTCAGTGTAGTAATTTCTATCATCGGTTTATTCTTATAGGCACATAGAAAATTCATGCACTGGAGGAGGGGTCCCTCAGCCTGGCCTGCCCCCTCTCACAGTCCAGGAGCTCTCAGGGGCAGGAGGCGACCTGGCAATCAGGGAAAGGCGACACCCCCATCACATCTCTGCTGCTGCCACTGCTGGCAACACAAGCCTTGGCTGGCCCTAGTTACCTGAGTTTCAGGCGGCCCTGGACAGCTGGGCAGCTGCCATCCAAGGCTTGCCTGCACCTCAGGCCGCCCTCAGTGGCTGGGGGGCTGAGTGGACTGGGGGACTCCGGAGGCAGGCGTGTGGAGTGCTGCACACCTGCCACCCTGGCGGGGCTGAGGGGACTGGGCGCCGCCATCTTGTAGCTGTGGGTGCCACCATCTTTGAGGACATGACAGTCAATTAGTATATTCCCTCCTTATTGGCTGTGGGTGCCGCCATCTTTGTGAGGGCATGATGGTCAATTAGCATATTCCCTCTTTATAAGATAGGATGTTTTTTAGTTATAATAATAATGCATGTATCTTCTTTCACTTTAGCTTGAGTTATTGATTCAAATTGCTATTTATGGTAACTACTATCTACCAGACAGTATTTTTGAGGTTGGCTATATAAAAAATGGTAGACAAAACGGACAATATGCTTGACTTCATGGAGTTTATATCCTAGCATATGTGCATTTTTGTTTGAAGCATACAATAAACAAATAAATGAATATATAATACTAGAGACCCATGCATGGATTTGTGCACTGGTGGGGGGCATAGCCTGAGGGGATCAGCCCGCTGTGGGAGCGCCGCTCATCCCAGTCAGTCGAGTGGCTGTGGACCTACCTTCTAGCAGCTGCAGAATGAGGAAATTAGTCTGAACTGACATTCCAGGGTAATATCTTGGGCAAAGGCATGTTCTATGTCCTGGAGGAACCTGGCAGAGAGCTTTGCACCCCAAAGCCACTCGGTGAATGTCCTTGATGTGTGATGTCAGGTCGGTGATACCATCAGGGATGTTCAGGGAAGCCATGCTCCAGGAGCCTCAGCCATTAGAACAGCCTTCCCGGGGGGTCCACAGTCAGTCCCCTGTTGCCATCTGCCTATGCCAGCTCCCCGTGCTCTTTCTAGAACACACCTTAGAGGGCTTGCATCAGCTGGTGGGGCCAGGCCAGAGTCTGGTTTGTCTCAGGTATTTGATAGGTACAGAGACTCGGCCTCACCCTGGGCTTGCTAGCGGCTGCTCCCACTGTGGGAGTGCACAGACCACAGGGGGCAGCTCCTGTGTTGAGAGTCTTCCCCCTGGTGGTCAGTGCATGTCATAGCAACTGGTCGATTGGTTCTGGTCGTTCTGCCGTTCTGTCGCTAAGCTTTTACATATATAGATGATAACAAGTGGAAGGTGCTATAAAGAAAAATATAGGAGACTAGGAGGTCAGTAAGTGTTTGGGTATAGACAAGGTAGTTTGCTATCTTAACACATTGCGGACCCGTAGTTTTATTGCTAGCTTTACCCAGTGGCCAGATAAGTTTCTATTGAATGAGTACAAAAAATGTTTTACATAAATATTAAAGGCACACTTTAAAATTAAATACCCATTGCATTTGAAGTTATTACATATTCTTACAAGCTAATATCTTTTTAAAGTATGATATTTTGTAAAACTCTGTGTAATATGAAGCGAGAATTCTCACGATCTGTCCGCAATGTTTAAATATTGTGTCCAGGAAGGCCCATCTAATAAAGTGACATTTGAGCAAATACCTTAAGTAAGTGAGGAACAGAACCCTGTGGTTCTCCAAGAGAACAGTGCCCAAAGCAAAGTGAACAGCATGTGCAAAGGTCCTGAGGTGTGAATATGTTTCATGAGTTTCAAGAACAGTAAGAATGCCAATAACAGGAGCAGACTGAATGAGGGGAGGGGATAGGAGATGAAGCCACAATGTGTGTCATAGCAGGGATGATCATATGGGGACTTTGAGATCTTTTTGATAATTTTTATTTTTTATTAGAGTAAGATGAGAAGGCATTGAAGGGTTTTGAATAGAAAGATATACAATCTGCACACCCCCTACTGGGATCAAGCCTGCAACCTGGGCAGGTGCCCTGTTCTGGGCATCAAACCGGCAACCTTTCAGTGCATGGGACAGTGCCCAACCAACTGAGCCACACTGGCCATGCCAAGCATAATTATTAGAGGTGCCCACCAAAAGAGAAAAGCCGGAGGCCCCAGTGGTTGGTAATCCTGTGTATTGGTAATCCTATGTATTTGTCATTACTTATGCAAACCTATGAAGTATTGAATGCCTCAGAGCTGATATCAGTGGGCAGATTGATTGGTGCCATGGTTGGTGTTTGTGTCAGCTGGCAATCACCAGGCCTAACAGGTGTCTACATACCAGGTCTAAACAGAACCAAATTTAAACTAGATGGGAGTTAAGTGAGAGAATCACAAACTCTTGCCTTTGCTTTGTTTTCTACTCCCATGTTATGATGAGGGTGCTGACATAGAACACCCAGGTCCAAATTGCTTACCCAGGGCCATAGGGACATTGTACTAGTGAATATTGCTTCTGTGAGCAAGGGTGTGCAAACATCTCTTCAAAACCCTGATTTTAATTATTTTGGGTATAAATACTCAGAAATGGGATTACTGGACCATATGGTAGTTCTATTTTTTAATCTGTATGCCATCCTGGTTGCATTATTTTACAATCCTACCATCAGTGGGCAAGGGTTCCAATTTCTCCACAGCTTCACCAACACTTATTTTCTGTTTTTGTTTGTTTGTTTTTGTTTTTTTTATAGTAACCATCCTAATGGGAGTGAAGTGATAGCTGATTGTGGTTTGATTTACATTTCTCTGCTGATTAGTGATATTGAGCATTTTTTCATATGCTTGTTAACCATTTGTGTATCATCTTTGGAGAAATGGCTATTCAAGTCCTTTGCCTAATTTTTAATTGGGTTATTTGATTTTTGTTGTTGAGTTGTAGGAATTCTTTGCCTATTCTGATATTAACCCCTTTTCAGGTATATGATTTGCAAATATTTTCTCCCATTCTATAGGTTGCCTTTCACTCAGTTGATTGTGTCCTTTGATGCACAAAGGTTTTTAAGTTTGATGCAGTCCCATTTGTCTATTTTGCTTAGGTAACCTGTAATTTTGGTGTCATAGTAAAAAAAAATCATTGCCAAGTCCAACATCATGAAGCTTTCCTCCTTTGTTTTTTTCTACAAGTTTTGTAGTTTTAGGTCCCATGTCTAAGGCTTTAATCATTTTGATTGATTTTTTACATATGGTATAAGACAAGAGTCCACCTTTATCCTATTGTACATATCCAGTTTTCCCAGCACCATTTGTTGAAGTGGCTGTTCTTTCCAAATCGAGTAGTCTTGGCACCCTTGTTGAAGATCATTTGATTAAATATGTGAGGATTTATTTCTGGGCTCTGTATTCTATTCCATTGATCAAACTGTCTACCTTTATGCCAGTAACCACACAGTTTGGTTACCGTATCTTTGTAATATGTTTTGAAATCAGGATGTGTGTGTCCTCCAATTTTGTCCTTTTCCAAAATTGTTTTTTGCTATTCAGGGTCCTTAAGATACCATATGAGTTTTAGGATGAATTTTTCTATTTCTTTAAAGATTTGCCATTGGGATTTTGATAAATGCAGTGAAGAATCTAAAATATGGTAGTGCCCGGCTGGCATGGCTCAGTGTTTGAGCGTTGACCTATGAACCAGGAGGTCATGGTTTGATTCCTGATCAGGGCACATGCCGTGTTTGTGGGCTTGATCCCCATTGTGGGGCGTGTAGGAGGCAGCCGATTAGTGATTCTCTCTAATCATTGATGTCTCTATCTCTCCCTCCCTTACTCTCTGAAATCAATCAAACAATCAATCAATCAATATATTTAAAAATAAAATATGGTAGTAAAAGCTACTGAGGCAGCAGACAGAAGCTTGATAGCTAGAAGCTTGTATACCATTTTATAATCTCCTTGTAATATAAAACAGCAGAAATTATACAAGCAAATACATTTGTCTTTGTTTTTTATCAGATCTATACAGATAGTTTAAATGATTCCTCAGAGAAAGAAATGAAAGAACCAATTGATTCCTTTTAGTGCAGTGGACTTAATAATAATAATAACAATACCAATTATTGTTATTATTGTCATAGTACCATGTAATTTGTTTAGTTTTTTATATAAAGCATTTTATGTATAAAGGATTTACATTCTATTATTTAATTTTATTTTAGTCCAAAGTAGCATTTATAAAAGTTATGGTCCCTGGAATATTAGTTCCTGAAGAAAGGGTTTTGTGATCAAATAATTTGGAAAACATTGCAAACTACATTCTATGCTCTGCACTCGGAGATTCATTATTAAAAGCTCCATGAAGTCTTGCCACAAACATGTAAAGAAACCAGTTTGATGTTGTATAAACCAGTATTTACCAAACTTGTACAGCCATATTTTAGTAAACCTATTTTTAAACCTATTTTTTAGTAAACCAATATATGACTAAAGGCACTTGGAGCCGAGAAGTTAAATGAAAAGTGTTTAAATGCAGCATTGTAAATACTGAGATGGTTCGAAGTGGAACAGGAAATAGGATGCATAGGTCAAGGGAGCACATAGGAATTGATTTCTCCCATAATGCCTGTTGACATAGGAATTAATTTCTCCCATAATGCCTATTAGGGGCAAAAGCTAGGAGTGAGATTCGGCATACTTGGAAACCTGGATGTGTTTTTAATAAAGAAACTGGGCAATTTCTTACATATGCTATTTGCATCATCTACATGAAACCGATTTGCAGCAATGCCCTTGCATAGAAGGAACAAATGGATTCTGAAGTTATACTGTGCCAAGCCAGGCTGGCTGTTAGATGATATCTGCTTAATTGCCTCTTCACATGCTGATGATTTTGTAGTATTTACAATAGATGGAAATAAGAGATAAATCACCTTTCATCTAGCATGCTTAATCATAATTGATTGTTTATATATTTTTCTCCTTGGCCACAATATATTCTCCTTCCTAATTCCTTTTAAAGAATGTTCTTCCAAAACGCTGTAAGAATTCAGAAAACTTTAAATTATGTATTATTTATCTGCCTGGCCACACAGATCCCTTCAGAGTCATTACTGACTCATTCCTACAGAGTCATTAGATCCATCAACAGTGCATTCTATGACTTATAATAAGCAGATTTGGTTTTCAGGAGACTGAGGCAGCTGGAAAGGGCAGACCCATGAGCTTTGAGCACATCTACCACCATACAGGGATGAGATACTCCCTTCAAACCAGGGGGAAATATAGAGGCCTAAAGTTTACACTGCTTTCTTCTTAAAAAGAAGAAAAATAATTTAAATTTTATATAAGAAATTAAATATTTATTTAGAATTATAATATAAACCATCACTATAACAACAAAACATTTAAAGCTAACAAACTCTGGAAAGATCTCAAAACCTAGAAAATAACATTTTTTTATAATTAGCTAACTAATATACCACTCTATAAAATAATTATCAGTATGCATTTGATTGCCTATTCTTGCAAGAATAATTTTGTCCTACTTTCTACTAAGAGAATAGAAGGATAGTGGTGGGTCAAATAATGTTTAATAATTTTTTCTTATTATTGATAATGTGGAACGGTTTATTTTGTCTTCACAAGTTGTCCTTGGTATTGGCTTGGACAATTTTAGTATTGCTATCCATTTTAGGAAAATTTCTCTCAAATGTATTTTACATATAAGCCATGAGATTTCCAGACATTTCAGAGGTTAGTGTGTTGCAGGAACTATCTTAAATACTATTTGAATTGACATCACTCACTGACCACCTTGTCTTCAGTGCCCCTAATGTTGTGGCATATTCTGAGGGTCTTGTCAGGACCTGTGCCTTCATTCCACAAGGTGGAGTGCATTGAAATAGAGAGTGGTAGGGTAATCTGTAAAAATTGTTCTTGCCCTGGAGCAGCTGGTGGTAACTAAACTATACAAAGAGGAGTCTGTGAACCACATAAATAATCCCATTAAACCAGAACTGTATATAACCCCATCAACTTCCTTTATCATGGTCCAAAGATGCCCATGGTTACTCCCATGCCACCCAATACAAGGGGAAATATGACTGAGAAGAAGTGGAAATGGAAAGAGACAGTGGTCTCAACTATTTGTGGTTGAAATGTACTCTTAAAAAGTTTCCAGGAACATATGGTCATAGACCAAAATTAAATGAGGAGCCTTAAAACTGACTCTCTATTACTCTCGTGGTAAATCCACTTCTCAGTTTTCTTCTACCTGAATTGTTTTCCACCAGAGCTGCGGCTGTTCCTTTAGGAAGAATGTATGTTTACTTCTTGAACTTAAGGACCAGATCTGCAGAAGGTATAATGCAAACACGTAGGAGACCTGTATATGACTGTATTCCAGCTAGCCAATGTGTTCAATTTAATAGAACAATTATTTGACATTATAGTGGATTTGTGGCTTTGATATCTGGCAGTTGGCTAAAAAATACACATTCCTTGGCCACAAACACAGAAATTCTAATTCTGTAGATCCAGGGAGAGTTTCAGGAATCTCCAGTTTTCAACTTTCCTAGTAGATTGTGATATGCTGCCAAGTTAGGGAACCACTGATGTAGACAAAATATTTGGATGAAGGCGTAGGCACACTACAGCTCCAAGGGTGTAATAAAGGGTGAACTTACAAAGAGGCTTTTGATTTGGTGAAAGCAGGAGCAGTGGACTTCCCCATAAAATCAACTGGACCAGCTCTTAGATTGTGAGAGGATTTATATTAGACTCATTTGAGTTTAGGCAGAAAAAAGCTTATCGGCTCTTGTGGTTCAGATGTCCATTTCAAGCATGGCTTAATAAAAGTTTAAAATAGCCATACACAAAGCCTTTTCCGTGGAGAAATAACTTTTAATAACTTCTGACAGGAGTCTTGGAGTAGAGCTTTATTGCCCTGGCTCATTCAGGTGTCCATTTCTGATCCAGTCACTGCACCCAGATTGGCTGATTGACCAGACCTGGGGCACAGCACCACCCACCACAGGCTCACAGGGGTTGGGTGAGCCTCTCTGACACATGTGACCTGAGAAAGCGGGTGGTGGTTCCCCAACCAAAAATCAGCATTCAGGCAGAAACAACTGACAAATGGGTGATTGGCCCAGTGACCTCTGGAGCCGCTTGCAGCTGAGGGTGGACTTGCTTTGTCTTTGCTGAATTCTGATTTGCCCAGCCTCTGGTGTAATGCATGTCACGCCCTGCCCCTGACAGTTAGGGCCATGGGGGTGGGGTGGTGGCTGTGGAACCTGCCTGGTGATCCGCTATTTGGGTGGGGTTCCTGCAAGTGGTGTCTTAATAGTCAAAAGTCAGGTTGTGAATTAGATGAGGCTAAGTAGAGAGGTGGAGTCAAGATTAAAGGCAAAGGAGGCAGAGTCAGCGGAAGTTGGCGAGAGGATGTTTACAAGTCTTGGAGCTGTGGATCCTGAAATAATGTTTGAGCAGAAGAAGGGATGGCTGAAGCAACTCACAAAGCCATTTCCCACAGCTGCTGTGGAGCACAGCACAGCTACCCATGTACTCAACTTACCATACGTGTTTCTCTCAGTGAGATATGAATGCATTTGTTACATTTAATTAGCATAAATTAATGGTGAGGTAGACACAGAAAGATGCTACCCAGATCCCCCTTCAAGGAGGGTCCTGACTGTGGGGAGGTTGATCAGAACACAGCTTCCAGCTAACGGAGGCTTCAGGATCTGCCTGGGCTGCAAAGAGCAGCTGGGTCTGAGATCATGCCAGTCCCAGGCAGCCTGCATACAGAGGTGGTATAAAGTCCCAGCCATTTCGGTCCAATGAGGGACAACTTTATTAGACAGTGCTTGCCCCAGAGCTCCTCCCTGCCAAGGGCTTATGGGGCCTGCATTGCAGTTCATCTGCCTAGTTCTTCCCACCTGCTTTTAGAGGCATTGATACTATCTCACACTCCAAATATGCTTTAGCATTGCTTCTGAAGAACCCAACCTGTAAGAAGTATCATTAGGTTATATTATAATAGGCCTATTAGAAGTAAGAGAAACATTGAACATGCAAACTAATTTATAATTGTTAAAAAGACATAAGCCTTTCTGGATTCCTTCTCTTTCCCTAAAAAAATAAGCAAAGGATATCACATTTAAAAATCTAAACTTTAGCCCTAGCCAGTTTGATTCCGGTTAAGAGCACATGCCCAAGTTGTGGGCTCAATCCCCAATCAGTGCAGGAGGCAGCCAATCAATGATTCTCTCTCATCATTGATGTTTCTATCCCTGTCACTTCCTCTCTGAAATCAATAAAAATATATTTTTTAAAAGTGTAAACTTTATATGCACAATAATAAAAGATAACTCATTCTAAATTTGTAGTTCTTATATAAAACATTTTTTAAAGTACAGATTTTCCCTCTTAGTTCTTTTATTAGCTTTTCTAAAAATCAAGGTAGAACCTATTCTTCAACTTTGCCAAATTTTGAGGATAATGTAAATTCACAAGAAATTATGCAGAAAAAGTATCTGGTTTAATCAAATATTTGAGAAGTAAGGAGTCATTGTTCTCATCATATGTTCTCAATCAAATTTTAAAAGTTGAAATAAGATTAAACTCAACACTGACACTTTTCAAACTCAGTATAGTTTTTCACTAATAAAGGTGTATCAGTATCTCACAATACATCTGCATGATAATTTTTTGCATGATAATTTTGAACCTCAGTTTTATTTTGTTGCAACCATGAGAATAGCCAATTAATAGAGGCCTGGAATTATTAGTGTCTCTCTTAAATTATTTTCTGTAAATGGAATAAAATAGCATAACTTACTCTTTTAAAGTTTTGGTACCTTTTAAATCCAAGCAATAAAGTATAGAATTAAAAAATTTAAGCAGTTCAGAAAAACTTACAATGAGGAAGGACCAGTCCCTACATCATTGCTTCTTTCTTCTAGCCTGTCTACCCAGAAGCAGCCAATGGTAATCAAGTATGTTGTAAGCTCTGTTAGTGGTTACCTAATGCAACTTTAAATTCTATACTTACATCACCATTTTTTCATCTGTCAATTTTGAATATTATATATTGATTTTTCTGCTATCATAGGTGAGGATTCAGCTCCCCCATTGCCCCAATTTGTATTACTATTTTTAGTTTCTTTGTAACTATAAATAGTATATACTAAAAACTATTACTTATGCCATTGGCATTTAGGAGCCTCTCTTGATTGCACATTTTAAAAAGTATATTTTTATTGATTTCAGATAGGAAAGGAGAGGGAGAGAGAGACAGAGACATCAATGATGAGAGAGAAGCATTGATTGGCTGCCTCCTGCACATCCCACACTGGAAATTGAGCCCACAACCCAGGCATGTGCCCTGAACGGGAATCGAACTGTGACCTCACTCATAGGTTGATGCTTGACCATTGAGCTATGCCAGCCAGGCTTGATTACACATCTTATATGATGAGGATATTAACATCCTACCCTCTCATCCACATCTCCTCTCTCCCTTCCTAACCTCTTTTAGCTGTTCTTCAATGTTTATATGGTTAGGTTGATAAATTTATATTCTGTTTTATGATCATAATGCAGCCTTCTGTGCTTTGTCTATAGGTTGGTTGATTCTGTGGGTTAGAATAGAAAAAACAGTCTTTACTCTTTTATGAAACATGACTCTGGTTTATCACAGATCCATGTAATGTGCTGTAAATATTCCCCTCTCTGTGGTTTCACTTTCATGAGCCTTGAACCTCTCAAAGAGAAATGTTCTAGGCATCAAGGTCAAGTTAGAGCTCAACTCACTCAAGAAATGCAGTATGGAATTACAAATGATGCAATACAGTTTCAGACCAACATTCATACCCAATGGGAAATAGAGAATTGAGGCCATAGATAATGAAGACAGGTCTTTCTTTATTGGAGATTTAGAAGGCTAGAAAGACAATCTTTAGATGGAAATGGTTAAAAGTGCTATATGGAGACAAGAGGATGAACTAAAGGACAACTGCTATGACCTTATGTCATCAGGCCAAGGGAGTCATATTTTTACAGTAAAGTAGAAATGGATATGCAGTGATACAGCAGTTTATTGGTGATAACAGCTAAGTAATATGCTCAAAGCATCAAAATATGTAATCACAAACAGTCCAAAGGAAAATACACATAAAAATTATACATTGGATTTGCTTTTTAAATCATGTGAATTTGTATATATTTTAGAGTAGTGGCTAATAATTTTTAAATGATATGGCAATTTGAGTTGGAATTGAGAAATACTCCTTAAAGCTTTGCAAGTCAGGTACAATTCTATAGGTTACTCTCACTATGAATAAAGATCATAAGTTCAACTCTGACCTGCTAAGAACATAACTGATAACAGTATTGGGGCTGATATGAACATCTTCTTGCAAAATGCAGAGTTCTGAATCAATTGCCAAAAATTTTTAAGTGCTTATAAGAAACGTTAAAGATGACATTTTCTCACTTTGCCAAGTCTACTATATTTTCAAGTTACTAGTTACAATGTTTGACTGATTGCTGAAACTTTAGCAAATGTTTGTATTAACTACATTTATATAACGCAGGACTTAAAAACCTTATTTCACTGCGGAGTACAAAGTAGCCTATGTAGGGCAATGACTAAACACATGAACTATAGTCAGAGAAACCCTGCAGGAACTCCCCTCCACTGTGACATTGTGCAACTGACTTCTAAACTAGGTGTGCCTAAATTCCTTCATTCCACTCTAACAATAGTACCTATTCTTTAGGTGTTGTTAGGATTAAATGAAACAATGAGGTACTTAACGAGTGCCTGACCTATAATACAGAATATTTCAGTTTAATTAACACTTTAATGGACTTTATTTCAAAATGACACTAATTTAATAGATATAGTTTGGGAGGATAAGTACACTTTAAATAGACCTCCCAAATATTACATAATTAAACATTGCCTAACAAAATATTACATAATACAGCATCATGATGGAATAGATGACACAATATGCTACCCTAAGTTCACTCTGCAAATTGCTATCTATGGACGTTTTGGGGAAATAAGTGAGTTCATTGTTGTTGTTGTTTTAATCTTCAATCAGTGTTCTAACTCAAAGGAGAATTATGCTGAATATATTCATTTATTGATCAATTTATTCATGTGTAGACTCATTCATGGAATCAATGATTACATTCTCTTTCTAGCATCTGAACTAAGAGACTCAGATGGAAATTTTAATCAGTGGGAGGCTGAAAGATCTTTTAGATTAAGGCTGAGACGGCTAAATTTGGCCGAGTTGGAGACGAGGAAACAAAGCTGGGAGGAGAGGGCCTGAGTTATAGTGAGAGCCAATGCCAGTGAGAAAGATTGAGGCACAGCCGGATGTGGTGAGCAAGGACTGAGACATGGGAACGAGGTCTTGGGTTAGGACTGTGTTCCTAGACATGTACTATTATGAACCATAGGTTCTAGGAGATTTCCCTGGTGCCCTAAATTATTTCATTTCTCCCCCCATTTCACCTACCCTAGTTTTATATGCCTTAAAACTCAAAAAGCCTGTTACATAGTAGATGCCAAAAAATTTTTGTTTTCTTTGGATCTGGTGACTGGGTTGTCTGTTGACTCAGGTAAAAACCTTTCTTGGGAGGCTGTTGAGAGTAAGACATCATACTAATATCAATGTCTCTTTTTCTAGTGAGTTAGAGGATCAACAAAAATAATAATAAGTGGACTTTTTGAAGGCGGTACTGATAAGGGTCTTAATCCTTGGTGTCTTTAGCTCACCCATACTTCGTTGCCACCAAGTTTGCTGGTTGAGCCCTAGCCGGTTTGGCTCAGTGGATAGAGTGTCAGCCTGTGGACTGAAGGGTCCCAGGTTTGATTCCTGTCAAGGACACATACCTCGGTTGCAGGCTCCTGACCCTGGTTGGGGGCATACGGGAGGCAACTAATTGATGTGTCTCTCTCATATTGGTGTTTCTCTCCATCTCTCCCTCTTCCTTCCACTCTCTCTAAAAATCAATAGAAAAAATATCCTCGGGTGAGGATTAAAAAAAAAAGTTTGCTGGTTGACAAATGGACATGGTGACCACAGCAGCAACATTCAACCATGTAGAGAAGGGAGGAGTCAGAAGTAGGAATGTTCTTTTTTTTTGTTTAATATATTTTTATTGATTTCAGAAACCAAGGGAGAGAGAGAGATAGAAACATTAATGATGAGAGAGAATTATTGATTGGCTGCTTCTTGCGTGCCTCACACTGAGGATCGAGCCCATAACCTGGGCATGTGCCCTGAACAGGAATCAAACCGTGATCTCCTGGTTCATAGGTTGATGCTCAACCACGGAGCCACACCAGCTGGGCAGGAATATTCTTTATTGACATGTCACTATTTCTCTAAATAACATGATGATTTAGGGACATGATATCTGTTTATGCTTTTAGGACAAAGTCTCTGAGATGCCCATAATGGTCCAGTAAGATTGCATGAGACAATACTCCTGTTTTTCCCTTGGCTTTCTTTCTGTATGATATCAGTTGTGTGGTGTTATTTGACCTTTCTACTATGACATGCCATGGTAGAGTGTCCCATACTGGATTAATATAATCATGCTTCCTTATTTACTATTAATATGACTTTTTCAAAAGTCCTGGACACTGTAAACAGAAACTGCTTTAAGCTAATGCACAGGAATGTGAGCTCAGTTAATAGAGGCCAAAATTCCACACTGCTAATGAAGCATCATAATTAAGAGTTAAATCAAATTCTCTATGAGGTTTCAGCATTGAACTCTAGGAAATAAATTTTTATACATTTACAATGTATGATTAACTGTCCAAATATTATTTGTTGCCTTACAATATTTAGCTTTTTATGTATCATTCAATAGTTACTATTATTTACTAAATAACCATTATTGTTAAGGGGTAAAGTACTATATATGATAAGTATTATTAACAAAGTCATTATTTATACATGTAGAACTTTATTATATGATGATTCAAAATTTTACTATGCAAATTTCATATATACTTTCATTGCAATACAATATATAATTATCCTTATATAATTACTAGTCTTTAGTAGTATTAGTATATTGTTCTAGTAGTACTAACAAGCAGTAATAATTTACTAAATAATAATTACTATCTACACTAATAAAAGAGAAACATGCAAATTGACCATCACTCTGCTACACCCACCAGCCATGCCCACCAGCCAATCAGGAGTGACTATGCAAATTAGCCAAGCCAAGATGGTGGCGGCCATGGAGCTGGAGCGAGCAGGAGGCTTGGGTTGCCCCCAGCGATGGAGGAAGCCAAGCTTCCCGCCCGCCCTGGCCAGCCCTGGCCTCCACTCAAGGCTACAAAGTTTCAATTATAGAAGATAAATAAATCCCAGATACCTGCTTCCAGCCAGCCCTGGCCTCTGCTCAAGGAGGCACTGAAAAAAAAGAAAGAAAAGAAAAAAAGGAGGGGCTGGGAGCCTGGATGGCCAGGGGGTGTGGCCAGCCTGAAAACAGCCCTCAGCTCCTCACCCAGGCTGGCCACACTCCCATGGGGTGAGTGTCCCCACTGGGGGGCTTGGCCAGCCTGCAAACAGCCATCAGCCCCTCACCCAGACTGGCCAGGCAACCCAGTGGGGACCCCCACCCTGAAGGGGGTGTGGCCAGCCTGAAAACAGCCCTCAGTCCCTCACCCCGTGAGTGGGGGTCAGTTGGAGGTGATCAGGACAGTGGGGGCGGGCAGTTTGGAGTGAGCAGGCCAGCAGGGGGGCAGTTGGGGGCTAGCAGGCCAGTGGGAGGTAAGGTGGGGACAAGCAGGCCAGCAGGGATGGCAGTTGGGGGTGAGCAGGCTGGCAGGGGGGCATTTGGGGGCAAGCAGTCTGGCAGCAGGGGGCAGCTGGGGGCGAGCAGGCTGGCATGCAGAGTGGTTAGGGGCAATCAGGCAGGCAGGCAGGCAGGTGAGCGGTTAGGAGCCAGCCGTCCTGAATTGCGAGAGGGATGTCCAACTGCCAGTTTAGGCCCGATCCCTGTAAACCAGCAGTAGGACATCCTTCGAGGGGTCCCAGATTGGAGAGGGTGCAGGCCGGGCTGAGGGACACACACCCTGTGCATGAATTTCATGCACTGGGCCTCTAGTTTAGATATAAAACATGATACGTGTAAGAATATATAAATTAAGTTATTGTTTTTATATATTATGTAGTATTTTCTTATAAATAATAGTGTAGCACTGTGTTCATCCCTTAATAATAATATCCCCAGATAAAGCCTGAAATATACTTAAATAAAACTCTAATACATTTATAGTAATAAAGTACTATATAGTAATTATTTCAGAATAGTTGGAAAAAAGATAAAATAGAAAAAAAGGACAAAAAAATCCATATTACACAGCTCCTAAAGACAACTGCTTTTTGACAGTTTATTCTATTGCCTTTTGGCCTTTTTTCTATACAAAAGTTGTGTTATAGTTGCTGTCATGTTCTTTGGTTGTGATCATAAGCAAATAGAATTTTGTATACTACTCTTAAAAGATAATATATCTAGCATTTTTCAAATCTTCATAAATATAATTTTAATCATAACACAAATATTTCATTGTATGGTGGTAGTACATTAACTTGATCATTTCTAAGTTGAAATTTAAGTTCTTTCCAAATAATTTTAATGCCCATTCTTTGAATAATTTAGAGTAAGTTTTCATTAGAATGTAAGGGTATCTTTCTATTATCTATATTTTAGTTGTTTAAATTTGCTTAGTTATTTTACTCACCATAAATCTTTTTAATTCATAGGAAATTTAGATATTTACACTTAAGGTGATATTTACTAAAAAATACTAAAGAGTAACTTTCTGAGTCTAAATCTGTTTTATCTTTTAATTACTTATGCTGTATTTATCAATTACAAACCAATATAAACATGTTGTATAAGATTTGTTTTGTATAGTAAGATACCTGTTGTCCCAAGAAATGTTAAATTTAATATACACTGAGTGGCCAAATTATTATGATCTCTGAACGCATAATAATCTGGCCACTCAGTGTATATCCTATATAATAAAAGGCTAATATGCAAATTGTCCCCTTGACCAGGAGTTTGACCAGCAGGCAGGCCGGCCAACCGCCCATGTCCCCTCCCCCTGGCCAGGCTGGCCGGACCCCACCCATGCATGAATTCATGCACCAGGCCTCTAACATGTACATACACACACACACACACACACACACACACACACACACACACTGAGTGGCCAGATTATTATGCGTTCAGAGATCATAATAATCTGGCCACTCAGTGTATATTGTGTATGTTCTTTCCAGTTTTATTGAGAAATACTTGATATTCACCACCTTATACCTTTAAGGCATACAGCATGATGGCTTAATTTACATATATTGTGAAACGATTACCACAATAGACCCAGCTAATATTTATCTTCTCATACAGATACACAAAAAGAAAAACAGGGGAAATTTTTTCTTAGGATTTACTCAACTTTCCTATGTATCACATAGCAGGGTTAGCTATCATCATCATGTTGTACATTATACCCCTAGTACCTATTTATTTTATAACTGGAAGTTTGTACCTTTTAGGCATCTTCTTCCAGTTTCCCTTATCCCGACCTCTGCCTCTGGTAACTACAAGTCTGATTTAACTTAGCATAATGCTTTCAACATCCATGTTGTCACAAATGGTAGGATTTCCTCGTTCTTTTAATTTTTTTTAATCCTCCTCCGAAGATATTTTTGCATTGATTTTTAGAGAGAGTGGAAGACAGAGGGAAAGACAGAGAGAAATATCGATGTGAGAGAAACACATCGATTGGTTGCCTGAAGCACGAGCCCTGACCAGGGTCCGGGCAGGAGAGGAGCCTGAAACCGAGGTAAGTGCCCTTGACCAGAATCAAACCTGGGACCCTTTGGTCCACAGGCCGACTCTATCCACTGAGCCAAATGAGCTAGGGCAGTAGTCAGCAAATTCATTAGTCAACAGAGCCCCAAACCACGGCTCATGAGCCGCATGTGGCTCGCGAGCCACAGTTTGCCGACCACTGGGCTAGGGCTCCTTTTTTGTTTAATAGCTGAATAACATTCCATTGATATATATACCACAACTTCTTTTTAAAAAATATTTTTACATATATTTTGATTGATTTCAGAGAGGAAGAGAATCATTGATCAGCAGGCTCCTTACTGGGGATCAAGCCTGCAACCTGGGCATGTGCCCTGATCAGGAATTGAACCATGACCTCCTGGTTCATAGGTTGATGCTCAACCACTGAGCCATGCTGGCCAGGCTCTTTGCCCATTTTTAATGGGTTGTTTTCTTTTTCTTATGAATTAATAGTAAGAATTTGTATATTAGGGGAAATGACATTTGGCTCATCACATCTGATGCAATTCATTTGCCTCTAATCTACCATTTGCTTTTCCCAAGTAATCTGTAAAAGTAAGTATGACATTTTATTATTTAGGGGTTTATTTCAGGTGGAGAATAGATTATGCCAACACCATTTATTCAATGAATCATGCATTGCCCTGAATTGAAATGCCAACTTGGATATATATGAACCCACCATATATCTTTGAATTTCTTCCTGTCATCTCTATTTTATTGAATTGTTCTATGACATCTCTACTATAAGTCATGGTGTGGAGCAGGGGTGGGCAAACTTTTTGACTCCAGGGCCACAATGGGTTCTTAAACTGGACCGGAGGGCCGGAACAAAAGCATGGATGGAGTGTTTGTGTGAACTAATATAAATTCAAAGTAAAGGGGCGGAGGGGAGAGCAAGAGTACCCTCCGCTCTTTCGGCTCTGTGGGCCGGATAGAACAGCCGAACGGGCCGGATCCGGCCCGCAGGCCGTAGTTTGCCCACGGCTGGTGTGGAGTGTTCTATATTGGGGTAAATAAATAAATAATTAAGATATTATGCTAGCTTGTTGACTATGAATATACTGTTATTAAATTCTTTCAGTATTTACCCCCTAGACACTAAAACATAAAATGTTTTAAGTTAATATATAGAAATGTCATTTTATCATAGTAGCATTGTAAGGAAGTTTAACACTTGATAATACAAGATGGCGCCCATGCCCTGCACATGCACATAAATTTAGATCCACAATGTTTTACACCATTTGCAACAAAGAAAATTCATTTTTTATACTTATACAAGATGTAAAAAAACAATCTTTATGCTTATGCTGCACTCCCATTTTTCAGGCAGAAATCACTTTCTTGAAAAATGTGTAAAATTGCTGCAAACGTGGCATTTTCTATGCAAACAAATAAAAGATACACTTTAATTGGTTCAGAAGTAAATTTAACAGCAAAGCTGCTGTTGTTTAGCATGAATGAGAGGCTGAAATTGTGAAGTGCTATTTGGTAAAATGCAAATGTCATCTTTGACGGTCAGTGGATTCTGTCTTCTGATTTGGCTGACAAGTGATGAAGAACTCTTGTTCAAAAACAGAGTTCACAAATGTAGTAATGGAATCCGAGCTTCCCTCACACACTTTGCGATACAAGGGCAGGCTTGAGTCCAGGAGCACCAGCTTTTTCCAGGGCTCTTTAGGGTTAATCTATGTAGCATCCATTCTGTTCTGAGATCATTTTTGGCAGAGTCTGTATGCTTGATGTCAGTGAGTTAAGGATCATGAACACATTTTATTTCAAGATCATTGGAGCAGAAATAGCCATCAAAAGAATTCTGCAGGGTTCCAGGTGTCTACAGAGTCTTGCCTACAGGAAACTTTTTTTAAAAATTGCTCTCTACTTCAGCCTAAAGAAACATTTTTTCTAGCATTGAAGTTAATTTGATTGCCTCCTTCTATCTCCTTTCCCAGAGCAGCAGTTTGGATAGAAGAGAGGCTCGGCAGCTTTCCTAACAATGCATAAGGCTTTGAATGGAAAGAATGACCTCATGGATTTGATCAAAAGTATCCACCAATAAGTCAAGCCATGAATAAATTCATCCATGTCCAATTGGCCTAAGTACATGTTCTTTTACCCTCAACATTTCCTGTCTCTCCTGTATTTTTTCCCCCTGAAGGTCATTCAAGTGTTCAAGACCTGCCTTTTAGAAAGCCAGCAAAATTTTGTCTATAGGAGAAGTATGTTATTTTACATTGCCGTTTCTTGTTTAAAACAAAAACACACATTGGAAAAGTGGTGATTTGAAGCCCTGAATCTGATGAAGCTGATGTCTTTCATGGAGATAATCAGCAGACTTAACACAGGAAGATTGGCAGCTTCCATTGCCATCAACATTTGCTTAGCCAGAAAGCCATGAAGCACACAGATTTCTTTTCCAAACCTGCAAGGATAGCTGTTCTGTCAAACACCCTAGGACTTCATCTCCATAGAGAGTGTTAAGATTGCTTTTCCAGTGGAAGTTTTACTCTGCAAATTCCACTCTAACATCATCAGTGGTCTTTGCATGTCCAAAGGGGATAACAAACAGGGATTCTTTGATGGTGTCAGAGCAACACAAAGGAGGAAAACCAGAGCGATTCCACTGGAGGTCATACTAAAGGCATAGCTGACATTCCCTATACAGTCTTTTTCAAGATAGAAAGGACTGTAATTCTGGATGGTGGCCTCATTTCATTAAGGAACCATTTGCGTTTCCTCCCCTCCTTTAAGCCACAGTCTGCTTTACATTTCCAGTGCATATGGCTTCACAAAATCTCTGTAATCATATGTGGGCAATTTTCTTTTCACTAAGGTATGTGGTAAATAAGCTTGAAGAGAGAAGACTTTTGTGCCAGAGCAAATACAAAATTTGATAAAGTTTTAGTTCTCACCAAATTATCATCCATTTTCTCCAAAATATTTTGTTTCTTTTATTTTTTAAAGTAGAAGTCAATAAAGAATCACACATGGCATTTGTTTTTCTTCATCAACTTTTCCCCATGTTATAACTTTTTAAAAGACTAGGAAACTTTTCCTGTAGAATGTCCTACAGTCTAAATTTGTCTAATTTCATGAAATCTTACTTAATTTTTTTCCCCTCTATTCCTGGTATTTTCTCCAAACTTAAATTTAAGTCTAAAGATTTAATTACATGTAGGTTAAGCCTTTTGGTAAAAAATAGGAGATGCTGTGAATTAACTGAATTACATCAGGAGGCACCTAATGCCAGTTTGTCCCACTATTAGTAATGTTGGTTAAGTTACCATGACAGCTGTCAGATATCTGGTCTGTAGATTCATTTTTCCCTTTTCAATGAGCAATTAATCTGTGCAGTAATACTTGATAGCATGAAAGCATCCTATCAACTCTTAAAAACAGCCTTATTGACATATAATTGCCAGAGTGTAGTTTAATATGTTTGGCAAGTTTTGGTTGGTTTGTTTGTTTGTTTTTGTTGCTCCTCACTGAGGATATTTTTCCATTGCTTTTTAGGGAGAGTGGAAGAGAGAGGGAAGGACAGAGAGAAACATTGATGTGAGAGAAACACATTGATTGGTTGGGCAGGGCCCGGGCCGGGGAGGAGCCTGCAACCAAGGTAACAAATCTCAGACCCTCTAATCCGCAAGCCAACGCTCTATCCACTGAGCCAAACTGGCTAGGGCCATGTTTGTCAAGTTTCAAAACGTGTATACAACTATGAACTCATCAATACAATAAGGTAATCAACATATTCATTACCCCACCCAAATTTTCCCTTGCCCTCCCCTCCCCCATCATTAAGGCAAACATAGATCCGTTGTCACTGTAGATTAATTTGCATTTTCTAGAATTTCATAAAAATGGAATCCTACAATATATACTTTTTTTGGTCTGGATTCTTTCCTTGGCATAATTATTCTGAGATATGTCTTTGTTAAATGTATATCAACAGTTTATTCCTTTTTAGTGTTATTAGATTCCATTGTACAGATATTATACCATTTTTTAAGCATCCACGGACATTGGGGATATTTTCCAATATGAGATATTACCAATAAAGCTGTTCAGAATATTCATAAGTATTTGTATGGACATGTGCTTTCATAGCTTTTGGATAGATACCTGGCTGCTAGGCATATGATTAACTTTTTAAAAAAATTTTTTTAATTGTTTGAAGTATTACAAATAGTAGTACATATGTCTCCTTTTTTTTCCCCCCCATTGACCTCCCCTACCCCCAATACATGCCTTTACCTGCCCCCCCCCGCAGTGTCTTGTATCCATTGGTTATGCTTATATGCATGTGTACAAATCCTTCGTTTGATCTCTTACAGCACCCCCCGCCCAACCTCCCCTGCCTTCCCGCTGTAGTTTGACAGTCTGTTCAATGCTTCTTTGCCTCTGTATCGCTTTTTTCCCCATTTCTTTCCTTTAAAAAATCCTGCGTCGGCAGACTAGAAATAAACATATAATAACAAAAAATGTTTGAGTCCCAATTTCAATGTCCAACAGTTCTGAGTCCCGTTTCAATGTCAAACAGTTCCTTATGTGTACATGTCAGCAATGATATCTGGATGGTGGGCACATGGTGGCAATGCAGGTCCGACCCTCTCTGGTTTGGTCCTAGGCAACCTGCTGCGACGCACAGCTGCTGACTGCTAGCGTGGCAAGGCGTCGTCAGTCGTCAGCATCTTCCATCTCTGGACTGTTTCTCCTCTTGTCTTTGTGGTTGGAGCAGACCTGTCAATTCCTCTCTGTTGCAGGAATCCACATGGTCTTGGAGTTGTTTTCTGAAAATATACAAACATATTCTCGACCAAAAGTTAATAAAGGAATCTTTTCTATATAATTGATTTGGGATCCTTTTTATTTTTGCCCAAACGATTTTCCTTTGTCTTATTTAGACACCATGTGTGTTTTTCATGGGTGTCTTGCTTTATTGGGGGGATCTCTGCCCTTCCCGGCTGCAAACTGTCTCACCAGCTGCGCCTCCTTTGCCAATTCGGGCTGGATTCCACTCGTTTCAGCTGCTCCCTCTATTTGCTCCGGGACAAGGCTCAGGACACATCCATCTATTCTGCCGCCATTTTGTCTCTCCTGATTAACTTTTTAAGAAACCACCAAACTGCTGCACATAGTGGTTGTACCATTTTATGTTCTCACCACCAGCAGTGATGACAGTTCCAGTTATTCCACATCCTTGTCAGCGTTTGGTATGGTCAATCTTTTTTTTTTTCTTTTTGCTGTTCCAATTGGTGTGTAGTTATATCTCCTAATGGTTTAAATTTGCATTTTCCTGACAACTAATGATGTTAAGTATCATTTTTTAAAACATCGTTTTAAAATATGTATTTTTTAATATATATTTTTATTGATTTCAGAGAGGAAGGGAAAAGGAGAGAGAGAGATAGAAACATCAGTGATGAGAGAGGGTCATTGATTGGCTGCCTCCTGCACGCCCCACACTGGGGACTGAGCCTGCAACCCGGCTTGTGCCCTGACCGGAAATCAAACTGTGACCTCCAGGTTCATAGGTCAACACTCAACCACGGAGCCAGCCCAGCCGAGCTTGAGTATCTTTTTATGTGCTTATTTGCCATCTGTATATCTTCTTTGGAAAGTGTCTTCATATCTTTTGCCCATATTTTCAAAAATTTTTTCTTATTTTTGAGATTTGAGTTCTTTATACATTGTGTTTATAAAAAGGCCTTTATCACACATATGACTTGCAAATGTTTTCCCTTAGTATGTGACTTTTATTTTTTTAAGTGCCTTTCAATAAGCAAAAGTTCTTAATTTTGATTATATGCCATTTATTAGCTTTTAATTATATCAATTATGTTTTTGTTTTTATACCTCAGAAATCTTTGCCTAACCCAATTTCATGAAGTTTCCCTTCTTCTTCTTCTTCTTCTTCTTCTTCTTCTTCTTCTTCTGCTTCTGCTTCTGCTTCTGCTTCTTCTTCTCCTCCTCCTCCTCCTCCTCCTCCTCCTCCTTCTCCTTCTCCTTCTTTTTTTTAGAAATTGTATAGTTTTAGGTTTTACATTTTGATCTGTCATTATTTGGTTTTTTTTTATACTAGTGGCCTGGTGCATGAAATTCGTGCATGGGGTGGGGGGCTTCCCTCAGCCCAGCCTGCACCTTCTCCAATCTGGGACCTCTCTCACAATCCAGGACTACTGGCTCCCAACCGCTTGCCTGCCTGCCTGCCTGCCTGATTGCCCCTAACCACTTCTGCCTGCCAGCCTGATCACCCCCTAACCACTCCCCTGCCAGCCTGATTGATGCCTAACTGCTCCCCTGCTGGCCTGATTGCCCTGAACTGCCCTTCCCTGCCAACCTGGTCTCCCCCAACTGCCCTCCCCTTCAGGCCTGGTTGACCCTAACTGTCCTCCCCTGCAGGCCTGGTCACCCCTAACTGCCCTCCCCTGCAGGCCTGGTCCCCCCTAACTGCCCTCCCCTGCAGGCCTGGTCCCCCCTAACTGCCCTCCCCTGCAGGCCTGGTCCCCCACAACTGCCCTCCCCTGTTGGTCCGATCATCCCCTAACTGCCCTCCCTTGCCAGCCTGGTTGCCCCTAACTGTCCTCCCCTGCAGGCCTGGTTGCCCCCAACTGCCCTCCCCTGCCAGCCTGGTCCTCCCCAACTGCCCTCCCCTGCTGGCCTTGGTTGCCCCCAACTGCCCTTTCCTGCTGGCCTAATTGCCCCTAACTGCTCTTCCCTTCTGACCTGGTTCCCCCCCTCCCCCAACTGCCCTCCCCTGCTGGTCTAATCACCCACAACTGCCCTCCCCTGCTGGCCATCTTGTGGTGGCCATCTTGTGTCCACATGGGGGCAGCCATCTTTGACCACATGGGGGTGGCCATCTTGTGTGTTGGAGTGATGGTCAATTTGCATATCAGCTCTTTATTATATAGGATTTGGTGTGAGGTATGGATCACAACTGATTTTTTTGCATATGCACATTACATTGTTCTGGCATCATTTGTTGAAAAGATTATTCTTTCTCAACTAAATTGCCTTTGCATTTTTGTTGAAAATCAATTGACCTTATATGTGTAAGTCTATTTCTGGACTTTACATTCTGTTTTATTGATCTATTTGTCTATCTGGGTAGCAATACCACACTCTTGATTACTGCAGCTTTTAAGTGCTGAAGTTAGATCGTGTAAATCATCCAACTTTGTTCTTTTATTTCAAAATTACTCTTGCTATTTTAGGTTCTTTGCTTTTCCATATGAATTTTAGAATCAACTTGTCAATTTCTACCCAAAAAGCCTACTGGGATTTTAACTGAGATAGTATTGAACTTATAGATCATGTGAGGAAAATTGATATATAACAATATGTCTTCTGATTCATGAACATAATATAACTCCCCATTTATTTAGGTCTTTTTAAATTTCTCTCAGGAATGTTTTATAGTTTTCAGTGTACAGGTCTTATGTATTTTTGTCATGTGTATCCCTCAGTATTTAATATTTTTTATACTATTGTAAATGGTATTGTTTTTAATTTTAATTTCTGGTTGTTTCTAGTATGTAAGAAAGTCAGCTAACTTTTGCATATTTAACTGGGATCCTACAACCTTGCTTAACTTCCTGGTTCTAACTGCTTTTCTGTAGATTCTTCAGCATTCTCTATACAAATTATCACGTTATCTCAGAATAAAGACAGTTTTATATCTCCCTTCCTAATCTGTATACCTTTTATTTCTTTTCTTACCTATTGCATTGGCTGCAACCTCCAGTATATTAAGTAGAAGCAGTGAGCACTTGTTCCTGATGGGGAGTATTCAAGTTGTTTATCATTAAATATGATGTCAGCTGTCGATTTCCCATACCTCCTCTCTACCAGATTGAGATGGTCCCCCTTCATCCAATTTGCTGCTTATTCTTTTTTAGAAACATCAATTTTCTAATGCTAAACCAACCTTGCATTTCTGGGATGAACCTCACTTGGTCATGATGTAATATCCTTTTTATATATTGTTGGATTAAATTTGCTAAACTTTTATTTCAAATTTTTGCATAGATGTTCACAGAGGATATTGGTTTCTTTCTTTCTTTCCATATTTCTTCCATCCTTCTTTCTTTTTTGTATAAAGTCTGTGTTTGGTTTTGGTATCAGAGTAATAGTGCTGTCGTCATAGAATATATTGAAAAGTATTACCTCCTTTAACTTTCTGGAAAACCTTGTAAAATTGGTGTTATTTCACCAATTAAGCCATCTGGGCCCAGATTTGTTTGTTTTGAAGTTTGGTGTGTTGTTGTTTTTTATTACAAATTTGCTCAGGTATCTTGAACATATGCAATACAGTTACAATAAAGATTTTAATGTTCTTTTTCTATCATGTGTCATATATGAGTCACTTTCAATTGACTGTTTTTTTCTCCTCTTTAAGGATGTATTTTTACCTCATTGCATGCATCTTTGATTGAATGCCAGATATTATGAATTACACTATGTGATTATTTTTTTTTATTCCTGTAAATAAATGCCTTCATCTTTGTTCTAGAGCATGACTAAGTTGCTTATAAACCATTTGATCCTTTTGGATCTTACAGTAAGCTTTGCTAGGTGGGACCAATAAACTGCATTTATTCTAGGGTTAATTCTCCCGACTGCTAAAGCAAAATCCTTCTAAGTACTGTGCCTGGTGCTCTTGGAATTATGAGGTTTTTCTCTCTGCCTGGTGAGTACAGGCACTATTTCTGCCCTGTGTGAACTTCAGGCGCTGCTGCCTCTAATACTTTCAGATGGTTCTTGTCCTGATCTCAGGTGGTTTTCTCACATGCATGAACAACACTCAGTTGCGAATTTTAGGAACATTCCCCTTAGATCACCAGAGTTTTCTTGTGCAGCTCACTTCTTTTCTCCCCTGGGTTTTCCTGGACTTCCAACTCCATCTGTTCAACTCAAGGAGGCCACTAGGCTTTGCCTAGATTCCTTTTCCCCACCCTGCACCCTGGAAAATAACTGCAAGCACTAAGCTGGGGCATTGAGAGGACTCCCCTCACTTGTTTTCAGTCCTTCAGGGATCACTGCCTTTCATTGGCTGATGTCCAACGTCTTGAGTGACATTTTTATCATATTTTCATATTTTGTCTGATGTTTTAGTTGCTTTAGAGTATGTCTTATTCCTGTTACTCCATCCTTAGCAAAAGTAGACATCCTATTAACATTTTATCTATTGGTTCTCATATCTACTAATTTTGCTGCATTAATTAGTTATTTCATTTGAGTTTTGTGATTTTATTTAAAAAAACCTGTCTATTTTTTTTCTTTACTAGGTAGCATCTACTAGTATCTGTAAAGAAGAGCTTTCTGCCCTCATCTGGAGATGAGCCTCCCTTCCTTCTATAAGGGCAGAGTTACTATCTAACTCTTTCTCTCCTTTCAGAATGAAGAGTTATTGATAGTCACCCCCAAGAGTGGCAAGTGATCTCATCTTTTTTCCTGTTTAATTTTGAGTCTCATTATGGACTGATATTTTTAGTTATTTATTGTGTTACAATCATTTTATAGTCATTCCTTCTGATGCTCAACTTGTCCCAAATTTAACCAATGGGAGCTTCTTCATTCTGGCTTCTGAGCCCTCTGAAAACATTTCCATTAGACTCTGAGTACTTTCTTGCTTTGGGGCAAACATATCTTAGCCTCCCCATGTACTTTCCATGTTCCAGACCTAAAATTGCTCATTTCTCCAAGAAGCCCTGGTTCCCTTTGGTAAAAAACTTTATTTAGAAATCAACATCTGGGCTCTAGTGGAAGTCCATGTTATGGGATTGTCAATGGGAAAATGTTTTATATGCCATCATCTGGCAACTACAATAATGATACTGCAGCCTTTTGTGCACAATCACATCCCATGCTGGCAAATGGCTTAAGTAAAATGATACTTTAATAGCATACTTAGGCATTATTTTTAAAAATAATTTTAAAAATAAAAAAGATCATTTTGGAGATGATTTAAAGAACCCTTTAAAGGTTCTTCTGAGACCTTTAGGTCTTCTGAGACACCCCCCCCCCCCCCCCCCCCCGCCAAGAGATCCCTGGGTTTGTGGTTAGGAATTGGCTTTAGGTGAGGGCAGTTGTTCTTACCTGCTGCACACTGATATCCCTTGGAAGCTTTAAAAATATACTGATACAGCCTGGCCAGCGAGTCTCAGTAGTTGAGCGTCAACTTACAAACTGGGAGATCATGGTTCAATTCCTGGTCAGAGCACATGCCTGGGATGTGGGCTAGATCCCCAGTGTGGGGTGTGCAGGAGGCAGCCTATTGATGATTCTCGCTCATCATTGATGTTTCTATCTCTCTCTCCCTCTCCCTTCTTCTCTGAAATCAATTTTAAAAAATATAAAAAACAGCCCTGAACAGTTTGGCTTGGTGGATGGAGCGTCGGCCTGTGGACTGAATGGTCCCAGGTTCGATTCCAGTCAAGGGCATGTAACTTGGATGCAGGCACATCTTCAGTGGGGAGTGTGCAGGAGGCAGCTGATCGATGTTTCTCTCTCATCGATGTTTCTAACTCTCTATCCCTCTCCCTTCCTCTCTGTAAAAAAATCAATAAAATATATTTTATATATATATATATATATATATATCATACTGATACAAAGGTCCTACCTCAGAACATATTAAATCAGAATGTTCAGGGATATATCTCAGCATCGTTATCTTTGTTTGTTGTTGTGTTTAAATCTCCCCAGGTGATTCTAATGTGCTGTTAGGATTGAGAACCACTCTTTTAGCATCTTGATGCCTTTAAAAATGCAAGCTCCCACTGAGAATAGTAACACCTAAATCATACAATCACTTCTATTTACATCTCACTGATGTCATGGAAAGAGAGATAACCAGGACACTTCGGTGTCCAAGCCATTGCTGAAAAAATTGGAAGGAAAGTAAAAAGGCAGGCAACATGTACAGACTGAACTGCTTTTTTTGCTTGGAGCAAATCCAGTGATGGAGCCCTCTAAATTGTTTACTAAAGAAGCAATAAAACCTTATGAGGAAATACATTGTTTGAGCTGTTGGCCAACTGACAGAATTGATGCACTGTTTGGATAATTTCAGCATTGATGTCCCTTATCCCTGTCACCGTGTCCCCGAGTTTGCCAACTGCCATCACTGCTGTTTTGAAATAATTTGGAGCTGGAACTCAAGGCAGTTGCTTCACTGTCCTTCTATTCTGTTGCATAAAATAATTTTCAAGTCAACCATGTCATTGTTTGTCTAGATATAATGGCCTGAAATCTGAAACTACAGAATTGGTGCTGTGGTGAGAACTGCTGGTGTAGTGAGAAATGGCTTTCTCATTTAATTTGTCAAACTTCCAAGGACTCTTCGGTTCTCCAAAATTGTAGCCACATCTCCATATTTCAGAATTCAATTATAATTGATTGAAAATATTTTCTTAAGAACCTGTTGACTAAAGATGTCCTGGAAGGTTTTGTCCTTCCAACATTTTAATATATAAAGTTTCAAACATATAGAAAATTTGAAAAAATGAGCAGAATAAATGAGCATCTACTAGTACACATCCCCCACTATGATTTAATCATTCATAGAATTTTGCCACATGTATTAGTTTGCTCAGGGCTTTTATAACAAAGTAGCACAGACTGGGTGGCTTAAACAACAGAAAATTATTTTCTCAGTTTTTGAGGCTGGGACTTCAAGATCAAGGTGTGTGCAGGGTTGGTTTCTTCTGAGGCCTCGCTCCTGTATGCAATAATAATAATAATAAAGACAAAAAGGACATTTATTATTATTTATTTAAGTGATTTATTTTTTTTTTGTTTCTGGTCAAGTTATGATTTCATGTGGCTTTCTTCTTCTCTTTGCTTTTTGTTGTATTTTAGTTTCTTTTATGTTGAGTATACACTGCTTTTTAAAAATATATTTTTTATTGATTTCAGAGAAGAAGGGAGAAGGAGAGAGAGATATGATATTGACATAAAGAATTGTGTGTATGGAAGAGACTCTATTTTCATTTATGTTAAATGGTTGGATTGACAGGAAAAAAAAAATACAGGACATCCCAGCTAAATTCAAATTTCAGATAAAGAATAAGTTTTCTAGTACGAGTGCTCCCCATACAATATCTGGGACATACTTATACTAAAAAGCATTTGCTGTTTATCTGAAATTCACATTTAACTGGGCATCCTGTATTTTCACTTGCTAAATCTGGCAACCTGTGAACACATTCCTTACTGCCGTAGGGTGGGGAGGAATCAAGGAGGAGCTATAATACTGGAGAAGAGTATCATATGAGGTAGCTGAATGATACCATGGGAAAGATGAATCTCACACCTAAACTTAGAGAGGAGCCATCCTATTTTTTGCACAAAAGTGAGTACCATAAATGTATAAGTAGGGTGAGGGCATTTTATTCTTTCCACAAAATACAGTTCTGAATCTTCTGACATTCAAATGAGTATTCTAAAAAAAAAAAAAAAAACCACTCCAATTCTACCCCTTTAAGGATGAAAGTCAACAATGACAGTCATTGACCTGGAAAATTCTCAGTAATGCTTTAATATGACTCCTCCGTCATCAAATATGAGTTAATTATTTCAAGGCCAATGGAGTGTGCATTTGGGTCGGAAGATTCTGGTATCTCTTAAACAGTACAGATTGATACCATTAGCTTGTGAACCATGAAATTGGTAGCTCCTCTCTGATATTTTTGATCTAGCATTTAAATCTGACTTCACTCTTTCCATTCAAGCGTGAATACTTCCATGATTAAAAAAAGAGAAAGTCACTGGGGGCGAGGGGGTGGGGTGGGGAGGGGAGCCACAGGAGAATAAATGCCATTCAGAAAAGTACATGAAGCCAGGGAAAACTGCGGAGATGAGAGCAGGGCAAGTTGGGGTTCCTTGGAACCTGCACCTGGTCATGAGGCCAGAGAGTCATCAGAGCCAAGATCAGAGAGCCACTCCAGCAAACATATGGCTGCAAATTGAATTATCTTTTCAATGTAAAAATAAAATATTCCTGGAGTCAATTAGAGCTGGACTAAGCCCTGACTCTTATAATTGAATATGGGAAATGATTTGGGGCTGCAGTGTATGTTGACAAAGAAACAGAACATGGGATACGGGCTCTTATTTAAAATAAAGTTCTTTTGCATTTAATTCAAGTGCATATACAAATTTTTAGTCTTGATATAGCAGGTCCTCCTAAGGCCAGGAAATGACAAAAGTGGTCTTTTAAGAATAATTTTGTAAGTTAAAACTTAGGGAACATCCATTTTCATATTACTGCCTTATAGATTATTATCCAATGCTTCTCTGGTTTAGAGTTTAAAAGTGAGTTATTTTCTAGACCAGGGGTGGGCAAACTTTTTGACTCAAGGGCCACAATGGGTTCTTAAACTGGACGGGAGGGCCAGAACAAAAGCATGGATGGAGTGTTTGTGTGAACTAATATAAATTCAAAGTAAAGGAGCGGAGGGGAGAGTAAGAGAACCGGATAGAACAGCCGGATCCGGTCTGCGGGCCGTAGTTTGCCCAACGCTGTTCTAGACCACCACAAGTGAGGTGGGATATTCTGTCAAATCATCTGATTACTGACAGATTCTTGATGTTGAACAGGCTTTGACATAACTGAGGCTAGTATTCATAAAAAGATTTGGGTGCCTAGGTACACTTATTATCTTCCTACCACAGAAGCCTGTTTTTTGTTGTTGTTGTTGCTATTGTTTTTTATATTGTCTAAAGTTTTACATATGTCTAAAAATATATTTTTTATTGATTTTAGAGAGGAAGGGAGAGAGATAGAAACATCAATGATGAGAGATAATCATTGATTTGCTGCCTCCTGCAAGCCACCCAGTTGGGATCGAGCCCGCAACTCAGGCATGTGCCCTGACTGGGAATTGAACCATGACCTCCTGGTTCATAGGTCGATGCTCAACCACTGAGTCATGCTGGTCAGACAGAAGCCCACTTCTTATGTCTAAGGTAGGGTATTTATTTATCTGAGTTTGTCTATTTATGTCTAGTAGAGAGCTTTAGAAATTGCCTCATTCCTTCCTGGCCAAAGGCATAGCATGCTGGGAATAAACCCCATAAGTTAGTTTTGGTTTTGGGGTGCCCTTCTGCAAAGGCTTATTGTACCCAAGTGGACCACCATACTGTCTGCTCTGGTACAATAAACCATGGGAGGTGTCACATGACTCATGCCAACTTGTCAAGTTCTAAGCAGAGCTCTCTTATATACAAACACAGGCCAGAATTTCTTTGTTGGAAATGACCTTCCATTAGAGCCAGAACTGTGTCAACGGTAACCTTGATACCAGAAACATTGCAATAGAAACCAGTGTGGGGATTGGGAGAGGGAGGAAGACAGAGAGGACCCCAAACAAATACAAAAGGGGTGCAAAATGTCTGGAGGATTTAGAGGGAAACAGAATAAAAACAGAAGTAATCTAAAGTGAACCATTTACCGATAAGAAATAATCCAAGTTCAGTACCATTCATTCAAGCATACTGGAAAGCAGCCTACCCGGGACCAGGAATCTGCCCTCCAGTTCTAAGGAGCCAATGCTCTCCTTGTGCACTGACCACTTCTTTGCTGTATCATCTCCCATTCCTATGAATTTTATTATCGTTGGCTCAACCTTATAAAAAGCAATAAAAAAGGAAATTACTAAGGTGAGCTTGGAAAAGCAAAAGGTTGTATCAAGATGACATTTAAAACACTTGTCCAAGTTTTTCTTTAAATTGCACAGTTAAGATCACAGAAGAATATGGGAAATGGGCCAAAACAGTAAGATCAGAGTTATTTCCTCAACCCCCCAAAATTGGCAATATCATGGACCACTGCCTTCCCATGAGGTGGAGAAATCTTTTCCATCTTTTGGAGAAGTTCTGTTTTAGACTTGGAAAGTGTATTTGGATTTCTTTATTTTACTTCCATTGTACTTCTCTCCCTTATTAGCATAGTTTGTACAGCATGAGGCCTAAGCCTCGTCTCTTTAGCTGGTAATATTGTGAGTGGAGGCAAACCATTGTTTTAGGCTTTCCAAAGTTCACCCATGATCTGTGTGCTTTCCTATTACAGAGGAGTTAAGTAGCATATTCCAAAAGTTTCTTTGGGAGGGTATTGGCTTTATTTTTTCTATGACGAGAAGCAGCTTTGTAGTTCATACCAATCTTAGACAATTAGGTTTATTTATGTCCATTTGTATTATAAAATCAATCATTTCAAATTAACTCAGCATCTTTTATTTAGGTTGGCTTTTGAGGTTCTTAATAATAACTAAAAGTCAGCCAACTGATCTAAGATCCAGCTGTCAAAAATTATATTTAAAAGTAGAGTTTTCTTGCTTGTTTCTCTGTGACAGAACTTGGGGATGTCTCTTTCTGCAGAACATTTTTAGGAGTCATTTTAAAGCTATGTTAATATTATTCAGCCGAAGGTCAAAACTGAAAGTGTACAAGACTTCTTCTTAATTCACTTGGTCTGAGGGTCAGCTTCAGGAAGGATTCATTCCTACAAGCAAGGTTCATATCCTACCCAGTTAAACTGAAGATGGCAGGAGACCAGTACTCCACTGACACTTGAAAAGTACATGTTCTTTCTTTCTTTTTTTAAAATTTCTTTATTAAGGTATTATATATGTGTCCTTATCCCCCCATTACTCCCCCAACCCACCCCCCACTCATGCCCTCACCCCCCTGTTGTCTGTGTCCATTGGTTAGGCTTATATGCATGCATACAAGTCCTTTGGTTGATCTCTTCCCCTTACCCCCACCCTCCCCTACCTTCCCTCTGAGGTTTGACCGTCTGATCGATGTTTCTCTGTCTCTGGATCTATTTTTGTTCATCAGTTTATGTTGAACTATTATATTCCATAAATGAGTGAGATCATGTGATATTTATATTTCTCTGACTGGCTTATTTCACTTAGTATAATGCTCTCCAGTTCCATCCATGCTGTTGCAAATGGTAAGAACTCCTTCTTTTTTACCACAGCATAGTATTCCATTGTGTAGATGTACCACAGTTTTTTTAATCCACTCATCTGCTGATGGGCACTTAGGCTGTTTCCAAATCTTAGCTATGGTGAATTGTGCTGCTATGAACATAGGGGTGCATATATCCTTTCTGATTGGTGTTTCTAGTTTCTTGGGATATATTCTTAGAAGTGGGATCACTGGGTCAAATGGGAGTTCCATTTTTAGTTTTTTGAGGAAACTCCATACTGTTCTCCACAGTGGCTTCACCAGTCTGCATTCCCACCAGCAGTGCACAAGGTTTCCTTTTTCTCCGCATCCTCACCAGCACTTGTCGTTTGTTGATTTGTTGATGATAGCCATTCTGACAGGTGTGAGATGGTACCTCATTGTTGTTTTGATTTGCATCTCTTGAATGATTAGTGACTTTGAGCATGTTTTCATATGTCTCTTGCTTGGCCTTCCTTCTGACTTCTTTCAAAAAGTATCTATTTAGGTCCATTGCCCATTTTTTGATTGGGTTGTTTATGTTCTTTCATTTAAATAAATGAATAAATAAATATTTTGCTTAACAAATAAAATAATATTAACTAGACAGCTTCTTATATTTTTGTAATGCATTGAACTATGGAGAAAGACATAAAAGGGCTTTTAATAAGGCAAAATATATTTTATGACTATACTAGAGGCCCAGTGCACAAGATTCGTGCACTTGGGGGTGTGGGGGTCCCTCAGCCCAGCCTGCACTCTCTCACAGTCCAGGAGCTCTTGGGGGATGTCGATTGACAGCTTAGGCTCACCATGGCTTCTGGCTGAGCAGTGCTCCTGCATTGAGTGTCTGCCCCCTGGTGGTCAGTGCACATCATACTGACTGGTCATTCCGACATTTGATCGATTTGCATATTAGCCTTTTATTATATAGGATTATTGAAATTGAGAAATTTGGTTTGCAGACTTTATGGTATAAAATGTAGTATACTTGCCCTGGCCAGTGTGGCTCAGTTGATTGAACGTGGCCCCATGCACCGAGAGGCCACCAGTAATTCCCAGTCAGGGGTTGCAGGCTCATGTAGGGGGAGTAAAGAAGGCAGCTGATCAATGTTTCTCTCCTGCTTTCCTCTCTCTCTAAAATCAATAAAAACATGTTTGTTTTTAAATTCAAAAACACTGAGGGAAAAAATAAAATGTAGTATACATTTATCTAAATTGAAAATATTTCTCTACTTTCAAAATTATACTTATATCTTGTTTCCATTTTTCAGAACACTATTAAAACTTGGGTATTTCCCCAGTGTTCTAGAATATGATTCTGCCCTCTGAGACCACTGCTCTGTTCTCAGGGGCAGCCTTCCTTTTTCATGAAGGATAATACATATTTGTAGCTTAGAAGTTTCATCAGCCAGTTTCCTGCCTGTAGAATTTGGGGAGTCTGACAGCCTTCTTTCATTTTGCCCCTGTCAATCACATTGGCAGTGTTTCTGATGGTATGACATTCTCATCGACATTGCAGTTCTCTATCATTTGTCACAGATATTCACTTCGTTAGGCAAGAGGTTCCTCCACATATCCTTCCTGGAAAGTCCAAAACCTATTCCTGCTCTTCTGGTGAGATGGCCAAGGAGATCCCTGAGTCATATGCCTAATATCTTCAAGGAGCCTTGTGTGATTGAATATACTGATCTTTTGATTTTTTCCCCAGGTACTAGCAAAAGATTGTTTACTTTTCTCAAATTATGAATGATGAAATTGAAACTTGGAGATGCTATTAACTTGCCTAAATCTCTCTCAATCCACCATAGCCGCACTATGGTCCTTCCTATTCCTCTAATAACAGGGCCTTACTCATCTCAAGGTTGTTGCTGTTCCCTTTGCGTAGAATTCTCTTCCTCCAGGTATTCATTGAACTGAAGGGTTTCCTAGGATGTGGGACTTTTAGTACTAAAACTGGAAACGTCTAGGCAAACTGGACAAGTTGGTTACCCAGCTGGAATATACGCTCTATAAAGGCAGGAGTCCTGGCTGCTTATTGGTGTTTCTACAGCCCCTAGAAGAGAGCCTGGCATGTGGTAGATACTCAGTAAATATTTGTTACGTGAATAAATACACATTATGCAAAGTCCATTCTAGCAATGGGAGACAGTGCGGACAACCATATAGTTTCCAGAGGCAGCATCTAGTATCAGCGTTGATGGTGTTGGAGGCATAAGATAGATACACCAGGGTCTAGTGCTGGTGTGATGGTACATTTTATGTGTCAACTTGACTCGGCTAAGGGATGACCAGAGTTGGTAAAATATAATTCCTGGTTGTGTCTATAAGGGTGTTTCCTGAAGAAATTAACATTTGAATCACAAACTGAAACACAAAGTTGGGGGCAGGGCGTGTGTAAAACAACCTCTGAGATCTATGTGACAATATCACATGTATAGTTTAACACATATGAAATTTGGTTCCCAAGAGTAGCAAACAGACAGAATGGGGGTGGAAATGTGTGAAGAGAGAATTTCAAGAACATTCCAAAATGATGAATGATATCAACTCACAGATCTTAAACTCAACTAACCCAAAGTAGGATAAACAGAAAGAAATCTACACATAGGCACATCAATGATTTAGCTAAAGACAAAGGCATTATATTGAGTGGCTACAATACAAATAATGATTGACATCGCCTGAAACAATAGAGACCAGGATGTTTAGCAGCACCTGTGGCCTCTAATTGATAGAGGTCAGGAGCACCCCTCTGCTGGTTGTGATAACCAAAATTATCTCCATACATTGGCAAAAATCCTGTCGGGGAGGCATAAACTTCATCCTTCTAAGTTCTTTGTCTGGTCTAATCATTAAATCTACATAAAATAGATTTGATTAATAGGAGAAACTAACCAAATTTAATTATAAACACACAGATAGCTAGGATGGAAAATGAGTAAAACTTAGCACTGCCCAATGCTTATGCTCAGCTATTTTAATAGAAAGTTATTATTATTTTTTTTCACAAAATTCTTTACAAAGCATTACTCTTCTACATCTTTAGCAATCACAGGAGCTTGGAAACTCAAGTTAATTATGCTGGTGTGAAACTGGTTATCATGCTTCCAGTCAAGTTTATATCAGAACAATTAATTACTGAATTAATTTCTCTAATATGAATAAGCTCAAGTCATATTCCATATCATCAGATTGTAGTTTGGAAAATTTATTGTTTCCATAAAGACCCTTACAAGAATGAAGTTGGTGAACCAAAGACTAAATGTTTGAAAACGATGTAGTATCCAAAGTACTTTAAAATAGATGAAGCACATTAAAATGGGTGGAGCTCCTGAGAATCTTGTGTAAGATATGCTAAAACTCAGTGTTACAGTTTCTATGAAAGAAAAACAGATTGCAACACCTCATTTGGAAACTCTTACACATCTGCTTTCATCACTTTTGCATTTTAAATGAGAGCTACTCTTTTGCCCAGATTTAGTTCAAGGTATTGATCATTACTTAATTCAATAGTTCTTAGAAGTTCCCTCTGAATATATTTTCTACCAATTAAAACATTTTCTCCCTTTTAAAAGCACAAATCAATATGTACTTTCTTAGGACCTGTTATTTCTGTTTTTTGTGGTTCACTTAATGCTTTTATTATGGAAAGGAGTACATTATGTTTTTTTTTTAAATGTAGAGACTTCCTTTTTGTAGTTAAAGGAAGTCTCACTGTAATTGTTTGCATGCCTGTGTCTCCTCCTCCCTCCCAGCACATCATCATCATCACCATCATTATCTTTGTAAACCTTGGGCTATGACCTAATAGATGCTCAATAAATATTTGTTGAATTAAAGATAAAATGCACTTGCCAACTGTGAGAGACACCATCTGTTTTCTGCTCGATATCCATTCTTGCCTCTGACTCTCCTGTGAAGACAACCTTGATTTGTTCAAGTGGTGACAAGGATCTCTACCCCAAAGCAAGGGAGTGAATGTGATTGGTCTAAGCCAGTGATAGTAACCCCATGCCCCTGGGCCAGTATTGCTCTGAGGGTGGCAACATAATCCAGGTCTGGCCATGGGGATGTATGTCTTCTGAGTGGGGCTTTTAGAAAATATTTTGCCTCCCCAATACAAAAAACCTGCCTCAGCTGGCAAAACCCTTTGCCATTACTTTTTTCCTCACTAGAGAGCGTGGGCTGCCTGGAAGTGCAGCAGCTGTCTTGCAATCATGACACATGAGGACAAAAAGACAGCAAATCAAAACTGGCAGAGATTCAGAAAATAGAAAAGTTACACACCAGCATCCTTGAGCAGCTACACTAGCTCTGAGAGAAAAATTGCTTGTGCTACTCAGTACTGGTAGTAGTGGTTGAGTATTCCACTACTTGCAGCCAAAAGCACTCCTTGCCAATACCACCTTTAAATGCGCATAATTAACGAAATTATAAGTGCTTTGCTATAGGGAAGGGAATTTCTGGCTTTTCCTATGCTCTCATTTTCTGTATTCTATTAGTTGATAACTTCGTTGACTTTCCCTTCATAATATGTCTTACTCAAGTTCCTTTCTGTATTAGTTTTCTGTTATTGCATAAAAATTACCACAAACTTAGCACAAAACAGCATTAATTGGTTATCTCACAGTTCCCGTGGGTCAGGAGTCTGGGGACGGCTGAGCTAAGTCCTCTGCTTAGGGTTTCACAAGGTTGAAATCAAGATGTCAACTGAGCTGCATTTCTTTCTGGACCTCAGGGGCCTCTTTTAAGCTCCTGTGGTTGTAGCAGAATTCTGTTCCTTGTAGTTGTAGGGCTGAGAAGCCCATTTCTGGGTTGATCATAAGCCAGGGGCTGCTTTCAGCTCCCAGGGCCACTCACATTTCTTGCCCTCTTCATCTTCAAGTCAGGTTTGGAGAACTTCTCACACATCAAATCCCTCTCCTGCTTCAAATACCTGATCCCCCCTGTGTCTCTCCTCTAGACCCTGAGTTAAAGGGTTCATGTGCTTAGGTCAGGCCCACCAGGATAATCTCCTTTTCGTAAAGTCAACTGATTTGTGACCTTAATGACATCTGCCAAATCCCTTCACATCGGTACCTAGATTAGCATTTGATTGAATACAGTCATGCGCTGTATAACGACATTTATGTCAACAATGAAATGAACATACCGTGGTGGTGCCATGAGATCATAATGGAGCTGAAAAATTCCTCTCACCTAGCAATGTGGTAGCTGTCATAACATCATATCTCAAAGCATTGCTAACGTGTTTGTGGTGAGGCTGGTGTAAACAGACCTACTGCTCTGCCTTCATATAAAAGTACATACATACATTGGTATACAGTACATAATGCTTGATGAAGAAAACCCATATTACTGGTTTATGTACTTATTATAATATACTTCTTACCTTAAAGTATACTCTTTCTACTTATTAAAAAAAAGTTTGCTGTAACAGTCACTGTGTTACACTGGCAGCAACCTCACCCATCTCCTGCTTACCAAATATCTTCATTGCCTCATTATCTCTTGTGCTTGATTTAATCTCATTTTGTTTTGTACAGTAACATGCTGTATAAGGCTTGTAGCCCAGGAGCAATAGGCTGTATCCTGTGGCCTAGGATGTAGCAGGCTATGCTGTCTAGGTTTGTGTAAGTGCACTCTGTGATGTTTGCACAATGACGAAATTGCCTGCGATGCATTTCTCAGAGCGTACCCTGTTATTAAGCTCCGCATGACTGTAATTGGGAGAAGGTGTGTGTACATCAGGGACTGGGAATTCGGGGGACTCTTTCAGAATTCTGCCTACCACACCTTCTTGTGGGCAGAGACTGGCCTTCCCACATTTCTTTTTTTAACTCCCTGTCTTTCCACCACAAAACCCTCGTGATGTTTTTGCTCTGCTGTCATAAGTTCTGTTCACATTTGTGTATTTTAGTGATTTCAGATTTATGTAGAAAGCTTCATAAGGCTCAGGTACGTTTATGGGCCATCTTTGAAGAGCACGAGACAACAATTTATCCCAGTGGATCTTATGTCTCAAGTCCAGGGTGAAGCCAGGAATTTGCATTTTTAAACAGCACTATTAGAGGGTTACAAGGTAGGTAGTCCACAGGCCACTGCAGAGTGACAGTTCCTAGACTGTACATGCCTGGAAGGGAGAGGCCATTCCTTCCTGGGCTGTGCAGCATTGATGACCCAAAGTGTATAAATGTTCTGGCATTTAGTGAAAATGCAACGAAGGCTGGTCCTTTTGTTGCTCTCATTATATATAGTACAATGCCTACCATGTAGTGTGCTTTAAATAAATACTAGTTGAATGAAAAATTAAAGTGTGATAGTTAAGAATATTTTTTACTACAAGACACAGAAAACCTGACTAAAGCCAGGATTATTTCTTCCGCACAAACAAGCTGTTTGCAGGTATACAAGTAGAGCAGTTAAATGATAACCAGGACTCTGGGCTGGTGTCTCTGTGATTCTCTCTTCTTTTTAAGTTTTTAAAAAACATATCTCTATTGAAACATAATTTACATGCCATTCAGTTTACCTGTTTAAAATGTACCATTCATGGTTTTTAATTTATTCACAGAGTCCTGCAGCCACCACCATAGTCTAATTTGGAAACATTTTCGTGCTCCCCCTCAAAGAAACCCCATACCCAGTCTCTAGTGTGTCCTCTCCTCACCCAGTCCTTGGCAACATCTGATCTACCTTCTGTCTCTATAGTTTCGCCCATTCTGGACATGTCATATAAATAAAATCACATTGTCATATAAATGACAATAACCACATTTATTGGAAAGGAAGACCAAAAAAGGTTGCCTTTCAGCTACGCGCACTGTCACACTGAATAAGGTGGGAGGTGGGTCCTATTGCTAAAGAATAAATAGAGGGAAGAGGATGCTGGGTTGGCAACTAGCATCCCAGTTCCCACTTACTGTGAATCAGCCCCCAGAGTCTGGTCAACCATTTAGGGTGAATTCCTCATTTTATTTTCAACTTAATTTATATTAAAGACAAAAAGGATGAACATAGTTTCTGCCAGCCTCTTTGCTTTGTTTTATTCTTATTTCCACAAAGTCCAATAGTTCTGTGATCCCCGTTTCATAGATGAAAAGGCTAGGTCTCAGAGTAATTAAGTGGATTCGTGCCCTAGGTAATACAGCTACAAAGATATCTTGACTCAAAATCTAGTGTTCTTCATACTGAATTACAAACACAATCAGGTAAATCTGGCCTTACTGTATGAAAACATATGGTACCTGTTCCAAGGAGATATTTTGAGGATGTGGGGGGCTGTTTCTCTGTTTTCTGCGACCCACACTGAAAACGACAGGTTCCTGAGCGGAGGAGCTGGGGATTAAGAAATTAAAGAAAAAATGAGACCAGACACAGAAATAGAGACAAGCTGGGATCCGGGTGGGAGGCTGTCACTCTGATAGAGGGACAGTCACACCCACCACAGACAACTCAGCACATTTATTGGTTTCCAAAAGGGGGGTTTAAGGTCAAAGGAGTTTTGGGTGTGCCCAGGTCCTATTCATTCCTCATTCCTGGTACAAGGATGGGATTTAGCATATCAAGACCTGGGTAAGTCAAGGTCCTATTCATTCCTTATTCCCAGCACATGGACAAAGATAAGAAATCAGTACTGATAACAGTCTCCGACATTTTGGGAGGCTGTCTCCGGGGGAGGACCATGCCAATCACCTCGGACTCAGCTGACATTAATTTAAAGGTCATCCATGTGCATTCCCAGGGGGCCTTCTACATGAGGATAGGAGTTTGTGATACTGTATATAATAGCATCTGCTTCACTGATGGTCAGATCTCACATTTTTATGAGCTTTTCCTTCCACTGCTACATAGATGGTTTTGCCAACATTCTTCAAATGGGAGAATATTTGTTCTGACTGCCAAGATACAGTGGCCTGTTATTATGACCATGGACCAGGGCACTCGGTCACAGCTATTTTGCAAGGTGTTCTTAAATTTATGCCATTGGTTCTGCATCAGCCCATTTGTTATCTTAAAGCCAAACCCTGATGTATATTTTTAGCAGCATAATTATGCTTCCTCCTTAATCTCAAAAAGCTGATCTCTTTGCCAGTTAGTTACAGGACCCCTGGGTCAACCAGCTGCCATAGGAGCTCTGCTCCTGTTGTCAGACATGTTTTTCTTCCTTATGATCATTTCTAGAGGTACCATCCTCTCCTGAAGCAACACACATTTTACCAAGTAGTATACCTGAGACAGATAATTCACTATGTAGTCTTTGTTAACCTAATTAAAGTTGGTAAAACAAAACTTGTTTTTTTATTTATGTTTTGAAATGAACTTATTCAGATCCAAATCATCTGAGAAGAAAATAGATGCTAATCCATTTTATTTTTATTTTTTATTTTTTATTGATCAGAGAGAGAGAGAGAGAGAAATAGATCAGTTGCCTCCTACATCTGCTCTGATAGGAATCAAACACAAAACCTGGTATGTGCCCTCATGGGAAATTGAACCCTGGTATGTGCCCTCATTGGGAAATTTGGTGTACTGGAATGACGCTCCAACCAAATGAGCCACCCAGCCAGGGCGATGCTAATCCATTCAGCATTGAATCAAATCCTGGTATTTTTCTTTATCTTCTCTGACTAATCAGGATTCAGAATTGCATCCTATGGTTTTTGCAGATCTTGGAGTTAGCATGGCCTTTGAGCGACACTGGGAAAATGCGTTGATGCGTACTTGGGAAATGTTATTTGTAGTCCAGGAGCAGAACCCCACATCCTGGAGGCAGTTGGAAACCAGCTGGGGAGGCTAGCAGACCACAACCTGATCTTCCTTCAGGATGGACTAGTTCCTGCCTTCCTCACTCTGCTAAAATTTATCTACCAGTCCAGCACAGAATATTGACCTTTCCAATAATTTCAGAGGTAAGTGCTGGGTGAAGGGATTAAATGGGACTTCTCCCCAACAGCAGCTTAGTGGGAGAAAAGCTTTATTTTGTTTGTTCAGTAATTAGACCACTAGTGAGTTGACAATGCTAGTTAATAATGGATTAAAGTTATATTTTAAAGCAAGCGATTTAACCTTTCCAAATCTCAGTTTTCAAATAGGGTAACAGTAACTTTTCCAAACTTTTCAGTTGCTGTGATCATTAGAGATAAGGTTTATAATGACCTCTCCTGGGTCTGAGGCCATCCAACTGGAACTCCACCACTGGGTGGTCTCCGGTTTGCTGACTCACCCTGTAGATCTTGGAACTTGTCAACCTCCATAATCACATGAGCCAATTCCTATAATAAATTTTGTGACATATATGGCTTTTGAACATCACTGGGAGATATATGTGCAGATGTAGACATAGATGTATATGTATACTCTACTATTGGTTCTGTTTCCTTGGAGAACCCTGACTCTGGGTATTATCCGAAGTAGAAAGAGACAGATCAGAAGCTCATTACCCACTGAAAACAATGGGGGTCATAGTAAGGAAATCTACCAGTGGCACTTAGGCAATCAGGAAATAAAGGAGTGACAGGATCCTGTGCTGAGTCATAAGAGTGGGTGATGCACAGCTGGCGTGGCTCAGTGGTTGGGCATTGACCTGTGAACCTGGAGGTCACAGTTCAATTCCCAGTCAGGGCATATGCCTGGGTTTCAAGCTTGATCTCTAGTGTGGGGCATGCAGGAGGCAGCTGATCAGTGATTCTCTCTCATCATTGATGTTTCTACTCTCTCTTCCTCTCCCTTCCCCTCTAAAATCAATTTTTAAAAAGTGAAAAAGGAGTGGGTGAGTCACAGAAAGCTGCCCAGAAGCTGCGAGCCAGACCGCCCATCAGTCCTCGGCAGGAGCATCCACCATAGGCTGCCAGAGCTGCTGGGGCAAAATGGGTTCTGCTTTGCTCACAGTTTCAAATACACACCAGCCTCTCTCATGGGAGGAATCTAACCTGGATCTCTCTGCCAGTAAGAATGAGTTTGAGAAATGTAATATTTAGGCTTCCAGCCCCTGTGATAAAGAGAGAGCTTAGAATTATTGTTTTTAAAAATCAGAGAAGAGATTCTAATTTATAAGGTAAAGTTCTGTTGATTTGAACAACAAACAACAACAAAAAAAATTGTCCTCCTTCCTCCCACACAGCAAAGGCCCTCAGTTTTACCCGTGACGGCACAACTCCCTGCCTGTTGACTCTCTGAAGTGTCCAGCATTCCAGGAAGCCAGCACTTTGATTCAGCGGCACAGCACTTTCTCCTGGAGTCCCTAAGTCATGGGTGATATTTACTATTCTAGGTCACTGACATGGAGCCAGATTCAGTAATGCTATTCCCTAACACTAACCACCAACGTGAATGCTAACCTAGCCTAAAGAAAGCACCTGAAAATATAAGCCAGGCCAGGCAGAAGATTTCACATTCACTAAAGCAAGTGGACAAGTTCCTGGCTCTTACGAATTAAAAGCTCACTGGTGTGAAAGTAATCTGCAAACCCACAAACAGAACTCCCCAGCATTCTTTCTAACGTTCAGCAAATCCTCAGATACTAATGATCTCATTTATACAAATGGTATTTACCATGGTTAATGCACTTGGTTCATGATAAGAATGGGGATTTATAATGCTCCATAAGTATTTATTAAGCAAGTAACACACTGATATTTTAATGGGGCATAACATCAACATTAAAAAAAACACACACATTGTAGCAAGGAGGAACCTGGAGAGTATTATGCTAAGCGAAATAAGCCAGTCAGAGAAAGACAAGTATCACATGATCTCACTCATATGTGAATTCTAATGAAAAAAGTAAACTGATGAACAGAATAGATCCAGAGACATAGAAGTTTGGAACAGACTGTCAAATCTCAGAGAGAAGGCGGGGGTGGGTGGGTGAGTGGGAAGAGATCAACCAAAGAACTTGAATGCATATATGCATAACCCATGGACACAGACAATAGGGTGGTGAAGGCCTGGGGTCAGGGAAGCACGGCTATAAGGGGTCAATGGGAGAAAAAAGGGCACATAGGTAATACTTTCAACAATAAAGATTTTTTTAATGATTAATATTTCTAAAATATTAGAAATGTTTGCCTCCTTTGATCACTTCAGCTGATCGTCAAGAAAGTTGTTCTCCCCTGCTCACTGACCACAATGTTAGCATTAAGCTGAGTTATGCTATTCAAACAAAGCTTTTTTTTTTTTTTTTAAATCTCACCTCACAGAGTGAATTAGCCAAATGATGTTGTTTAAGCTATGTCAACAATGAAGCAGTTACGAAAAAAACTGGGGGATCTGGAGAAAATTCTATTATAGTTAAAGTAAGGGAGAAATAAGCATCCCATTAACTTCATAAATGACCCTTTAAGAAAAGTAGAGTATAGAATGGTATCACCCTAGTTTCATGGGTGTTTCAACTTGGACACAGAGAAGAGAATTGCTCAAGGACTAAGAGACCTGGATGTGAACCTGACTCTGACATGAGACCAGATCATTCTGCCTCCAGCATTATTATAGTAGGAAAGGGCATTAGCAATGAAGAAGGCTGTTAGGAATGAGAAAGCACCATGGGCAAAATTACAAATTAGCATTCTGCTAATTATTCTTCTGGGGAAGTTGGCTATTTAGGCAAGACAACATATTGCCAATGTGTAAACATATCCTTGAGAGGACTGATGCAAATGCCCGGGTGGGTGAAATGTAAATACATTCAAGGAAATTCAAATGCAGTATCATTACTGTCACTAACTATGCTGAGGAAGAAGATTTGGAGACCAATTAAGACTAGATTTACTGGTACAGATGGCTGTCCTGTCTCCTCCCTTGCACTGAAATTCCATAAGGTGAGAGACCATGATTTCTTCTTGGATCTAACTTTAGGAGATGGGATTCCAGTGGACAACATTGCTACTAACTAGCATTGACCTTCCTTGTTTTAAGTGCAATGGATGTAGCCCAGCTGGTGTGGCTCAGTGATTGAGCATCAACCTATGAATCAGGAGGTCACGGTTCCATTCCCTGTTAGGGCATATGTCCAGGTTGCAGGCTCCATTCCCAGTAGGGGGCATGCAGGATGCAGCCATCAGTGATTCTCTCTCATCATTGATGTTTCTAACTCTCTCCCTCTTCCTTCCTCTCTGAAATCAAATATATATATATATATATATATATATATATATATATATATATATATATATTAAATGCAGTGGTTGTAAATCCAAATGCTTCAGGGGCCAAGATGGCAATGAAATGCGCCATCAAAGGAGGATATAAAATAATACAGAGTGGGGAGAGCTGTGGAAAACTCCAGAATGATGTCCAGTCTAGAGAGAGCAGCAGATATTCAGCTCGGCTATTGCCACCATGAATCTGGCCTGGTGATGTCAGAGTTCCCAGTTTTTAAAGAGAGGCTAGAATTCTATATTTTACATAATAGTATTATCTGGTATTTAAAGGTTGGCAATTCTATTTTTAAGATCAAGATGTGGGCCAGACTCTGAGGCCTGTGGTCTGCCCTTTGGTTCCTGTGCGTCAGTAGCTCTGACTTGTGTCGGCAGACTGTGTTCAGGGGCCTCAGGGCTTCAGGAATGCTGATGGCTGAAGCCCTGGTGTAGGCTGATCCCAAGAACCTGTGTCGGCAGGTGGATGGTTAGGGCTTTTGTGTAGAGTGGGCTCTGCAGTCCTACATGCTCAGGCCGGTTACAGATTGGTTGTCGGCCAGCAGTCATTGTCGCAGCTGAAAGGACCTTCAGTCCCCTGCCCTCAACAGGGAAGAACACTGAGACCCGATGGGTTCCACACCTGTCCACAATGCACCCTTCGCTGCCCACGGCCCTTCTCACAACATGACTTATTGGTTGCGGAACTGGAAACTCAAAAGCCCCTGGGCCACGTGTTTTTAAAAATTGTTACTGTCTGCTCCTCCAGTATGTCTCAGTGGTTGAGCATCGACCCATGCACCAAGAGGTCACCCATTCCATTCCCAGTCCAGGGCACATGCCTGGGTTGCAGGCTCAATAGGGGGCATGCAGTAAGGGACATGCAGGAGACAGCGGATCAACGATTCTCAACATTGATGTTTCTATCTCTCTCTCCCTCTCCCTTTCTTGCTGAAATAAATAAAAATATACTAAAGAATAAAAAAAATTTAAATTAAAATTTGTTACTATCAGGTGAGTTCGGCAGGGGTATTGTTAACTGTGTGAGGAAGACAGGTATTACCTGGTGGCCTACATTATCTCTTGGTATCATTGCTCACAATGACCTCTTTTATATAAATATCTTAAAAACCTGCATCTTCCTCTAACCAAGTCTGACCAGTTACTAGTAAAAGAGTTCTAAAACAATTAATTTTTTATGTAACCCCATGAGTGGGCTTATGCAGTTAATCTCTTTTGTCCACAAGGTATTCTATATTGTTTTAAGTTAAACACCTGTATCAAAAGTTACATATGTAATACATGTCTGTGAAAAATTCAAACAGAAGTCAAGAACACAGAGTAAAACCTGAAAGTTCCTCTTCACTCCTAACAAACGGGTATTTCCCCCTGTTTTGTGTGTGTGGGGGGGTTCATTTTTTTGCATGTGCATGCATACGCACACACATATGCATTTTATTTATTTACGTTTCTAACAGCTCTATTGAGATATAACTACCCTACAATAAACGCACATATTTAACGTGTATGATTTGATATGTTTGATAAGATTATAATTTGATAAGACATATGTATGCACCCATGAAATGACAACCACAGTCAAGATAATGAATATATCCATCACCTTCGAAAGATTCTTTGTGCCCTTGGTTATTATTTTTTTATTTTTAAGGCATTTTGCTTTGGGCCTGACGGGGCCTCTACAACTGCGGTTTCCTCTGTCTGGAATGCTCTTTCTCCTGATCTTGCTAAGGAGAGCAGGTCTCCTGCACAAATGTCCCCTTCTCAGTAACCTTGTTACCTAAATGTCATCCCCCTGCACCACCCACCATGCTTTCTCTCTTCAGAGCACTTATCACGCCCTACAAGCACATATTTATTTGATTTCCTATTATCTGTCTCCCCTACTAAAATACAAGTTCCATAATTAAGGGGCTCTGTTTGTTTTAAACTGATGTCTCCCCAGGCCTAGAACAGTGCCTGGCACTGTACAGATTATCAAATACATGGAGGATGAGTGACTACTTCGTAGGGCTGCTGGGAGGAGAAAAGGTGACTTAATTAGTAATAGTATGAAACTACTGAGCACAGAGTGAGTACTTGTGCTGGGTTGAATAGCGTTCCCCCAAAACTCATGTCCACCCAGAACCTGTGAATGTGGCCTTATTTGGAAATAAAATTTTTGCAAATGTGACCCCATTAAGTTGAGATCATTCTGGATTAGAGTGGACCCTAACCAATGACTGGTGTCCTTATAAGAAGAGGGAAATTTGGACACAGAGTCACACAGGGAGGCCATGTGACAATAGAGGAAGAGATTGAGTGATACTGCCATAAGCCAAGGACCCTGATACACACCAGCCTTATAAGAAAGGTAAGAAGTGAGGATTATTGTTTTATCACAGGAAGAAACTGAGCCAACAGTCACTGGAGGCTAGATGTGCCTGCTCCTCCAAGGAGATAAAACGCGTTGTCTGAATATTACAATTCTGTGGCCTTATGCTGCACGTACCATGTTTTGCTTTGCCACCTTTTCCTAATTGGGAGAAAGGAAAATTGAACATCAAGTTTGGGAGACACATTATTCAAGTGTCTTCATGGGAGAACATGTTGTTTTTTTAACACAGATAAAGATCAGGTCCTGACCTACTACAAGTCCAGCTATTAAAACTAAATCACAGGGTTTGGCCCCGGTGGCTGTAAATGACAGCAACCATGTGGAAGGAGCCTTCTGTTTCCATGACTGGACATCTGTGTGTAGCACAGCTGGGTTGTGAGGGCAGCTCTGTGCTTCTTCCATAAAATAAATGGAAATGGCATCTCCTAAGAGTTTCATTGCTCTCTCCGCCACTTGGTCTTGCTCTCCAAACAGTTTTGGAAAGGAGAGCGGAAACTAAGTCATGAGGGAAACCAAATCCTTGAAAGCCACAGCCCTGAGACTTCCTAGACTAAAAGCAGACAGAATAAACAAGGTAGTGGCAGGCGCTTGTTGACAGTCATTTGTGTAACCAAATGCTTAGCAGGCTTTGGACACGCTACCGGGAAAGGCGCATCTTCTGCTGCAAACAGAAGACGGAGGATTGAATTGCACTTTTGTTGCTGGCAGATGGGCTGGGGCATTTGAAATGCTGCCTCTCACTCCTTGTGAGAAAGCAAAGGTCCTTACAGGGGATCTCAGCTTCCTGGAAATAGATTCTGGAGGGAGGAAAGAAAACCAACCCCTCCAGGTCAAATACATGGAGGTGCTGTGAGATGTCAGTCTGCTGCCCAGTCCTTCAGCACCTTCTTCTCTTTGGGTCTAAACTTTGGGTCTAAACTCTAAAGGTCCCCAAAGATCTTGTTCCCAGGTCCCCGAGTCATTGTGTAAATAGAGGCGGGGGAGGGGGTAGGAGGAGGGGCAAGCGACACCTCTTTCAAAGCAGACAGCCCAGAAAGAATCGCGTTTTCTATCTACAGGTTTAAAGTGTTTCCCCAGTTGTCAAACCACAGGGCAGGGGCAGGGCCGCGGAGGATGACTCAGGACCACTCTGAATCTATCTCCTCGGCTCTTGAGCAAGGTCGGGAAGCTCGGGCCTGTGGCGAGATGTGGCAGCACGTAGTGTAAGGAATCAACTCGGGGACTTTCCCAGGAGGAACTGGTCAAAGGCAAGAGTAGAGGGCTGGGTGCGGGGGCTAGAGGGGAAATCCTACCCCACCTTGGGCTCAAGAGGGAAAGGAGGGTCACCCATGGGACCAGCCGCACGCGGCAGGATGGACTCCCGAGGTCCACACACGCCCGGCCGCGCCCCTTTAGGTGGCACCTCTGAGCCAGCCGGGAGCGGGTGGGGGCGCGGTCGTGGGAAGAGAGGCGGTTTAGGCACCTGTGCTGCTCCGCCCAGTCCCGATCGGCAGACTCCGGGGAGCGCCCGAGCCGGCGGGGAGGAAAGGCGGGTGGACGTGCCCGGCGCAGGGTGGAGGCGTCCACCTGGGCTTCCGTGCGCAGGGCGGGCGCTAGGACCCGAGTGGCGCACCTGTTGGCAGGTGCCCGGGCCTCGCCCGCTCTCCACCCGGGGAGCCGGGTGGCTGGTGCACAGGCGGGGAAGGTGCTGGCAGAGGCCCTAGCGCGGCGGCGGCGCCGGGCGCACCATGGCCGAGCTGCTGCGGAGCCTGCAGGACTCCCAGCTCGTCGCCCGCTTCCAGCGCCGCTGCGGGCTCTTCCCGGCGCCCGAAGACGACCCCCGAGAGAACGGCGCGGGCCCGGGGGAGGGCGCGGCGCGGGCGCCAGGGGTCGATCATCACTCCGCGGTCAACCGCAAGAGCGGCGGGGGGCCGGCCAATGGGCTGCTCAGAGATGCGGCCCCGCAGGTAACCGCGGGCCAGGTGTACGCGGGTGTGGGAGGGAGGGGGCAGCTGCTCCGTGGCCGGTGGACCAGTGGTCCAGGCGACTCCGCGGCGGGGACGGGCGGGAGCCGAGCCTGCGAGGCGGAGAGGGCGCCGTCCCCGCAGCGACCAGCCTCCTGACGCTGAGTGCGGCCGGGAGGACGAAGGGGAGCCCACCTGCCTGGTGGCAGCCAGGACCATTCATACAACAGATACTTCCAGAGCTTGACATGCTGTCTATTTAGAGACTTTCTACCTTAAAGTTAAATGTTGTGCATGTATATTCTCCCAATCGTGTAAGTTACATAATTGAAAAGCGGAGAGATGTCCTTGGCATTTTCATGAGAGGCTTCCCTGGGAGAGATGCTTAGAACTCCCCAGGATTCAGGAGTTTCGCCGCGCCCCCCACCCCCTTTCCTGATCTGCACTAACGGGGTGTGGCGGGCTCCATGTGTCCTTCACCTTCCCGCATGGCTCCTCTGAGGACAGAATTTAGGGTTGAAATGTTCCTGGAGAAATTTACAGCGCCAGCCAGTGATGCGGTCGAACAGCGCTTCGCTCCCCCCTCCCCCCAGAGCTCCGGGCCCCCTGCCGGGTGGGTCTTGTATTAACTGGCACCAGTGCCTTTTAACAGATGCTGCCAGGAGGGAAGCTCACCACACTCCCCTGTAGGTGTTCCGACTGTGGTTACACAACCCACTGCGGCTCGGGAAGCCGGCGTGTCTTGTCGCAGTGCCCAAGGACTCCGGGCGGGAGGGACCAGACAGGCTGCAGACGCCGATGGCCCGGCCGCTGTCTGCCAGGGCAGAGGCTGCCCCTGGGAGAGAGGGCAGCCTGCTGCAGGGAGATGCCCTGGGCACCCACAGATCCTGTCCTTCCCGTGGGGGAGGTAAAAAGGGCAGCACAGAGGACAGAAGCAATCCCAACTCTCCTTTGGGGGTGGGGAGGGAGCCACATTTTTTTTTCCTTCCTAGAAGTTTTGATAACTATTTTTGTGTCTATTTCTAGTAACTGGGGGCTTATGAAGAACCTGGCTTCTATGTGGAGTGGAGCATTGTGGGCGTTGAATTACAGAATTTGAGATGGTGTGCGTAGGGGAGGGGGGCGGGGTGTGTTCCACTCTAGACAAATCCTCCTCTATAATATTGTTTTCTCCTTTTATTTTTCTTCTCTGCCTCACATGACATCCAATAACTTTTAGATGAATTTAGGACCACCCCCCATCCTCTTGCCTCTTCTTAAAAATGGGGCTGTCCTAGCTGGTTTGGCTCAGTGGATAGAGCATCGGCCTGTGGACTGAAGGGCCCGCGGTTGATTCCGATCAAGGGCACATGCCCCAGTTGCGGTTGCCAGGCTCGATCCCCAGTGGGGGGCGTGCAAGAGGCAGCTGACCAATGATTCTCATCATTGATGTTTCTATCTCTCCCTCTCCCTTCCTTTCTGAAATCAATATATATATATATATTTTAATGGGTCGTGAGGGGATAGGGACCGATCGCATTCCTGAAATGTTGTAGGACATTTTCTGTGTGCCCACTGTTTACACCCACAGATAGACGCCCCAGCTGCTTTCTTTGCTCTCTTCTTAACCTTCTATTCTGTGTCCCTAATTCAGGAAGCTGAAAAAGAGTGCATTTCCCACTAGTGCTTTTCAAACAGTTTTAAACATCACCCCTGGTGATGTGTTCTGGAAAAGGAGAATCTTGCCCTTTAAACGAATGATCAGCAGATTTAGCGCAGGGAATAGTGTCTTCTTGTGGCTTGAAGAGCCGGCTCATTCAGTGTACCAAATGCAAGGAGATTCTCACCTCCCACCCAACACATAACTCACTCACTATAGCGCAGGAACAGGTAAGAGTGGGCTAAGAATTCATAATAAGAAATCACTGTAGTGATGGGTGATGGGGAAAAACATGTGACAGCCTTTGATAAATGAGAGGTTCATGAATATTTTTAAAGGTGGGTTGGTTTCAAGTGACTTGGGAACATTAATTTGCAAATGTAGGTGGAGTTCCCAGAAGAAACTGATTGCATAACTGCCACAGAGACTGAGAGGAGTGCATGGGACAGTTGAAAGAAACTTCTCTCCAACAGTTTCCTTCTCCTTGGCCTCTGGCCTGGGGCTGCCTGAACTGCCTGTCCTTTCCCTAAATAACCCCCTCTCATCCTTCAGTTTCAATGGTCAGTTCCTCAAGAGACATCTTTGATCACCTTCCAGTCTCACCCCACTTTTAAAAAAAATTTTTAAATATATTTTTACTGATTTCAGAGAGGAAGGGAGAAGGAGAGATAGAAACATCAATGATGAGAAAGAATCATTGATCAGCTGCATGCCCCCTGCCGGCAACCCGGGCATGTGCCGGTGACCAGAATCAAACCCCCTTCAGTCTGCAGGCTGGGCTCGCACAAAGCTGTCACTGAGTAAGTCAGACTGGTCTTCAGATGTGTCCCAGTGGTCAAGAATTTCAGAGAGTTCTGGGTCCTGAAGGGTTAAATGCTTTGTTGAGGACTTGCCAAATACCCACACAGCTGGGTCTTTTGACTCTCAAGTTTAAACTTCTTCCACTGTGCATCTTCACTTACTCTGTCTCATTGAGAAAATGTGTAGTGTTGGGGCTTGGTTGGGAGCAGAGTGGAGATTGGGTAGAAAGAGAACTTGCTTTTGGTGTGCAAGGGTAATTGGTCTCCAAGGGTAACTATTGGAGGACATTCTTGGCAGCAGCCAAGAGCAAGAGACAGAGATCCTGGGACTGAGCAAGGAGGACAAAGGCCCAATCAGAATTGTGTTTATTTGTTATGGGGCAGAGCCAGCCTTGGTTATAATGGTATTTTGATTTTTATCATCTTTGCTTACTCAACACAGTTGCATTAAGTTAGACTTTGCAGTGCCTTTTCCCATCATTATATTAAACTAGAGATAATCTTTCCAAATTACACTGTGCTCAATAAATACTCTTTGATAACTATTTGCTGAGATATACTGAGTGGCCAGATTATTATGATCTCTGAATGCATAATAATCTTGCCACTCAGTATCCATATATAATATATATATATATATACACACACACTAGAGGCCCGGTGCACAAAATTCGTGCATGGGAGGGGGCGTGTCCCTCAGCCCAGCCTGCACCCTCTCCATTGGGCCCCAATGGAATCAGGCCTAAAAGGGCAGTTGGACATCCCTCTCACAATCCAGGACTGCTGGCTCCCAACTGCTCGCCTACCTGCCTTCCTGATTGCCCCTAACCGCTTCTGCCTGCCAGCCTGATCACCACCTAAACACTCCCCTGCCAGCCTGATTGATGTCTAACTGCTCCCCTGCCAGCCTGTTTGCCCCCAACTTCCCTCCTCTGCCGGCCTGGTCACCCCTAACTGCCCTCCCCTGCTGGCCTGATCACCCACAACTGCCCTCCCTTGTAGGCCTGGTCCCTCCCAACTGCCTTCCCCTGCTGGCATCTTGTGGTGGCCATCTTGTGTCCACATGGGGGCAGCCATCTTTGACAACATGGGGGCAGCCATCTTGTGTGTTGGAGTGATGGTCAATCTGCATATTACTCTTTTATTAGATAGGATAGAGGTCTGGTGCATGGGTGGGGGCCAGCTGGTTTGCCCTGAAGGGTGTCCCGGATCAGGGTGGGGGTTCCCTTGGGGTGTGGGGCGGCCTGGGCAAGGGGCCTGTGGTGGTTTGCAGGCTGGCCATGCCCCCCAGCGACCCAAGCGGAGGCCCTGGTATCTGGGGTGGAGCCAAGCCTTCTGCTAGCTCTGTGGCGGCAGCCATTTCTGTTGGGATTTATGTATCTTCTATCATTGAAACTTTGTAGCCTTAAGCGGAGGCCTGGGCTGGCCAGGGTGTGCGGAAAGCTTGGCTTCCTCCATCGCCAGGGAAATCCAAGCCTCCCTCCTGCTCTCTCCGGGGCCAGAGCCGTCTTGGTTGGGGTTAATTTGCATACTCGCTCCTGATTGGCTAGTGGGCATGGCTAGTGGGTGTAGCGGGGTGATGGTTAATTTGCATATTACTCTTTTATTAGATAGGATGAGGCCTGGTGCATGAATTCGTGCATGGGTGGGGTCTGGCTAGCCTGGCCAGGGGGAGGGGACATGGGCAGTTGGCCGGCCTGCCTGCTGGTCGAACTCCTGGTCAAGGGGACAATTTGCATATTAGCCTTTTATTATATAAGATATACACTAAATGGCCAGATTATTATGCGTTCAGAGATCATAATAATCTGGCCACTCAGTGTATAGTTCTAAAGTTGGGTTGGGGAGGGGATTAAAAATAGGTTGTTTTTAGAAGTCTTTGCTCTCCTCTTTCCCTCTAAATCATTTGGGGCCCTCAAAGTCTGTCAGTCCACAAAACCCCACCTTGGACTTCATTGGCTTGCTAAAGTGCAAAGAAGCATTGCAGGAATGCCAAGACCAAAACCAGATCTGGTTCTGCCTCGGTGTCAAGTTGAATTCCTCTGGGCCCCAGTTGTCCCATATGCAAAATGAGCAGAATGAAATAGATGCATATAAATTATAGTCAGAGGAGCTTTAATGACAATGTCCAGGATCCAGGTCAGAAGTGAGGCCCAGAAAAATTGCCAAACAGATGGGAGCTCTGAATTCTCTTGTCCTGAGATCCACCACCCTTAGTGTGTTCAGGATGAAGATAGTGATGGCCAGAGGTGACATTTTGACTTGATCATAACTAAAATGGCCAACAGGTTGAACTTCGAGTTTTGATTATCTTTAGATGGATGTTGAGGTTTGAAATGGCAAAATAAACCACTTTGAAAAAGTATATTTGATTTTTTTTCTAGTAACAGATATTGTTCAGACTAGAAAATATGGAAAAATACAAAGAAAATGTTAGATCCATGCCCATTGTACTACTACTAAAGAAAATCACTCAGTGAATATTAAACCTGATCTTTAATGACTATATGTTATCCATAGCATGGGTATACAAAAATTTAGTTGGCCAATTGCTGTAACTGTGTGATCATTTCACAATATACACAAATACTGTATCATGTTGTACACCTGAAATTAATGTCAATTATATCGCAATTTAAAGACAATCAAGATATGTAAAAAGGTAGTTGAACAAAGATGTTATTTTTTCATTAATTTTTAGAGAGAGAGGAAGGCAGAGGGATAGAGAGATAGAAACATCAATGAGAGAGAAACATCATCAATCAGCTGCCTCCTACATGCCCCTTCCTGGGAATCGAGCCTGCAACCCGGGCTATGTGCCCTGACCAGGAATTGAACCATGACTTCCTGGTTCCTGGGTTAACATTCAACCACTGAGCCCCTCAGGGTCCTCCCCAATGTTTTTGCACATAGCAATAACTTTTTATGGCTAAATCATATTCTATTGTGTACATGTGGGGGAGCACATTTTCTTTATCCATTCATCTATCAATAGACACAAGTTGCTTCCATATCTTAGCTATTGTAAATAATGCTGCAATGAACATGGGGCTGCATGTTAGTATTCTCTCTCTCTCTCTCTCTCTCTCTCTTTGAAAAATACCCAAAAGTGGAACTGCTGGATCACATGGAAGTTCTATTTTTAATTTTTTGAGGAACCTCCATGCTGTTTTCCATAGTGACTGCATTAATTTGCATTCCTACCAACAGTGCACAGGGGTTCCCTTTTCTCCAAATCCTCACCAACACTTATTGGTGTTCTTTTTTTTTTTTTTTTTTGGTCTTTTTAATCATAGCCATTCTAACAGGTATAAGGTAATATCTCACTGTGGGTTTGATTTGCATTTCCATGATAATTAGTGATGTTGAGCATCTTTTCATGTGCTTGTTGGCCATCTGTATGTCTTCTTTAGAAAAATGTCTATTCAGATCCTCTGCCCATTCTTTAATCTAATTATGTTTTGTTTTTGTTTTTGTTTTTGTTTTTTGCTGTTGAGCTGTATGAGTTATTTGTATATTTTGGAAATTAACCCCTTATCAGATATATGACTTACAAATATTTTTTCCCTTCTCTAGGTGCCTTTCATTTTGTTGATGGTTTTCTTTTCTGTGCAGAAGTTTTTTTAGGTTGATGTAGTCCCACTTGCTTATTCTTACACTTGTTGCCTTTACTTTTGGTGTCAAATTCAAGAAATCATTGCCAAGACCAAGTCAGCCTTTGACTCTGTTCTTACTTTAAATTGCCATGCTTGGAATTGCTGGTAGAAATATGCATATAGTATGGCTTTGAATAGGTACTAGCAATTTGCCCTGCAGAAAGGGTGTGCTAAGGCACATAACTATGAGGGCAAGTTTCCCACACCCTCACCAATATTAGGTATTAATGCTTTTTTAAATTTTGGAAAAAATAGCCCACTTTGACTTCTATCTCACTTTTCTTTATTTATTTCCAATATTTATTGATCAGCACTGAATTTCTGGGACAGTCCCCAGCCTTAAAGATACAAAGGTAAATAAGATTTAGTCCCTGCCTTGGGAAAGCCTCAAAGAAAATGATGCAATGCAAATTTACTAGGTTAGAAGGATAACAATGTGGCCAGGGATTCAATAGCAGGAGTAACTCACGATCTCTGGAGGAGCCCAGGAAGTCTTGAGTCAGGGTTTAAAGAGTGAGTAGGAGTCAAATAGAAAAGGATAGGAGGATTTCTTTCCTCTGCCTGGGAATCTCATGTGATAAAACATAAAGACACATTGTCATTTTTGGTGAATAGCAACAAGTTCAAGTTGGGTATAGTAAGAGTTCCAGCAGGAATTAGATGGCCTATTGAAAAAGGGTAACCAAAACCCTTAAAATGGTTAAAATAACAAATTTTACATTCCATATATTTTACCTCAATTAAAAAACAAACCAACAACAACAAACCACACCCTGGCTGATGTGGTTCAGTTTGGTTGAGCTTCGTCCCATGCACCAAAAGGTCATGTGATCTCTTCCTGGTCAGGGCACATGCCCAGTTACGGGCTCAATCCCCAGTAGGGGGCATGCAGGAGGCAGCTGATGTTTCTCTCTCACATCAATGTTTCTCTCTCTCTTCCACCCCCCAAAAAAAATCAATAAAAACATGTTTTAAAAAACACACACATAGGTTCTATCTCACTTTCTGGTGGAGGAAGAATAGCTTCCCCCTCCTTAAGTGTGAGCTACACAAGGTGACTTCCTTCTAAAGTGAATAGTATGGAAAGGGAGGAAAAAAAGGATAACTTTATAGCATAGAAATCTGGCAGACACTATCTCCACCAGGTAGTCAAGGTTAACATCAACAGAGAGAAGTCATGTGGACAGTATGTTGCATGTTGATAGCATACACTCTTTTATTATTGATTTCAGAGAGGAAGGGAGAGGGAGAGAGAGATAGAAACATCTATGATGAGAGAGAATCATTGATCGGCTGCCTCCTGCATGCCCCACAATGGGGATCAAGCCCACAACCTGGGCATATGCCCTGGCTGGGAATCAAACCATGACCTCCTGGTTCATAGGTCAATGCTCAACTACTGAGCCATGCCAGCTGGGTTCATACACTCTTGATACATGTTGAAAAAGGCACTTCATCTCTGAGGCTTCCTCCCCCAAACTCATACCTCAGTCTAAACATGAGAATGACATCAGACAAATCCTAGTCGAGGGACATTCTACAAATGAGGGACATTCTATTCTTCAAAATTGTCAAGGTCATCAAAAACAAGGAAAATCTGAAAAAAACTGTTACAGCCAGGAGGAGCCTTGGGGGATATGACTCAATGTTATTGTGGTGTCCTGGATGGGCTAGTGGAACAGAAAAAAAAGACATTAGGAAAAAAGTAAAGAAGTTTAAACAAAGAATGGACTTTAGATAATAATAATGCATCAGTGTTATAATCAATGTATCATACTACTAATAAAAGATATTAATGATAGGGAAACTGGCAGCAGATTGTATGGGAAGGATGTGGAGTATATGGGAACTCTTAGCACTATGTTCTAAATTTCTCTATAAATTGAAAGTGTTCAAAAATATTGTCTATTTAATTTTTTTAAAGGGGCAGGTAATTGTAGGGGGTTCAAAGATGGGCTCATTTACAAAGGTGTAGGCAGGACTGGAAAAAACCAATATGGTTTTGGAGCAGGCAACTTAAGCCTAAGAAAAGCAAGGGGTGTGGATAGGGTTCTGGTAACCCCAGCACCAAGGAGAGCTTAGATGTCAGAGAGAGGCCCTTGCCAAGAGCTGAGGCCTTCAGTAGAGAAATGTAGCCACCTCCAGGCAGAAGTAGGGAGGTAAATATATCTGGGACTCCTCCATATGCCCTCTCATATCCTGTCAGGGCCTCCCTTTGGCCAAATTCAGTCAGAAGCCAGGGAGTTTGGGAGCCTGGCTGATGCAATCCATAAAGGTCAGCCCCCCCCCCGCCCCCCCCCCCCTCCAGGGAGAGGTGGAGATGACAAATGGGAAATATCCAAGCACAGGTTAAATAAGAAATTGGTAATTTAATACTGGCTGGAATTTGGGGCTAGAGCCAGAGTCTTAGGCTTAAGCCATAATGTGGCTTCCTGCAGAATTTAAATTTCATCCTATCAACAGGGGGATGACAAATCAAATTCATCCCATGTGCCAACTCAGAAATGGCAACTGGGATACCGTGATAAGAAAGGTTCATGTGCTTAATGGGAAAGAAGGTGGGATTGAATGGCTATGCCTGAGTGGGTATAAGGGAGGCTGTTGATGAAGCATTTGAGAAATGGTGATGTTATATTCAAACAACAGCAAAAATGGGACAAACATGAAAGCCTTAATATCTGTTTTGGGTTCTTCATGATACCCTTGAGTATCTCCCTCACCCACAAACACCTTAGGAGGAAAGAGACCACAGGATGCCTTAATATATTGGTTACCATGTTTTAAATCATGGGGCCCCATCATTATGGATATTAACTGATTGGATGGGTGTCAGCCCCTTAGTTAAAGGCAGCCTTCTCTCGGCTGGCCAGAATCCTATGAAATGGCCTGGAGTGATAACTTCATACAACTGGAACACTGCATATCAATCAGATTGCTGTCTAGGGAGTCTGAATCTAAGACCCAGACATAGGGACATAAAAGGAAGAGTGGTGATGAACTTGGGAGAGAAAGGGGAAGACTAAAGGCAGAGAAAGCAGTAGGAGAGCAGACTCCCGAGATGGAGAGGAGAGCAGCAATGCTAGTAGCAGAAGGAAAAACTCCGAGTGGAGAAGGAAAGTGAGTCTTGAGTATGGTGGACTCCACTGCTGAGGGCAGGTGCTAGAGAGACTGTTGACTTTCAGGATAGAATGAGGGGCTCAGGCAAGGGGGCTGGCTGTGTGGCTGCTGGCTCTGTGTCCTTACTTCCTGAGGAATCATGTAACAAATTGTCACTGGAGAGAACCTGGGTGGCTCTACCTTTGCAACCAGGATGTGTGCTCCCTACTGCTCTGGAGACTGGCACATCATTGTGCTTGGATAATTGATCATGTCATATTAGTGTAGTTCAGAAAGGAGAGGGGTCCAGGGGCCAGATCCCTCCTCTTTCTCACCTGTGCATCCCCAGGATCTAACATGTGCCTGGAACATGGCAAGTATTTAATATTACCTATTGAATGAAGCATGAAAGCTGCGCTAAACTCAACTTTTTCTTTCTTGGCAGAAATGTGATCACCTGCTCTCTCCAGTCACATCTGTGTTTCCCTGACTATTTTACCTACCTGTGGCTTCTTTTACCTTAATGTTTGTTATCGTTGGCTCCTTCCTTTTTATCCAGGAAATGATGGAGGATTTTGATTAATGAATAACTTTTTACTACTTTGCTTTCTTCCGTGGGACACTATGAGGGAAGATCAGGTACCAAGGAAAGCTGGTGATGGTGAAACACCCATTGAATTAAACAATGTGATTAGATGACCACGCTTTAGGAAGGCTGTTTAGTGAACCTGGTCTAATCTCAACTTACTTGACTTAGAATTGAGATGTCAAAACTTTTAGATTTTAGAAAAGCACTTTCACTTCTGCTGGTGCACTTTGTGTTAATGATTAAATCTATTCTGACATTTTATCTATAAAGTGCAGTTTCACTGGGAGACAGTTCTGTCGTGGTTTCTTAGCAGCACATTTAGAGTACTCCTGCCTGAAATGCTGAAAACAGGGGGCATCCACTGGTCTTTATTATTCTGCTCATCTGGGGAGTTACTTTCTACATACTGAGAAAATGAGATACTGAAAAATCCAGTCTTGACAATGATTCACATTTTTCTCCCTGCACTCTTATTTCAAACACAATATGGACTGATCAGCAAAGTGTTTTAAATAAAACAAGAAAAAATCCTTAGGCATGGGCTGGGGTGGATGGAGAGGGAAGGGTTAACCACCTGAGACCTGGAGGGCGGGGCTTGGGAACCTTGGGAAGGCAGTAATGGTGCCCTTGAACTATGTTGAATACTCCCTCCAGCCCCATAGGGCTCCCTGGTAGTTTCCAACCTCTCAGTTTAATAAAACAAAACAAAACAAAACAAAACAAAACAAAACAAAACACCAGCTTCATTCTTGCTTTTGTTAATGCCCATTTCTTAGGTTATTATGCCTGATGAAGAAATGTCCTCTCTGCCTTCTGTGGGTATGTTTGGATTTTTCCAAGTGGCAAAAACTTTGTTTCCACAGAATTTTATGGGAACCAGCCCATCAAAGCAGGGACTCCTATGGGTGGGAGGAAGAAGTTCCTGAAGGTAAAACTTTGGATGCTGAGAGGCCAGGGCTTAATTGGTAGAGAAAGGGTTTGAATAGATGAACCTTTTTTTTTTCAGTTAAAAAAAATTATTCTCTCTTGAAAGATGATTTAAAAAGTGGCCATGAACTAGAAAATCAAAGCTTTTGTTAAAAGCATTACAAGTGAAAGGTGGCTCTGTTAGGAGTTGGTTGGGTATTTGTTCTTCTTTCTGAATTTTTTATCATTTGATGACTTTTTAGCTAGGGAGATATCAAATATTTTAAAATAAAATTTCATAGTTTTCCATTATTAAAGTAATACATGCTTATGTCAGAAATAGTGGAAGAACACCAAGACATATAAGGAAGAAAACAAAAATCCTGTCATAATTTTGCAACCCAGAGAAAAATGTTAACATTTAAGAATATTTAGCCGAAACCGGTTTGGCTCAGTGGATAGAGCATCAGCCTGCGGACTGAAGGGTCCCAGGTTCGATTCCGGTCAAGGGCATGTACCTTGGTTGCGGGCACATCCCCAGTGGGGGGTGTGCAGGAGGCAGCTGATAGATGTTTCTCTCTCATCGATGTTTCTAGCTCTCTATCTCTCTCCCTTCCTCTCTGTAAAATACCAATAAAATATATTTTTTTAAAAAAAGAATATTTATTCCTTTTTGTTTCTATGCAAATAGAGGATATTTAAGTTAGGAACATGCTATATACAAATAATATTGGATTTAGCTTTTATCATTCATATCGTGAGCATTTCCCCATGTCACTGAATATTCTTGAATTATATGACTTTAATAGTATAATCATTTATCATGTGATTATAACTTACATTTTTAAAACCATTTTCTAATGTTTGTATTTAGATTGTTGCATTGTTTGTCTTTGCACTTCAACTTAAGTCTAAATAGCAAATTATTTCCTGAGAGCAACAGAGCCTCTGATTTCATTTGCTTCCTGCTGAAAGATTTGTGATAGTGTTTCGGTAGCTTTGGGCGGGGGTTGGGGTTTCTGATAGGGTCAGGGAAAGCACACATTCCCTGCCACTCTGAGCCAGGAAGGCAATATATGCTTAGAGGGTGTTCCCCCCATATTGCGATAGGATCATAGTGAAGCGAGAAAATGAATTAGTTCTGTTGCACATTGCAGTGGGTGGCAGACAACTCTGGAGACCCCACTGGGGTCCTCCCAGCCTTGGGTCTCCCCATTCTGGCTGGCTCCTGAGGAGGCCCCAGGACTACCTTCTTGCCATGCTCAGCTATATCACGTGTGCCCTTAAATAGGAGGAATGGAATGACTATTGACTACCCCCAAGATTATTTAGCCTGAGTAATTGTTACTTTAGGAGAGGAAAAACTATCTTCCATTGATCACTTGACTTTGCCTCCATCTAAATCCATCTGATGCCACAGACACATTTTACTGTCCAAATATTTTGACCCTGAAGGATCTTAATTTTTTCAACAAGTTGGGTTATAAATGGTCCAGCCTGATTTCTTCATGCTGACCACCCCAGTCCCTTTGCAGGGCAGAATTGGGACTTCCCACACTCATCCTGAGCACTTCCTGGTGTAGACAGACATGCTTGCATAGATTACAGCGCCTGTGTGTTATACTAAGACCCCCAAAATACAATACCCACTCTTAGACTTAAAACAACTTACTTGGTAATCAATGTTTTTTCTCCCCCTTCCCCAACCTGACCCCAGGCCCAGTTGACTCCCCAGATAAATATTCTGTAATGGAAAAATGTTACTTTTAAACATTTTTTTTTTTAACAATTATAGTTGACATACAATATTATATTAGTTTCAGGCACACCCCTCAGTGATTAGACAATATACAACTTACTAAGTGATCATCCCAATAAATCTCCCATCCGTCTGACACCATACATAGTTATTAGAATATATTGAGTATATTCCCTATGTACTTTATATCCTCATGACTATTCTGTAACTACCAATTTGTATTTTTTAATCCCTCACCTTTCCCATTCATCCTCCCAACTCCCTTCCCATCTGGCAACAGTCAAAATGGTCTCTGTATCTATGAGCCTATTTCTGTTATGCGTGTTAATTTATTTTGTTTTTTAGACTCAACTTTTGGAAAGAGAAACTTATTTATTTAATTTTTAAAAGTTAATACTAATGCCCTGACCGGTTTGGCTCAGTGGATAGAGCGTTGGCCTGAGGACTGAGAGGTCCCAGGTTCTATTCCAGTCAAGGGCATGTACCTTGGTTGCGGGCACATCCCCAGTAGGAGGTGTGCAGGAAGCAGCTGATTGATATTTCTCTCTCATCGATGTTTCTAACTCTCTTTTCCTCTCCCTTCCTCTCTGTAAAAAAAAAAAATCAATAAAATATATATTTTTTAAAAAGTTAATAGTAATTATACATTTACCATGCAACTCACTGCATTCCCAGGCATTTATCCCAGAGATATATTAATTTATTCACACAAAAACCTGTACATGACTTTTATAGCAGCTTTATTTGTAATAGTAAAAATTGGAAGCAACCAAAATGTCTCTCACTAGAGGAATGGCTGCATAAAGTGTGGTACCATGTGATACCGTGCAATACAAAAGGAATGAGCTATTGACTTACCCAACAACTTGGATGGATCTCAAGGGCATTATGCTGAGTGAAAAGGCCATTTCTGAAAGGGTCACATACTGTAGAATTCCATTTATATAACATTCTTGAAATGACAAAATTATGAAGATGGAAAACAGGTTATGGTTGCCAGGGGTTAAGAATAGGGGAATGACCATAAAGGGGTTGGAACAGAGGGAGATCTTTGTGATGACGAAAGAGTTTTGTAACTTGATGACAGTGGTGATTATGTGAGTCCACACGTGTGGTGAAATGGCATAGAGCTATGCACACACAGTGCCAACGTCAGATTCCTGGTGTAGAATGGAATTTATAATTATGAAAGGTGTAACCATGCGGGGAAAAAAAACGGCTGAGGATACATAAGACCTCTCTATACTACCTTGGCAATTGCTAGTGAACTTACAGTTATTTCCAAATAGAAAGTTTTAAAATATTAATACTGCCTTCTAAAACTTGGTCCTGCCATCCTTCTCATGGCTTTTACTGCAGGCATTCCTGGCACACTCTGAAGGAAGCCCAGGAGACACAAAGCAGCATCCGGGAGATTTTCTTCCCAGGTGCCCCTTCAGCTGACTGTGCTGCTGTGTCCATTTCCAGAGCCACAGGGCTTGCTGGTAAACCTCCTGCTAACTGGGCCAGGCTACCTGCCCAGGGAGAACATGGAGACATTTTTGAGAGTCAGAAAAGCACATTTGCCCTTGACTTTAGTTCAACTGACTTGTGTTATAGCTGCAGGTTTTTGGCATTAAAATAATTTTTTTGTTGTTGTATCTTGTTTTTTTAATCCATTTCAGGTTGGTGTTGCAAGTATGTCAAATTTGTACACCCATCTTCAGCCTGCCCTCAGTGGTCATTTTGTCTCTCAGTCTATAAACATGCTTGATATCTTCAACCCCCATCCCTCCTGACCTAGAGCTACTTTCAGCCCTACAGTCCCTGGAATCTGACATTCTTGCCTTTCTGAGATTTGCACTCCAGGTTAATTCTTTATCACCCATGTTTTTCTTGGTGTAGAGTATGAAATAAAATGAAATAAAACCCCGAGGGTGTATATTATGATTGAAGTTTATTTTTCCCATGTGTAATTTCATGGAGGATCATAGATTAATTTTAAATTAACAATTAAAAAAGAGATCATTGTCTCTGATGTACATAGAAAGTAAAGTAGGTTCCTCTTTATCTCACTATACTCTAAACTGCACTGGCTGAGGCTATGGCAGGGGATACACAAGCTCACATTTTAATGGCTTCTTTTTCTAGGCTCAAGGTCAACAATATATTCCTTCCCCAAGTGGTAGTCCCATTCATCTGTTTGTTAGATTTTTGTTCTTCTTCCACAGGTAATTTCCATCACCATATTTAACTTATCAAATATCTGATTGTAAAAGTTTTTTTCCCTACTGTATTCTACAAAGGGAAAAACCTAACCACAATATCCAAAGGATATTTTGAAAGTAATTAAAATTCTATCTAGTTCTAGACATGGAAACATGTCATGATATGTTCAACCAAAAAGAGCCAATTTTTAAGAGTTACATTTATAATATGACCCAGTTTTTAAAACTGTACTAGTATAAGCATATATTGGAACATATTTTTAAAAAGATTTGGAATAATGAACCTAATGTTACCAGTGGTTCTCTCTGGACATTTAAGAAAAAGTTTTATTCATGCTTGTCTGTATTTACTGCATTTTTTTTTTTTTTACAATGGGAGGTAATAGTTTTACTAGTAGCCCTGCGCACAAATCCGTGCGCCAGTAGCTCTCTGCGGGGCCTGGCCTCTCCGCGGCCCAGAGGCCCATCTGCAGCTGGGTGCGGAACACTTGCCTCATCACCAGGGCGACAACGCAAGTGTTCCCCCTCCTCCCCCGGCCACTCTGTGCCCGCTGCCCAGAGGCCCTTCGTGGCCGGGGTGGAACACTTGCCTCGTCGCCCCGGCGACAAAGCAAGCATTCTGCCAGGCCGCTCACACTGCCTGCTCTCAGCGGCTGCCCACCCTCCCCAGGACTGGGGGACTCCGGCAGGGCTGAGAGGACTGGGCGCCGCCATCTTGTGGCTATGGGTGCCACCATCTTTGTGATGGAGTGACCGTTAATTTGCACATTACCCTTTTATTAGATAGTATGTTTAGAGAAAAATTAAACCATTTTTATTTTATAGATAAAATTATCTTATGAGGAGCCTTTGTACTTTTGAGGAGTATTAGATAGTTACTAAGATTACTACCATTGTTCCATATAAGAATTTTTTACAATTTGTTACAGAGTCCCAAATGTCAGCTGTATTGGTTATGATCTCTACCTGAGGGGATATTTTTTAAACCATGCAAGTACTCCTAAGCCTTCCAAAAGGAAACAAAATGGCTCCCTCCTCATCTCTGCATGAAGAGCCCATGTGAAATGACAAAACACCTTTCCTTCTCTGTCCAAGCAACCACATGAAATGCCAGTTGCTTAAAATGCTTAATGTCCTTTTGCACTAATGGGAGTATCTTAATGCATGGAAAGATTTTGACCTCGAAATGATCTCTTCTTTTCTTGGCCAAAAGTGTATTATTAGAGAGCTTAAGAAAGTCTTAAGAAAAGCAGATGTTGAGAGTTATCACCCTCACCCTTCAGTCAATTTTTGGCCAGGATCTTTTGTTGTTTCTTTAGAAGTTGTTTTAGAAGATCTCATTTTATTGTTGCGGGCCCAAACCATTATAAGGGGTTTTAGCCCTTTAGTCACCTGCTGGCAGTGTCTTGGGAATGTTTTATGTTGGATCTTGGTTCCTCTTAATCTGGTGACAGTGGTTAAAGTAAAGGGATCCTAAAGTAGGTTCAGGTTGGGGGCATTACAGCTACCATTGCCAAATGTTTGATGTGGTTCCTCTTTCTTTTCTTTTTTCTTTTTTAAATAAGAGTTTATTTAGAAAGTCACAAAGGTAGGGAAAGTGAGCCAGCTGGGTGTGGACTCAGGAAACAAGTTACTGAGGCAGCAAAAGAAAGGCCCTTGGAGCTTAGGAGTGAGAAGGGTAAAAGGTAATATGCCTTGGGGGTTTGGGGGGGAAAGAATAGGGGGAGGAGAAAGGCAAGGGTGTGCTCTAGGGAGGGAGAGTTGCCTGATGTGGTTCTTAATTAAATAATACAGGACTTTATCAATTTTTATTTTAAAGTAAAACATAGTTACTAATTTCAAAAGCTAAATGAATGGCCATTTTCCTTTTCTTAAAAAAATGAATATTCTAAGAATATGACTTTCTTCACTTTCCTAAAGAAATGTAAAATGATTTATAAATGTTATATATTTTAATGTAATTTTAATTGGAGTTGTATTAACTTGGGGATAATTGACATCCTTATGATGTATCTACTGGTGTGTTTAAATGCATTTGAGTTTTTGTGTGTTGATTTGGCAACCTTGCCACACTTTGATTAATTCTAATAAGTTGTCTAATTTCTTTGTTTGCTATGAAAACAATGAAAAAAATAATTTATTTCTTCCTTTTGAATTTCTATACCTTTCATTTATTTATTTTTTTTCTACCTTACTGCACAGACAAGGACCTGTTCAGTATTAGGTTGAGTACAAATGGTGTAAAAATTCTTGCCCTTGATTTTCCACTATGGAGTATTATATTTGATGTAGTTTTCTCCTCCCTTTGAGAGCTTTTTGCTGAGAGATGTTCTCATGAATTATGACTGCATTGTATTGAATTCTTTTTCTATATCTAATGAGAGGATCACATGTGGTTGTTTTTTCCCCCATCTCCTTTAATCTTATAAAAGGGTGAGTTAAAAGAGATTTTCTTTGTTGTTGAACCAACTTTTCATTATGGCAGATACTCAGTCTTTGTCATGATGTAATCAAAATAATATTACTGCTTCTAGCAGGTATTATAAAAATGTTATCAAATAGACTTTTCATACTAGTGTATTTTTTTAATGTTTTCATTGATTTCAGAGAGAGGAAATAAGAGGGTTAGAAAGATAGAAACATCAATGATGAGAGAAAATCATCGATTGGCTGCCTCTTGCACACCCCCTAATAGAGATTGAGCCCAAAACCCAGGCTTGTGCCCTGACCAGGAATCAAACCATGACCTTCAGGTTTATGGGTTGATACTCAACTACTGAGCCACACCAGCTGGGCCATACTAGTGTATTTTAAAAGTATCTTCCAGCTCCAACCTTCCCCAGCCTTTTGGCTTGGTTGGGTGCTATTTTTCATAAGAACAGAAAAAAAAGTTGTCATTGGACAACTTAATTGTGCAATTCATCCTCATGTGCCCATGAATGTTAGATACCAGTATCATAAAATGAGCTTAATTGTGTAAATATCCTTGAACATATAAAATACCCAATTCCTAGGGTGTTTAAATTAGTTTCTTTTGGCTGAACATTAAAAATGTTTTAAAAAACAGTAGTTTCCTTTTGCACCACATTTCTGTGCTCATATTTGAACTCTGAAGTGTCTAGCAGTTTATGAATCTGCTCTAATAATATAGAGTGACATTGCAGAGATTGGGCTCAGGGGACCCTTAACTTCCTCCCCCACCAGAGCAGGCACTGTTTACAGTGCTCAGTGTTCGGAAGCGTTGGCGCACAAGCCCAGCAATAACCAGTTACTCAGTCAGAGTGGGGCCAGGTGAGCAAACCTGAAATCACGGACTATCCACTGAGTCACAGTGCGATGCTAAGGAGCAGCTGGCACATTTTCAGGTAGTAACCTTTAAAAAACACCCACACTTAAAAGGACAAGGACATTTTTAGAAGTTTCTCCCCTAACAATTGTCATAATACTAAAAGTGAAATGATGTCACCAGCGTGGCGATTGTCTTATGAAATAGAAGTACAACATCTTGAAATGAAAGTTTACCTGGCTGTGCCCTGTGAATCATTTTTTAAAAAGCTTTCAGCTTGTTTTATTGCTGAAGGAAAGGACTCATGAGGGGCCAGTGTGGAGAGGAGGAGCACCAGGGATGGTCTTTCCTGTTGATCTTCTTCCCAGTAGCCTCGTGAGATCAGCATGATGCCAGGAGCAGGTATGGTCAAGTCTGTTTTTGGGTTTTTATGTTTTGGACCCATTGGTTTTGGTGTTGTTGACTGAGCTGGTATGGGTTGTGGAGTCCTGCACAGCCACACTGCCCCTGCAGAAGGTCTGTGTGTCCCTCAGGTTGTATTTTGAAGGAGACAGCAGAATGAATGGGCTAAGAGGGTTGCATGTCTCCCCTCACTCCCAAACCATGTTTCCTTGGGCATATCCATAAGCTCTCTCGTATCGGTTTCCATGTGTGTGAAATGGGGGAAATAATCACATATAGAGTTCTGAGACCTACGTAAGATTGTCAGGAGGTGTGCTGAACACATTTTGTCGAGCATCAGGTAAGCCCTCAAACGCTAACTTTTCACTGCCGTTTCTGCCGGCTCACCACCACCACCAATGCTGCTGCTCCTGCTCCTGCCCCTGCCAAAGCCCCTGCTGCTGTCTTGATCCAATGGGTCTTTTCTGGAATGAAATGCATCATGTGGTGGGGCATGGGTGGAGGGGGAGGAGGAGTGTTAGACTATACAGGCAGTGCAAATCAACTTTCTATGCCACTTCAGCATTGTGTCCACCCTAAAATTTGGGCCAATTTTATGCTTTACATTGTTGCATATTAAATTTTGCATTCCTTCCTTCTGATAGTTTGTGGCATCCAATCATATGCCGGAAAAATGCCTTCCCAGGTTCTGCTTCCCGTCATCTGAGCTTACTGAGTCATGGAAAGTGTATTTTTTTTTATATATATTTTATTGATTTTTTACAGAGAGGAAGGAAGAGGGATAGATAGTCAGAAACATCGATGAGAGAGAAACATCGATCAGTTGCCTCTTGCACACCTCCTACTGGGGATGTGCCCGCAACCAAGTTGCATGCCCTTGACCGGAATCGAACCTGGGACCTTTCAGTCCGCAGGCTGACGCTCTATCCACTGAGCCAAACCGGTTTTGGCTGGAAAGTGTATTTTAGAGTGTTTCTTGCTCTGACATAACACTGTTAATGTTTAGCCAATGTATATGGGGCTCCTGACAATATGCCAGACCTTGGATTGGACTCTGAGCACTGAACAATGGGTATGGCTGCTGCCCAGGTTCTTGAAGAACCCTTAGTCTAGCAGGCAGACGTAAACTCATGAACATAACCCAGCTGGGGAAGGGACAAAGTCTCAAAGACCATCAAGTTTCAATTGAACAAGATCTTCCTTTCTCAGATTCCCTCATTCCCCATAAGAAAACTCTAAGTCAACATTTTGAAAGAAACTTATTTGCATTTTTATGCTTTGCTTTCTAATGGAACCATTAAGAAGGTTTGAAACTTAACAAATATAGAATGAGGACAGCTGACATTCTCATGTTTTAGACAATAAATGTGGACATCATATGGGGGAAAATCCTTGGGGATTTTTTTATTACAGCCCATGACATATAGATTTCATGCTTAAAACATTGTAAGTTAAGAGTATTTAAAAATGGGAAAAGAAATTGTGTGCATGAGTAATAAGAGAACGCTTTGAGCATGTGGGTATTGGGGCGTCTGTCAATTCCTGGACAAACACCCCAACCTAGGACAGCCTTAACTATTCAGTGACCTGAAAAAGGAGGACCTCCACTGATCTTTTCCCTTGACTATGTGCAGAGTTCTGAGAATAAGGGTCATGGCCATCCATGTGGGGTGAAGATGGTAACTGTCACTGCAAGGACACAGCCTTGTCTGGGTGGTGGTCTTTCTTTAATCACAACACAGGGGTCCTAAACCAGGGCCTGGTGGTCCAAATGTTGGCCCCACAGATGCTCTGTTCACACATGGTTTTACTAGTGAGACCTTTCTACATTTTCTGGCGCTCACGCACACGTTGTGTGTGTGTGTGTGTGTGTGTGTGTGTGTGTGTGTGTGTGTGTGTGTGTTTTAAAAGAAAATGGGACCTGCAGCCTCATTGGCTTGCATTCTACACAACCATAAGGGGGTGGCTTCCAGCGGCAGTTGTCCCCTTGAACCAGAGCAGGCTCCCTCGGTCCCCGCCAACACTCTTGTCTCACATCTGCAATGACTTTGCTCATTTACGTCACTTTTTTGACCCATGTAGGCATTTAAATTTGCTGCTCCTGGTCTAGAAAATTCCAGAGAAAAGGAGAAGAGCTAGGGTTCCTGGAGTAGAAACCCTCAGGACCCCCCTAATAAATGGTGGGAGCAGCTTCTCTTGGGTGCTGCCACCAACTAGCAGAAGGAATGTGAGATTTGATATGCCTCCATTTAAAGCATAAGATTGGCCCAAAGCTTAGGGTAGAAGCCATTCTGAAGTGGCATAGAAAGTGAGTTTCTGGGACTTTCAGGAGGTATTGCTTGGTCAGCAAGGAACCTTGGTGTCCACGCCAAGGCTGTACAGTAGAAGATGGAATGACCATTGCATAACCATAGAGGGTTGATAAATTAGATAGATAAGAACAGATTTCAAGGAGAAAACTATGAGAATTGAGTAGAAATAATCTTTATTACATTTTACATGGGTGGCTTTATTTAATTCTTCTAATGATAATTTAGTCATTCTCCAAATATTAGTGAGTGCCTATGGTGTGCATGGCACTGGGGGTTCGGGGGTGAATCAAATAGGCAAAGCCCCTTCGCTGTTGAGCTTACAGGCTGGTGAAGAAGGCGAAACAATGACAATGGTTAGAACTAAGTGCAGTGAGGAGACATGGCTGGACAAGGGGAGAGCTGGTGAGTGAGGAGAGATGTGCCTCCCACACCACCAGGAAGTAGCTGTCATCACCACTCTACTGCTGGGGACACGGAGGCAGGCGGGACGTGACCAGGTGATATGTGGTGGGACCTGGCCTCTGATCCAGGTCAGACCCCGGAGCACATACGTGGGTACAGTCATCCAGCTGGGAATTGGGGGGCTACTTACTGTTCACGTCTAAGTGGAGATCCCGGGTCTCACGTAGGACTCTGTATATGAGAAGAATTCAAGCTTGGTGGCATCAAGCTTATTTGAATTTTTAGGCTATAGACTTCCTTTGTGCTATGTCAGGAGCACAGCACCTGAGTATGGCCATGACTTCTTGGTCTCCACTGGCCAATCATGATCACTGAAACAAAGGGACTATATTCCAGGCGGTGAGCTGCCCAGACTCACAGCACCAGGTTTATGTGCAGAATGGAGGGGTGGTTGAGGGGGTCACAGGCTCTGGACTCCAACTGCTTGGGTTTAAACACGTCCTCACATGTGTGTAAACTTGGACAAGTTAGCTCTGTGTGGCTCCATTTCCTCACCTGCAAAGCAAGAATAAGTCCTAATACCCACTCAGTGCCTTGTTGAGAATTGCATCTGAGACGATGCCTGTCATGGAAGCACAGAAGTGCTCAATCAGTGCTCATTCTGCATATTGTTTCTCTCGTTGGCCTTAATAGAGCCTTTGCATTGTTGTGTGTTTTGCTCATGTGGCAGAGCTAGCCTCAGAAAAACATTTTCTTTTCCACGTAGAAAACTCCCATTTACAAGTTTCTAAACTGGGAACAGCCTGGTGGCATGGCAAGGGATCGCGTTCCCCTGATGGCACATTTCTGAAGCACAGCATGCTCACAATTTTATCTTCCTATTCGACATGTTTTTGCGGACGGCACAATATGGAACTGGTCAGGCTCCTAATTATGACAGTGGTCCAGAGCCAGAATCCAATCATCCAGTTGACAAAGAACTTGGTACAGAGAACGGTGACCAGCTGTTCCCCATCTCCAGTGAGCAGAGAGTAAGAGGAAATGGGTTTAAGCTGCGTGAAGGATTTGGGTTATTTAGGGTAGGATTTCCTGACAGTGAAGGTTGCTGAACATTAGGACTGGATTAGAGAGAGGGGTTGTAGAATTTCCGTTCGTGGGGATTTTGCCAGCGTGGTCCTGTTTGTGCGATGACTGCAGGGGCTGCCTCCCAGCTGTGCCCTCTGCCTGGTCTCTTCCTCTTCCTACCCATATGGTGCCCTCACCAAATGAGCCTTCTCTGGAAAGGCTAGGAGGGAAGAGGCTGGTGTGGAGAGAGGGAAAGTGGTTAACCCGTCCAGTTTTCTGACACATTGATGGCAGACCTTGACACTCTGGGTGAGGAAACATGAACCATGACCTGGTTTAGTTAACCTTGGACTGAAAAGCTCACCTGGGCCAGGGAAAAGGCAACTGTGGTCACATTGAAGGCTTGGCTGGCAATGGAGAATGCATACCTTGTCCTAAAGTAGGCAGCCTTTTCTGAGAATGAGCCCATTCTTGCCACAAGGCCTGTGGGAACGTGCACTATTGCCAGACTTCGATTCTCAAAAGAGGGTATGAAATTTGGGGAGTTTGAAAATTCTGGCAACTAATTTTTTAAAAGCAAGTTACATGTAGGCCAAAGTGAGTGTATGATTGTGGGTCTTAATTCAGTATGTCGGGCGCTCTTCTGTGACCTCTGCTCTGCCAGGTCACGTTGGCTCTGTGTTCAAGGGCCAAGTTCAAACACAGACTTGAGGCAGCAGAATTCCCCTCTGACCCAGTGTATACAAATGTTGAATCATCATGTATAGCTGAAACTAATATAATGTTGTATGTCAATTTTACCTCAATAAAAAAAATAAATGAGAACCTCTGTGTTCATGCATTCAACCATAAGAAATTACTATTTTATAGAGCAAAAATGATCAAATATTGTCAATTTCATAGACTTCAATCTAAAAGTAACCTTTCACCCACTTAAGAAAAATAAGAATATAAAACATCAGTGGTGTTTTCTCCTGCAGCATTGAACATTTTGCCTCCTCTGGGACTGAGAGGACTCACTTATTGCTCCACACAGCCTTGTATTATTTCTTAGCAAACCATGCCTGGCAGGTGGAGGTGACATCAGCGATCACCTGTAGCATCCAGGCAGCATAGAGAGTCTGTCCTTCCCAGGATTAGTGGCTTCAGATCATTGAAGCTCTCCTAATAGAAATACAGTCATTTGTGGAAACTTCTTGAAGAGATCACCTTTCTCTTCTTTCTCTTTTCCCATAGTTATAGGCTGCCAGTTTCTTTTTTTAATATATTTTTGTTTTTTTAGAGAGAGAAGAAGGGAGAGGGGTAGAGAGATAGAAACATCGATAAGAGAGAAACATCATCAATGAGCTGCCTCCTGCATGGCCCCTACTGGGGATCAAGCCTGCAACCCGGACATGTGCCCTGACCTAGAATGGAACCAGTGACCTCTTGGTTCATGGGTCAACACTCAACCACTGAGCCACACCAGCCTGGCATAGGCTGCCATTTTCTATACACAGCATTATTGGAAATCAACTGAGCATAGCTGGGGATAAAACAATTATCATCACAGGCAGGCAGGAAGATTTCAATTTTAGCTAGGTTCCATGATGACTCAACGGAAATCAGGTTGCTTACTGATGGTGCCATTCTTTTTTTTTTTTTTTTTTAAAGGTGTGTCAGGGAAGATATGGCTGGCAGACCCCCGCCACCCCTCCCATAGGAATCAGGAGAGGAGGTCCTACCTCTGATGCCATGTCTCCCCTACCCCCTGACTCCTGAAGGGGAGGGCAGTGCCCAGCTGTGATCATGTTAGAAGAGAAAGATATGAGAAGGACCTTACTTCTCTCTGGCCTTCCCACTGTGTCCTAGAACTCAAACTAATGGGAGTGTTTCTCCAACAATTCTGAGCTCTCTCTGGATAAATAGGGTGACAGGCTTCCTTCCTTCTTTCTTTCTTTCTTTCTTTCTTTCTTTCTTTCTTTCTCTCTCTCTCTCTCTCTCTCTCTCTCTCTCTCTCTCTCTCTCTCTTCCTTCTTTCCTTCCTTCCTTCCTTCCTTCCTTCCTTCCTTCCTTCCTTCCTTCCTTCCTTCCTTCCTAACCATTTGAGGTTTACTTTATATTGATTTATAAATATCAACCTCTTTGCGTATTTTCTTCATAACATAAAAAACGTGTTTTGAACAAATGAGTCATGCATTCTTGTTCTCTTTCTTGATCAATTGGAATTTAAACTCCTTCCAGTTTCTTCACTTTTAGTAAGAAGTAGCAAATGAATAAAAACCATGCTAAATAGAAGGTGGGGAGCTGGAATCAGAGACTCAACAGAACAAAACTCCCCACTAAGACAGCTTTCCAGAATTAATTTTCAGAGTATCAATGAAATCAACCATCTGGGGAATGTTTTGAAGGCAGATACATGCCCTATTAAATGATTAGTGTATTTTCTTCGGGTGACCTTAAATGAAAAAGATATATATAATGTAGTCCTCACCCCACTGATGGTGTATACTTGGAAAGTCATATTAATATTTAGAAAACACCTGTGACCATGCATGGCGCTATCCAGCTACCTCTTTAGTTTAGTAAGTGTGTAAGAATGTATTTTAATGAGCCCCAAGAGCCCAAGCCCTCTGTGTGGTCTGTGGCTGACTTAGATTTGTGGAAAGACATCTGATGGGCTGAGAGGCTGCACCATGGGCTGTCCCCTGACCCACAGCCACCTCCAGATACAGTTGTCCCTCCTCTTATCTGAGGGGAAGAATCCAACGCTTGCTGCTCTCCCATTGACAGAGTCTCTTAGCAGCTTCTTGCCTCTGTGTTTAGATTGATAGCATTACAAGGGCACTAAAAGTAAAAGAAAATAAATACCAAATTCTTTTAAGTAAAGGAAGGAAAGGAAGGGACAAGAATAATGAGACTGAGACATATATTTAAGAATATATTCTCATGTCCTCCGAGCACGGTGGCAGGACACATGGAAATGTATTGCCTAGTGGTGGTTGCTTAGTACCTGATGGGGTGGAACAAGTATCATTATTATCATCATCAACAATTTCCATTTACTCAGCATTTTCTCTATGCCAGGCACGGTTCTGAATGCCTCATGTCCATTGGCACGTGTATTTTTCACAGCTCGGTAAGGTAGGTATTTTATTTTCTGTAGCTGAGGAAACAGGCATAGAGCCAGGGCTCACAGCTAGTGGGAGGCAGAGCAAGGATTGAAACCCAAGTCTTAACCACGGGGCTGTGTTGCCTCTTTTGATTAGGGAGCCAGAGACCATTTGGTTATTTCCAGAGTGCCTGCATTTAGCGACCATTTCTTTGACACTTTCTCCATAATGAGAAAGTCCCTTTGGAACCTCCAGAAATGAGACCTCTACTACTTGGCATCTTGTTTGCCAATGTAAATCAGGAAAATTGCTCTCTAACCTGCCAATAATCTGCTGGTGTTTCTCTTCCTCAAAGAGACAAGGGAAAACACACCCCAGGTAGCTCAGGGTGGGTACTGTGTCTGTTGCCCATATCTGTTGTTTTCTTTCTTTTTTCTTGGGGAAATTGTCTCGAGGGAAGAAGCCCAGGTGACATGGGCTGCAGCTCTCTGCCAGGTGGAAACCTTGACACTAGGAGAACGTGGGAGAGGAAGTGGGGAGTCCAGGGCTAACATCACTACTTTGTGATAAACTTTGAAAGTGGCCTCTATGAAAGGTCCTCCCAATCTAGGTGCTGTTGGGAGCCCCTGGAGGGTGAAGGCTGTTCGTTTTGTTTGCTATTAAAAATGATTCAGTTCTCTCTGCTTTTCATTCGAATAAGGTCATTTGGGCTGTTCCGTGATACTTGCCAAGGTGGATTAATGGAGTTATTTCTGGATATTTGACCAATTAGACTTTATTTTTTAAAATAGATATATAATTCATGTACTACAGTTTATTCTTCTAAAATACATAATTTGGTGGGGTTTAGTATATTACAAAACTGAGAAGCTGTGTAGCTAGTACATCACTATCTACTTTTACGGTTGCAAAAGTGATGGTACAATATATAATAGTGCCAACAACAGAGAGTAAAAGAAGGCTTGCCTGGGACCACAGAGAAAACATGAAAACTCTCGCAACTGAGCACGTGCAGTAGAACTTCCGGTGAGGATGGAATTGTTCTCTGTTTGCACCATCCAAATTGGTAGCCATTAATCACATGGGCCTGTTGAGCATGGGAAATGCGACTGGTACAACTGAGAACTGGGTTTTTATCTAATTAAATGTGAATAGCCACATATGGCTACCATATTGGGCAGAGCAGCTGTGTGGCAACTTACCAATTCAGTCTTATCTGAGATCATTTTCCCCATCTCCCCGCCGGCCCCAGTTTCCAAAATGATTGAAATGTTGAAGCATGTGCTATACAAATCGTTATATTTAAATTTAATCCCCAGTACAAAGAAAAAGCTTCGAATTCCCACAAGGAACCCAGATGATGGGATTGTGTGGGAGGAGGCATCGGGCTGGGAGCCTCTTCTGAAATATATCTGAGCAGGAGTCAACTCGGTTGGCAGCAGGCATGGGTGACATCAGTCCCCTCACAGGAGGGCAAAGGAAAGTTGTGAACTTGGCCTCTGCTTCACAGCTCACAAGGAATGAAAGCACAGTGGAATATTTTGGAGGGCATGAAGTAAGGTAGCTTCTGCTCAAATTACGGGTTGTGACAACAAGAGCTGGGCCCCTTCTAGCATTCTGTCACCAAACGATTAGTTACAAAGATTCCAAGAGCCATGGAAGTCTTTAAGCTCTCATGGTTCAACTCATTAAGTTCCCTCCTCCCCAAAGTTCCACTTAAGGTGACTTGTTGTTTTTTAAGTGCCCAGAGGCTTCCATTTTTTTTCTAGAGGATTTGCTTTTCCATTTTCTTCAGAAGAAAAGTAGCCCAGGGAGAACGTTACATGTTATTAACGTAAAATATGCAGCTGCTTTATTCATTACTAGAGGCCCAGTGCACAAATTCATGCACAGGTGGGTTCCCTCAACCTGGCCAGCGATCATGGCCAATCAGAGTCAATCAGGGCCAATCAGGGCCGGCCAGGGGAAGGGACCACAGGAGGTTGGCTGTGCACTGACCACCAGAGGGCAGCTCCTGCATTGAGCATCTGCCCCCTGGTGGTCAGTGCATCATCATAGTGACCAGTCAACTGTTCGTAAGGGTTGCTTAGGCTTTTATATATATGAATTATTTATTTCCTGGTTTTTTCTTTTTTTTTTTTTAACTACCATGTTTTGCAAATATGAGGTATAGAAAGCAAACACATTTTAGATGCTTCTTATCCTAAAACTTTCTGTACTGTTTGGGAGCCAAAATAAGTCCTTGGTATTTATTGTGCATGAAGTTATGGAAAGATGGGATGGCCTCTAGTGAGTAATTAATATTTACCTATAAAATATAACATATTAGGGAGAAGACCAAAAATATTCACTAAGTGCTCGACAAACTTAGAAAAAAAATTATAGATGTCTAAAACTGCAGGGTTTTAGGGCAAATGCAGAAATGGAGCCAGAGATTCCATAGGACAAAGTATTTTAAAGTTATTCGTTAAGACAACAAAGCATTAAATATATAATGTTTTGACCTTCTGACTTGACATACATATCCTTATGTGATCCAGAAAGCTAGGTTCAAGTTTAGATTTCTCAGATACCCCAGAGTTCCAGCTGGAAGGCAGCAAAGTCAGGGCACCAACCTGTCACCTACTGGGGACTGAGCAAAGGACTCCCCTGTGCTGGGGCCAGCCCTGGGGCCAGAGGGGTGCACACTGGTGCTGTCATCTGCAATAGGGAGGACAGACCTGGGGAAGAGACCTGCATGGGGCCCAGATGCAGGCTGGGCATTTGGATAGGAATGCTGGGGTTCCAGGTGTGGTGCCTGGAGAATGTTCTAGAAGGCTGCACATCTTTCCTTGCTTAGTGTGGAAGCACACGGCTGGAGGAAATCAGAATGAGGTGTCTACATCATGGAGTCAGGGCACGGACCCTGATGGCCTAGAAGGTCATGTTTTAAGACCAGTGACCATTTCAGTGTTTCTGTGTTGAAAGAAACTCATCAAGCTGGGATAAAAGAGCAGTCTCCTAGTGGAGCTACCCTTCACAATCTGGTTCCATAGGTGTCTCTTTTTGCAATCGAACTCAGAAGTTACCAATTTGGTGTTTCCAAGGCTCCTGAGTGCTTTTACTTATATTTTTAAGTGTTATTGAGATATAATTCACGCACCATGCAATTCACCGATGTCATTGGTTTTCAGTACATTTACAGAGCTGTGCAGCCATCACCACAATCAATTTTAGAGCATTGCCATCACCCCGAAAAGAAACCCCTAGTCCGCTTCCTGCCTCCCTGGGTTTGCCTGTTCCCACTGGGGCTTCTGTGCTTATCCAGCAGTTTCCCCTTTCACATGTGCAGAGGCCCAGAGAGAATAGAAAAATCTTATCCAATCAAACATTCCATTCCTTCTCTCCATGAATGTAGATTGTACTTCTCAAACTTTAATGTGCATGCGAATGAAGCTAAAATTCCCAGGGACTCTGCAGGTCTGGAAGTCTGAATTTCAAATAAGTAGTGCCCATGCTGTGGGCCTAGGGACCACACTCTAAGGACATAGGTGATGCTGAAGCTATCGTTTTAATCAGAGCAGCCTCATTGCAGAAGGTGTATCAAGGGCTTGATATTTCAACTGGCTTAGTGTTGCAGGTTGTCGTCATAGCATAGGATGCAGGATGGGAAGGAAGTGTATGCATGTATAAGTGTAGGTGCATTTGTGTGTGTGTGCATGTGTGTTGTGTGTGTGCATTTGCATGTGCGTGCGTTTGTGTGCAGGTGCATGAGGCTGGGGGCAGGAGTTTTGTGCACATGGACTTCTGTCTACCATTCTGGAATTAGGGCTGTGAGGATCCCAAACTTCATTTCGTCTTTCCTAGTCTTCAAACCTAAGCTTCCCGGACTCGTCATCCGCATAGGCAGGCAGTTGTCACAGGTTGTTTAACTTGGTCTGGTTCCTCTCCTTATCAAGGCTCCAAACCCACGTTTCTCTGACCGTCTTTGACCCATTGGGAGCATCAGTTCTGGTCACACAGCACTTTCTGGAAATTGTGTTCTATGAAAATAAATGAGAACACATTTCCCACACTCTGGTATTTCCAATGCGTTCTGTGTCCTTCGGTATAGGAACCTCAGTCCTTTTCCATCCTCTGTGTTCCACTATAACTGGATACTTCTGACATTATCCACTGCACAGGTGAGAACACACCCCTTAAACAGGTGAGGGTACACCCACTGCACAGGTGAGGACACACCCCCTACACAGGTGAGGGTACACCCACTGCACAGGTGAGGACATTCAAACTTCCCCAGAGTTTCCCCAGTAGATCTGTTTGGACCCAAGGCCAGCAGACATCCAGACCCTCGTAGGTTCCGTGTGTATCCACTTGTCTCAGCCAGTGGTAGCTGGAGCTGGTGAAGGAGGGTTCTGGGTCACATAACAACCGTGGGGCCCTGGGAGACAGAGCTTAGCTGAGACCCAGAGCCTGAGGGTTTGTCAGGCTGGGTCCCTGCACAGCCTGTGGCATTCGGTCCCAGTCTGTGCATGGACTTGCTTTCTTCTGGTTTCATCAAATTGTTTTTGTTTCTGTGGTTTCTTGCTAAATAACTGTATCATCAGATCCCACATGGCAAAGCCAAGACCAAAACCAGAAAGCACTCTTTCTTCATCTTTCTCGATGGCCCGCGGAGACTCTCAGAGCATCCAGCTTTTATTTCAGACGTGAGATGGAGCACAGGAGGCTCCTGTTGGTCTGCCAATGGCAAAGGCCGGTGTGTAAACCCTCTGTGAGCACAGCGTAGGAGGTGGTTCCTGGCATGTTGTAGCCTGCCTCGGACCTCTTCTTTGGCACATCTGAATCTGAGGAAGATAGGAAATCGCTGAGAAGGGACAAGATTGCAAGCACAGTGGGGCCATGTAGACCACACCTCTGCTCATGTCACTTCCTGGTCCAACTATCTCACTGGCTCCCCATTGCCTCCAGGTTAAGCCCAACCTCCTGATCACGGCCTTCAGGACTCTTCTCCGGCTCTGCTTTTCCTGCTAGCCTTGCTGCCTGCACTTACACTGTAGCGGTGGACTGTGGACTGTGGACTGTTCCAGGAATGTGCGCCTTGTTGCTGCCCTCCTCTCCTCATGCTGCTCCCTTCAGTTTAGTCTCTCTTCCCTTCCTCTGTCTGTCACAGTGCCAGTCATCTCTCCAGGATGGCTCCCCTGCCTCTCTAGGATGTCTTTGTGGGGTTTTTAAGTTTCCTCTTCTTTCCATCCTCTGTGTTCCACTGTAACTGGATACTTCTGACATTTTCTTATTATTTACACTGTTTAGAAAACATTGTAAATACAACTATCATTTATTGAGCACATACAGTGTAGTTTATACAAGTGATTTCATTTCATCTTTCTAATTCCTCTGCAAGGGAGCTGGTGTTCTATCCACTGCGCAGGTGAGGACACACCCCCTACACAGGTGAGGGTACACCCACTGCACAGGGGAGGACACACCCCCTACACAGGTGAGGGTATACCCACTGCACAGGTGAGGGCACACCCCCTACACAGGTGAGGGTACACCCACTGCACAGGTGAGGACGTTCAAACTTCCCCAGAGTTGCCCCAGTAGATCTGTTTGGACCCAAGGCTAGCAGACACCCAGACCCTTGTAGGTTCCATGTGTATCCATTTGTCTCTGCGAGTGATAGCTGGAGCTGGTGAAGGAGGGTTCTGGGTCACTTAACAACCCCAGGTCTTTCACAGCCTTGGAAGACCTGGTTTTACCTTTTTGGAACACACACACACACACACACACACACACACACACACACACACTTCAGCACGGTGCCTGTCGGGCCACCCCCAGGTCATTCTTTATTTCTTCAGCAGTGTGTTCTGAGCGGTGGCCCTGAGCACACTTAAAGTGTAACTCTGTAACTTTTGCAAAATCTGGTAAAAAGACTTTAGGTCCTGCCATGGCTGGTTTGGCTCAGTGGATAGAGCGTCGGCCTGCGGACTGAAGGGTCCCGGGTTTGATTCCAGTCAAGGGCATATGCTCATCCCCAGTAGGGGGCGTGCATGAGGTAGCCTATCAATGATTCTCTCTCATCATTGATGTTTCTATCTCTCACTCTCCCTTCCTCTGAAACCAATTTAAAAAAAAAAAAAAAAAGGCTTTAGGTCCATGGGAAGCAAAACAAACCAACAGCAATAAGATGGAAACAGGTGGTCCCAGGAAGGGTTGTCAGTGTGGATGTTTGCTTGGTCAGGTTAAGGAGTGAGCGAGGCAGAAGAGGGTCCGGGAATGGCGCCTCCAGGAGCCCCCAGCAGGTCGTGTTTGCCATCCTGGTCTGGGATCTGCCTAGGAACCCGGGAGTGAGCGAGTGGAGCACAGTGAAGGGGGAGCAAACGTTAAACAGCTCAGCTTGACCAAAATCATGATCTAAAATAATATTTAGGGACCTAAGGAAATACTCACCCAGTACATCAGTTTGGACCCAAGACTGGCAGACTATAGAATCATACGTAAACATTTAAGATTTAGTATCTCAATTTGATTAAAATACAGGCCAGCACACGCACTCTCATTTATGCACAGGAAAAAGATCAGTGGCTCTATTCAAAGGGGTTGAGACTCAGGGGTGGGGTCACAGGGAAGTTTTGCTTTGTTTTTACGTAGTGTTTGAACTCCCAAATGTTCTAGAATGAAATGTGTTAGTCAGAAAAAAAAAATACACACTAAATATTAATCAGAGAATCAGAAAAAAACAAGTAACATAAAAAACCAACACATTTAACACAAAAAAATCAAAAGTGAAAAAAAGAACATCAACAACCAAAAATCCAACATTCATAGGCACAAAGAAATCAGAGTGTGCCAGGGACAGGCTGGGTGGGGAGGACCATTGTTCTGACGCAGCCTGGCTCTCTTCTTAGCGTCCTTTTATGTGTGTGCACACAATTTCAAAGCTTTTTCCTAAGTTTATTTTGTGACGAGTGGCTTTAAACTTCCCCAGAGCTGGCCTTCAGAAGGAACTATTGCTTGAAAATATGATGAAAATGGGTGGCACTTCCCAAGGCTTAGGAGGAGTGTGCAGGGAGGGAGACCTTCTCCGAAAAAGGTCTTCCCCCTTCCCTTTGTCCCAGCTTTCCCTGCTTGGCTCTCCCTGGATGTGTGTGTTGGGGGGTTGCCTATCAAGACAGAAAAATCATTCCCAAGTATTCTTTCCCATCTTGGATTCTTTGAGAGCTCCGAGGAGTGGAGAGCTGGATGTAAGAGGTGGAAGGGGCCTTAGGCAGTTTGACTCAGTGGATAGAGTGTCGGCCTGTGGACCAAAGGGTCCCAGATTCGATTCCTAGATCAAGGGGGCAACCAATCGATGTGTTTGTCTCACATCATTGTTTCTCTCTGTCTTTCCCTCTCTCTTCCACTCTCTCTTAAAAAAAAAAAAATCAATAGGAATGTATCCTCAGGTGAGGATTAACAACAACAACAAAAAGTAGAAGAAGAAAGAAAGAAGTGGGAGGGGTGACAGGAAGGTAACGTTTTGCTTCAACTTTGTTCTCCAGTTATGCACACACCTACGAACATGATAGTCTTGGATAAAGAAAACGACATGCCAAAAAAAGCTGTGCCCATTTCGCCCACATAAGCCAGAAAGATGGAAGTAGGAAAGCCTTTAAGTAAACTCTTCTCAACTTCAGTGGCAAACTAGCCAGATTGGAGTTTTATTTTTGTCTGATTTCAATGTTGATTTGTAAATCTTTGTACATAAAAATGATCAAGGAAAACACCTTATACATGCCCGAATAGCTTTCTTACTTTTTAAGGGAAGCTTTTTTAAAAGTTTAAACATTTTTGTTGTTGAGCTATAATTGACCTATCATTATATTCGTTTCAAGTGTTCAATATAATGATCTGATAGTTATATATACCACAAAGCAATCACGATAAGTCTAGTTAACTTTTGTCACCCTATGTAGCTATAGAATTTTTCTCTTGTGTTGAAAACTAAGTGTTTGTACCTTTGGGCCCTCTTTACCCATGTGTTGGTGGTGCCTTTTAATGCTTTAGAAAAGCGTGTGTGGGGTTTTTTTTTTAGGGATTTAGGGATGGATGACTTCATGCTGCTGGGTTAAAGTGGAACTGAACCGAGCCTTCAAAGTTCTGAATTCTGAGTGTGTGTGTTGGGGCAGGAGGTGGAATTCCTGGGTTAAAACTAATGAACGCAAGTTTAAAAGACTCCTTGAGCATCCTTTAGCTCTTCCAAATGTCATCTTGATAAGTTAATATAAATGAATCAGAAACATCTGCAGCAAAAATCCCCCCGAAACACACCAGGGCTTAACAATTAAATGGAAGAATGTTTTGCACAATGTGTTTCAGGTTTTAGCGGATCCAAATGTTTTGAAAAACAGTTAAGTTCTTAAGACATTTTGAGAATTTAAATGACAGCTAATTCCCTCCGCCCCCTTTAAAAAGAGTAATGGTTATTTCTCTTTGTGTGAACTCCTGTTGCTCTTGTCCGTGGAAGACATTCTTCTAGCAGAAGCTTCATCTCTAGTTTCCGCAAACCGCTGTCCTACCCTTCCCCTGCCCATTCACAGACTCGCTTTCTAAGCGGACACTGTGTGCTTCAGGCACAGATTTCTCCAAGTCATGACCAGGCAGCATTTTGTCCAGTTGTAAGACTTGTTTCTGGGTTCAAGTGGAGCTTCGTCGCCACCATAGATCACTCCCGCAATTTCGAGAATTTCACAATTCGTAATCCTGGTTCAGCCTTTCTGACGGCGCCAGTACAAGAGCTGGCTCTTGAGGAAAAGAAAAAGAAGATGTCAGATGTCCCGAGGATGGGCTGAAATCTGACAGGTTGTCCGGAGGAAAACAAAGCTCCACTGCGGGAAAGGCTACAGTTAGATACAGAATATAGAAGTCACACTGGGTGCAGTCCCCTCCAGCCTCCGTCTTATTCTTGGACACAGGCTGAGGGATCTCCACAAATGTCACCTGAGCAGACGAAAGTGATTGATGTGAAGTTCCCTTTCAAGCTCTTATTTGAAAAACTTGTCCTTTTATTTTATTGATTTTCAGTCTCGCCATCCTGACATCAGTGAGCTCACAGCCTGTAATTCTATCTGGACGTGAAGATGAAAGAAGAAACCCTTGCACAGTCTCATTCCTCGTGTTTCCCCTTCAAGGGACACTGTCAATCTTTCTTAGGCTTCCTAAGTGATCATCATTTAATTTTCTTTATAGATTGAAAAGTCTTGATTTCCTAAACTTAAACAAAAAATAAGAGTAGGCCTGGCCGGTGTGGCTCAGTTGGTTGAGTGTTGTCCTGTGCACCAAGAGGTTGCTGGTTTGATTCCCAGTCAGGGCCCAGGCCCAGGTTGCAGGCTCGATCCCCAGTAGGGGGTGTGCAGGAGATAGCCGATCAGTGTTTCTCTCCCTCTCTCTTACCCTCTCTCTAAAATCAGTAAAAAAAATCTATTTTTAAAAAGAGTAATTAAAAGTTAGGGGAGCATATTAGTAAATAATCTGCCATCACTAAAGTGTAGCAATGAATGAATGGTCTACACAGACATGGTCCCTAAGATTTGCCATTTTAAATTTAAAAAATTGGGGGCATTGCTTGATTTGTACTTAGTATGTTAACATGCTAGTTGGTGTCTTATACAACAGCTTGGAAAGAATGATTATTTTACAAATATCCCATCTCTGTGGTGTGTGATGGTATGTGCACCAAAGCCTATTCTTTCAGAGAGAGGTAGCAGAACCACATCCTCTACTGATTCTATTGAAAGAGGAATCAAGTTTCCTAGATATGCACTTGCCAATCTCTAGGCTCTAAATGAGAAATTCTGGCTGAATATATGCAGAGTATGAGAATCAGAAGGCAAGGCAATGCCTAGTTTTAGTCCTGAATCCTATGTCTTCTGGGACATTCCCTCGACCATAGATGGTGTTTTTTTCTGGGGAGACACCGGACTCCATAAATGACTGTCATTCTGGAACTCATCCGCTGATATCCCTTTTCTCCCACAATCCCAAGCACATGACGATGTTGTCTGCCTTGAAAAAAGGCCCTGGGGAAGCGAGTGACAACCCTTGAGAGTGGATGAGAATGAGTATGCAGGTTGAAAGTATATTATTGCAGATGTAGCTAGCAATGGCAATTTACCAGGTTGGGTTAATAAAAATAATGCTTTAGAACTTCCAAAAGCCACCCATCTTAATGGGATACTTTCAGTTTATACACACACACACACACACACACACACACACACACACACACTAGGGACCCAGTGCACAAATTCATGCACCTTAAAAGGAACTGTGGCCCACGAGGCTGTGGTGGGCATAGGGGAGGGTCTCGGCCCATCCTCCACACCCCTGCCCGGCCCCTCCCGCTGCAGTCCCCAGTCCTGTCTGCCACGCTCCCATGCGCTGATGGCACTGGCTCCACTTGCATCCGCTGATGGCGCAGTGATTGGGGCCGGCACCAGCAGCAGATGTGAGCGCAAGACCGTGGTGCGTGGGAGCAAAGAATTTTCAGTAACCACCAGAGGCTCGCCCTGATGACAGCGACTGGCACCCTGATTGGTCTGGTGCCCGCCCCCCCCCTTCCTGGCTCACCATCCTCTTACAGCCAATGCTCACCATGTTCCGCATGTGCCCCCTGGTGGTCAGCGCATGTCATAGCGACTGGTTGTTCAAACATTCAGTCTATTTGCATATTAGCTTTTTATTATATAGGATATTTTTTTCAATATATCAAGATACTTTATGTTTGCTCTTCTTTAGAATATATTTCTCTTTTTTATTTTTTTAATTTTATTTTATTGTTTAAAGTATTACATATAGTAGTACACATATCTCCTTTTTTTCCCCATAGACCTTCCCCCAACCTCCCCTACCCTCTGTCTCATGTCCTCATCCCTCTGCCCCCAATGTCTTGTGTCCATTGGTGTGCTTATATGCATGCATACAAGTCCTTTGGTTGATCTCTTCCCCACCTCCCCAACATTCCCCAGTCTTCCCGCTGTAATTTGACAGTCTGTTCGGAGCTTTACTGCATCTGTATCTAAATTTTTGTTCATCAGGTTATAATGTTCTTTATTTTCCATAAATGAGTGAGATCATGTGGTATTTTTCTTTCATTGCCTGACTTATTTCACTTAACATAATGCTCTCCAGGTCCATCCATGCTGCTGCAAATGGTAAGAATTCCTTCTTTTTTATAGCAGCGTAATATTCCATTGTGTACATGTACTATAGTTTTCTAATCCACTCATCTGCTGATGGGCATTTAGGCTGTTTCCAAATCTTAGCTATGGTGAATTGTGCTGCTATGAACATAAGGGTGCATATATCCTTTCTGATTGGTGTTTCTAGATTCTTGGGATATATTCCTAGAAGTAGGATCTCTGGGTCAAATGGGAGTTCCATTTTTAGTTTTTTGAGGAAACTCCAGACTGTTCTCCACAGTGGCTGCACCAGTCTGCATTCCCACCAGCAGTGCAAAAGGGTTCCTTTTTCTCCGCATCCTCGCCAACACTTGTCGTTTGTTGATTTGTTGATGATAGCCATTCTGACAGGTGTGAGATGGTACCGCATTGTCGTTTTGATTTGCATCTCTTGGATAATTAGTGACTTGGAGCATGTTTTCATATGCCTCTTGGCCTTCCTTCTGTCTTCTTTCGAGAAGATTCTATTTAGGTCCATTGCCCATTTTTTTATTGGATCATTTATCTTCCTTTTATTAAGTTGTATAAGTTCCCTGTAGATGTTGGAGATTAAACCTTTGTCAGTGATAACATTTGCAAATATGTTCTCCCATACAGTGGGCTTTCTTGTTGTTTTGTTGATGGTTTCTTTTGCTGTGCAAAAGCTTTTTATTTTGATGTAGTCCCATTTGTTTATTTTCTCTTTAGTTTCCATTGCCCTAGGAGCAGTATCGGTGAGGAAATTGCTTCAGCATATGTCTGAGATTTCTCTGCCTATGGATTCCTCTGGTGTTTTTATGGTTTCCCGTCTTATGTTTAAGTTCTTTATCCATTTTGAGTTTATTTTTGTGTATGGTGTAAGTTGGTGATCTAGTTTTATTTTTTTGTATGTATCTGTCCAATTTTCCCAACACCATTTATTGAAGAGACTGTCTGACTCCATTGTATGTTCATGCCTCCTTTGTCAAATATTAATTGCGCATAGTGGTTTGGGTCAATATCTGGGTTCTCTATTCTATTCCATTGGTCTATATGTCTGTTCTTGTGCCAGTACCAGGCTGAGATATTTTTGTTTTGTTTTTTTTTTAACAAAAAGCAAATTGTCACCTACATTTTAGCGGAGAACATAAGGACAAATGTTCCTGTTCACAGTCAGAGAGTCTCCAAGCCAGGACTCTGACAGTGATGCAAAAGCCCTTTTTAAGAAATGAGGTTTGTTTTCCTGTGTTTTTTAAGGTTCATGGATCCTAACTAATTTGGTATTCATCATCCAGGAATTTATGCAAAACCCTCATGAATGAAGGCAACAAGTGGGAGATGGCTTAGTGCTTTCTGTGTTGTCAGTTGCTTGTTTGCTCCAGGGGCCTCTCTCACATGTGCCCTTCCCTTTAGTGCCTTCTGTGGCCGAGGTGCTTGTGTGGGCTCTGTTCCTGCATTTGGACTATTTTACTAGTAGGCTCCTGCCTGGGACTCACTAACTGTTCCCTTCTGCTTTGTCACCATCATTTTTACTTGTTGCTTTGCTCACATTCTCTAACTCTCTTAAATTCCCATTGAGGCTTCCTCCAACACTGAGGATCAAATCGGACACCCGCTTTTGTGTTAAAAAACCCTTCACTGGAGGGTATGATCCCTGCTACTCAGCGTGCTGCCTGAGGGGTGAAAATTGGCAGCATGAGCATCACCTGGGAACTCAAAACTATCAGCCCTGCCTCAGGTGAACTGCATCAAAGCCTGCATTTTAACAAGAGCCAGGTGATTCAATGCACATTTGCACAGAGAAGCACTTTCTGGAAATCCTCACTGTTGGGGTTGTGACCAACAGGGAGGTCTCCCTGAGAAGTTTCTCTGCCGGGCTCTGAATTGGGTGCTTTGAACACACCACCAACAGTGTCTGATTTAAGCTTCCCAACATCCCAGTGTGGTATGTACTAATGTGTACATTCTCGGGTGGGGAAACTGAGGCTCTGGGAGACTGAGGCATTGCTGAGATTATTCAGATAGTAAGTGGTGGGGCAGCCTGGATTCGGTCTGAGACAGATTGCTTCCAGAGTCTTTGTTCCCTACCTCGGGCTCTGTGGCATCCCTCCTCCTGGCATCTCTGTGCTCCCGGTCAGTTCACTGTACTCACTGGCTTCTTTCCCGTCTCTGAAGCTTCTCTAAGCAAAGCCATTGTGAATGGAACACGGCTGCTTGGTGTATTCCAGTGAAGGACTTTGGGTCTTGGGATTATTTTTCAGTAAGATGGTGTATGTATATAGCTGGATCTCTATAATTGGGTTTCTCTCAGCCTGAGAATGAGCTCTCTCTCCTGCTTCCAATTAGAGAGAACTGCTTAGAGTTGCAGATGTCCTCCCAGACCTGAACTGCTCTGGCTCTGTTGAGAGTCAGGAGTATCTCAAACTTGACCTTTGGAAAAATACTTACATTTACAGCTCTAACCTGAACAAATGGAATGAGTAATAAGACCTTGCAATGACTTTTGGTCCAGAGTTTGTCTGGAATATCTATAGCCTGTGTACTCGGGGCCAAGGATAAATTCTAGGAAGGTGGTACATGAGGTCTGGCAGAGACGAAGGTCAGTGGTTTCCAAACTGATTACTGACCTGCTCTGAGGAGCTATTCCAGAGGAAGACTGGGGGGCTGGAGGTGGCCTGGGCTGAAGTAGGGATTCCCTAGGGCCCTCTTCACTCTCAACCAGTTAGTACAGGCTTCCAGTCTTATTATTTTATCTAATGGGCCCTGAGTACCATTTTATTTAAGGGGCTTTTCCCTGCTTTAAAACATTTTGTATACTAAAAAGAAACTAGTGTTACAGAAAACCGGAGAAGAACCAAGCAATGCTTAGAGAGATGGAGTCACATTTATTATTATTATTACGTGCGGGCCCAGAGGAAAATGTCTCTCAAATTCTGGACCCCAACATGGAGGAACTTTCCCTATTTATATGTTTTTACCTTATTTGTCTACCAAATATGGGGTGTTTCTGGCCACCTTTGCAAGTTCTTAAAGAGCCCCTATGTGCTGGGGTCTTGAGACCTCAACCAAAGGCCTGGCCTGGTGCCAGCACTGATAACTTTGTCCGGGGAAGGTTTAATGGCTTCTCTGAAGTGGGAGTAGTCTTATTTTCCTTATTATTTAAGCAAGCAAGCATTTACAGAAGCCAAATAGCAGGGTTAAAATTTCAAACAGCAGTTTTTATATAAAATGGATGCTTCACTAGTGCTACTCTGTCCTTTGCAGCTGAGGCCACTGCAGTTCCGAAGGACGAATTGACTTCTCAAGGTCACACACTGTTTGGGCTAAAAATGATTTCTTGTTTTCCTCCTCTGAAAGCGCAGTCTGCTGTCTGGGTCAGCCCTGAGCACGTCAGTGGCGCTGACCTGGCCGTCCTTCCTTTGCATTTGGGACTCTGGTGTGTGTTGGGAAACAAAATGCTGTTCAGGTGTTCAGAGCAGAGCCAAGTGAATAAGTTATATATTCTCAGTGTTCTTTCTCTTCCCATGCAATGAGTCTGTAGTGCCCCTCTCTCCTGATCTGTTTCTGCATCAAAGGCAGCCTTGCAGAGAACACAGAATACCCAGTGGCAAAACAGAGCAGCTCTTCTCTGACTCACAGGTTAAGTTACTGGAAACCCTACTTTAGAAGAATGTGCATTTGAGGAACTTATGACCAAAAAAGCAGGATGGCATTGGGAGACAGCTATCACACTTTTTTCTCCTCCCCTCACCCTCCCCCCCCCCCAAAAAAAATAGAGACCTGAGAGATTGTAAAAAGCACATCTAAAGATAGTACTTGGAACACTAGAGCAGTTTGCTGTCATCGCTGAGGGTCTTTTCAATTATTTACTAGGATTAAATATTGAACTTGGCCTCAGGTAAATCTCTAGGGTAGGGAAATGGTTGTCACTGAATACTTAGAATGTCAATAGCACTTGAAAAACGATGAAATGACATGAGAGAGGGGTTTGACCCTTGTCAGAGTTTGGCAAAAAGGTCTTGTAGAGCTCCAGTGCAGGACAGTTTACCAGGTGTACCTGGTAGCTGGCAGGTTAAAGTAATCTATATGCTGAGAGGGCTCTTTACAGGGTTTACCTGAAGGTCAGGCCCATTGGATGTACATTTGTAAAATGGAACTGGCAGAGATTAGTCCTCAGATTAGATGATAGAGGAGTTTTTCACTTAGTTATTGGTTCACAGTTCCTTGTCCCTGTTTTGCAATCCAGTAATAATATTATCTTGGCAGAGAAATGAAACTACACACTTCCTTATTTCATTCACTTTGAACTCTCTGATCTCTCCTGTTTAGGGTGGATCTATTGCCATTCTCTCTCATCTGAATTCACTTAGAAGTTAAAGTTCATCCTGAGAGAGATGAACTTGTAGCTTGCAGTACGTGCTCACCCTGACTAGTAACTTTCTCCAAGGTAGTACCATGCATTGCTCAGTTTGAGGCTGAATTCTTGAACTTTCTGTGACTGGTTGAGACGAATCCAGATACACCTCTGGAGCTGAGAGCAGTGTCAGCTTCCCCTGAGTCACAGGGCTCTGTGGGGGAGGTAGAGATGCTGGAATAAAATCAGGAACCTCTTAGAGAAAGGAATGCATACTTGGTAGGCAGCCAACAGCGTCAAGTATAGTTATATTCTTTCAATTTCCAAGGTCGTCTTTTTATTTTATTTTATTCCTTAAGTATATCATATATTCTTGCTTGGCCCTTTCAACGCCTCAAACACAACATTGGTCCTTCAAAAATTCACTGCCCCAAATTATTATACACTTTGGCTCCCTCCCTCTCTCCCACCAGAAAAGAGCTCCTTGAACCCAGGGGTCATGCTTGACTCATCTGACTCTTCTTCGCACCCAGGACAGGTTCTAGGCCATCATAGGCACAGAATGAGTATGTGCAGAACAAATACAGATAACTTATTCTCTGAATTATTCCAGGATTCAAAAACCTCAGATTTTGTATAAAACAAAACAGAAAATCCAGACCTACAAGGGTGTTGACATAGTTGCCCCTGTGGTTGAGTTGCCTCTTTTCCTCCCCATTGGTGTTTTTCTTTGATTTTATAAAGTCTATGACTACTATAAATAGCATGTTTTATTTCTTAGCTCATCAAAAATAAACCATAATTTAAAGTTGTTCACCATATTTTGAATAGATTGCTTATTCCTGTTTTAACCCCCTTAAGTCTTTTTTTTTTTTTCCTGCCTACTCCAGGATAAGAGGGAAAATGGGACTGTGTATTAGCAGACTGTGTATATTTACTGCCTTTCTTTTTTTTTTTTTTTTTTGCACCATCACTGTAGTGGGTTAACCTTCTTTGTCCCATTTAAAAGGTAAACTATTTTAATAGGGATTGCATTGAATATGTAGATTGCTTTGAGTAGTAGGGACATTTTAATGATGCTAATTCTTCCAATCTATGAACACGGTATATTCTTCCATCTGTGTGTACCTTCCTCTATATCCTTTTTTATTAACTGGATCTTTATTGTTGAAAGTATTACAGCTGTCCCCCTTTTCCCCCAATTGACCCCCTCCACCCCGCCCCTATTTCTTTTTCAATGTCCTGTCTTCCCTGATATTTCTGTCTTAGATGTTACTCAGTTAATTTGATGAAGAGCTAACTTTTTCTTTGATTGTGTGGACAAATTGGGTTGATAGATGTTCAACAACTATGTACATTGATGGTAACAATGCCATAATGACATAATGAGAGGGGAGGCAACACCAGGGCAACTAAGACCCGAGAGTTTTAGAGAGCGGTTTCAAAGTTTGTCCTCTAGTGACATGTTCAATGAACTCACAGTCTTCTAACTTTTGTTTTTCAGGCTTATGTACAGAAGTACATTGTGAAGAATTATTTCTACTATTACCTATTCAGATTTTCAGCTGCTTTGGGTCAAGAAGTGTTCTACATCACATTCCTTCCGTTCACTCACTGGAATATTGATCCTTTTTTATCCAGAAGACTGGTCATGATATGGGTTGTAAGTATTACTATTACTTATAGATTGCTACTACTTCTGCAACAACTACCTGCCTTGGCATCCAAGTACTTTGCATATATGTTCTTTTTTTTTTTTTTTTTTAATCACTTAGAGTTGAATGTTTGCCTGGCTTACTTTGGAAAAATAACAGGAAAAATTAAAGTGCTATAAACAAAACTTGTTTTGTATGCAAAAAAAAAGAAAAATACCTATAGATTTCGTGTGATGTAGTGTCCACTTTCCTGTGGGTAACTAAAACTAGACGAGGAAAGAAGTGATGTGTGGAGAAGACAGGACTTTTTGAGAACCCAGAAGGGCCATAAAATGTATCCTCCTAAGAGGCCCATTTTAGTAAAATTGAATCAAAAATAGAACCTGGAAGTTGTTGACTAATAATTCCAAGTGGTATTAAGCAATACTCTATAAATATCGGAGAGACAAAAGCATATAAGGCAGGGCACCTTCCTGAGGGACTTCTCATGTAGTGGGGGCAGCTGGCATAGACACAGAAACTCAGTGACAATTCCAGGTAGAGAGGTGGAGCCCCTTTCTGATGTTTTACTCGGGACCCTATTGTTTAACTTTTTCAGGACCAAATAAGTTCTATTTTTATTATTACTGTTATTGGGAAAGATGATGAATATTTGCAAGATAGCAAGGCCTGCTGCCAGGTACGGGTTTTGGGATCAGAAAGGCCTGGGTTCAAGGGCAGCTCAACCACTGCACTTGTCTGGGTGCCCTTGTCTGCAGCCTTACCTGTCTCATCAATATAATGGTGTTGGCACTGCACATCTCCCAGAATCATCATGAAGACGTCCAGAGTGTGCACAGAGCTCAGGCCTGAAACTTGAGAACATGATAACTCATAGTGACTAGTCCATGAAGGCAAAGGGGTCAGCAAGATCAATGAATTCTAAGGTCGCACATTGTTTAGTGGGGAGAGGGAACTTCAGGGACAAGGATGCCAGCATGGCTGGTTTCCTAACTCAGGATTCCAAAAACTAAGGTTCAGGAGTGGATGGTTGTGTGTGAAGGAGTTAGAGTTCTCGTGCAGCTACTCTGCTCTGAGAAGCCCTGTGATCTTAAGTCAGTGACAGCCCCACCCCACTCCCGGCTTCATTTTTTTTTTTCCATTTCTAGAACAAGTTAGGGTGACCTTGATCAGGAGCCATAAACTTAAATATCCTCAAAGGCAGGAGAAAGAAGTAAAACAGTGAAGTCCTGGGTTGGGAGAGGTGCCCAGGGTGGGAGGGATCAGTGAGTCCCCTGGGGACCCAGGGAGCAGCTGTCCCTCTGTGCCTGCAGTCACTGCCACAAAGGAAAAGGGGCCGGAGTTGCCAGATCTGTTTTTCACGTGCAATCGCCCACGTTTTAAGTGTAGGCTTACATTTCTTTAAAAGCATCACATGCCAACGGAACACAGAATACTTGCAGTCCAATCGTATGAGGCCTGGGTTGAAGCCTCCGGCCTAAAGGACCACTAAGGTCCTAGGTTTACCATTAGGATTATTTGGCCTCGGATGCTCCCTGTTTTCTCCTTTTCTGCCTAAAACTGCAAGCCAGGCTTTCCTCTCCCTGTCTCCTGGCCAGCTCTCTTGTGAAATCCAGCTTCTGTCTAAAAGGATGATCCTCTTAGAATATGCATCTTGCACAAGGTGAACGGCAGGACAGTTGTCCCCTTCCTGTCTGAGTCCAGCTTCTGTACCTGCAGAGCAGTGGCGGCCACTGGAGGAGTTGGGGGTGGGGAGCATTCCTTCTTTTCTGAAGATCTGAAAATGCTTGAAAGACCAGGTGCTTAAATTTCTTTCAGTCATTTATTTTCGGAGGTACCCCCCCCCCCCCCCCGAAGCCAACTTTTATGGAGGTAGAGTGGGGCAAATGATGTTAATTACTTGTAATATCCTGGGAATATCTTGTAATGTGTAAGGTCAGCTCAAGGCCAGTTATCTCCTCCAATGAGGGTGGAAACTTTTCCTGAGGGGACAGGAGGCAGTGGTCACAGGGCTCTCTGATTGTCATTATTGGTTGTTATTTTCCGCTTTGGAGTCCTCATTTCAAAGTGCGCAAAGGATTTCCTGTTTGGGATAGAATTACCAGCCTTTTATTGAGAGTGAGCAAATAAAATCCTTGCCTGAAAAAGGAAAGCACCTAACCTTTGAGTATGCAGTTCGTCCTGAGCTTTGGCGACTTGTGACTTGCTTTTAAAAATGGCTGCATGGCCAGGTCCACCAGGCACCCAGGTTGAATTACATGTTCTGTGTGCTCATTTGCATCTGGAAGGCAGTGTGTGTGATTCTGGCAGTTCCTGGTGGAGAGAATGGGGGCCATGGGGGTGCTGGGGGGCGGGGGAGAAGGCAGAGATAAATAGATGTGCAGAGAGGGAAGGGGAGGGAGGGAAATTAGCAGGTAGGAAGGGAGGGTCCTCTGCACTACAGAGATAATGAAGAGAGATGCTTGGCTTGGCCCCAGTGTTGAAGGTGGACAAAGGGAAGGGAAATTCCTGGGGTGTTGGGGTTGGAGGGGAAGGAGAGGTGGAGCAGGGTGAGGCTCTTCTCAGCTTCCTACAGACAGGCAGCCTCTCTCCTGGAAGGGCTATCCCTGAATGAGTGGCTGCCTCCTCAAGGGCTGAGGATTAAGAAATGTTAATTACATAAGGGGCAGAGCTTGAAGTCTTGTAACTTGAAACATCTAATCTCACCCAACAGTCTTTGGAAGGCAGCTGCATTCAGGAGCGCCAAACCTCTTGTCAAATTTTATATTAATTTTACAGTTGTCATTGGATGAAGTCCCAACACGTTTTATTGCTTTTAAAAGTCATTTGTTCTATTCGGGGTGACTCATACGGTCTGAAATAGTTTAGCAGAATTTATGATTTGCTAACTGCTTTCTCATCACAATCCTGATTGTCTCTCCCCTATGTGGTACAGCTTTTATTGCTTTCATTGGCATCTGTGTTCATTTTCTTTTTTTTCATTACCGTATTTAATCTTCACAACAGTGGGCTAGTATCATTTTCATCGTTTTATAGATTAGTACAGTAATACTTCAAATAATATTAAGCCATGTCAAATGCTGAGCCCTTAGTATATATGCCTTTCACTGTAATAGTGCTTTTTGTATTTTACCTCATTTAATCCTGCCAGCAATCCTGATGAGGGTTATTGCCAGCCCATTTTACAGATCAGAAAACTGACATGTAGAAAGGTTAAAAGTTAAACTTGCCCAGGATTACATTGGATTAATTAACAAAGTGGCCTTTTGTGCTAGAAAGAGAGAGGACTACCATGGTTGTTTCTTAGAAAAACAGCTAAATGACATGAAGAGCATTCACTGTCCATTAAAAAAAAACACACAAACAGATGTTCAAGCTGAAGTTCAAACATTAAAATGTTGTGCATAATGTTCTCTTCTATTGTTTATTTGCTGTGGTTGTAGTTCATGTTGGCTGTATGGCATTTATTAGCTCTGTATTTCACATAATTGTCTTTTATATACCTTTCTTGACAAGTCAAAGGTATTTATCTCAGAAAATTTAGATGAGCTTTTGTTAAATGAGCTGGAAGACATCAAATCATTATTTCTGTCACCTGTCACTTATCAAGGCTTTTAACCTGTCATTGGTTGGATTCAATAGAATCTTAGACTTTGGGACAGAAAAGTTGGGGAATGGGTCATCTAATTAGATGCTCATAAAAAGATATTGTTGATTGTGTTTCAACAATAGAGCCTCAGTCCAACTGAGTGGTTGTGATCTCTTAACTTCCTTTAGCGGCACGGTGATAGCCCCACCAAAATTAAAACAGAGGCTTTAAAATAGCATTGCTGTATCCCAAAAAGGTTAGAGGCACTTTCATTGAACCTGCATGGGGTTTAGCTTTGTAATATGAGGCCAAATTCACTTTCGGCTAAATAACTTTATTCTCCACTTTTTAAAAGAGCAATACAAATATTGATAACATGATTGAACCTCAGGAGGCTCCTTTTCTCTGTCCTTATATTTTACTTGTTTATATTCTGCCTCTTTTCATAGATATTTCATGGCATTCAAGATGAGATATAGCAAAAAAAAAAAAAAAAGGGAACAGTACATAAAATAAAAATCAGGAGGAAAACAGATAGAATAAGAGATTAAGGTTTAGTGTACGGTTAAATGTAACTTGCTGAGTCAAAGTTGAGCCACAAATTTGTCTTTGAACTTTGCCTTGACCAAACCAAAATGAAATTACATTATCCAGAGCACTTGAGATCTTGCTCCCTGGAATATATGTCAGTTTGGCTCAAATAAACTCTTACAAAAATTCTCAAAAACATGCACAAACATTATCCACTGGGAAATGATGGGCTTGTTTCTGAGAGAGGAAGCCTGTTCCTGCCACATGGGATTGGTAGAAGTGCTATGGCCAATGACTCATGGCAAAATTATTTTCCTAGAATGTTGTTTGCTTTCAGTCCCCACATCATCTGTGTGAAAGTTCTCATTTTGAAGCTTCCTCTTGAGCTTTGTGTGTGGTTATTTTTCAACTAGTGGCCTGGTGCATGAAAACCGTGCACATTAAAAGGGGGACCCAGAGTCAAGTCCCCACCCACCCACATGTGCCTCAAAATCACATGAAACCCAGACCCAGCCACCCCCTGCATTGGGCTAGATCCAGACCCAGCCAGTCCCACCCTTGTCAAGCCCCGCCAGGCAGGGGGTGTAGCCTCAGGTCCCCTGGCCTGGTGCCAGGATGGGGGGCGTGGCCTGAGGTCCCCCAGATGGGGCGGGGGGCATGCCTTGAGGTCCCCCCCATCAAGCCCTGCCAGGTGGGGGACACGGCCTGAGGTCCCCCATCAAGCCCCGCCAGGCGGGGGGCATGGCCTCAGGTCCCCTGGCCTGGCGCCGGGGGGGGGGGGGGGTCATGGCCTGAGGTCCCCCAGCCTGATGCCAGGGCAGGGGGCGTGGCCTGAGGTCCCCTGTCAAGCCCCATGGGGGCGGAGGAGGGCTAGCCTCAGGTCCCTGCTGATTGCTTGTTAAGGCTCCTTAAGGGAACTTGGCCTCAGCTGTGGGTGCAGCCATCTTTGTAACGGAATGATGGTTAATTAGCATATTCCCTCTTTATTAGATAGGATCATTGCTAATTTAAACAATGAAAAAATGGTATCTCGGTTTATTTCCACTTCATGTATTTTTAGTGAGGATGAAAACCTTTTTCAGATTTATTTTTAGCCATTTGTATTAACTCTTAAGAATTGTCCATCTGCCTTTTGAGTACTTTTAAAAGGGACTTTAATATTTTAATTGATTTTTCACCAAGTGTTAACATAAAATGGTACCGAACTACTGATTTTTCTTGTCTGAGGCAATGTGTCTTTATTAGATTTTTAAGAGTTTAAGACTTTGAGAAATGGTATTTGACTTTATGGTATCATCAATAGTGCCCTAAGAAAGTCATTTAAAATTGAATTTTAACGCTTTTATTCTGTGTGTTCACTTTAGGCACAGACCTCTCCACTCCCTGTTGTCTTACCCTTTGTGATCTCCCTGGTTCTTTGAAGGCATTTAAATTAGGGAATCCTGTCTTCGGGCATTTAATCTTTCTGGCCAACTGCTTTTCCTTATAATAAGTAGCTTGCTCAGGGGTGACCAGCCCTTATTAAACCTGGTTCATGTCCTCTGATCTCCAGTAAGGTTAACAATTTTCTTTGAGTTTCCCCTGTCCTTTTTTCCCATTTGTTAAAAATAAATAAATAAATAAATAAATAAATAAATAAATAAATAAATAATTTTTTTTTTTACCTAACATCAGAAGGTATGTTCATCAGCATCCTAACCTGTGTGTGGTTATTTTAAAATAACTGATATATCCAAACTGTTCCTACAGTTTTACTGATTGTGTTGAAGGCCCTGATTGCTTCTGAGAGTTTCTCTTCTAATAATTCACAGCTTTTGATGATCTGCCTGATTGGAAGCAAGGCGTGTATATGGGCAGGGGGTGGGCCCTGCTTCCACCTCCATCAGCAGCTGTGAAGTGTGGTTAGCAGTTCCTGGTCCTGTGATACCATGGAAGGAACACCGGCTGGTGTTTATAGGTAGTGAGCGGTTTTTTGGTTTCCAGAAATGAACACCACTCCAGCTAGCTCAGGAAAGAGGGCATTTTTGCAAGATTCCGAGGAATCCTGTAAGAACCAGACCCACCCAGAAACTGATGCCAGGGAACAGTTGTCTGCTACAGGGAAGCTGTCACTCCACGTGTCTGCTTCTTTACCTTCTGTTGCCAGCTGGTAACTTTCCAACCATCTTTTAGTTCAGATTTTCAGGACACTCTGACCCAGCTCATGTGTAGCATGACTCCGTCCATCTCGGGCCAGTGTATACCGTGGCTGTACTTGGTCCAAACAGCTGTGTTGGGGATGAGGATAGACAATTAATAGCGGAAGGGAGCTGTGGGCCAGGTTGAAATATCAAGAGATTTGGACTATAATCCCAGCAGTGAAAACCCACTCAAGGCACTTCCTGATCTGGCCTGGGGTGTCCCTAGCTTTAAAGTGAAAGGTACAGCTGCAGGAACCTTGGAGGCTTGTCACATGGTCATGAGCCTTCTCTATATGCTCCCTATTCGACACTTAACAGAGGGCCATCCAGGGTGGGAGGGGGCAATGGGGGAGTGGGGGGAAGGGACATATGTAATACTTTCAACAATAAAGATTTATATTTAAAAAAAGAAAAGAAAGCAAAAGAAAGAAAGGAAGGAAAGAAAAGAAAAGAAAAGAAAAAAGAAAAAAGAAAAAGGAAAAAGGAAAAAGGAAAAAGGAAAAAGGAAAAGGAAAGAAAAGAACAGAGAGGCCCATCCATGGTGCAAAGTCAGAAGGAGAAGAGCGAAAGTTGGGCAGGATAACATTAAGGAAAGGAGGAGGAGAAGGGGGAGGAGGAGGCATGGTGTCCCTTTTGCAGACCCAGTGCTAACATGGCTTTCCTTATTTTGTCTTGTGAATCCCCTCAGTAGCAGACAGTGCATTTGAAATGTGTATCTAATCCATTGCTTAATAAATGTTAGATGGTTTGCTGTTTTGTATTCAACACGATTGGAGGAACACTTTAGAAAATGCTTAATTGCTTGGGAAATATAAATTCCTTTTTTTTTTTTTCTTCCTACAATCAGAATCCTGGCAAAAGATTTCCTTTTGGCAGGTCCTTCTGTTCCTACTCTTCCAAGTCAAACGAACTGGTGTCAAAAATGATGGATTTCACACCTTTCACAGTTTGATGGTTGAGAGCGAGCGAGCTGATACCTGCAGTACAAAGCAGTCCTAAAATTCACATTTAAGTCGTGCCTACCAGCTAGACAGTGTCTATCTTCAGTAGAGTCTAGGGTATTATTTTATACAACAGTCTTATAAATGGGTTCAGAGGCGAACTTTGTGATAACACATCACAATGCAGTGGTGTCTCTGGATGTGGGCTGGCTGCCACCTGGCTGTGTCACAGGGAGTCTGAGACCCGGTGAGGGAAGAGAGCAAGACAGCCTGCCCCTCCCCGTAATTCACAGCCCCCAGACGGGGGTCAATTTTAGTGCCAAAAGATGACTTGAAATGCGATTATCTCCTAATCCTCTGTTTAAACCACTACCACCGTTCACTTCAAAAGACTGCCCTGCTTGTTAAGTTGGTTCTTGCTTGAGATTAATGAGTCTTGAAAAGTATTCAACAATGGCCAGATTGTAACCCTCGCTGACTCGCATTGAGTGGAACAGAATGAGGCGTCAGAGATTCTGCCCAGTGCCTCTGAAGTAGAATCTTGTAATTTAGCCTTAGTTAAATATTAAGTCAATGTCTCTAGGGGGTTTATTATGCAAACTGTATTGGTTTTGAAGCACAATAAGGAAATCTTTTCGTTTTAGTGTAGTGGAATTTTTTTTTAAGCCTTTAAACTGGGCTCCTGTGGTGGAATAGATAGATTTGGATCTCTTTAATTATCACCGTCACTACCTGAGAAATGGTTCCCTACCCTCTTGTTTATGATGAGGACTGGAGAAAGTGCCCACGCTGCCCTAACTCCCTTGCCCTCCTCCCACCCCCAGCTACTCTCCCTACCCCCCACCCCTTAAGACTGCAAGGGTAGTCTTTGATTTGGTTTAGGTTTAGGTTTTGGTTTTGTTCTGAACTCGGCCTCTGATTCTAGGATCCTGGCTGTGAACCACTGCAGTCTGCATTAGCCTTCTCCCCTAATTAAGTATAATCTGGCTTTTTCATATGTTAAATGTGCTCAGTTAAATTTATTTTTTCATTCTCAAGCAGTGGAGCACTTGTAAAATGAAAACTAAAAAAATGAGAAAAAGTCCCATAAACTTGCCTCATTTATTGTCTATCTGCTACCTGTGCCTTGTTTGATCACAGCATACAATTTATATGCTACTTCTTGATAAACGGTCTGATAAAAGATGACTTGAAGTTCATTATGAATACATAAGAAAACGAGGGAAATGGGATGGTGATAACTCATGAATCTTTTCACCTAAAAAAAATCATTGAATCAAAGGATGGTTTGTTTGCCTTAAGAATTAGGAGACGTGGCTTCAATCCAAGTGAAAATGTACTACCTCCGTTTATTTTACATACCGGTGGTTTTGTAGTTAGAGAAGTGTTAGCTGGCGGGCACGGCCAGGCTGGGATGGCTCAGAGCTTGCTGGCTGTTACACGTGTGTAATCAATTGTAGCCCAGAGTTTACTAATAACTAGCCAAGTAACATTTACCTATTTCTGGGCCTCAGTTTGCCCATCTATGAAATGCAGAGTTGAACAAAATGAGTACAGGACCCCTCTTATTTAGAAAAAAGTTTTATGATTATTAAAAAAAATATTGATGGTGATGCATCTTTTAGGATATCCAGTCTTTTTAATTGGATGTTCTGGCTTCAGTAATGCCTTCGGCTGTATAAAATTTCCCTGGTGTGACACCCCGCACGCCTTGACTTGCTTGGTTCCTACCAGTGTTCTTGGGGGCCTGAAAGAGGCGCAGTTCTTAGTGATTCTCTGTGAAAGGGGTCCTTAGGGAGAGCGTGGGACCCACTCTGGGTCTGAGTCACTAGGAACCACTTGTATGTCAAGGGACAGAGGCACTAGGTGAGGGCTCAGGGCTCTTCTAGTCCAGGTACAAAGCACTGGCTTTCCCAAAGTCCACAAGCCTTGCTCTGAGCTTCCATGTTTGTGTGTGTGCATATGTGTGCACTTGCACACTTATAAACTCATTGTTTGCATTGCATATGCTCAGATCTAACTAGAAAAAGATGTTATGTTTTTATCCCTTTCAAAATTAAATTTCTTTTGGCATTCACAGGCACTGAAATCAGAAGGGAAAAATTTTTTCTTTTAATTAGAAAATGTTTTCCAAATACATAGCAATTTGACTCTCAGAGTTGGAAAACAACATTCTGAAGGTTTCCCCCAAAACTGTACCTTGCAAATTAGCAGGTTGTGAGCAGCAGGAAGCTTGCTTCCTTTTAAATGAACACTAGTGAACAAAGAAAGACTCAATGAGTGAAATAAGAGAGCTGACGTCTCTAGTTAGGCCATAACAGAAGGGCCAGTCAAAGGAGGAAATGAAACTCTGGATGTAACCTGTATTAAAGCTGCCAGTGGGATGAAGTCCATACCTGACCCAGGAGGGTGGAGCCCAAACCCAGGCTATATATATATATAAAAGCCTAAGCAACCATCTGACTATTCGACCATTCGACTGGTAGCTATGATGTGCACTGACCACCAGGGCGCAGATGCTCAACACAGGAGCTGTCAAGCTGCAGTGACTTGGCCACTGCGGTTCTAGGGTGACGCACCCAAAACTAGAGAGGAGGGAGCCTGATTCTGGGGTGCATAACCAGAGAAAAGCCCTCTAGCAATTTGGAACCCCTCCGGGGATGTCGGAGAGCCAGTTTCAGCCCAATCCCCACAGGCCAGGCCGAGGGACCCCACCTGTGCACAAATCTGTGCACCGGGCCTCTAGTGTGGAATAAAGGTTGAGCAATTTCCAGTGTTTGTCTACATAATTGGGAAAAATATTTAGCTAGAAAGAATGGACAAAGGGGGATGGACTGAAAGTCACCATTTTTTTCTCTAGCCAACCAAGACCACAACATGCTGTTTAATTCGAATTCATTAAAAAGGAAAAAAAGATGAAGGCTCATTAATTTGCATAAGCATTCCAAACAAACTAAGTGTTCTTTGGGGCAGGGATCAGAAATTTAAACTTAAATTTGTACTTAAAGCTTTTAGAAAGTACAAGACTGGGTTTTGTGCTTTTAAAAAAAGGTTTCTAATCTACAAAGCATGTTTGACTATTTGCCTTAGAGGGCAATCAAAGGGTGTGTCTTTTAACACTGAAAGAATTAAAGCATTAAAACGCTGTCAAGAGCCTGAGTTTCAGAAAACCAGGTGCCTATCCTATCTAATAAAGAGGGAATATGCTAATTGGCCATCACTCTGTCACAAAGATGGCTGCACCCACAGCTGAGGCCAAGTTCCCTTAAGGAGCCTTAATGAGCAATCAGCAGGGACCTGAGGCTACACCCTCCCCCGCCCCTGTGGGGCTTGACAGGGGACCTCAAGGTGCACTTCCCATCCTGGTGCTGGGCTAGGGGACCTCAGGCTGCTCCCCCTGCCCCAGCACCAGGCCGGGGGACCTCAGGCTGTGACCCCTGCCCCTGCGCCAGGCCAGGGGACCTCAGACCACATCCCCCACCTAGCGGGGCTTGATGGGGGTCTCAAGGTGCACCCCCAGTGCTGGGTTGGGGGAACTCAGGCCATGCCCCCCCGCCCAGTGGGGCTTGACAGGGGACCTGAGGCTGCACCCCCCTGACAGTGGGGCTTGACAGGGGACCTGAGGCTATGCCCCCCTCCCGGTGTCGGGCCGGGGGACCTGAGGCTGCCCCCCCCTCCTGGCGGGGTTTGACGGGGGACCTCAGGCCATGCCCCCCACCCAGGGAGCTTGACAGGGGATCTCAGGCCATGTCCCCCACCTGGTGGGGCTTGATGGAAGACCTCAAAGAAAGCCCCCACCCCAGGTCTGGGCTGGGGGACCTCAGGCCACACCCCCTGTCCTGGCGCCAGGCCAGGGGACCTGAGGCTATGTCCCCTGCCTGGTGGGGCTTGACAAGGGTGGGACTGGCTGGGTTTGGATCTAGCCCAATGCGGGGGGGCACCGGCCGGGTCTGGGACTCACGTGATTTTGAGGCGCATGTGGGTGGGCGGGGACTTGACTCTGGGTCCCGAAGTGCGCCCCAGACTCTGACAGGAGGAAGGTTTTCATATACATTTTACTAATTTTCTTTCATCTCTGACACTTCTATTATAAAGGGCAAATAGCAATATTAAATTATTTCCTCTAATTAATCCCCTTTTAATGTGCACGAATTTCGTGCACCGGGTCACTAGTCTTTATTTAAAATGTTATAGCTGCCTCAAAGGATGGTTAAAGGTGTGCTACTGTCATCTAGCTCTCTTAAGGATGTTAATCTTGCATAACCTTATACATTCATGGGGAATATATTTTAAGGAAAATTTATAAAGGAGTTATAAAACCACCTAGAGCCATTTCGGAGTGTCACTTTTACAGTGAAAATATAAAGAGCCATGCATAGAATGGGCCCTGGTTCAGCAGATATACTTGGTAAGTGGGAGAGGTTTTGTGGTGGAAATTCTCCTAGAAAACCCCAGGTTAATGGACACCCAAATAATGTTAATATTATTTTGAGGTCCCCTGAACACATTTTTCCCTGAAATTCTGAGATTATGTGCATTTAATCACTAAATGTTTATATAAGGGAGAAGATAAGAATAGTAATCTTTTTTTATTTTATTTTATTTTTTATTTATTTATTTTTTTTATTAAGGTATTATATGTGTACATATCTTACCATTGCCCCCCCTCCACCCCACTCCCATACATGCCTCACCCCCCAATGTTTTGCATCCGTTGGTTACTCTTATATACATGCATATAAGTCCTTCAGTTGATCTCTTATTTCCCCCACCTCTCCCTAACCTTACTGCTGTAATTTGACAGTCTGTTTGATGCTTTACTGCCTCTGTATCTATCTTTTTGTTCATCAGTTTATAATGTTTTTCATTATCCCCAAATGAGTGAGATCATGTGGTATTTTTCTTTCATTGACTGGCTTATTTCACTTAGCATAATGTTCTCTAATTCCATCCAGGTGCCTACAAATGGTAGTAATTCCTTCTTTTTTATGGCAGCATAGTATTCCATTGTGTAGATGTACCATAGTTTTCTGATCCAGTCATCTGCTGATGGGCACTTAGGCTGTTTCCAAATCTTAGCTATGGTAAATTGTGCTGCTATGAACATAGGGGTGCATATATCCTTTCTGATTGGTGTTTCTAGTTTCTTAGGATATATTCCCAGGAGTGGGATTACTGGGTCAAATGGGAGTTCCATTTTCAGTTTTTTGAGGAAACTCCATACTGTTCTCCACAGTGGCTGCACCAGTCTGCATTCCCACCAGCAGTGCACGAGGGTTCCTTTTTCTCCGCATCCTCGCCAACACTTGTCGTTTGTTGATTTGTTGATGATAGCCATTCTGACAGGTGTGAGATGGTATCGCATTGTTGTTTTGATTTGCATCTCTCGGATAATTAGTGACTTTGAGCATGTTTTCATGTGTCTCTTGGCCCTCCTTCTGTCTTCTTTCGAAAAGATTCTATTTAGGTCTGTTGCCAAGAATAGTAATCTTTTGAAAGCATCTCCTGAAACATCTTCTGAATCTTGTGTGCTTCCAAACACATCAAGCTTAGTTTTGTTTGGGGGTCTTGTAACCAGGAACATAATTCATTAGTTATTACTACCAACACCTCATTCCTTAACTACATCTAGATGCACCATAGCTCAGTCTGAAAGTAAAAGAAGATAAAAATGTTCTTGCCTCTTAAGATGATGAGATTGTACTTAAGTATAATTGGTCTCATGTCAGCTCTTCACCTCCACTGTTTAAAGAGCTGGGCATAAGCAATAGGACATATAGAAATAGGTTCTGTAGCATTTCTGTATTTAACACTAGAAGCCCAGTTCACAAAATTCGTACATGGGTAGGGTCCCTAGGCCTGGCCAATCTGTGGGGTGACCAGCGGGGCAATTGGGGGCTCCCACTGTCCACCCACCTTGGCTGGCCTGGCACCGCCCCTCACCAGCCCCGCCCCACTACCACCACCAGTCACCTCCCTCTGTGGGGTGACTGGCGGGGAGATGGGGGAGGGCCCCACTGGCACCCTCCTTGGCTGGCCTGGGGCCTGCAGGCTGGGGGCGGCTCCTGCGTTGAGCGTCTGCCCCCTGGTGGTCAGTGTGCATCATAGCGACTGGTCGTTCCCTCTTCAGTCGATTTGCCTAATCCCTGTTCAGTTGATTTGCATATTAGGCTCTTATTATATAGGATATGATATCAGGAGCATGTACGTAGGAAAGAAGAAAATTTCCATGAGTCAGTCATTGTTTGTAAAAATAATGCTTCAAAAAAGAAGCATACAACTCCATAGATGGCATAGCACTTCCAAATAATTCTTATCTCAGTCTAACATAAATTTTGTAAGCTATTAAAACCTCCATTTACATATGATAAAATTGAGGATGAAATATTAATAACACCCAGATCTCATTCTCAAGCCAGCCCTCTTTTTACTTCATGGTATTCCATCTGGCTTAAAAGAAAGGATCTTTTTGGAGCAAATGAAGAGTCTCTGGAAAGGGCCAACTAGACTATAGGTGAAAGATGTAGAGAAAATATCCATAGATGGGAAAATGCACCTCTAATGAAAGTTCAAAGGTATTGATCTTAAAAATAAAAGTTAGTTATTTTACCAGCAAAAATGTGTTTATTCAGGAGTAGCAGAGAATTGCAGTTCAGGACATGCAACTATGGCAAAACCATAGGCAAATTTGGAGAACAAAGGAGAGGACTATTATTTTATAGAGAAAAGGGGAATTTGGAGGGAGCTTCTATAACATAGAGCCATTGGAAGAAACTGGAAATTCGAAATGTAGTGGCTTTTCATTGTCTGGGTTGTGGCTGTCTCTCATTGGCTGGGCCATTGCCAGGGGAGGGAAAAATCTTCCTCCCTCCTGGTGGGGTATTAGAGCAGAAAACATCTTCCTGCTGGAGGTACAAGGTAGGTATCTTCCTATTTGGGGCAATCAAGGATGAGTGAGAGGGCCCCCCTATAGGCCCTCCCAACTCCAATCTTGGTTGATGTCTCCCTTATTAAGTTTCACAAAGAAAATTGTGTAACTAGCCACTGTAAGATCTCTTGCATAAATGTGAGCAGGATTTGAAGACGTTTAAACATTTGGTAAAGGCGAGCATTTTTGTGATTTTCTTTTAGAGGAAAGTGCCATGTTTCTCCCGGAGCTGGAAATTCTGGCTTGGCCTAGTGTCTGCGTCTCAGAAAGCTGCTGGCAGCTTGTCTTCAGCTTGTCCTTAACCTCAGCGTTGCTGATGGTTTGAAAGTGGCGGCGGGGGGGGGGGGGGGGGGGGGGGGGGTGTTTGTTTACTAATGTCAGAGCTGATCTTGAAGTACTTTCCCCAAAGCCCTTGTTAAATCTACATTTCCTCCCGCAAATCAAAACCTGATTGGATAAAGTACTCAATGTACTCTTGGCTTAAAAATAAAAGAAAGGAAAGAAGACTCTTTTCTTTTTTTTTATAACCATGTAACCTTCAAAAGATTTGTAGGCATTCAGAATTATGTCACAGTTTGAGAAAACAAGTTCTTCATAAAAGACAAGCTTGAAAATACCTTCAGAGATAGGAAACTATAAAAAGTAATTGAGAACATTTAAAGGAGAACTTTTTAAAATAGAAAATTACAAAAACTGAAATTAAAAATTCAGTGGAGGGAGGGTTGCAGAGTAGATTTTACATAGCTGAAGAGAGAATCAAATGACTGAAAAATAGATCAGAAGAAATTTTCCTAGATGCTTTCATAGTACCCAATCTTTCCCCATCACAACATTAACCTGTCTCATTTGAATTATCTCTGGCACTGTCTCTCCCCTGGATATTCAATAAGTATGTATTTAAGGAATGACTTATTGAGTATACATCTTTACATATTTGTTCAATAATTACCTAAAACTGGAACTGTAAAATAAAATGACAGACATGTTTCTAGGCCTTTTTACCTGAGCTATATCCTCCTAAAAAACAGGAACCTTCAAGGTTCCACCCTTTTGTGATCCAGGAAGTGACTCACTACAAGGAGTCATTTCCCCCCAGACTTAGACAAAACTCCCAGTTGCCCCCCTTGTTCACCTGTGACAAGGCCAGACAAAGACCCTCCAATTCCCATTCTTCGTCTTATAAATGACTTGCTAGATTCAGTCCCCACTGGCCTACCTGGACAAAATACCTTGACTTAACCAAACTTTAGTTAAGCTTCTCTTCATCCCTCAGCCTCTGAAATTGGACCCCCTTACACCCCAGCCAGCACACAGCCCTGCCTGAAGGCCCGTCCTGAGAAGAAGCTGATTTTAGGGTAAACCGTGCTCTGACCTACCATCCTCCCACCTCCCACACTCGGGGAGCATCTTTCCAGCCTCCATTCCTCCCTATGCAGAAAAGCCCCTTTCTGCTTGAACCTTCCAGATCTCATAGTCCCTTCCCACCTCTTGTAGTGATCCTTTCAAACAAAGCCTCTCCTCACCTAAGTCCAGGTTTGTTTTTTATTTGACAAAGCAGCACAGATAATTCAACCCTCAAGCACCTCGGCATGGCTGCACTGTGGTTCTCACTCTCTAGTATCATTGTGTGGCAAAATTTACTTTGCTTTTGCTCCGCTAATGCAACACACAATCTTTGGTCTTGCAGAATTCCTTTCAGGAAGGCATTTAAATTCTTCCTCTAACCAAAGAAACATACAAATAGCAAGCAAACGAGGAGAAGGAGTCGTTTTGTTGAGGCTAATATTAGCATGTAATAATGGGTAGAATGGCTGCTCAAACACACAGGGACTCCCTAACTTCATTTTTATATTCTGAGCACAAGCTTTGGCTATAGCTATATTCAAATGTAACACAAAACACCTTCCACGGCCAAATAGTAAATGACATCTTGTATTTTCTTTTACTTTGTGTATTTTAGAGCCGGCTTTCCCAGAATTAATGCGAACCACTGAGAATTTGCTATAGTACCTCCTCAGCTGTCTGGATAGTCAATTACCTTGTTTTATTATTGTTTCAAAATGAATGAATAGTTCACACAGAATATGGGTGTTAAGGAATGCCATAGCATTTAAAAATAATAGATGGAAAATTCATTTTAATACTGTTGGGACACCTAGACTATTGATTAACTCCATCAAGTATGTGTTTACATTATGTACCAGTTAATTCAGGGACATTAATGTAACCAGTAGTAATGAATCATACAATATTTTTATGCCCTGTAATATATATTAGAAGTTATAGATTAGATGTTATATCTATTGAAAAATTATGTAATATTTTATGTTAAATTATTAATTATCTCCTAGAGAACTAGCCACAAGCTGTAAATCCTAAGTTATTTACCAATGTAAGTGACTTGTTTACTCTTATTTTCCATTAGCTTGACAGATCCAAAAAGTGGGATTTTTAACTAAAACATCTAAATGATCTCCCTTAACACAGGGGGTGTGAAATAGAAAAGCTGCAACGTAAATATAACCAATAAACAACAACGAAAACAGTCCTTGTCCATTAGGTCCTCGCCTCTCAGATGCTGTGTTTTCTCAAGTACTAAGTGGTCTAGGTCTCCAGGGAGCCATGGTTCATGCATTGATTCACTTAGTACAGATTTTTATTCTATAATGGGCACCAGTAGTTTTAGATTTCCAACATTTTCGGAAACACTGCCTCTATTCAAGCCTGCATCGTCTCTCTCTTTCGCTATCACGTTAACCTTCTAATTAGCTATTCTTATGACCTTCACATTCCTCCTCCCCACAGCATGAAGCGTGACCTATTGCAAATGCAAATATGACCAGGAACCACTCTTTAAAACATATGTCCAAGCACCTTAAAATTCTCTTTCACAATTGGCCCCCTGCCTGAATCTCTACCTTTGTCCTTCCTTCTACCCGTTCTCTTCTCTGGAATCACAGAACTCCTGAGGGCCCCCGCTCAGCCCCCTCCATGCACTCCCTCCCCAGTCCCTGCAGTTTAGACACACCATGCTCCACTGTATGTTCCTTTCTAGAGTTCCCCCCCTTGCCCGGTCTCACCTGCTCCCGGCTGTTAGTCTCGGCACAGGCATTATTTCTAGATAAGGCACCCGGAACCTGTGTCTGCATTTCCTGCTGGATGGGTCTTCACTGTTCTTTGAACCTGGCACCTAGTGGCAACTCAGTGAATAATTATTGAGTAAAATAAATAAAGGCTGTTTTGGGGATGGAGGAAGGAAGTGGCGGGGGGGGGGGGGGGGGGCGGGCAGGTGGAAGATGATGGAAAAAAATAAAATAAAGGAAAAACTAAAATAAAGTAAAGGCTGTTTCTACAAAGATTATTTAAAAGCTGCCCCCCCATCGGGGACAGACCTGTAAAGAAGTAATTGCAGTTTGGGGTGCTAACGGTACACTAAAAAACCCTGCAAAGTACTACGGTAGCCCCTAGCGGTCTTTTTAAAATGAAATTGTTCCCCATCTGAAATGGTTCCCCAGTGGTTCTGATGGATAGGGCACAAATTTGGCCAAGATTCCAATAAGGTTTTTTCAGCACAAAAGTAGTAATTCTATATATTTCTGAATTGCTAAGGAATCTTTGAACCAGAAACCATATATTACTTGCATTTTAAAAAGAGCATCAGATCTCCTTTCTCACCTTGTAACTGGTGAGCAACAACTTTTTAGTCATTCATTTATTCATTCATTTAACAAACATCTGACAAGAGCCTATTATGAAATGCTCTGCTGAGTGCTGAGAATTAAGCAGTAAATAAGACAGACTCCATCCCACTCTCCTGGGGTTTAGTTGTAGGCAAAACAGACAGTAAAAAGTAAATCTACACAATAATTACAGATTGTATGATTATTGTTTAGGCCACAATTGAGGTGAGAGCGGAGACCTACTTTAATGAAGATGGTCAAGAGAGAGCACTTTGCGTTAATTTCATTTACTTTAAAGCTTAAAGGATGAGAAGGAGCCAGCCGGGTGAGACGCTGGGGGAGAGAGTGCCAGGCTGCGACTCCTCCAGACACAGTTCCAGACTCTGGGTCTTGAACAAGACATAGCATCCACTTGGCATGAAGTTGGGGCTGATAAAATAAAACTGTATATGCCGAAACCGGTTTGGCTCAGTGGATAGAGCGTCGGCCTGCGGACTGAAGGGTCCCAGGTTCGATTCCGGTCAAGGGCATGTACCTTGGTTGCGGGCACATCCCCAGTGGGAGGTGTGCAGGAGGCAGCTGATCGATGTTTCTCTCTCATCGATGTTTCTAGCTCTCTATCCCTCTCCCTTCCTCCCTGTAAAATATCAATAAAATATATTTAAAAAAAATAAAATAAAACTGTATAGTCTAAATGCAGGCAGGGCAAAGTTTGATGAAGAAAACTAAAAGCAGGTATAAGGAGAGAGAGTGGTGACAGGCAGCTGTATTAGTTAAGGTGGTCAGGAAGACCTTTCCAAGGAGGTGGCCCTTGGGCAAAGGGCTGACTTTACTTATTATGACTCACATTTAAAGGTTACAGCAAATCTAGAATGTTCAAAATTTATCAACAGTCTTTCTGGTTTATTTCTGTATTAATTTGGAAACCAATGTGCCCAACAAGTCTAAATGGTCCACCAAGCCTTCTAAGAAGATACCTAGATTTAAAAACGATGAGGCCATGTTTGAGTTGGTTTTCTCCATCTTTAAAATAAAACATTTGCTGTGATTCAAATATGGTAAGACATTTCATCCGACAGTCATTTTGTAAAAATGCTTTCACTGTTCACCGTCCTATGGGCCTCAGCCTTAGAGCAGAATGTGGAGATTGCAGAGGTAGGGCTCAGAGAGAAGAGCATGGAGGCTGCCCGTTGGCCCAGAAGGAGGGTGCTGGCAGGCTCAACTCAAGCCTGGCTCAAGTCAAGGGTCACAAGGAGGTTATAGCCTCTCAGTCCTGTTGGGGAGGTTCTGACTGTGATGGACAGCCCCTCCTAATAGGGTTAGAGTTAATCACTCACTGGCCAACTGGGACATCAATCGCACCCTGCTCTCCCCCTCCACTTGCCTGTGCTGGCCAACCTCCTCCTTTTGCTCCCTGCAGTGAGCAGGCGTCAGGCAGGGGACCCATGGGCACTCTTGTCCCTTTCTACTCAAAGACATTTCATCCAACAGTCATTTTGTAAAAATGCTTTCACTGTTCACCATCCTATGGGCCTCAGCCTTAGAGTGGAATGTGGAGATTGTAACTCCAGGAGAGGAGGACCAGTTTCTCTCTGCCTCGCAGAAATCTGGTATTGAAGCCCTCCTGCCAAAGATGAGGACACAACCAACAGGGGAGAAGGGAAAAAAGACAGTCTTTTGGAGGAAAGTCATGATTGCCACCAAAATGAAGAGGGAACTTGATTTTTTGAGTTGACGGGCTAGACAGTATTTACATGTTCACAACCCCTTGTCAACTGCAGTGTAATCTTAGTTCTTAGATTATTTTCATGTTAAGAGGTAGTGACATTTTTTTGGCTGAGCTCTAAAAGTTGGTGTCATTTACCCCAAGCAGGTCCTTCCATAGGGTTTACTGGACTGGAGAGCCTGAAGAATCAGGATGCCGGAGCCCTGAACTAGAACTTAAAATGCTGAGTTCTCACTTTGGGCCTGACCAGGAATATGTCTGCACCTTTTGGTTGGCAGAAAGGTGTTACCAGCAGGAAGAATTAGACCCCAAGGTCAAGGGGACTGTTCATTCAGTCATTCTCTCTGCGAGGCTTTATTCCTGAGATATGGGACCTCCCCCTGACTTCGAGGCTTAGATACTGTCTCTGTAAGGAAGAGACTATCACAAGGTTTAGACATTTCTGAGGAGAGGTTAAATCAGCAGGGCCAGTTTCTTTCACAGGTGAGATGTGAAGTTTTGGTTCCTGGTGATGGTGATGGTAAGAGAGGGGAGCAGTGATGTAATGACAGTGTGGATCTTACCTTTCACTTGAATGTCTCTGTTTTCAATTTGGAAGGAAGAGAAGTGATGATCAGGAAAGTTGGGGTGGGAGACACAGTGGGAAATACATAGGAATAATGATAAACATACAGCTGGTTAAGGTTGTCGTGGAGATAATATATTGAGTCTCTAGACATTGGACCAATTTGGCCACCCTCGTTCATGGTCATCTTATTGTTTAAATGAATATTGGCTCTTCCCAGTGTTCATTGCTCAGCCCATGACATCAGACTGAGAACAGAAATAGATGGTGTATAAAAAAAATAGGAGAGTCCACTTGGCTGCTACCCCCATTAGATGAGTAGATGCGTATCCAGGGCACCCTCACCAAAACCCAACATCATCTGTGTTGTCATAAGTGAATTTTCCTCCCTACATCCTGTGATTATGGCTCTTATAATTTTGTTAGCCTGTATATTGAGTTTTTCTTCATATGTGTTTCCTTAACTCTCCATTTCCTCCCAGCCTCTTAACTGCTAATTTAGTTTGCTCTTGGACTGCTGCTACACTGGTTCTAGCCTGGGGAAATGCAGCCAGCAGTACCATCCATTAGAGACCAAGAACACTTAGACCCGAGGGTCTGGGGATAACTCTTTACTGTTCTCATCACCAGTTAGTTCAATGTTAAATTATTTGCCAGGTAAGAGAAGTGGGAAGATTTGGGCACGTGTGAAGGAAACCTAAACCCAGACAGACAGAAGGCCACTAACCTTTGAACTTTCTCAAACAAGGACCATTAAGTCAAGTGCTTTTTAAGAATTGTTTTCATGACTAGAAATGGTTTTAATCCCTGAAGGTTACAGCAAAGGTTGTGCCCACCTGCATCACAAAACCCAGTTTCTTACTATGCAGTACAGCTGGCTGGTCACACTCAAGGCAAGCCACTGAGACACCTTTGACTGTGATTCAGAACTGGTATGGGTGACCTTGCATGGCTTGACCTGTGGAGTCCTTAATCCTTCCAGAAACAAATCTTTTGTGTATTTCTTTTGTTACCACCATGCAAATCTTTTCCAAATTCTCTTAAAATTGTAGACTGAAAGAATCACGAAAGCAACCTTCAGTTCCCAAGGTTCTTAAACCTGAAAAGCCATCTCTTTATAGCATGAAATAATCCAACTCTGACCAAATGTATAGGGAGGGTCTGTGGTGGCTTGAAAAGCTAGGTGTTCAGTATTAATGACCGTTGGCCTAAAATCAGATTCTGGTCCATCAAGTTAGCACAATGGCCACCGCCCCTGCCTTACTGCTGTGAAACTTCCTCACACATAGATGCTGCCATAAAGAGACTAGAGAGGCAGGTGAGGGCATGCTTTCTCTTGTCTCAGGGTAATTCCAGACTAGACACTCTCTGAGACTAAGTATATTCTAGGGTATATTGAGCCTGAACCCCATTTTAATGATATCTGTGTGTTATTTGTCAGGTGCTAGGTAGTGGGATATGGAGAAAAGACCGTAGGATTTGGAATAAAAAAACAAAATTCAAGTCCAGCTCCTCTACACTGATTATGTTTGGTGAGACACTCACCATCTGCAATCTTCAATTTCCTCATCTGTAAAATAGGAATGACATGAACATTAAATAATGCCTATGAAAATACACTTAACAAAATCACTGCACAAATATATTATTTAACCCAGCTCCTTCTTAATAATGAAAAGGAGGCTCAACTGTTTTGAAATAACTTTCCTAAAAATATGCTACATCTATGACTTAATTACTAATCTTTGTACTTTTAGTGTTTGTCTTCAAAAATTTCAGAAATAGATATGAGCTTGGGAAAATGGAGAATTAGAAAGAGCTAGAAAATGTTGTAACTTAATTTTTTATTTTTCTCACCTGCCATTTGTTGCTTTAGGTAATACATCTCATTTTTATAGAACCTGGCATTTGTGAAGACCAGTTTTCTGATAATCTGTGATTTAGAACATTTGCTCTGTAGTTTCTTTGTTTCGGTGCTTCAGGCATGGAATGAAATTAAGTTTGAAATCACAATTGCTTCTCCCAGTGATTCACCCCCACTCCCATCCTGTCCCCACAAACATGTGCAAACCCACATGATACACACTATAAAAGAGCCCTGACTTTAAAAGTAAATAAAAATAGTGCCGCAAGCAAGAGAGGATATTCATCCATTGAAAACAACTTTTCACACTGGATGGTAAGCAGTGGTCTCTAAAATATTCCCAAATAACCATAACAAAGAAATGCTTTTAATCCACTCCCTGAAGGCAAATAGGGGCCTACAAAGCTGAGAGTATTCATTTGAGGGAGCAAAGGAAGACTGAACACTGCTAAATACAACAGGACTAGTGTAGTCAGTATCCTTTCTTTGGTAAAAATTATTGGTCCTAAAAACCTCCACAGATGAAAGTTGCTCTTAAAATGAATTCTGTGCTCATGGTTTTGAGTAGATGGGTTTTCACCAGCTTTCTCTGACGTGTGTGGTCACCTCCTCAGTGCCCTGTGGAACTGACTTTCAGGGCTAGATCTGGGCAGGACATTTGAAGACAAGAATGTTAATACTCCCCATATCTACTTCTATTGAGTCAATATTTGAAGACAATGTCATTAACATTTAGAACAAAGGACATATAGAAGAGGTATTTCAGGACCCATCTTGATGCCTTCTTTCTCTTTTATTAATTATGATATAATTCTCATATCATAATGTTTACATTTTTAAAGAGTATAATTCAGGTTTTAATATCTTCACAAAGTTGTGCAACCATCATTACTCTCTATCTCCAGAATATTTTAGTCTTCCCAAAAAGAAACCTTATACCCATTGGCACTCACCCCTACACCCCTCTCTCCCAGCCCCAGACATCCATTAACCTACTTTCTGTCTCTATGGATTTGCTTCTTCTGACCATTTCATATAAATAGACTCATGCAATATTTGTCCTTTTCATGTCTGGCTTCTTTCACTTAGCATACTGTTTTCAAGGTTCATCCATGATGTAGCATCTATTAGTACCTCATTGCTTTTTATGGGCAAATAATATTCCATTATAAGGATGTACCACATTTTGTTTATCCATTCATCCACTGATGGATGTTTAGGTTGCATAAACTTTTAGGCTGTTGTGAAGAATGATGCTGAGAACATTCATGTATAAGTTTCTGTGAGGACATATGTTTGCACTTCTCTTGGATATGTACCTAGGCATGGAATGTTTGGGTGTCTGGTCTATCTTTCTTCAAATAAGGAGAATGGGCTTAATCTGGACCCATTAAGAAACAAATGGGTACATATTGGTAGAGAAGCTATGATCTTTGGGTAACATCTCATTGTTCTCTACTCTCCAACTGCTAAAGAATGATATAACTAATTCCTGACTTACTGAAAATAAACCCATAGGTAGACTATAATTCCCAGTGTGTTCTTACCATGAGACCTGAGGGATGCCATACCTTCCTGTTACTTAATCTCTTGACTCATGATTTCCCCATGGTGGAGGGAGCTATGGGTGTAGCCAGAAGGAAGAAAGATGTTAGAGTTTATCAAAATTTGTATGTGGATGAAAGGCATGGGTGGGTGTAATTGAAAAGAGCCTCTTGATATTTCCTCCATCCTGCAGTGGACTTAGTTTTTAATATAATAAGAGTAGAGCCTTCACACTGTGGGATGGGGATGCATTGTAGGGAGGAGGACAAATGGGGGCAGGCAGCAATCTGTGTATGAAAAATGAACATGTGGCTTTGTTTGTGAAATCCTGCAGCTGCTTTACTAGCAATGATGTTATTTTGATGACCTTCTGTTTTCGGAACTATTTAGATATTATTTATGCTAGTGTGAAGAGCAATGTCCTGTGAATCAGAGATGTGTTTGACACAGTAAACTTGTCATTTTGGATTGTAATACTAGGAAGGGCCATCACACTAAGAGGAAAGGTGCCTCTGCCGGCCCGGAGGAGCCTAGCCAAGGACAGATCCCAGTTGGAAGTCCATCCGGGCTGTGAGAGGACCTGTTTCGATTGAGAGGATGGGCTCACTAGAGAAGGTTTTTGTCTGTTTGGGATCAGCAGTGGACTATCCAGAGAAATTTATTTTCTTCCCACCTATGTTTCCTTTCTCCTGTAACCAGGGCAGAAATAAGAAAACCAGCTAATTCCTCATTGGGAAATGCCACTCCTGTCCCCCCACCCCACCCAACACACACACTCCTCCTCCTCCTCCTCCTCCTCCTCCTCCTCCTTCTCCTTATCATCATCATCATCACAGCACCACACAGGGGACCCAGCTGGTCTGCTAAAGTGTTAATGCTGTATAATTTGTATAATTGCCTTTCCTCCTCTGGGATTTTTCCTTTACATATAGGCCTTTAGGGCCTGAGCCCAAAAGAATGTGATAGATGTTGGAATGTAATTTGCTCCCTTTATGTACAAAGCCAAGCCCTCCATTTAGGGCAAGCCCTATCAAGTTAAGCATTATACTCTAACTGCAAACTGAATGATGAAATAGTTCTCTTTTGCCATGGAACTCTAATACTTTATTTTTTTTTAGAGCAGTTTAGGTTCACAGCAAAATTAAGTGAAAAGTACAGAGAGCTCCCTCATAACCGCCCCCCCCCATCCCTGAACAGCCCCCTGCATTATCAACTTCTCCCACCAGAGTGGGACGTTTGTTACAATTGATGATCCTACACGGACACATTATAATCACTCAAAAGTCCGTAGTTTACATTAGGGTTCACAGTTGTTCATTCTCTGGGTGTGGACAAATGTGTAATGACATGTATCTACCTAATTACAGTGTCATCCAGAATAGTTTCATTACCCTAAAAATCTGCTGTGCTCTGTCAGTTCATCCCTTTCTTCCCCTAACGCCTGGCAATCACTGATCTTAGTTAAAAAGTCTTCCTTTAACATTCAGCCCAAGCGCTCCTGGTCCTCCAGGTTGAACCCAAGTCTGTCTCTACCAGTATGCATACCCGTAGCATTCTGTGGATAATTTTCCTCAAAGCATCGTTGCATTATGATGAGATCCTCTGTGTGACTGTTTTCCCCACTCAAGGGTGGAGGCCAATGGAGAGCATGGCCCATCACAGGCTTGTTGTAATAAATGTGATGGCAGAGACAGAACTGACCCCCTGTAAGTGGTACTCTTTCCACAAGACTTGAAAAATACAGCTCTGTTGTTTTTCTTGTTGTTTAAAGAAAGCTGTCATTACAGTAATTGTTATTTGAAATTTATTGATCAGAAACAAGGTGTAGTCCATGGTGATATTTTTGAGTGAAATAGCCAACTGCCCTAATTCTTAAAAACCTCCTTCAAACATAGAAGGCGAAATATAAATGAAGTCAAGGGACTCATGAACGTCAAGAAAATTAAAGAAGTCTTTTGAATGAGGGTCGCCCAGTCTGTCTTCACTTTATGATCTGAAGGTCTCCTGTCTCCAGGGATTTTTCAAGTATTTTTGAGCAAACTAGAGGTAGTCATGATGCCAGTGATATTTTGTTTATGTTGGTGAGCAGGGAAGGGAAAGGGTTGGAATATTTTTCAAGCAGCCTCTGAGCAATCCTTGGGAGTCAATAATCTACAAGTTTTTCAAATCCCCAGATAAGTCAGTCTGATGTGGTTTTTACAGGTTCGCAGGAGAGAGGCGGAAACATAAAAAAGCGAGCTGGTTTCCAGGACAGTGGCTCCTGGTAATAAGGGGATGGTAAAGAGGTTAAGTTTCAAAGTCCGAATAGAAGTCGCAGCCATGGAATCCAGAGTGATTGTCGCTGAGGCTTTAAAGCCTGTGGATGTGGCCTGCTGTGCACAGACAGTGGCTCTTGGTTTTTAACTCGGAGCAAAGTGGCAGTGGAGCACAAAACACATGCAGTGCCTTCTGGGGCTACTGACCATGCTGGGCTAATGCTCAGAATTAACCAGCAACTAAAAGAGCTAAAAGAAAGCATCAGAATGTGGGAAACCCTAAGGCAAGCTGGCTGACTAATTAAGATTATTTTGAACTAGTCCTCCTGTATTGGGTTTTGTTCCAAAGCAAGGTAACCCATCCATCACCAGCTAAATAAAGCCCTAGTAAGATCAATACAGTCACGGTAAGACGAGAAAGTTTAGGATTAAAGCCCTTGCCAAAGTGACCTGTGCAAGCATACCGTGGAAAGCAGGGCTTCTCAAGTTCTGTGCACACAACCCACCCAGGAGTCTTATGGAAACGGGGGCTCCAGTTCAGAAGGTGGGGCTGGGGCCTGGGATCTGCATTTTAAAACAGCAGCTGTGTGGTGCAGAGGCTGCAAATGCAGACACTTAAGCAAACGGTTTGCTTTTTCCTCTTTCATAACAGGTCATGAAATTGTCTCCTTGTAAAGCTCTCTGACAAAATAAGTCTGCTGTTAACAGTCCTGTTCATTTCTGGAGGGTTTAGAAATAAAATTCTGATTTCTGTCTTCTGCTTTAAGAAAAAAGGAAGGGAGTGGAACTTTCTTCATCAATGGCATCATGAAACAGTCATTTGAAGAAACTCCAGACTCAGTTGTCTCATTTGGGGCTGAAAATATGACACCATTTATTTTACTGATGCTTCTGATTTCTTTTTTCATTTTTTTAATATGTTTTTATTGATTAGAGATAGACAAAGGGAGAGAGAGAGAGAGAGAGAGAAAGAGAGAGAGAGAGAGAGAGAGAGAGAGAGAGAGAGATACATCGATGTGAGAGAGAAACATTGATCAGCTGCCTCCTGCATGCCCCTACTGGGGATCAAGCTGCAACCTGATCATGTGCCCTTCAAACTAGCAACCTTTTGGTGCATGGGACAACGCTCATCCAACTGAATCACACAGGCAAGAGCGATGCTTCTGATTATTGAATGAAGTTAAATTAAATCCAGTATGTTGCCTACATATAAGAGGAGTAACAGTAGCAAAAAAAAAAAAAAAAAATGTTTAGCTAGAAGATCCATAGAACAATCACTGTTCTGGTTAAAACTTGAAAACAATGGCTGGCTGATTTGAGCATCAGATGGTCGTTAGTCCAGGACCATCTTGTGTTTGGACAAGTACTATCACGTGGTCACCGCACAGAGTTTGAAGCCGAACTCGCTGGATTCTAATCCAATGAGTCCCACCATTTACTGACTGTATACAGTGGTTTACTCACCTGTAAGATGGGTCTATTCTCTACAGATATTACTGGATTAGGTAAGTAACATCTGTAAAGCTCTTAGAACAGTGGCCAGCACACCACCGAGCTCTATAAACGCTTGTTAAATATATGACTAAAATAAAGTGAGTTCATGCCACGTCTTAGTTGCTCTGTGGAATCCAGAAGGCCTATTTCTCTTTTTGCCAATTAAATATCACTCTGGAAGCCTTTTCCAGTAGATAGCTGGGTCCAAAAGAAAGAGCTTTTCAGCCAACAAACAGAGAAACCCGAAACAAATTCATGGAGCGTAAGAGTTCATTGATTTTACTTGTTTAGCTAGACTCACCTCAGTCCTTTGGTTTTGCAGCTGGTGATGTACATTGGCCAGGTGGCCAAGGATATCCTGAAGTGGCCCCGCCCCTTCTCCCCTCCGGTGGTGAAACTGGAGAAGAGAGTGATTGCTGAGTATGGAATGCCATCTACCCATGCCATGGCAGCCACCGCCATTTCCTTCACCCTCCTCATCTCCACGACGGACAGATACCAGGTAAAGCGCCTGACTCCTCTCCCTCCCGTGGAAGGCTCTCCACACAATGAGGGAGCAGAGAGAGGTTCCACTTCAGAGTTTTCTTTCAAAGCTGCTTTGAGGGACTTTGAGGTTCATGAAATGAAGCCTAAGGAGAATTGAAACCCTAGTGAGCTGTTGATGACAATGTCTTAATAAGTAAAGTGACCCTATGATTTAGCATCCAAATCAGGTTGTGCCTAAGCATGAAAGTGGACACCATTAATAATGACACCAGCTTAACAGGGACTGTCTGGGAACCGGGGTGTGTGGACTCCCCCTTCAGAAAGCATTTTCCCCCTGAACTGCCAAGACAGCACTTGAATGGGTGCTCACATCCTGTTTGCAACAGACACAAGACATTTATGATCCTAGTAAATGATCCCCCAGGGCTCAGATGGGTTCACCAAATCCTCCTGCTAGACTTCCCAGGGCCAGGGGCAAAGAGACTGTGCCCCAAATGACTCCCAAGGAGGCCTCTGCCCCTGATTAGGGCTCAACCATTTGAAGTAATGGCTCCATGTTTTCTAGAAAATGGTCTAATTTACAGGAGATTTTAGTAAATGTTGAAAATAGAAGAATTTCACTTATCTGCTTACACGCCAATTAGTGTCAGGCCTTTCAAAAGTTAGATTATTCCTGCAATGAAGTTTTGTTTTGCCTGTCTGAGAACTCTTGCCCTAGTTTTGTTTAATTTCATAATTTTCCCTTTGATCCATTGGGAAAGATAGATTTCATGAAATCTAGCAGTCCTATTCATAAAAGACAGCAATGTTTCGCCCTGTCCCCACACCCAAGAAACCCATTCTATACGCCAGGGTGTACAGGAATAGGGGATCAGCCTGGTGGGGTTGGAAGAAGACAAGATTAGTATTGGGTCCTGGCTCCACCTTTGCTGTCATCTACCTGGTCACGTGGGGTTAAACCTCAGTTTCCTAAATGGGAAAGGGACAGGTGTAAGGAATATCTCCGATGGGTTATAGCAAACTTGTGTTGTAACTTTCTGCAGTGTCATGTCAGGATCAGAAATGTCTGAGTGCTCCAGTGCCATCTGAATTAATTTAATGTGGGTTTCTGAGCTAGGCCACACCCAGTGAGTGATATCTACCCCAGGAAGACACAGTGGGCCCAGCATCAGCCCCCACTGGGCTGCTCTCATCTCCAGAGAGGCCTGTGAACATGCTCATGTGACTTGGGGGCGGGGGGAAACAAGTAGAGGCTGACCTCAGGGATTGTGGGAACCCCTTTCACGTCCCGCGTGGTTCAGGGTTCCGGTTCAGGGTTCGGGTTCTGGAGAAGGCCGCACACAAATGAAAAGAGACTTGGAAAAGTATTAATTTGGGAATATTGGGGGCCAGGCAGGAGCCCAACTCTAGTGGAAGGACTACCCTTTGCTCTGGCCTTGCAGTCCCTTTTATTGAGACTATGGGATATGCCCATAACCTTTAGGCAGGAAATTCCAATAACAGAAATTTACATATAGGAGAAACAGAGGTGGAGGCTGCTTCAGCTAACAATGTTTCAACTAAACAGTGAGTGATTAAAACAATTAAGGTTGTTGACCAGCCTTCCCAGTTTCCTGTCCACATCTTTCTATTAGTGAGAGAATGATTGGTTTCCGGCATCTCCCCCGTTTCTTTCCTTAAAAAAAAATCTTGCATCTGCAGACCAGAAATAAACACATAAGAACAAAAATGTTTGAGTCCCAATTTCAATGTCCAACAGTTCTGAATTCCAGTTTCAATGTCAAACAGTTCCTTATGTGTATACGTCAGCAATGATATCTGGATGGTGGCAATGCAGGTCCGACCCTCTCTGGTTTGGTCCTAGGCAACCTGCAGCGACGCACAGCTGCTGACTGCTAGAGTGGCAAGGTGTCGTCAGCGTCTTCCATCTCTAGACTGTTTCTCCTCTTGTCTTCCTGGTTGGAGCAGACCTGTCAATTCCTCTCTGTTGCAGGAATCCACATGGTCTTGGAGTTGTTTTCTGAAAATATACAAACATATTCTCGACCAAAAGTTAATAAAGGAATCTTTTCTATAAATTTTACTTGGGATCCTTTTTATTTTTGCCCAAACGATTTTCCTTTGGCCTATTTTGATACCATGTATGTTTTTCATTGGTGTCTTGCTGTTAGCATTACAAATGAAAATGAAAATTTTTTAAAGTAAAAATTTTCTAGATGTAATTTACTTACAGAATATTTTTCCTTACATGCTATTTTTCCACTATCCCCCCTTTTTTTGATTAATGGAGGCTTTTGGAAATTTTATAATGCAGTCTTTGATAACTTTAAATTTTAATTTTTTTTTTTTTGCTCAAAAATATGACTGCTTTAGGTTCTTTGCATGTTAAGCAAATTTACCATGAGAGAAACTACCAATAAAAATTTTAGTTAATAGTTTAGGAACAGGTTTTTGTCCAGTACAATTAAATTTTCTTAAATATTCACTTATTTCAATTAGCCAATTTAAATTAATCTGAAAACTTGACTACTATTTTACTGTCAAATTTAATACTCTAACAATCTTAGTTTACCCTGTAAATATTAGTGGAAAGGATTATTTGCATTCTTGAGTAGGCCCTGAGCATTCCTGGTGCTAGGCTGGATTTAGATATAGGGCAGCTGCTGTCGGCCAAGTCTCTGTCTGGGTCCTGATCTGAGCTGGGCTCTGTTACCTGGGTCCTGATCTGAGCTGGGTGTGGGAAGCGCGAAGCAGCCATGGGGGCTGGAGACCTCCCTCAGAAGGGGCGAGGGTTCAAGCCCCTGCAATGTTGTGGGGGTGAGGGTCTGTGCCTCACCTCTGTTGATCCCCAAGTTCTCTCCTGATGGCCCCTCTGCGACTGTGCCTGTCTTAGGTTGTTCCTTCCCTGAGGAATCTTACCCGTCTCTGGTTAACCAGTCATCCTCCGGGGCCAAGCAGGATGATGTGAGGTTCAGTTCTGTCTCCTTGGTAGCCTATGCCCCCGTGGCCTCCACACCCAGCACCTGCCTTGGGATCCCCTCGCCTGCTGGCGGGTCCCTGGCACTGATCACATATCTTGGGAAACCCAGGTTTCTTCTCCAGGGAGGGCCCAGCTCACGCCATTGGGCCAGAGACAGATCCATGGTACCAGCCATCACGAGGTGTCAACTTCAGCATAAACAGAAAGTTCAGGCAACAGCTGTGGGAGGGTCTCTCTTGGCAAAAAGGCCAGTATAGAATGCTCAAGTGCCTTCCCAGGGAGACCTCAATTCCTTTCTGGAAGGGATTAAATCCTTTCATGTCCTTTTAAATTGCTGCCTAACATGCAAAGAATTAGTTTGTAAGTTTGTTTGGGATAATTGTTCAATATGCTGTTGTAAAATATCAAAGATTATAATGACATTGTAGAATAATATCATGTAAGGATATTCTTTGCTTTAGGCCATGGCAATTCAATTTCAAACTGGTTGTCAATTATTCTTTGTATAGACAAGGTCTTAGTTACATTTTTTGCACCTCTCCCAGAAGCAAGTAGTGAATAGTCCCCTACTTTAAAGGTCAAAACCTTTATAACATCTAAAAGTAAAATAGTTAATAATTTTTATTTGATAAAGCTTTCCATGCGATTTCAAGTATCAATCGGTTAAATTTCAAAAATATTTCCTTTAAGAAGAGAGAATAAATTTCCTGTGTTACTCCGGGCCCTTGGAGCTTTCCAAGAATCATCTCTGTTAAAGCCTTGAAATTTTAACATGGAAAAAACGATCAAATATATATATGCCCATATATGATTTAAAGATTACAATACTTTTTATAATTATTTTAAGATACCAATTAGATTTTAAACTAGTTTTTGCATAGAAAAATTTTGGTTGGGATCACAGAATTAATCCTCTTTTTTATAATTAGACCAATAAGCAATTTATTTTGAATTCCTAATTGTTTTCAGAGAAAACACATTTTTCTTTTCTCAAAAATAAGTTCTTATACTTTAGACATTTAATTACCACAACTATATAATTTCTCCCAATTTAATTTCCACTTTGTACTTTTAAAGCTGGCAAGTCAAACATTTAGCAGTTCCTAGATTAATAACAACATCCTGCTTACTTCTTACTTCGGGGGAAGTTTCAGCAACAGATCTGGCCAAATTTCTTTTCATGCTTAAAAGATAGACAGATCTTAAATTTTTTCTTTCTTTTTCGCTTTCCGAAGTAATAACTAGCACCCAATTTGGCCAAGATTTGCATTTCCCTGCGAATTCTTTTATAATTTTTAAATGAAACCTTAAGTAATCTCATTGCGGGAGAGCGGATAGCCCTGCCCTCTCCTGCCACCTTTGAATTTCTCCGCACCAGAGGCGGTTTTAGAAGTGGAGTTTCATTTCTTATTACAGATTTTAAATTCCAAATACCAATTAAGATTTTAATTTGAATAAGAAACCACATTATTTTATAACCTAATTCTTCCCCATTAGCCTGGCTGAAAAAGATGTTCCCACCCTACTTACAGATCGCGACTCTGCAGTTAGTCCGTGGGCTTTGTGTACGGTGAACCTCCCTCACCTTTTTCTCGGTGAATTTTTTCCTTTCCTTCGCTCTTAGGCGAAAAATATCATCTCCTCCAGAAGTCCCGAGTTCAGGCGCCAGATGTGGGAACCCCTTTCACCCTCTGACAGTGCCAAGCCGGGCCGGCACTGGGCATCTGCAGTGGGTGTGAGTGGCAGCTCCAGCACTGGCAGCGGGCGTGAGCGGGACCAGCACCAGCAGCGGGTGCGAGCGCCAGGCGGGACCAGGGCGTGTGGGTGCAAGGAATTTTCAGTAACTGCCCTGATAACAGCGACCGGCACCACCCTACTTTGGTCTGGTGCCCCTGCTCACCTGCTCCACCATCCCACCACGGCTGACACCTGCCATGTTCTGCGCTCTGCCGCCTGCTGCCAATGCCTCATGTTCCACATGTGCCCCGTGGTGGTCAGCGCACGTCATAGCAACCAGTTGTTAGATTGTTCAGTTGGTCCACTGTTTGGTCTATTTGCATATTAGGGTTTTGTATATATGGATGTAGTGAGCTTAATACCAGACTCTAATTTCAGAATGCATTAACTCATTTTTAGCACACTTTTGATGAAAAACTGACACCCAGTTAATGATAAACCTTAAGAAATGAGACGTAGCCAAGTATCTCTGTACTCATGTGTTATGTTGGAAAGGCTGTGCTGGACTTGGGCTCAGAAGGTGTGGCTTCTGGTTCTGACTCTGTCACTTCTGGCTGTGTGACCTGGGGAAAGTCACTTTGCCTCTCTGAGCCCCAGCTCCTGTTTTGAGGGTCAGATATGATGATTGATGGGGAAGCATCTTTGTGCTCAAGTTTAATACTAATATAACTTGTTGTGATCAAGGGTTTCCTCATTTGTAGAATGTGGCTAATGATAGACCCTACCTCATAGGGTTGGGTGAAGATGAAATGAGATTGTGACTATAAAGTGCTTTGCATAATATAGACAGTTCTCCATTATCTTTATTCTTCTCCATGGAAGACCACAGGCATTAGACCTGGAAGCACATGGATTATATCTCCATGTGTAGTTCATAAGCAGAATATTTGTATGTTCTTATATGATTCGGCACCAGCCACATTTCTTGGTCTGCTATCTCACCAGCAAATGTTGAGATTTAGTAAAGTTGATTCAGCCTTAACGTCTGGGCATAGATATGTCCATTCTTAGCCTGGGCCCATTGTTGCCAAGCTTCATCACCGCAGCATGTGTGAAGTAGGTGACTGGACTTCCTGATCCTGGCGCTGTCCGTCTGGCCCCTTACTCACCACTGTACACTTCATACATTTTACTCTAAGCATAGGTGGAAACAAATAATTATCTACTCCACTGATGCAGCCAGCACAATAGCTGTGGACATGAGTCTTCAAGCCCCATTCTACTATGTCTCGTGTTGTGAAACTTCCTCCCAGAACTAGATCCCTAGGCATCTTCCCCTTTCTTCCCTCTGTTTTCCGTTTTCCATATGTTTCAGGTCATCAGGCTGCTGGCCTAGGGCATGCGAGGTCGAGACCAGCAGTCACTGGATCGGGAGTCCTGTCCCTTTCTATCGCACTGACTGTGTGTGTGTGAGAATGCGAGCTCACGCCCTTGTTGCCTTTTTTCACCCGCAGTATCCCTTCGCTCTGGGGCTGGTGATGGCTGTGACGTTCTCCACGTTGGTGTGTCTCAGCAGGCTCTACACAGGGATGCACACGGTCCTGGTAAGACATTTTGGTTGGGTCTTCAAGTGATCGTCTGCATAGTATTGTGGCTGGCATGTCAGTGTGTTCTTCACAAGGTATTTTTTATAAAGCTGTTTGCATATGTAATTACATTTTCCTTCAGGTCAGTGAGTTAAGTAATTATTATTTTATGGCACATCCATAATGTAATGAATTATTAAGATAATATCAAGGAGGCTGAGCTGGGCTAGATCCTCGTGACTTTGAAGATGGGCTGGAACAGTGACAGAGACTTGAGTCATTTATTTTCATGTTGGTTTACTGCTGATGAAGCAAGCAGTGCAGGGAAAACACCCAGGGCCAAGGATGGGATGAGTGGATGCAGTTCCCCACTGAGGTCCTCACAGACATGGGCCTGAATTTCAGGGATCTCAGCTGCCCTTGCAGGATAAAGGTCCCGCCAGGTCGGAAGAGTCCAGAATCCTTTTGTACTATCCTAGCTGCAAGTGGTGTGGGTACAGAGATATACATTTATTTATACACTCATTGTCAGGCCCTTGGGCCTCCTTCAAAGATTCTTTTTTAAAATATATATATATATTATTGATTTTTTACAGAGAGGAAGGGAGAGGGATAGAGCGTTAGAAACATCGATGAGAAAGAAACATCGATCAGCTGCCTCCTGCACACCTCCTACTCGGGATGTGCCCACAACCAAGGTACATGCCCTTGACCGGAATCAAACCTGGGACCTTTCAGTCTGCAGGCTGACGCTCTATCCACTGAGCCAAACCGGTTAGGGCCTTAAAAGATTCTTTGCAGCCCACATGGTGCAGCAGTTTTCATAAGGCCTTAGTGGTTATGGTCTTCTTTCCTGTTTAATCCTTAATGGTAAATATATCTAGCTATTTGGGTTATTGCTCAAATAGGATCACCTGCATTTAAAGATCTGTCCACCCTTTTACGATATTGGGGATTTTTTTCCCGGGCTGCCACACTGGGCACAGTTAAAATGACATAGAATTCTATTTCCTAGAGTACCGGCCAGTTGTATGGGTTTCAAAGAGCTTATGGTTTTTGTCCTTTTATTGTTTGGGGAATCAACTTAAAAATTCACCAATCACTGATTTGTAAAATTCTTTTTAGTTGCTATAACCCTACCTCCCAAGTCTGATTGAAAAGGGAACCAAATTCTCAACAGAATTAATATCCATCCTGACACAAATAACAGGGAAGTGATAGTCTCTATCACTCAGGTCGTCCAGCCTCATCAAAGACATTGCACAGCCGTCGTTGACATTGCTAGGATGGTCTGCAGAGCAACACTGATATTTTTAAGCATCCTAGTGTGATCCAGGCTGCAAAGCATTCGCTCAGGGAGTTCTGCTTTTGCACAGGGAGCCAGGCCTCAAGGGTTCAAGCCCACATGCCCCAGGTCAGGGACAAAGGACTGGGAGGATTTACTTTTGCTTTCAGCGTGAGACCCACGTCACTGGGTCTGCCAGATTTTCAGATCTTTCTCTGACACCGCTTTGTGCATCAGTTTTTCTACATCAGAGTATCACTTTAGGATTTTCAAAAGTGGTTATATTACTTTTAAGTACGGAATTTCTGTCATTCAGAGGTTTTTGTTATTTTATGTGTTGAAAAAAAAATCACTCTGGAAGCTCAGACCTGCCACGTTCAGTGAGGAGCCTGCATTGGCCTTACTATTCAGCAAGGTGAGATAGTCTTTGCCATTCACAATGGGGTTCCGGAACTACAGCTTCAGCGTCACCTGGGAGCTGGTTAGAAATGCAGATTCTCAGTCCCCACCTGGACCTACTAAATCAAAACCTGCATTTTAACAAGCTTCCCACAGGTTCTAATGTGAGATACAGTTTGAAAAGCTTGGAAACTGTCTATGCTCACATCCCAGCAAATATGGGGACGAGGCCAATTAAATTTCAACCTGCATGGGCCTGTTCAACAATTACATCCCCTCGAACATGACTTTGCTCTGGCCTCTGGTTGCTCAGAGGCCCTCTGCCCACCCAGAGTTGAGAAGCATCGCTGAGATGTTTGGCCGTGTCTTCTAGCAGATTGCCCTTCCCCGCACTTGTCATTCCTGCAGGTTGCTGAGCAGGTGTCCGTGAGGATGTTATAACCTGCCTGGCAGCTTGTTGCAGCTGATGTCCCAATCCCCTGGGCCTCCCACACCCTGTAATTCTTCATAGCTAGAGCTGTTCATATTTATGTGAATTATATGGGGTGGGGGGGGGGCAGGAATTTTGTGTGTTTCATGAAGCTCTACTGTTTGACCTTAGATTTCTGTGAAGCCAAGACAAGAAAGTGATTATTTCCTAAATCATGCTGTACCAGTATATGGAACAGAATTTAGAAATATACAGTATAGCTAAATATCTTTCTGCCCTAACCGGTTTAGCTCAGTGGATAGAGCATTGGCCTGCAGACTGAAAGGTCCCAGGTTCGATTCCGGTCAAGGGCATGTACCTTGGTTGCTGGCACATCCCCAGTGAGGGGTGTGCAGGAGGCAGCTGATCGATGTTTCTCTCTCATTGATGTTTCTAACTCTCTGTCCCTCTCCCTTCCTCTCTGTTAAAAATCAACAAAATATATATTTTTAAAAAAAATAAAAATAAATAAATATCTTTCTAGTTAATGTTATAAAAGCGTGGGATAATATTTATTTGTATCATCATATTAAGAAACAAAATACCTGCCTTATTTACTCTTTTAGCACACCAGTGCCATTAGAGAAAACATACAAAAGAAAACAAGATAAAACTGGTAATTGTTGTCATATGGAATATGCAGATTCAATCATTCAAGGTAATTATTCACATGAATAAACATTGAAATCTCTACTTGCTAGAGTATAATCTTGAAATGGTAAAATCATATTCTTGCCCAAATATAAAACGAGTAGGTGTCAAAGACTTCATTCAACTCATTAATTAGTAAAGGAGCCAATAAGAGTAAAGAAGAACTAAATATTTACATATCATTTTTTTAATTTAATCTTTATTGTTCAGATTATTACAGTTGTTTCTCCTTTTTCCTCTCATAGCTCCCCTCCACCCGGTTCCCCGCCCCCGCCACCCTCTGCCCTTACCTCCCCCGCACTGTCCTCATCCATAGGTGTACGATTTTTGTCCAGTCTCTTCCTGCACCCCCCATACTCCTTTCCCCCTGAGAATTATCAGTCCACTCCCTTTCTATGCCCCTGATTCTATTATATTCACCAGTTTATTCTGTTCCTCAGATTTTTAATTCACTTGATTTTTAGGTTCACTTGTTGATAGATATGTATTTGTTGTTCATAATTTTTATCTTTACTTTTTTCTTCTTCCTCTTCTTAAAGAATACCTTTCAGCATTTCATATAATACTGGTTTGGTGGTGATGAACTCCTTTAGCTTTTTCTTATCTGTGAAGCTCTTTATCTGCCCTTCCATTCTGAATGATAACTTTGCTGGGTAGAGTAATCTTGGTTGTAGGTTCTTGCTATTCATCACTTTGAATATTTCTTGCCACTCCCATCTGGCCTGCATAGTTTCTGTTGAGAAATCAGCTGACAATCGTATAGGTGCTCCCTTGTAGGTAATTAACTGTTTTTCTCTTGCTGCTTTTAATATTCTTTCTTTGTCTTTTGCTCTTGGCATTTAATTATGATGTGTCTTGGTGTGGTCCTCTTTGGGTTCCTTTTGTTTGGGGTTCTCTGCGCTTCCTGGACTTGTAAGTCTATTTCTTTCACCAGGTGGGGGAAGTTTTCAGTCATTATTTCTTCAAATAGGTTTTCCGTATCTTGCTCTCTCTCTTCTTCTGGCACCCCCATAATTCTGATGTTGGTGCGCTTGAAGTTGTCCCAGAGGCTTCTTACACTATCTTCAACTTTTTGGATTCTTTTTTCTTTTTGCTTTTCAAGTTGAGTTTTTTTGCTTCTTTGTATTTCAAATCTTTGACTTGATTCTTGCGTTCCTCTAGTCTGCTGTTGGGTCTCTGTATAATATTTTTTATTTCAGTCAGTGTATGTTTAATTTCTAGTTGGTCCTTTTTCATATCCTTGAGGGTCTCGCTAAATTTATCATCCTTTTCTAGGAAATTCTTGAAAAACCTTATAACCGTGGTTTTGAACTCTATATCCAGTCATTTGTTTTTCTCTATTTCTTTCGTTTGTGATCTGTTTCTTTGTCTCCACATTTTCGATGCTTCCCTGAGTTGGTAGGGTAGCTTTGTGTGCTAGGTTTCCTATATGGCCCAGTGGGTCAGCCTCCCCAGTTACCTGAGGTGGACACTCTTGGTGCACCCCTTTGTGGACTGTGTGTACAGCCTTGTTGTAGTTAAGTCTTGATTGTTGTTGGTATCACTGGGAGGAATTGACCTCCAGGCCAATTGGCTGTATCAGCTGTGTCTACGCCGGGAGACCTATGCTGGAGACAGCCTTATAGGACCAGACTCACAAAATTGCAAAAGCCTCTGTGCTCAGCTTGGATGGGGCGGAGTCTCAGGGCTGAGCAGACAGTCTTGGCTTCCCGTCAGCTCTGCCCTTGCGTGCACACCTCCAGACCTCTGTCTTCCGCGGCTCCCCTGAGTTTCCACCTGATAGTCCAGATTCCCCCCGTAAGAGCGTGGGTCCCCAGGGGCTCACCCGGGGTTCAACTGAGTCCCCAGGGGCTCAACTGGGGTTCAGTGCAATCAGGAGCTTCTGACTCCCTTCCGCTAGGGAAAGCCTGCAGCAACCTCCGCAGTCAGTCTTCTCTGCGCACACTCGCTCATGCGCGCCTCCAGACCCCTGCCCGCCGTGGCTCCCCTGAGTCTCTGAGTCTTTGTGTGCCTTTCTCTCTACCTGACAGTCCAGACTCCCCCCGTATGAGTCTGGGTCCACAGGGTCTCTCCCGGAAATGGGGTTCAGTGCAGTCGGAACTGGGGTTCACTGCAGTCGGGGGCTTCCTTCCCCCTTCCGCCAGAGAAAGCCAGCCAGGCACTCAGCCGCCCTTCCTCTCTGCGCACGTGTCTCTGTACCTCAGCCCTTTGCTGTTCCTCTGATTCTCCGTGAGCTTTTCTCTTTCCTTCTAGTTGTAGAATTTCCACTCAGCCAGCTTTCCCATGGTTCTGGATGATGTCTGTTCTGTCTTTTAGTTGTAGTTTTGAAATTGTTGTGCGAGGCAGCAGTTTAGGTGCTTACCTATGCCACCATCTTGGTTTCTCTACAGATCATTTAATAAAGAAATATTATAGTAAGATTGCTGGGCTATATACAAAACTAATTACTGTCCTACAGACTGTAACCTTTGGGGTTATAATTTCCACTTAACAGAAATTGTTTGCATCTCTACCAAACAAAGATCTATCAGCTGTCACTTCACTAGATCTGAGACCTTTAATCCACAGTAAACAGTGAGTTGAACAAAGTACTTTCCCTTCTATAATCCTTTGCCCCCATATGACATTGAAATATTTTTGTCATATATCCAAGTTTTATATAATTCTTCATAACACACTTGTAGAAATCTATTTTTGTTAATATGTCATCATAATTTTTTTTAATCCTCACTGGGGATATTTTTTTAATTGATTTTTTAAAAAATATATTTTATTGATTTTTTACAGAGAGGAAGGGAGAGGGATAGAGAGTTAGAAACATCAATGAGAGAGAAACATCGATCAGCTGCCTCCTGCACACTCCCTACTGGGTATGTGCCTGCAACCAAGGTACATGCCCTTGACCAGAATCAAACCCGGGACCCTTGAGTCTGCAGGCTGACGCTCTATCCACTGAGCCAAACTGGTTAGGGCTTAATTGATTTTTAGGGAGAGAGGAAGGGAGACGGAGGGAGAAACATCAATTGGTTGCCTCCCATACACCCCCAACCAGGGATCCAACCCACAACCTAGGTATGTGCCCTGACCAGGGATCAAACCTGGGATCTTTTGGTGCATAGGATGGCACTCCAACCAACTGAGCTGCCGGGCCAGAGCATGTCACCATGGTTTTTTTTTGTTGTTGTTGTTTTTTTAAATATATTTTATTGATATTTTACAGAGAGGAAGGGAGAGGGATAGAGAGCTAGAAAAATCGATCAGCTGCCTCCTGCACACCCCCCACTGGGGATGTGCCCGCAACCAAGGTACATGCCCTTGACTGGAATCGAACCCGGGACCCTTCAGTTCGCAGGCCAATGCTCCATCCACTGAGCCAAACCGGTTTCGGCAACCATGGTTTTTAATGAAGGTTTAAATATGCTCAGTCTCCAAGCAGGCACTCATTCTCAAATTGCAGAAGGTGAACACTGGCATGCTTTTTCTAACTCATATAGTTACTCCAGAGCTTCTGTGAGTTTTCAAAGAGTCTTTTTCAAAGCTCTCTTGTTATCTCTATAGATGGCCATGCCTAGTGATCCTGAGCCCTAGATTTGTGCTCAGATATCTGAGGTGACTCAGAGAAGTCGTGACAAAGAGGGGCACAGGGACAGCATCCACATATGGCCATGAGTATCAGGCAGTTCTGCTGCTCACGCTCACACCACGTGCTTCCTGCTTCTGACTGATCCTGTGGACATCAGTGTGTTTCAATAGGAAATTAGTATTTTTGAACATAGGCATTCACTCTCTCTCTCCTATACATATGCTAATTATGTGACATGTAGGTTTCTCTCTGCAATCATTTATATTCATATTCATGAACAATGCACCCATCTTGCCATTTGGCTTCTATTGAATCTCATCTGCATTATTCTCAGAAATTCAATTAATGGTGAGCTGGTATGGAAAAGAGTATTGGAGTGTGTCAACTAGGAAACATTGACTGGTCTATAACTTCAAATTATTTTCTAGAATAATTACAGTGTTTGGGCGTAGGGGTGGTTGTTTTTTGGTGGGTTTTTATTTGTGTGTGTGTGTGTGTGTGTTTTGGAGGGTGTGGTTTGTTGTTTTAATGTCAGGGTCTGCTCGATTTCAGAGCTCTCACTGCATCTACAAACAAGCGGGTCCTGGCTTTTACTTCCCTCCTGGCTTCAGCTCGCTCTGTAAAGGCAGCCAAGGGCAGAGAGGGCCCTTCACGTTCTCAGCAGGGGACCTAGCAGAGGGGAAGATGCCCTAATCATAGAGTTTTCAGCATAAATAGCATCCAAGATCTGAATGCATTCTTTCCTAACAATTGAATGAATGGGTTGGTTCGGGGCCCCTTCTTTCTCCTTAGCTAATCCTGCAATGTGTTGGTTGCTCAAAAGCATTCTTCAGGGAAGATGTTTGGAGATAGAATGTAAATTTGTCGCTGTAAACTGCATATGGGACTGTGATGTAGAGTCAGAATTCACAAACTGGGAGTTCTCCCGGTGAGGGCCTGCTGTTGAAATATCTAGAGGTGTTTACCGAAAGGAGTGTGTTCTTTTTGCTAAGAATAAGATCATTATTTTATGTGTTGATATAAGCATTTGCTAACATTTGTCTTGATGCTTGGGATGGCTCTATTAGCATTCTTTCCTGACACTTTTGTCTATATTATTGTTTTCTGTAATGAGATATAATAAAGCTCAAGCTTTTATCTGAATACTAAGTTTTATAACTGAAATGATAGTAGGTACAATAATCAAAGGGATGTAGATCTTTCTACATCTTATCTTTAGGAAATGTTAGTTTCTTTTTTAAATAATTTGATTTCTTTTTAAATAATTTGAAAGTCTTTGAACCTTGGTAAGTTGAATTAAAGATTGATTATATTTTAAACAATGTGATCTGTAGGATTGCACTGGCAACGTCTCTTGTGTGCTTTTGTCTTAAATGTTACTTATATCATGGGGCAATGACGTGTTGATTATCATATAAATTCTTGGGGGCATTTCAATTTTTGGCATGATGTGAAAATTTATAAGTATTTGTTATTTCTATTTTTGTCCATTTTGAAACATTCTGATTTTAACATCCTGATTTCTTCTCTTTGATTACATTTTATTATAATAAAAGCAACAGGCGTTAACTAGAAATTTTAGAGAATACTGCAAAGCATGGAGAAGATAATCATCACCTGTAACATCAAAACAGAAAAAAGTACTCAACATTTTAGTTTATTTCTTTTTTATATCTTACCCATGCATGCAGCTATATACCATATAAAGTTAGGGTCATCCTTTGTGTAAAGTTTGAATTATGCTCAATATATCTCATTTATGGTTGGTTACATCGAAACAAACAAAACACACAAAAACAAATTGCAGAAATGTATCTTTTCAAATGGAAAATGTTCCTGCTATGTCATTAGATAAGAAAGCAGTACGCATTTTAATCTCATTTTTGGTGTACTGTGCCAAGCACATGACCAGGCATGCAGTTCCAAAGAAATCACCCCTGACTTCAATCTGCCAGAAACCAAACAGCAGATGCAATTCCAAGTTGGAGATTTGTGAGCTTTTATGGTTTCTGTGAATTTAGTAGCTTGAAAAAAATCATGTAAAAGTTGTTCAAGAAGTTTTAAGCACTACAATTCTTATTTTTAGAAGCCTTTTAGCACAGTTTGTTATTAAAAACTTAGAGCCCCAAATTAGAAATCTCATGAGCGATGCTTCAAGTATTTTCCTTTCAGAAATACCTAAATGTCTTTTTATCGCCTTTTATGGCTAAAAGTCCAACTGTGTGGCTAGAAGAAAAAAACTACACCAGGAGCCACATTGACTAAAATTACTTTTGCCTCAAATGCTGAGTCTGTGGACCAAAATAGTCTAGTCTCCTGGTGTATTGAGTATGAACAGAATTCGTTTTAGAATGAATATTCCAACGAGATGCCTTGGAATTTGATAACTGCAGTTACAGAGCAAGACAGAGAAGGAAGGCAATTTTTCTTTTATGTATTGGAACAATGCATATTAAATACTCTGGATGCGCAGTATAAAAGAAGGGTACTAAATTGTCCAGTCACAACGACGGAATGTCTGCAGCGTGTTAGGCACTGAGCTGGGAATGAGGAATCATGCAAACGTGCAGGAGAGCTCGTCTTTACTGACCGAGGTATAATCCACTCAGGAAAAGCCTTTGAACATATGACCTGCAGCAAAGGCAATATAAGGGAAGGGCCTTTGGAGTGATATTGAGCAAGTGCCTTCACGTTCAGTTCAGGGAGAGGTTATTTGCAACTGTGGTGATACCTAAGCCTTAGGTGAACTGATAAGGTTTTGATAGAGATGGTTCAAGTGTGCTGCACATGAAAGGAATGCAAAGCTCTGAGTATAAAACTGTATGAGGCACGTTTAGGCAAAGCAAGTAGATCTGTGTGACTGCAGTGTGATTTTGAGAGAGAGAGAGAGAGAGAGAGAGAGAGAGAGAGAGAGAGAGAGAGAGGAAGAGAGAGAGAGAGAGAGAGAGGCGGGGGGAGAGGGAGAAACATGCCTCCCGCATGCCTCCCACTGGGGATAGAGCCTGAAACTAGGTATGTGCCCTGATTGGGAATTGAACCCGTACCTCTTGGTGCATGGAACAATGCTCAACCACTGAGCCACACCAGATGGGCTACATCATGCTTTTTAAAGTTCCACATCCGAGCCTCCTCCTCTTTTCCAGCTGCAGAGCTCCCTCGTGTGAGCGTGCCATGGGTAGATTGAACTGGTTCCTACAGCTGACAGCTTGTAAATGCCTCATTTGAGATGTGGGCAGGTGTATCTGTGTGGTTCAGTCCCAGAGTGAGATTCTGGGTCAGAGGTTAAATGAACTTGTAATTTTAAAAAATATTGCCAAGTTCCTCCCTATAAGGGTTGTGCCATTTTGCATTCATATGATTAATAGACAAAGTCCCTTTTCCCCTCTCCTGTTTCATCAACAGGATGTTGTCACACCTCCAGATTATTGTTAACGCTGGTAGGCGAGAGGCACATTCTCAGCATGGGGTGGGGTGAGGAGGGGACACGTTGGGAACCTTAGAGTCCAGAACACTACTTTACACTCAGCAGCAGTTTGCTCAGAAGTGTTACTCAGTGCCAAAGAAAGAGATCACTAGCTTTTTAATTTTTGTTTGAAATGTAATTTTTAATTTTTTTTAAAAAGTAACAGTGGAATTGACTGTTTTGGGTGTAAAGTTATGTGGATTTTAATACATATAGATTTGGGTAGACAAACCCACAATACAAAATAGTTCCATCACCCCAAAAAAACTCCTTCATGCTATCCCTTTGTAGTCACATGCTCCCCCAACTTTTAGACGCTGGCAACCACTGATTCCATCTCCATCACTGTAGGTACATCTTTTAGAAAATTTCATACAAATAGAACCATACAGTATGTAGCCCTGAGAGATTGTTTTTTTTCCTCTCTGCATAATTTCCTGGAGATTTCAGGCTGTTGCTGCATCCGTAGTTGGTTGCTTTTTATTGCTGAGAAATATTCTGTTGTATGATTGTAGTACAGTTTCCCTATTCACCCCCTGAATGACATTGTGGTTGTTTCCAGGTTTTGGTGATTATTATCTATAGACTTCTCACTTCCTTTACTCATTTTTCTGTTTGATTGTGGGTGATTTTTATTTTAGACAAGTTGGTTTATGGGGCTCATGGGGCCTCTGGATGAAAATGTCTAGCATTCTGGCCCCCAATGTAGTTCAGCTGTTGAGCATCAACCCAGCAACCAAGAGATCATCAGTTTGATTCCTGGTCATGGCACCTGCCCTGGTTGCAGGCTCAGTCCCCTGTGAGGGATCCTACAGGAGGCGGAGGCAGTTGATCAATGACATTTCTCTCCCGTTGATGTTTCTGTCTTTCCATGCCTCCCCCTTCCTCTCTATAAAATCAGTAAAAACATATTTTTTAAAAATGTCTAGCATTCTGTCAACAAGTGCAGGATGAAGGTTTGTGAGAGACACCTGAAGACATGGATGTGAGAGTCACACTGACAGATAACGGAAGGTAGACCCACACTAACTCTTCAGGGGAGAAAACAAGCAAGGATTGAAGACAGAATCTATAGAAATGGCAATGTTTAGGATGTGGAAACAGGAGAAAGATCTAAAGGAGAGACTTCTTAAGGGTCAAAGAAGAGCTAGGCTGGTTCAGGGTAACATTAATAACTGAATATTAAAGGTCTGCTAAATAAAAGGGTGTAAATCCACAGGTCACAGTGTTCAGAAGAAGAAAGACTGTCTCCTTCCAAGAATTCCAATTGGGCTAGCCTAGGTCACCTAGGTAACCACTCCTATACTGATCACTGCCACCAGGAGATACAGTGCACTGATTGGCCTACCTAGATCATGTGCTCCAATTCCATAATTTCCCAGAACCTCGTGGATTCCCAAGGGAAAATATGAGGCTCTTTGGTCAAAGACATAGATGCTGAAAAACAACCACCAAGTGTCTGAGTGGCCTTTGAAAATGGTGTATTCTAAGTCTAGGAATTTAAACAGCACTCGTGTTTCATGTTGAGGAAGTGGAGGCAACTGGTACAGAACATTTAATCCAAAAGTGTGACTTTATTTTGGCAACCAGGATGCTTAAATGAAGGATTTTTCCTTCTTTCAAAAATAAGTCAACATCAGTGCATACGAATAGGCATGGAGAAAGGAATCATGGGAGACCATGGAGATTATGAATCCTGCCTATGGGGATCATTGACGAGAAAGATGGTGGCGGAAGAAAGAGCAGGTGAAGCCCAGGTGCCGTGTAGAGACAGTGGGGCCACAAGGCTTCCTCTTAAGGAGGCAGGCAGTCTCCCCATCCACTCTTGCTCCTTCATCTGTTCTCCCCACTGAGGTCAGAATGATCCTTCAAAGGTGAAAGTCTCCTTAAGCTGGTACCCAGTGAGAGTTACTTCAGTGGCTCCCCTTTGCTCCCACTTGCAGTCCTCATGGAGTAGACTGGACTTCAGGGTCTTGTCCGAGGTGTCTCCAGCCTGTGTTTGCTCTCTATTCTCCAGGCCCAAAGGACCACCAAGATACACACACACTGGCCTCATTCCCTCTTGAATTACAGAATTTCAGACCCACTCATCCTGAAATTTACTGTATCCTCAGTGATTTTTCCTAAGGTTTAATTCTCACCCCTTGTTTGAGATGTCATTAGGAACTAAGCAAGAGAAATAATGAAGTTATTATAAAATGAAAGACCAAGCCTTTAGAATTCTATTATACTAGTGACCCGGTGCATGAAATTCGTGCACATTAAAAGGGGATTAATTAGAGGAAATAATTTAATATTGCTATTTGCCCTTTCTTTATAATATAAGTGTCAGAGATGAAAGAAAATTAGTAAAATGTATATGAAAACCTTCCCCCTGTCAGAGTTTGGGGCTCACCACGGGACCCAGAGTCAAGTCCCCGCCCATCCACATGCACCTCAAAATCGTGTGAGACCCAGACCCAGCTGCCCCCCTTCCCCCATTGGGCTAGATCCAGACCAGGCCAGTCCCACCCTTGTCAAGCCTTGCCGGGAGGGGGCATAGCCTCAGATCCCCTGGCCCGGCACCAGGATGGGGGGCATGACCTGAGGTCCCCCAACCCAGACCGGGATGGGGGGGGCGTGCCTTGAGGTCCTCCGTCAAGCCCCGCCAGATGGGGGACACAGCCTGAGATCCCCTGTCAAGCCCCGCCAGGTGGGGGGCGTCGCCTGAGATCCCCTGTCAAGTCCCACGGGGGTGGGGGAGGGCATAGCCTCGGGTCCCTGCTGATTGCTCGTTAAGGCTCCTTATGGGAACTTGGCCTCAGCTGTGGGTGCAGCCATCTTTGTGACAGAGTGATGGTCAATTAGCGTATTCCCTCTTTATTAGATAGGATATATGTAAAAAAGAGTGGAAAGCAAGATGCCAGAATATAGACAAGGTTGGCTCTAGGTAGTGGAAATATTAATGGTCTGCTAAATAAAAGGGTGTACATCCACAGGGAACAGTGTTCAAAAGAAAAAAGAACATCTCCTTCCAAGAATTCCAAGAGAAATAATGAAGGATCTATTTTTTTCTTACACTTTTCAGTGTTTCCCAGATTATCTACAATGCATATGTATTACTTTCTGGTGTCTTCCAGATTTTCCAGTGCACTGGGGGAAACGTTTTACATTTTTCAACCGTAAACTCTCAAAATAATCCACGTGAAACTATAACAAAACCATAGCAAGCTCCTTATTCTGACTTACATGTATTCGTCCATTAATTACATTGACTTCATTTCTAATAAAGTTTGCAATGGGAACACTAAAGGAAAAAGAAAGCAGATGATATTAAGGAGTTAAAGATGTTTTAACAGGTATTTAAGGACAAGAGGAAAGGAGAGAGGGAGAAATGGAGGAGGGAAGAAAAATCACTATCTAAAATGCTCTAAGAAGGATTAAGTCAAGCAAAGAACAGCCACTCAGGGAGTTTGTGTCCTGGTGAAGCTTTGGTACCACCACAGCCAAAACGACTCCTCAACCCACCCTGTAGATAACAAGGAGTGGCTTCTGCTGTGTGACTGCGGCTCCTTCCCCCTCCAGCCGCAGCCCGGCCGCCAGGGGAGGATGGCGCCACCTCTGTGAAGACCATGACAGTGCTTGTCATAAATTTAAATAAAACTTAATAGCAGATTGAAGGAACAATGTGATCAAAGCTGTGCATTAAGAAAACACAGAATTTCTTCCAAAAGACAGAAACACTGGAAGAAAATGCATAACGTGAATAGTGTGATTATTGTATCTTTCCTATAATTTTTACCACTTTCCATTTTTCAAATACGTACTAAAAAATAAAACAATGTGAAAATTTTAAGTATCAAGTCAACCATGTTTGACTCAAAGTTTGCCCACATACAGGGAAGCACTCACTGGCTTTTCTCTCCCCCGCAGGATGTGCTGGGCGGCATCCTGATCACCGCGGTCCTCATCATCCTCACCTACCCCGCCTGGACCCTCATCGACCGCTTGGACTCGGCCAGCCCCCTCTTCCCCGTGTGTGCCATTGTGGTGCCATTCTTCTTGTGTTACAATTACCCCGTGTCTGAGTACTACAGCCCCACCAGGGCGGACACCACCACCATCCTGGCCGCAGGGGCTGGGGTGACCATCGGGTTCTGGATCAACCATTTTTTCCAGCTTGTGGCCGAGCCCACGGAGGCTCTGCCTGTCATCCAGCACATCCCCCCGCTCACCGCTGGCATGTTGGTTCTGGGTCTGACCAAATTTATGGTGGGGATTGTGTTGATCCTCCTGGTTCGTCAAGTTGTACAGAATCTCTCGCTGCAAGTCTTATACTCCTGGTTCAAGGTGGTCACCAGGAACAAGGAGGCCCGGCGGAGGCTGGAGATCGAAGTGCCTTACAAGTTTGTCACCTACACGTCGGTTGGCATCTGTGCCACCACCGTTGTGCCCATGCTGCATAGGTTTCTGGGATTACTCTGAGCCTCGGGCACTTGGAAATTAGCCCATTGGACAAGAGCCAAGACGTAGGAAATCTGTTGGGTGGGCAAGTCTTGACAACACATTTTATTTTTTAAAAAATCCTTTAAGTCATATGTCTGTTTTGCTGATACCCATGATAAATGCCGGTGCTGTGTGAAAGAGAAGTTGTCTCGTAGGAGCCTCTAGTCTGGGTCACATGGCAGGTGAAGCCAGGCTAAAACCACTGTCAGGTTCTTTGAAGGTCCCCACCCATCTGCATGCTGGGACTCTAGACCAAGTCAGGGACTGGCAGGAATAGTGGATGATTTAGGAACAACCACAGGCCCCACTGGGCTCTGGAGAGATGGTGGGTCTGGAGACTGGAGGTGGGGCATTCTTCCCAGTTATGACCAGGCCCAGCACCGAGTTTCACTTCCCAACTGAGATCTTTGGTCCGGGAGGCACCCTGTGAAAGGGCATTCCTTAGGGTGACTTTCTTGTCAGTATGCTCAAATCGGGCTGCCCGCGTGGGTGGTAAGAGCGCTGCAGACCTCACTGTGATGCCCTGAAGGGTGGGCACAGAGCTATGAGGTCCTAGGCAAGGGCCTGCTCCCCTCACGCATCCCCGTCTCTGTAGGTGTGAATATTGAGACAGGGATCTGCTCCTCCTTGTTTGTACATTTTGCAGGCTTCCAGGTGCCATCACTGCACTCCTGACCCAAGGAAGCAGCTGGCTGCTGCCACCGCTCCTGGCAGGAGGGCTTAGCCTTCATTAAAGCGGGCACAGCTGGGCTTCTCCGAGTGTCCTCTCTCCTGCTATAGAGTGACTTGGGATACGCCCTCTGGCCATCCCCAGCTTTTTTTGCTTCTTACAAACTGTCATCTGCATGTGAAAGTGGACCAGTGGAGGGACAGAGAACATACTCCTCCCAGGAGCCTGACACAAGGGACTCACCCTCAGGACATTGCCTCATCCTGACATGGCTCCTCCATTTCTGTTACTTTCTGTGAATCTGTATTTCTCATCTACTAAATAGAATCACGGCCCCCTTTCTATCTTCCCACCTCTTATCTCTTGGCAATTTTAAGGGTAATTAATGCAAGAGTAACATCAGCCTCTTTTGAATAACAAGCCAACCAAACACAACAGCCTTCACACCGAGGGTGTGTCCTCAGGAGACCAGGAAGGTGACCATCACGCAAACACTGTGGGCTCTCTCACAGGGCTCCTCTCCACTTGTTAGGAGTCAGGAACAAGTAGCCACAATTTTCTCCAAAATGAATATACCTGTAGTTAACAAAGTTTGTTTTGCACTCCAGTGCCTGGGCCCTGGAAGCAGTGACTTAGGATCCCAACAATCTTCGCTGTGTTCCCTCTGCGGGGACAATGAGCCTGTGGAAAGTTAGGCTCCTCACCTCCGTATCCAGCATGAAAACGGAAACCTCCTACGTCCCTCTCTCCAATAGGTCCCCTGGCCTCGTTGCTGGAATGCCTTCTGTATTTGACTTGCTCCAGTTTCCTGAGAATAATTTTTAGTAAAACATCCTGTTTTTCCTTCAAATTCTCAGATTTTTCAGAGTTAGAAGGTAGAATGAAAATAGCTGCCATTTGACTATTCTATTTTTACATCAAATTGATTAGAGCTGCACCATGATTGGGGGGACAGTACTGGGGAGAGTCCGGCTGACAGGCACCCCCACGTGCAATGGATGAGGCACTTGCCTGTAACTCCACCCCCCTCTGCCCCCAAAAAACCAACTGGATAATTATGCAAACTGATTTCAGTTGATCTTTCTGAAGCCATCTGACAAAAGGATCAGCCTTTGCCACTTGTATCATTTGTTGTCACAGCAGTGGCATTGGCAATTCACGTGCGTGTAAAATTTTTACTGCCTGTCTCTTCTGTGTTAAGTGCCAACAGCACGAAGGCCCATGAGCTATACTGGTGTATTTAAGGCTGTGTGTGCACAGTTTGGATTGAGCCACAGCACATTAAAGAATGGCCCAGGGGTTGGGCATAGTCACTTTTTCAAGTGTCTTATCACAGCTCCTGGGGAGTCAAGAGTATGTATGGATGAGGCCACGCTGAGTTTTTGAGCTCCTGCTTTGCCAGCCCTCTCCATCCATTGCTCACACCACTAAAATCTCACACCCACACATGCCCCTCAGAGTTTGCCTTGGTTTATGTTAAGGCATTGCGATTTTCTCTCTGGGGAAAGACTGCCCCCTGCTGGTTTTCCATCAGTCTTGGTCCAAAGCCCCTCTTGATCTGGAATCTTGAAGATTGAGAACTTTAAAAATGGTATTTTTTTTTAAAAAAGAAAGCAATTATTTCAGAAAATTCAATAGGATGCAGAAATTTGAAAAATTCAACTACCGTCAAAATAAAAAGGAACTTTAAAATCCAGCTCACAGTGATGTATCCAATAGAAGCTGAAGATCTGGGTGTGGCCAACCCTGCATTTGGAACCTGTGATCCCAAAGCCCTCAGGATCATTGGCCTCAGGAGCCAGGTGGGAAAATATCCCCCTTTCCTACCTGCTCCCCACCCACCACCACTCTGTAACCATCCATTCTGTAACCATCACTCTAAATAGTGGTCCTTTCATGCCAGTTTACTCAGACCTATACCATGACAATACACAGAAGAGAGAGACATAGAAGACTCCTGAACTGAAACCCCTGAGGGAGGCTGAACTCTACAGCATGCCAGGTGGTCGCATTGAAATGTGGGATTTTCTCTCCCAAATAGGGGACCGATGACTCCCGAGTGTCACCGAAGCCTGTGGTGGTTCAAGCTCTGCTTTCTATTTTAGAAGTTTCTGATGTCTTGCTTATGTATCGATATGTAAATGTATCCTTTAAAAAATAAAATCATTTATTTGATCATGACTTAGTGCTTTAAAAAGTTTCTGCTTCCTTAGATTTTTCCCCCCTAAACTTTTTTCCTCAGGGTTCATTGGACCTAAATTAGAGAGAGGGGACAAAGATATATAGCAGGCTAGATAATTCTTCATCATAATGCAATCACAGGCAAGTGTTGGTGGCGTCTCAGAGGTCACAGATGTGATCGGCAGGAAGTGTTGTGTTTGCGTGCTGACATACCCTCTAACTCCTTGATACTAAAGAGCACCCTTATACCGTATTTGCACATAAATGTCACTGTGTTGAAAGGTAAATATTATAGGTGTTGCTAGTTAACTAAAGGGTTTTCACAGATGAGTACACTATTTGCTGAAACAAATAGACATGAGGGAGAAACCAAGATGGCGGCATAGGTAAACACCTAAACTGCTGCCTCGCACAACAATTTCAAAACTACAACTAAAAGACAGAACGGACACCATCCAGAACCACAGGAAAGCTGGCTGAGTGAAAATTCTACAACTAGAAGGAAAGAGAAAAGCTCACAGAGAATTGGAGGTACGACAAAGGGTCTTTGTGCGCGCAGAGAGGAAGGGCGGCTGAGAGCCTCGCTGACTTTCTCTGGCGGAAGGGGGAAGGAAGCCCCCGACCGCACTGAACCCCAGTTCTGACTGCAGTGAACCCCAGTTCCAGGCGAGCCCTTGGGGACCCACGCTCTTGTGGGGGGAGTCTGGACTCTCGGGCGGAGATTCGGGAGCCGGGAAGGCAGAGGTCTGAAGGCACGCACGTACGCGCAAGGGCAAGGCTGACGGGAAGCCAAGACTGAGACTCCACCCCATCCAAGCTGAGCACAGAGGCTATTGCAATTTGGCAAGTCTAATCCTATAAGGCTGTCTCCAGCACCGAACTTCTCCCAGCATAGACACAGCTGATCCTTACAGCCAACTGGCCTGGAGGTCAATTCTTCCCAGTGATACCAACAACAATAAAGACTTAATTACAACAAGGCTGTACACACAGTCCACAAAGGGGTGCACCAAGAGTGTCCACCTCAGGTTAACTGAGGAGGCAGACCCACTGGGCCATATAGGAAACCTAGCACACAAATCTACCTTACCAACTCAGGGAAGCAGTGAAAATGCGGCGTCAAAGAATCAGATCACAAACGAAAGAAATGGAGGAAAACAAACGACTGGATATAGAATTCAAAACCACGGTTATAAGGCTTTTCAAGAATATCCTAGAAAAGGCAGATAAATATAACGAGACCCTCGAAGATATGAAAAAGGACCAACTACAAATTAAACATACACTGACTGAAATAAAAAATATTATACAGAGACCCCAAAACAGACAAGAGGAACACAAAAATCAAGTCAAAGAATTGAAATACAAAGAAGCAAAAAACACTCAACCGAAAAAGCAAAAAGCAAAAAAAAAAAATCCAAAAAGTTGAAGATAATGTAAGAAGACTCTGGGACAACTTCAAGCGTACCAACATCAGAATTATGGGGGTGCCAGAAGAAGAGAGAGAGCAAGATACTGAAAACCTATTTGAAGAAATAATGACCGAAAACTTCCCCCACCTGGTGAAAGAAATAGACTTACAAGTCCAGGAAGCGCACAGAACCCCAAACAAAAGGAATCCAAAGAGGACCACACCAAGACACATCATAATTAAAATGCCAAGAGCAAAAGACAAAGAGAGAATATTAAAAGCAGCAAGAGAAAAACAGTTAGTTACCTACAAGGGAGCACCCATACAACTGTCAGCTGACTTCTCAACAGAAACTATGCAGGCCAGATGGGAGTGGCAAGAAATTTTCAATGTGATGAATAGCAAGAACCTACAACCAAGATTACTCTATCCAGCAAAGCTATCATTCAGAATTGAAGGGCAGATAAAGAGTTTCACAGACAAGAAAAAGCTAAAGGAGTTCATCACCACCAAACCAGTATTATATGAAATGCTGAAAGGTATTCTTTAAGAAGAAGAAGAAGAAAAAAGTAAAGATGAAAATTATGAACAACAAATACATATCTATCAACAAGTGAACCTAAAAATCAAGTGAATTAAAAACCTGAGGAACAGAATAATCTGGTGAATATAATAGAATCAGGGGCATAGAAAGGGAGTGGACTGATAATTCTCAGGGGGAAAGGGGTATGGGGGTTCATGAAGAGACTGGACAAAAATCATACACCTATGGATGAGGACAGTGGGGGGGAGGTAAGGGCAGAAAGTGGGGTGGGAAATGGGTGGAGGGGAGCTATGGGGGGAAAAAGGAGAAATAATTGTAATAATCTGAATAAAGATTTATTTAAAAACTGAAAAAAAACACAAATAGACATGATCCTATTTCACATTTTTACAATGATGTGCTCTGCCTTCAAACATCACACATTTGCAGTTTGAAATGGTACAGAAAGCTGACACCTTTATTTGCAAGGCTAAGGCTAGAATCCTATTTGTACTTTGAACAGTATGTATTTAATACTGAATAGGCTGGGTGCATTGGGCATAGGCGGCAGGATGAGACCCCGACTGCCCTGTGCAGTATGCTCAGGAGAGCAGACATATGCTCAGAATCATGATTCAAGATCCAAAGTGTTAAGGCTGCAGCCCCCAAACTGGAATCAACTGCCCCTCCTCTCAACCCGCACGGCATGGGTTAATTCCAGTTTGGGGGCTGCAGCAACTCAAGAAAGGCTTGCAGGAGGAGTGCCTGAGCAGGAGGTTTGCACAGGGATGTGATGGGAAGTAGGCACAAAATGATACCCATGGAGGCTCAGCATGTCAGAGACCCTTCCTCAGACCCTTCCACCCAGCTCTCACAAGGAGAATCCCACCAAGTCCAGGCTGGCGATTGTGTAGCAGTAACTGTGGTGTCAGGGTCAGCAAGGGCCTTTGACACTATAGAACCAAGTCACAAGAACAGGGAGGAAGGCTGAGAAGGCCCTTGGTGCATTTCCTGTGTCCACGTGGGGCCATTCCAGAGGTGACCTCTGGTGGTGATTTCAGGCTCCCTTCCTTTTCTGCATTGGAGTGTGCACAGCAGTACACACCTTCCCCTCCCGCTCTGAACCTGACACAGCCTCATTCCCATGTCCTCTTGGCTCTGAGCAGAGGTGACAGCAACCAGGGACTCAGTCCATGTGCCTGGTGCCTTCCCTCCCTCTTCTCTTTGCTCAGTTCCCTGAACTAGTGTTGTGGAATTTCATTTAAAAATATTTTTTCCATGAGCCAGGCTCTTTGAGGGACTCGTGAATGCTTCATGTCCCTTTAACGATATTGACTGAAGCCATGGGTCTCAAGTAAGAGGCTGGCCAGGACCAAGTTGAATAGGGATGTAGACGTCTCTCATTTTAGAGAATGGATATTTTCCTAAAAGCTGCCTGTGTTCGGATTTTTTTAAACTTGAATCTTAAGTATACCGAGGGATTTGCGGTTTAAAAATCATATGCAATTCATCATTTCTGAAAATATAAGGCTCTTTAATGAATGTGGTTTGCCTTGCGCCCATTTTCTCAAAGTGGGGCGCACCTGTAGTGCAGACTCTATGTACCGGATGCATATGAAGAATGAGAGTGAATGCGAACCATGAATAGAATGCTACATTCTAAAAACTGTAGCCACATGAGACAAGGGAGCTCTATGAAGCCCAAAATCCACTTTCCTTTTCCACGCCTGTCTAGATGGCATGCAAAAACAAACAGGGGAGCAAGGAGGACTGGGAGACCCGGCCGGAAGGCTTCTTCACGCGCATTCGAAACATCTGTTGGCCTTGCTCTCTGTTGCTGTGATTTCGGGGTCCCCTTGGCTGAGCACAAGCCCAGATTCTTCCCCAATGGAGGTGTTCAAAGAATGTCAGCGCCTTTTGACAAAGTGAGCCTCAAATTGTGGGCTGGGCAGGGTGACACGCCACCTACCTGTATCTGTGAGTCTGAATGAGTCCCTTGGTCACATGGGAACCAGGTGGGTGGCGCTGTGAAAGGAGCCAACTGGGCACAGGACACACTAAACCCAGGTCAGCTTAGCTGTCTTAATTGGGTACTGATAAAATATTTGGCTAGAAATCTATCTTTGTTATAGGAGGAAAACAGTTTAATGTAAATTCTTCATGAAATCAATTAATTCTGCTATTAATAGGTATTAGTATTTTTATCAGTTTATTCTTTTTTATCTCTTGCATCATAGTTTTGTTTTCTAAGAATTCAAAACATACATCTTCCATGTCTCAACTTGTTTAGTCTTTCCTTTGGCTCCCTGAACATCTGGAATACAATTATAACAATATCCTTGTCTATTAATTTTATCACCTATGCCATTTTTAGTTTTTCATATTTCCCTCCTTCATTAAGGCCTGTATTCCCTAAATTCTTTGCTTACCTAGATATTTTTAAAACGTTTTTATTTATTGAGAAACATCAATTTATTGTTCCACTTATTCATGCATTCATTGGTTGATTCCTGTATGTGCCCTGACGGGGATTGAACCTGCAACCTTGGCATATCAGGATGACACTCTAACCAACTGAGCTTCCTGGCCAGGGCTTGCCTAGTAATTTTTTATTGGATAACGGATAATGTGAATTATATATAGCTGGGTGCTGGATATCTTTGTATCACTATAAATACTAGTATTCGTAAGGTTTGTTCTGGGCGGCAGTTCATTACTTGGAACTAGTTTGATTCTTCTGGGTCTTGTTTGTAAGCTTTATTAGAAAGAACCAGAGTAATGTTTAGTCTAAAGTTGGGTTTTCCCAGCACTGAGGCAAAATCCTTCTGAGGGCCTCCTGATTTCTGAGGGTTCCTATCTCTGGCCTGTGTGAGCTCCAGGGAGTGTTCCCTTAGTTCTTTGTGTAGTTGTAAGTGGTCTCTGTAACAGAGTAGGGCACCGTCACATGCATGTGCTGATCAGTATGACTTTGGGCTCAATGAGGCCTCTGTGGCCTCCCAGCCCCATCTCCTAAGTCCTGGAGACCTCCACTCTGCCTGGGTGCCCACCCCTGCAGCAAGCTGGGCAGTCACAGGGCTCACCTTGTTTTCTCAGGGATCACTGACCATCACTGCTGATGTCCAATGTTTTGAAAAGCATTGCTTTACGTATTTCATCTGGATTTCTAGGTGGGGTATGCAAAGTAGGAAAGGTTCCTTCAGAATAAGGTGCATGGATCAGCTAGATGCCTAAGTACCTTGACCATCAAAGAGGAAGTTAGATCTAGTTGATCCTTGATTGTTCATTGTGCACAGTCCAGGGCCTCCCAGGGACAGGTGTTGCGCCCATTGTTCTGTTAGCTCACCTACACCATCTCGCCTCCCTACAGCACCACTTGCTTATGGAGCACCATTCCATCTGGGTCATCCGACTTTGTCCGCCTTAGGATAACCTCAAGTGCTCCTTGTTTAAATGTTCTGCCCAACACAGCTAAGAAATCCCACCCATCTTGACTGGTCTTTTACCCGGTACACATCCAGCACACTGCAGATGTTTACCAGTTGTGCATCCTTGACAACTGGTTTCTTGCTGGCTCTGAACAGTGCTTGCTTATTGGGGGACAGGCATATTTTCATGCCTCAAGACCAAAAGTTGCGACTTGTGGAAGGCAGAAAAATTCTTTTGCTACAAGGTTTAGTATCAAACAGGCACATACCTTTTCTGTCCTAAAGGATGGATTTGCTTCATATGTCATCTGAATGCTACAATGATTCTTGCAAGTGCCTCCTGACACTGGGGGGACTTTGCAGTGTTTCTGATGTAGGATCACATCATGTTTCTGATTTCCTTCAATAGAGATAATCAAGACTAAACCTTATGGGTGAGAAATGAGAAACTTGAGTGTAGGTGTTGAGCATTGGTCACACAGCATTGGTCATGAGAATAAACATACAGGGCTCTAACCAGTCATAATTCAATTAAATCCTTTGCTGGAGGTATTTGTTCAATCCACAGTCTCGCTTCGGTATTTACAGTCATCCTTCCTGTTTACCAGAAAGCCCAAGGAGAGGCGGATACCTGAAACTACACCGGCAGCCGTGGAGACTGGCATCGTTATGGGTCTGCTTTGCCCTTCCCTGTGGCTGATGGCCGGCACTGCCCTTGCCCACCCGACTTCAGTCTGGGGCCTCCGGGCTCCTTGCAGCCCGTCACAGCAGTGTGCTGTAGCTTTGATTTTTATTACGTATGGCAGCCTCACTCCGCCCCCTCCCCCAGTAATATAGTTATTCTAATTCCTTATTAACATAAGCCATAACTTTGAAGAGATCCGGTGTGTCAAAAGCTTGTCACTTAAGAGGGCATATTTTGCTAAAGGCAGATGTGTCCTTTTAAGGCCACCAGTCTGTTTTTTATAAGATGGACAAAAGAGCCAATTAATACCCAAGAATTGGGGTTGGTGATGTTTCTAGAAAACAAGCAAAGATTGAGAAGTGAGATTGTGAGCAGTGCCTGTACCAACCTGAGGAGCCATGGTTGGCCATTGTTGCTGAGGGCCAAGCAGCAGTTTAAAAGGTAAGGGTAGTCACCTGCCATCCCCAACACACCTAGGAATCTAACCTCCTGGGATAATGTACTGCTCAAGCACCAAAGTCACATTTAAGATCTAAGTAACCCCATGCATCTGTGAATGTGACCATCAGATGGCAAATGTGAATGTTTGTAGGCTTGCAGCTTTAGGACTATTTTTTTTGTGTGTGGGGTCCGTAAACCAGTGCATTTTAGGAGGAGCTATGTCGAAGTCCATTGGAGTACTGTTTGTAAATGCAGAGTTGGAAACAATGTCCATCAACAGCTAGACAAATTATGGGCATCTGTAACACAGAATATTGCCTTCTTTCAAAGAATGAGGTAGGTCTGTAGGTATTGAGCTGGAAAAATGGGACATATTAAATGTAGTATCAGGAGATGCAGTAGGTAAAATAGAAAGCCGTAAGTAGAGCATGACCCACAAACTCTCAGCATGTGTGTGGCTGACTGTCCAAACAAGGGAAAATGTCAGAAATACAAACTAAATTGTTAGCAGTGGTAACTTACTTGAGGGCATTGGGGAGGAAGGGTACATTAGCTTCAGAAGGCCTTCCTTTAATTTTTTAAAGTAGTGGCATTAAGATTTTTAACATTTTGTTTTCCAGTATTTTTTATATTTTAAAAAAGCATAAAAATATCTCAACACTTTGGATAAATAATGTTAATAAGTAAAATTGAATGATCAGTGAATTCCAAGTTACTTTTAACAGCGCAGTCCTACTTGTTAACCATGTAACTTCTGGGCACACCATGAATCTCTCCAACAGCCAACTGTTCTATAAATCAGGAATTCATATTCTAACTAACTCCTATAACTAAAAAACTAAAAATATTAAAATGCTGAATTAAGATCACATGGAGAAAAAAACTTTATAAAGAGTCATGCAGGGATGTCAGGTTGTAGTAGAAGTTACCTGTAAGCGAGAGAAAGCATCAATTTTATTTTCCTCCTAAGAAGGCATGCGTCTCCTCCAACAAAGGCCCCTCAGTAGTGCCCACACATTGCTCTGGCTCCGGTCAGACCTCACCCGGGACAAGATGAGTGTAAGATGATCTGGCTAGGGAGCCTTGACTCTAAGCTGAAGGCTGGTTTCTTCTTCTTGAGGTACCAATAATACTGTTTTTCTTCCTACTGTTTCCTGCTTCAGAGAGCAAAAACATCCACATGATGGATGGCATTGGTCTTTCCCCTTTCATGCTGGGATATACAATTAGGTACCAGTGGGTTTTTTTATTACAAGTAGTTTCTGACCATCCAAAAATACCTAGGTGGCTGGCTGCTAACAGAACAAATGGCTCCACCCACTTTGACAATGGCTATCAAAAGACCCACGAACCATGATTTCACCACAGTAAACCTAAAATTAGGGGAGAATGTCAACTTGAACAGCACTGCCAACTCTAAAAGTCATGCCCTTTTACCCTGGGCATGCATCTGCTGGTGTTGCACAAAATTATTAAAATACAAGATACATTAACTTTTCTCCCATCTTTACTTAGGTACATAACCTACATCTTAATGGCCACCTGAATTAAGGTATACAATATTTCCATCACCCAAGTTTCCCCTTAACCCTTTGCAGTCAATCCCCTTCTACAAACTCCTGTCAACCCATCTTCCCTTAACTTTCTAGAACTTCATACAAGTAGTCTTTTGTGTCTGCCTTCTTTCACTTAGCACAGTGCATTGAAATTCATTTGTTTTAAGTTTCAAGTATCAGTTCAATCTTTTTTTTTCTATTTTATATACTATGTACAGATATACTATAATTTGTAATTTGTTTATCCATTCATCTCCTGATGAATATTTGGGTTGTGGCTACAATGAATAGCACTGTGTGAGCAGTGCATAATAATCTTTGTATGCCCACACGGGTAAATCAGGGAGTAGAATGGCTAGATGAGTGTAGGTTTCATATTTTATAAAATTACCAAACTATTTTCCAAAGTGGCTATGTAACTTCCCATTCCCACTAAGCAATGCATGCAAGTTCCAGTCTCACCAACACTTGGTACAATCAAGTTTTTCCAATTTTAGTCATTTCAATTTGTATTGTGATTTTTTATTTGCATTTGCCTGATGAGCATCTTTTCATGTGTTTATTCCTTTTATCTTCTTTGGGGAAATGTCTTTTCAAATCTTTTGTCCATTTTTTTAAAAATTGAGTTGTCATTATATTAAGTTGTAAGAAATCTATGTATGCTGGATACAAACCTGCTGACAAGCATTATTTTTTATGAGCATATCTCATTTTTAACATGTTGTAAGGATCTGCAAACAACAGAATTGGAAGGAATAGGTGGAAGTCTGTGTTCACAAATCTTGCAAGTTGGACATTACTGTCCTCATTCGAGGTAGTAATTGATTGTGTTTTTTCTTAGAAATAGCCTCAGCAAAAATGCCATAAACGTAATTCTAGTCTATCTTTCTTGGCTATTTCCACCTAACTTTCAAGTTTTACATTTTGTTGTGATTCATATCAATAGTAATTGAGCACTTTTCTCCAACATTAGCTCCAGCTTTTTTTTAATAGATGGTACCTACTGCAGAATTCTTAAAGTATCCTGCAATGGGAGGAGGATACTGGCAGAAGCTTAACTTCAGAGATCTAATACCTCCCTATAAAATAAGACAGAAACTAGTAGCTCAATTAAGTATTTAAAACCCTGATTTTATAATAGTGATTACAGTAAAATGTATGGCCCAGGGCAATAATGGTTTTCACTGCTTCCTAATGTTCACAGTGCAACAATATCCACATGTCCTTTTTAACTCTGCCAGCAGACAGGTCTGTGTTGCGTGTCCTCTAACTCTTGAGTATCAAAGTAAAAATACCTACGTATGCTCACATATTTTGAATATTTGTGTTGTATATTTGTGCTTCACTTTAAAGTGACTTCAGAGGTTATACTACTGGACCATCGTCACTGCTTCTAAAGGTTTTCTAAAAATGCTGTTATTGTTCCCCAAGAAGAACACAAGTCAAATGTAGAAAATGAAAACTCGAACACCCTCTGCTACATCGCACTCATTCAATGTGCGTTCTAATCAACCATCCTGTCTCATGGCTGGGGAGAATGGGCCATGCTCCGCAGCAGTAGTTACTGCCTATGGAGCCTAGCTCTCATGTCTGAGGAACGTCTTTGGTTTCCAGAACAGATCCCACCCTCTGCTCGAGCATGCCTCTGGCACCACCGGGCTTTTACCAAACAATGAAGCTTCACCCAAACACCACATTCGTGTTTGCGTGAGTGGCCTGATGCGGAGAATGGGTGGTACCTACCCAAAGAGTAGACAGTGCTTTCTGCTTTATTCAACCTTCCTGGTGGGGACTACTAAAAGATACCAGGGGAGGAGAAAGGGACACTCAGAGAGAGAACCACACCACAGGGACCCATCTTCACAGAAAGGGCTCAATGTTGATTTCCAGGGCGGAGCAGGGCATGTTCAGCTCAAATTTGGTGATAACATCAGGATGAAGGACACCCAGCTTGCCAACGCTCTGACCCCTGGCAAAGACCTCAGCACATCGCCCAGGGAAGAAAGCAGGGCCTGCAAGACAGAGAAAGGAAAATCAATGTTTCTCCCTGCAAACATGTCAATAGACATTTAACACTAAAAGCTCACTAAAAATAACGATTCTTCTTTAAACCACTGGCTATGAAATGAGAGTGCTTGTTACACTTTCTAGTCTGGAAAAGAAGTATTTGGCGTTACACCACAGGACTCTCCTCAGGAAAAGGTTGGGGCACACAGGAAAGCCAGGGCCCTGTGTTTTTTATCACGGGGTCCAGGCAGGAAAATGAAGACAGGGAGGCTGAAGGGCCACAGTCAGGAGAAGGCGTAGGGGAACTGTGCGCTGACACAGAACTGGCCCTAAAAGGACAAAGGGAAAAATGAAATGTAAAACTGACGACCTTGCATGGGAAAACTGTTTTGAAACAGGTTTTTCCAAAGTAATTCTTGCTGGATAAGAAGTCCGCATTGAATTTATTTACTACTCAAAACAGCACTCTCTTCTACATAGAGAAACACAAGCTGTACATCACTGGAAGACATGGACCTTGTTCCCAGAACTCGACCCATACTCCTGTCAGAAAAGGAGCTTCCTAGGCAGTTGGAACATCGACTGTAAAACCACCCTCTGCTGTAAAACGAGTCTGGGTTGACCCCTGATTTATCCCAAGGCAGACAAAAAATTCTCTCTTCACTTGGGTGCAGTGCACAGCTATGTCTTACCAAACCAGCAATAGTTCTTGAGGGTTAAACAGCTAAAAACAAGCCAGCAAGCATACAGGCCCACTCCATGTTCACTGAATGACAAGTGCCAGAGAAGTTTATCAACACTATACCCACTGAAGTTAAAAATGCCGACTCATTTCTCTCACCACCTCCTTGAAAAAGTAGTGGGCCCACAGCTCCTGGCTGATCCGACCAAAACATTTACTGGCATAAACTATAAATACCCAGCAGAGCTGGGCCACAAGCCTCCAGCTGCCACTCCAGACTGAGTGCATTATTTATGAAACAGTAAACTGCTGAGTCTCCACTCATGGCTCCAAGGGCAACATAATGAAGAAATTCAGAAATGGGGGGAGGGAGGAGCTACTGTCAGGTCAGTACAGCTGTACTGTGCACAAAAGCACAGGGTAGTGACACATATTTCCTGAACAGCACAGAAGGATGTTTGTTTATCTTCCTGAAAATATTTTAATTATCATCCTTAAATAATCCCAAAGCAACCTGGTTGAAATATAAGGTGGTCTGTTTTTCATAGTACCCCCCCAAACTAAACAATTCTGCTTCACTGTCTATTAAAAGCAAGAATTTCAATGAACTGCATCTGAAGGTCATAATTATTTGGCTACTAACTCACACTTGGGAGAGGGGCAGAAACCAAAGTGGATTGATAATGTAGAGCCTCAGTAAGATATGAGTAGCTAATCCTGATAAAGGTGGCATATTTTAATTCTATAGAAATGAAAGTCTAACTTAAAAGACAATACCATCCCCCTCCAAATAAAGTCAACAAGTAAGTGAAGTTTGGATAAAGTTATTGATGGTAAGTAGTATAACCAAGAGTCATGGGAAGGGCTGCTGAGACGCCTTTACTCTACCACCTCGGCACCCTGTGTGCAGAACTGTATCTGCATGCCCTAGGCTAGCTGAATAGGACAGCAGCCTATTCCTAAAGGCCATTCAGAAAGGAAATGTTCAAGACCTTCCCTGAGAACGCTGCAATGTTTAAGAATCCTCATTGTACCCAAATTCTTCCTTTTATCTATCTTCAAATTCCAATTTGATTGGATTCATTTTAACTAAAGCATAAAACCAGACTATTTCAGAATCTAAGCCAGATGTGCTAGTTCTGACAGTGTTAGCAAAATAAAGCCTAAGAGAAAAGAACTTAGAATTTTTACTTCATAAAACAACTTTTTGAGTCAGCCCTTTTTTTTTTTAGCAAAGTTCAGTTATATTCTTCTTTAGTTAGCAAGCATGAGAAACTTTGCTTTAAGTTCATCAACCAGTTAGGTTTTCAGTTAAACAAAAATACTGTATTCGTATCACTAAGTATAATTTTCCTCTTTACGAAAAAAAAGAGAACTGAAATTCATATTATGCATTATTTGAAACATATCCAAGTATAAGGATATTCTAAGTGACAAACATCCAACTCTCAGCCCAGCCCTGGGCCCACTGAGGCACTACAGCATCCCAGAGTGCCGGGGCCAGCCGCCTTCACCACAGAGGAGCTGCTTCAAATGGAGTGGACACCAAGGGCCCTCTCGCCCAATGCTAATCCTCTCCTTCCCACCTACATGGGAAAATGGAGCCCAATAACGGGATTTCTGTAGAAACTCCACTTTATAGAACACTAGACACTAACCTGTGATGACAATTTCAATTTTTCTTGCCATTTTTCATTTCTAACAAGGTCAGATTAGGATAGGAACACTTCTTATGATTTTCTTTGTGGTTCCTCTGTTCAGTTAGAGCAAGGCTGAAATTCCCACAAAAGCACCTTCAAGTTTGTTAGGGGTACAGAGACCCCAAAAATGTAGCATTAAACTGATGTTGTATGTGAACCAGAAATACTGAAAGAAAATTTAAAATTACCAAAACACCAGCATTTCTTAGTGCTTTTTAAAAACCTTTATGGTTCAAACCAAACTTTGCAGGCAGAAGTGAAGCGCTTCAAAGGGCAGACAAGAGAACTGCTTCACCAACAAACAAAGGAAACACACCCTAAAAGGCAGGGATTAGGCCCCAGTTCAGCAGGCAGGTGGTTGAGCTCAGATGCAGGCACATCGATGCGATCACCTGCTCTAGCAATTTAAATCGGAGTCTTTCCAGAAGTAAGAGAAGTCACATCTGAATGGAATCTAAATGTGAATAATGTCCAAGGGCTACCTTTATCTCATGAACAAACAAATGCTGTGTCTAGAGACATCAAGTTGCCAATTCAAGGAAAATCATGTTGCCCTGGGAATGGGAATTCTAAAATTCAAATTCTACAAAGCACATTTGTTTTCTCTTTTACATGTGTTTAAGCCCAAATAGAGTCCCTGGGATACTGGCATACCAAGATGCATAAATACCATTTCAACCTAAGCCCAAATGCTCCCCAGCAAACAGCCTCTAGTTTCTCACAGATTAAACTCAGCTTTTTTAGTACACATCCCAGGAAAACAGTTTCCAGCATGAAACAGGTTTGGGGAAAACTGTGTTTTCTGTTGAATTACAGAGGTACATGTGAAGCCCAGACCAAAGAAACATCAGTTAAGCACAAACAAGAATTTAATTTCCAAAACTTAGTGGGGTGTAAGTAAGTCCCTTAATTAAAGCTTTTGTAGCACCTCCTCAAGGTCTCTGTGCTCAAGCAGCAGGACCACTTTGAGGACCTTGGGGGTAATTCTTGGGCCGGTAATCCAGCACAGCATCCCGTCTTTAGCACATTTTCTGGCTAATTGACCTTCAAAGAATTTGTGAGCCCCCTCTCTTGCTCGCTGCCAAACACCTTCCACAGTTTCTTTTTGCCTCTTTCTTCTAGAGTAATATTCTAGGACCAAAGTTTGGATAAGCTTTCCACTAAGCTTTCCACATAGACTCATTCCTATCACTATATGAAGCATTGGAAGCAGAAACTTAAAACGGTAACTGATCAGACCCTAATCTGAAAGGTCAAGGGTGTTATCAAGCAGGAGACTCTTAATTCCTTAATTTTAACCCCCTGCCATGAGTTATATTCAACTAATTCATTTGGTACTTTATTTAGGCCATCTCTAAAACTTATCTACTACTACAATTTTACTTTTCCCTTTCTGCACATCACTAATGTGTAGAATACTGTTAACTATCTGCAACCTGGTGGTTTATCAACCAAATTTTCTATAATAAAAAAATAAGAACATAATAAAGAGGAGAGAGCACACTGGAAAAGGAATGTTTATGTCACATATGTTATAGCATATAATAGAAAATACAATCACGAGCTTTAGCACCAACAACCATATAGGTCCCCAAATTCAGGGACAAAATACAAAATGCAGGATTATATAGATTTAGTTAAGCTATTGGGCCAACTGGATGTATTTTACCTCTGTTCTAAATGACTGACTATATATAATACTAGAGGCCCAGTGCATGAAACTCAGCCCCGGCCTACGCCCTCTCGCAGTCTGGGACCCCTCGCCTGCTCACTGCTCCTTACCGCTCCTTAGCGCTGCCTCAGAGATGGGAAAGGCTCCCACCACCGCCACTGCACTCACCAGCGCGAGCCCAGCTTCTGACTTAGTGAAGCTCGCCCTATGGGAGCACAATGACCACCAGGGGGCAGCTCCTGCGTTGAGCGTCTGCCCCCTGGTGGTCAGTGCACATCATAGTGACCGGTCATTCTGCCGTTCAGTCGATTTGCATATTAGGCTTTTATTATATAAGCTAGGATGGGGTAGGAGGAAGGAATAATCCTTTAACAGGATGACTCTAGGTCTGGCACCTACCCAAACCCTACCCTTTCCTCCCCCAACCCTAATTCTAATACAATTAGATATCTATAAAATAGTGCAATTCCATGTTCCAACAACCCATCCTCGGAAATCACACAGAGACACACACACACACACACACACACAAACACAATTTCCCATGGTTCCATTCTGGAGAGAAACTAACAGAGAGAGTGGCAGAGCAGTTGGGGCTGAAGCCACAATTTCCTACCTAGGACTTTCTTTCTCCTGGTTCCCCTGCAGTTTTCTGAGAATGTAATAACCATAACTAATGCTGCTGCCAACACTTGAACCTCACTTTCCTTTTCTAAATAATGTTAATTTAAAGAAAAAGACAAAATATAAGGCTTTAAAAAGAACTGAAGGCACACTGCACCAAATGTGTATCCTTTTTTAAAGAGTTTCTTGAGTAAACCAATGAATTATACAATGAGGGGGAACCCAAAGGGGGAAAAGCCATGTGGGTTAGATGCTAACTTATAAAAAATAAAAGGGTTTAAGAGTACGTGGAGGAAAAACTGTCATAACTACCAAAATATAAGCACACACATTTTTTCAAATCTTAGTACACTCTAGGTTGGAAGAAATTTCTCTGCAAAGATCATTTAACGTGTAAGTGGAGACTGAATAATTTCTAACTGGTAATATAAAACACCCCTTCCCCCCCCCCCCCCGATGTATACAATTCTTCACCTTGCATCTGAAGTGAAATATTTATGGCACCTAAAATCCTTAAAGAAAGGGGACCTAATCCCTTGAGTTTAATGGCTATCTTTCATCCCCTTCTGAACATCAAAAGAAAGAAAAAACCCTTACACAACTTTATAGTGCTAATCCCAACACACCTGCAGACATCATTAACCTCTTAAAGCAAAGGAAACTGATGCGAGAGCACGAGTGCCTACTTAACCCCACCGCAGGGCCCTGGAGAGGAGCCTGTGCTCAGCAACACTCCATCAAGGCAGCCTGGGAAGTCAGCACTGCACACAGGGCTGGGTCCTGCGGCTTTCTTCTTAAAAAGTCATCAGCAAGCCCAGACTACCTTTTCCAACTAATGGAAAAACGTCTTCAACAAAGAACCTTTTTAATATAGATCACAACTGCCTTATGACTAAATATCTAAAACCATAACTCCAAAATTCCCCAGTTTTACTTGTATAAAAAAAATTCATAGCTTATTTCCATGGCTATCCCTTTTTAACACTTCTTAAGATAGATTTTAAAGTATAATCTTAATTATGTATCTCTCATACAACATATACTCTACACTTATTTGCATTTCAAAACCTGAAGGAGGTCAGGAATGTTAGAAGAATTTAAATGTGATTCATCTAATGGCAACTTTAATCAGTCTCAAATTAACTTGTGTAAAACCAAAGGATTTTTACCTCTACGTTAAAAGTACCCTATCTACCAATAGGTTTGTTTTGAAAACACCTATTCCAAAATAATGCCATCATCCCACAATTGTCTGACACATCATTCCCTCACAGATTTTCACATTTCTTAACCATGCATTCATAGGACAGAATTAGAATAATAATTTTGAAAATAAACGGTATGGAGCATCCTACCTTCTTGGACAAATAAATTGCTTCTCTTCTAGTCTTTCACCTGATAAAATCTTTACAGGGATTATTTCTCAAACCAAATATGAGCAATTTACTATTTTCTCCACAATCAGAGTGAAAAAATACCAATAATGTTAGTATTTTAGGGCTAATTAAGGAAGAATGGGAATAACGAGTAAAGGAGATTGTATCTATAATTTCCCAATTAGTTAACTCATTCGAAACCTTTGGCCAACTTGGAGTAAGACATTGATTATGACAGATATGCTCTAGTTCAGGATTGAATTTCGGCTGACAAGTAGGGCAAGTAGAGGAAAAAGAAAAGAATGAAGATTGTTAAAATACCCTGCTTTCTACCTATTTCCCTCATCTACAGTCAAGGTAGTGACTCAGTCCTGGCCAAACCCCCAAGGACAGGCATGTCACAGATGGGAAAAGGGAAGCACCAGGAGAGCAGGGGACTTCCAAAGGCAAGCAGTAGCACAGGCCAAAGAGCAACTGAAGGTGAGGATAGCCACTGATAGGCAAGGCACCTCTTTGTATGTGGCCCAGGGGCATGAAAGGCCTACAGGAGAATGTTTGCAAAAGGTTGGTCAAACTGTCCATTTTATGTTTGCAAACTTCTCGTTTCAAATTAAATAAACAAACAAAACTTAAGAAAAAGAAAGTGGAGAAAAAGAGCTGATGTGTTAGTACCTATGGCAGACACTGCTTCTGAGGCATTTAAACTGAAAAATCTTAAAACTGAAAATGACCTCGGAGGTGATCTTGTCCATTCCTTTATTTTAGATATGACAAAACAGAGACCAAGGAGGTTAAGAAAACCGCACAGACACACACCACCAGAGCTGACATTGGAATCCGGGTCTTCCTGAACCCTCGTCTGTCACTTTTATCCAATGGCAATTTTCTGAAGGGCACACACCTAATATCCACCTTGAGTGTACTCTAGCGAGTGATTACCCATTCCAAAATACTTCCTCAAATTCTTCCATCTGCATCCCCCAACACCTCTGTGGTACACAGACAGGGCAGATGTTACAGATGAAGACACTGGCATCAAGGGATTAAGTCCTAAATCACAGGGGCAACAGCAACAGAAGGACACTGAGCAACATCCAGTGTTATTTTTACAGTACCACACATCCTAGAGTTTAACAAATATACCCTTAATTAGCCTCTATACTATGCTAGGATCTGCTTTTCCAACTTAGTGTATATTCACATGTCTAAAAACATTTTTACCACATCCATTATATTTATATGTCATAGTTTGCTAAATGGTTCTTCTTTTAAAAAAAAATTTTATTTTTCAGACAAGAAGAGGGAGAGAGAGATAGAAACATCAATGATGAGAATCACTGATCAGCTGCCTCCTGCCTCCTGGGGATCAAGCCCACAACCCAGGCTTGTGCTCTGAACGGGAATCGAAACGTGACCTCTTGGTTCATAGGTTGACACTGAACCACTGAGCCATGCTGGCCAGGCTTTTCTTTAGAACTATTTTTAAAGCCACTCAGATAGGTAGGAGAAGTTGTTTTCTGTTCTTAGTAATCTGTCCATCCATCCATCCATCTAAATACATGCATACATGCTTTCTTCTCTAACAGTATTTCCTACTATTTTTGGAACTGCAACAGCCTTTCATTCATTGTTATCTTACCCTGACAAAGAATTAGATATCTTACATTATTTTAAGTAACCAAGTTAATGGTATTGAGAAATTTTAGGAACTTACAAGACAAAACAAAACAAAAACTCCTGCCATATCATATTAACTCATATCATTAACTCTTCTTCAAATTACAAAATATGAGTTAAATCATCAATGTTTTGGCAGATTTTCCTTTTTAAGTCAATGTTAATGAAAAAAGATTACTATTGATTTTCCAGAAATGTAAGATGCCATGAAGTGCCCTGTGTTCCCATGCTACTGGAGCACAAGAACACCCAAACGCTGAAATCTGATGGCTGCTTTATGAGCAGCTGCATCGCTATCAGTCACTTTTCACACTTACTAGTACAATGTACCCCTCCATGTGATACGATGACTTAGTATAATTATAATCTCAGTTACCCTTACCAGGGCACCCAAAAGAAAAGCAAGTGAAACTAAGTTGTAAAGATTGAGAATATCTAATCATCATCACTGTAGTATCCATGAATTCCCTGATTACAAGGGTGAATTTCAAACTTTTTTTTTAGGACAGGGAACCCTTTGTTCGAAATATATATATATATATATATATATATACACACACACACACACACACAATTTTATTTTTTTTTTAAATGGAGCCCAGAAGACATTTTTTAAAACATATTCCCTGGGAATGGTCAAAGTCTTCATCAGCTGTAAAAATGCAAACCACAATAAATGCCAGTGGTTAGCAACAATAGCCTTAAAGGCAGTAAGATACAAGTATGTCCATGAAGGTAATAATATACATGAAGGTGATTGGAATAAAACCAATGCATATGTGGATATAAGAGTGAACATCAAAACTGTTTAAAAGTCCAGAGTAAAGGAACTGAGAGACAGAAAATGAATGAATAACTTTACTAATAATTTAAAAATAACTTTAAAAGTTAGCTTGAAACTTGATTCAGTTATCTTAGAGCTGGGTAGCATTTTAATATTGCCAAGGAGTTCAGGCAGGTAGGAATTAAAATATGACTTGTAAGTTAGGATTCGTTTCATCTCTGAGAAAGAAAACCCCAAATATCAATGGCTGAAAAAGACAAGTTTTGTTTCTCTCTTGGGCCAAAGTCAGAGTAAATGCTCCAGGAAATAAAGCCTTCATTCTGAGTGGCCATGAGCCCTGCTGAGTCCACCACATTTATCAGCCCACCTAGGGATTTACTCAGTATGTTTATCTAGTTTTCTATCCACCCATCCATCCCTTTAATCCTTCTGGATTAAGCTGGGTTGGCCACTGAGAGGGCTGATATTAGGTTACCAGAACACATCATGCGCGAGGAATTCACAAGACAGTGGTTCATAACCAACACGCTGCAGCACACCAGTCCAAAACCAGGGTGCTGCCAAAGTGTGACCCACGTGTACACCTGCTAGTACATAAGAAAGGTACACCCACCTTTCACATGTAAGATAAAAACGAAACTTTCAGAATCTGGGTCCTATGAAACAAGCTAAAAATGAACTTCTTTTGCATCCCTTTATATTTGGGTCTTTTCTACAGAATAGTGGAAACCAAGGTCCAATTTGGAAACAAGAAAAAAAGGAGTACAAGATGGTAAATAAAGGTATCTTCATCTCTCTTTTTTTCACCCCTAGTACCTATAAATTCAGTAACCCCAAAAAATGCATTCAGTTACAGTATACATCCTACAGGGGTGACAATGGGTTCTTGAGAACAGAGGAAAGTATAAAAAAGCCTTACAGATTATAATGGCTTGTGGTCCTCCATAGCCGAACCCTACCTGACAAAACCTTACTCCTTGGTATTCAGTTCCTCTCACTGGTTGTCTGGACCCCATAGGAGCAGCACTGACATGGGAGACATAGCAAATATATGAGATCAGTGCTATAAAACTATGGCGATAGATGGCTGAGATTATGTGATTGGGAAACTTTCTATTGACTGCAGTCATGTTGAGAGGTGGCCTGGGGACTGCCATTGGCTGACTAGGTGATGTTGTTTATGTTTGATCCTGAGAACTTCTGTGTGTAGCTCAGGCTGTGAGATTTAAATAAAGAGTTTCTAATTCAAAATGTTACTCAACACATCATTGATTATATCAAGTGCCGGAAAGGAAAGCACTGACAGTATTGAACTACCAGCTAGTTATTTTCTCTCATCACGGAAAAGTTAAATTCACTTACACTCATTTCTAAACAATTACTTTTTCAATTGTTTAACTTTTGCTGAAAAAAAAAAAAGTTCTGAATGATTTTTAAAATGTTTTAGTTATGGTTATTAAGCATTTAAATTAACTGCTAATTGGTATACATAATTTCATACACTATAATTTAAGTAAATAAATAACATTAAAAGTTATTAAGCAGATATGGTTAAATGTAGTTTTTTAATTTAACTTTTAACTTAAGATTTTTAATTTATTCTTAACCCTGAATTGAATTTTTAAAAGTAGGGTTTATACTTATTCCTTTTTAAGTAAAGCACAATTTTACATATAGTGCATGCTAAAATGCAGTATATTTGTGGTATTAAAATTTGATGATGGGACAATTAAGAAAAAAGTATAAAAAGGCTTCTTAGGGGTGAGAATTTTTTTTTTTTTTTAAAGTTAGAAACAATGGGTTACAACAACATCTATCAGATGGGAATCTGAGCTGACCAGGTCATTCCAGTGAGACGTGGTGTGGAGCACTCACTCTAATTCACTGAGTACTAACATCTATATACATAAAAGGCTAATATGCTAAGTGTCCTTCCACCTGTCCGACCGGTCGCCAAGATGAGCACTGATCACCAGGGGGCAGATGCTCAATGCAGGAGCTGCCGAGCTGCAGTGACTTGGCAGCAGCAGTTCTCAGGTGACGCACCCCAAAACCAGAGAGGAGGGAGCCCGATTCCTTGCGGGGAATGCAATTCCACTTTTGGCCATGGGTTATGTTGTTGCTGGGGCACTGTCTGCCCCAAATCTGGTTTACTGCACACTTGCATTTGCGTTCCACACCCTGTACGACAGCAACTTTGCAGAATGCCCTCTCACACTCCGGGACCCCTCAGGGGATGTCGGAGAACCCCACAGGCCAGGCCGAGGGACCCCACCTGCTGGAGGGACCCCCATTCACTTTGCAGACACCAGGAACGGACCATGGGAGGTTGGCTCCAGGGTGTGTCTGGCCCATCTTGCCCAGTCCCACCTCACCAGCCACCTTCTAATTAATTTCCTTTCAATGTGCACGAATCCATGCACCGGGTCCCTAGTGATAAATAAGAACCAAAGCATACCTCCCCCAAAGAGGATGAACATGAGTCATGAGAACTTTGCCTTGTACCTTTAAGAAAAAGTGGGCAAGAATAACAAACACACTCAAAAACAATACAGAGCTAAATGACTCATGTGATTACTGCAGAAGCCATCCTATATAATAAAAGGCTAATATGCAAATCGACTGGACAGAACAACCGGTCGCTATGACATGCACTGACCACCAGGGAGCAGATGCTCAGTGCAGGAGATGCCCCCTGGTGGTCAGTGTGCTCCCACAGGGGGAGCGCCGCTCAGCCAGAAGCAGGGCTCATGGCCGTCTAGCGCAGCAGCAGTGGTGGGAGCCTCTCCTGCCTCCGCGGCAGCGCTAAAGATGTCCGAATGATGGGAGCGCGACTAAGCCATCAGTCAAACATCCCGAAGGATTCCAGACTGCGAGAGGGTGCAGTCTGAGCTGAGGGACCCCACCCCGAGTGCACGAATTTCATGCACCGGGCCTGTAGTAATTTATAAACACTGTGCCTGTGTTACAGAGCTGTGTCCACTACGTACTGATTACTGCTGATGAGTTTCATATTGCTGTCTTTTAATCCCGTCTTTGAAATCTCTCAAACACACAAAAATAGGGAACCGGAGGAATAAGGCCAGGAAGCTTAAAAACTTTCAAACCTTTTTCTTTTACTAGTAAACCTGATGCCTTAACAGAATAATGTCTTTGTTGGTGATAACTAAACGTGGATATGTCATGCAGATAGCCTTTAGTCTAGTCCAGAACATTTTCTGTAAATCAAATCATAAATGGAACACCTTTACTTCAGCAAGGTGTCAGCACATATTCCCAAGCTCATATTACATTAAAAAACAGGGAAACATCACAATTTCACCCTGTTTTTAGCATCTGAAATCTTTCACAGGTGTCCTGAAAGAGGAAAAAGGTCACGACCTACAGGTCACGTCAATAATCATTAGATGTTACTGTAACAGAAGGTATCTGAATAGCTGCTGTGGCTACATATGGTGCAGGATTATGTGCACATTACTTACAAGGTTACTTTTCATTTCACAAAATGAATTCTGAGCAGCATGAAAACTAGAATTGAGAGATCTTATCTCAGGTTAAGTTGAAGTTTTCTGTAGAATTGTATATAAACAAAACTGAAATAGGTAACAAAGAGGAAAAATACACCCTCAAGTCACTGCAGCCAATCCCACACAAAGCCCACTGCCTTCTGTAAGAAATGGCTTTTGCCACTGATTTGCCCAGGAACCACATAACTGTTCTAAACACAAAAATGTGGAGAATTTTCCCTGCCCAGACATGGTTTTTGAAAGGATAAATGCATTTTAACATACATAATTTAGCTTGCAACAAACCACAAAAACAAAAGGGAAGAAGCTTGGAAAAGAGTACATACATATGCTCTAAGAATCTGATGTAGTGCCACGAAAACATTCTGAGCTGAACACTTGTGAGACCTTCAAGATGCTCTTAGAATCTGCTAAAAAGTTAAAGTTTCTTCTTTCTTTGTTTCCACTCAACAACTGACCTTATTCTATCATTAAGGGACCCCCAGTCTATCTCACTTTTAATTGCAGGGGTGCTCAGCAAATGAAAACTATGTAAAGCTAAGCGAGCACAGCGGAGGCTCTGCATGCTGCACAGCACTGCCACCTGCATAATAAGCAAGGTCACACGCCAATGTCAACAGAACTCCTCGGGATCAATGTGATGATCAATCAAATGAGTTTCCAGATTTCTCTTATAATGAGCAGGGTTAAGTTCCACAAGGGGAATCAAGTTCCGTTCTACTCATCCCTACCTCCAAACAAAACCGTACAAAAGGAAACGGGTAGTGTTCATTAGAAGGACAGAAAGAAAGGAGGTACAATTGCCAGTTGATTGACATTAGCAGGAATCTCTGGTGAACAGACTTAGCTCAATTTTAACTGCAAAGCCACCAGGGATTTTTAATTATTAAAAGGTAAACCATATGCCAGAGTAACAGAAGACAACTCAGTAATCAAAACTGGTAGGACACAGTTCTTTAATCTCTTTCTACTCTACTTTTTGATACTCAGAAGATCTTTCTTAGTAGGAAAAAACTACATACAAAATATAAATCTGAAATAATGATTTGGCTAACACACCCCCACAACCAAATCTTTGTGTTTACAGATTTTGCTCAAGACATATATATGATATATATGTGTATATATACTGTATATATACACACACACACACATATATATATATATGGTTCATATGCATATGAAATTTTAGATGAACTAATATTGATTTCTTTTGACAAGCCACATCTTTGTCTTAATTTCTTTAACCATAAAAGAGATAATCACATGTATATAATCATATTTGTCATTAGATAAATTTAAACTTAGAAATCCCTACGAGAAATGAGGAACTATTATTTATAATGACACTAATTGTTTTTGGCTTGATAGCTCTTACAGAAAGCATACTGAGAAAAATGATGTGGCCAGTGCTAGTGATAGAGACACTGAAAGTAAATACCTCTTTTCTCAAAGAAAGCCAGTTAGATATACCGAAATATGTACTATTCCAGGGTACACATGTATAAATAAGTTGTGCCAAAGCTTCTCAAATTCATAAATCTTGGACATCTCATAGACATGAAAACTTTAAAACATTACAATATTATGAGAGTCGAAGTGAATTCCAAAGGAAACAAAACTTGACTCTGTCGTCATATGTAATTAAAAACCTTAGTAACAACTTGACCTAAAAAACTGAACAAAAAGATCTACAAACACCTCGGGTCCTACATGTGTGACCCAGCCTGACTCATGTAACTTGCTTTGCTTTGGTTCCTTCACTTGTCAACCCAGGAAATTGGACTTGATGAACCCCAAGATTTAGTTCTAACACTCTAGAATTCTATAAGCATAACACACCTTCACTGCTATTTCTAATGAGAGATTTGGTAGAAAACAATATTCAATTTCTCAACTGTAATTATTAGAAACAGACAACCCCACAATTTTAACATAAAAGAGCCCATATATTTCCAGGTTATTACATTTTCAAAGAAGTCTCAAAAAAAAAAAAATTAAAACAAACCAACTACAAGAATCTCAGAGGACTAAGACAAATAAATCTAAGGGAAAAACAAAACCAAGTACCTGCTAAATAACTTTTTAAAAATGAATGCTTTGTTAAAAAATTTAAGCAGCCAATAATAAAAGAATAACATGCTAATTGACCGCACCTTCACAATGCCCACCAGCCTATCAGGAGTGAGTATGCAAATTAACCCACCAAATATGGCAGGTTAATTTGCATACGCAGGCGCTGAGCAGCCAGGGGCAGGACACTTGCATCGCCATGGTGACAAGGCAAGTGGGACACACCACCCCAGCCGTTCCATGCCTCTGGGCAGCGTGGGAAGGCAGAAAGGCAGCTCAGGGCTGAAGCGGAAAGGCTGCTCTGGCCAGAGTGAAGGCGGTGCCAGCAGCCAAGGGAACGAAGGCCCAGTCTTACACGAATCTTCATTCGTGCATCGGGCCACTAGTTATAAAAAATTATCAGGTAAAACAGTAGAAACAAGTAGTAAAATATTTGTTTCCAGCTGTTTCTGGATCTCTTGCCTAACAAAATAAACTCAGATTCAGCTACACATGAGAAGCAAAAAAAAAAAAAAAAAAAAAAAAAAAAATCAGAAGTCCTCGGACTACAGGAAACTAGCACCCTAGGAAGTATACACACCCCATTCAGTTAGCCCAGTGGTCAGAAAACCGCGGCTCATGAGCCACATGTGGCTCGTGAGCCGCGGTTTGCCGCTCTGTTGACTAATGAGTTTGCCGATCACTGCCTTAGGGAAAAACACTTAAAAAACATTTTAATAATGTACTAATGTCTTTCGCCTGAAGTCAAAACTTCTGGGTAAGGGTAATGCCTTACGCAGTGGTCGGCAAACTCATTAGTCAACAGAGCGGCAAACCGCGGCTCGCGACCCGCATGTGGCTCGTGAGCCGCAGTTTGCCGACCACTGGCCTAACCTAAACTCTCCAGCAGACTTTACTGTGCTTAGGCTTTTATGCAGGATTCCCACCCTTCCTCGGTCAACTTTATGATTTGATTAACATAATGAAGTCTTTCAGAATAACTTCTGAGGTGTTTTTTTTATTATTTTGCCTTAAAGGCCTTAGATAGGTGTCTTTGAGTACAAATCAGCAGTTTAGATTCTCTCAGCTTCCAGTTTGGTCTTCTGGGTTCACTATGGTGCTGGTGGCTTAACAGTGCCAATAACTAGGGATTACCAACACTCAGCTGGAATGAAAGTACACTGCACAGCACAAGAGCTCTGAAAAGCATTTTCTTTAAATGTAGGTAAGAAAAGGGTATTTTCTAGAAAATATTAACAAATAATGAAATGAGGCTCTATGTCTCCCTTTCCCCCAAATACAAAAAAAACAACTTTATCAAAAATAGGTCAAGGCCACTTCGTTACATTATCACAAACTACATTCAAGCTGACCTGTCCTACCTTCTGATGCTTTGATCACATATCCTCTCTTCTTTTCACCGGGAGGCACATCAAGCAGCTGCATAATTCTGTCCAGTAGCCCGTGGATTTTCTCAAACCCAGGATTCTTGTTGTAATAAACAGCACAAAGGTGCCTGTAGTTTCTTGCACCTACATCTGAAAAAAATAAAAGAATTAGTAACAAGGTCACATTGACCATTACATAAGAATCTGATTTAGACCAACACAAACTTGGGCAGCAAACAAAAAAGAAAACCTATTAGTAAACACATAGAGAACCATTCAACGTCAGATGCAAAATAATACGGTTTTTCAACCATCAAATTCTGAGGTGTTTTGATTTGGGGAAGTATAAGAAACCTTGAATGCTGGCCCAGGAATAAGGCTTCACAGTGGTATAAACTGGTAAAACTCTTTGTAAACAATTTAGCAACAAACATAAGAGCCTTAAAACGTCATCATCTTTTATTCATAATACTACTATACTAAGTAAGTAATCTTAAATACAAAAAAAGGCTTCATGTTAAAAGATATTTCTGCACAAAGCATTATTTCCAGTAGTGAAACTAGAAACCACTAAACTGGGGAATGGCTACATAAAATAGCACAATCATTCATCCGAATACTATAGTTAAAAAGCATCCTATTAAGATTTATAATACAGCTAGAGCAAATACTTGAAATAGTAAATGAAAGAAAAGGGAAAAATATACAATAGGTTCAAAAACTATGAAGCAAAGAAGGGAATCTGTCATAAAAGTTAGGACAGTGATTACTGTAGGTAAAGGAAAAGTGATATGATGAGGAAGGTCTTAAAGAAGCTTAAGATAGTGGTAATATTCCATTTCTTATGTTGGATGGCTACACTAGTGTTTGCTTGATAATAATCTTTTTGAACTATATGTTATATACACTTTTTACAATTAAAACAGGGAAAAAAGCAATAAATGAAGATAAGAATTACAACTATGTAAATATAACATAAGCCAAAAAAACTCCATGCACAGGAAAAAGATAAAACAAATGCACATGCATGTTAACAGAGGTTATTTTTGGGCAGAGATAATTTTTTCAAGTATTATCTATTTTTCCATATTTTCCTTGATTAGTATATGTTATTCTACTTTGAAATACTGAACTTAAAAGTGGTTATATTTTTAAGAAGGTAATATCATTTACTTGCAACAGTCCAAATGAACCCTGATGGGTAATTGGATAAATAATTGTGTCATCCATACAATGGAATACTACTTACTCATCAAGAAAAAGGAACAAACCTACTGATAGACTTGACAATTTAGATTAATTTCAAGGGTGCTATGTTGAATGAAAGAGGTCAGTCTCAAAAGGCTTCATATAACATGCATCTATTTGATTTTTGTTTTGTTTTTTGTGTGTTTTTTTTGTGTGAATCCTCACCCAAGGATATTTTTTCCATTGATTTTTAAAGAGTAGAAGGGAGGGAGGGAGGGAGGGAGGGAGAGGAAGAGGAAGAGAGAGAGAGAGAGAGAGAGAGAGAGAGAGAAACAGGCATGATTGATTGGTTGCTTCCTGCACTCAATAGAGGCCGGGATCAAGCAACTGAGGTCCACGCCCTTGACTAGAATCGAACACGAAACCTTTTAGCTTGCGGGCTGACGATCTAATTACTGAGCAAAACTGGCTAGGGCCGTGGTCGGCAAACTGCGGCTTGCGAGCCACATGCGGCTCTTCCACATAATGCCACGGCCTGGGCAAGTCTATTTTGAAGAAGTGGCGTTAGAAGAAGTTTAAGTTTAAAAAATTTGGCTCTCAAAAGAAATTTCAATCGTTCTACTGTGAATATTTGGCTCTGTTGACTAATGAGTTTGCCGACCACTGGGCTAGGGCAACATGAGTCTATTTGTATGACATTCTGGAAAAGGTAAAATTATAGCAACCAATAGAAGGTAGTGTCTGCCTGAAGTTAGATATGGAAGAAAAATGTGGTTATAATAGAAAACATGAAGGGTCTTCAGGGTGATAAAACTATTTTATATCTTGTAGTGATTGTTACAAAAATATAAACCCATATTAAAACTTTTATTTTTTTTAAAGAAGAGTATAGCATATAAAGGTAGACTCAAATTCAATGGTGATCATTTACTTTATAATGGGTATATACACTTTTGGTCCTTTAATAAATTCTAGAGGAAACCACAACTCTAATACAGACACTGAATGAATGTTAGCTTCATTTCACTTTTCAAATTAGGAAAAGAGAAAACAAACTAATGTCTATCAGGGAACAAACTGAAAATAAAAAAGCTGCTTTATATTAACACTAGAGGCCTGGTGCACGGATTCGTGCACCAGTGGGGGTCCCTTGGCCTGGCCTGTGGGGATAGGGCCAAAACCGGCTCTCCGACACCCCTTGAAGGGTTACGGATTGCTAGAGGGCGGTTCTCGGGTGATGCACCCTGGAATCAGGCTCCCTCCTCTCTGGTTCCGGTGCGTCACCCGAGAACCACAGCTGCCAAGTCACTGCAGCTCGGCAGCTCCTGCGTTGAGCATCTGCTCCTGGTGGTCAGTGCACATCACAGTGGGCTGGTCGCTTAGGCTTTTATATATATAGATGTATTGAGCAAAAGTTCTTCCACAGATTTATTCTGAGAAGGAAAAATTCTGAGACATCCTAACTCTATACTAACAAAAGGGTAATATGCTAATTAGACTGGACATCTTCCGGACAAAGCCATGGTGACATGGCTGAGGCAGAGGCAGTTAGGGGCAATCAGGTCAGCAGGGGAGGGCAGTTAGGAGCAACCAGGCTGGCAGGGGCAGTTAGGGGCGATCAGGCATGCAGGGGAATAGTTACGGGCATCAGGCAGAGTGGTTAGAGGTGATTAGGCAGGTAGGCAAGTGAGCGGTTAGGAGCCAGTGGTCCCGGATTGAGAGAGGGATGTCCGACTGCCCGTTTAGGCCCAATCCTAAACGGGCAGTCGGACATCCCCCAAGGGGTCCCAGGTTGGAGAGGGTGCAGGCCGGGCTGTGGACACAACCCCGCCAACCCCCAGCTGTGCATGAATTTCGTGCACCAGGCCTCTAGTTAAATTATAATAGGCTGAAGGGTGCAAGGAAGAGACAAGGGGTTGATAAGTTAATAGCAGGAGGGCCAGAACCAACAAATGACTGTTTACATTCCTGAATGTATGCTGAAACTACATTAACTTTCAGGTGGCAATTTCCTCAATTATCTAGAGAGAATAGCCGATCACCAAAAGACACCACCAGAAGGCACTGAATCCTGGTTACACATGAACTTTCCAGACTGCTGCCCACAACCAATTCAAAACATCAGTACTTCCTGTGGACTGTGCACCTATCCCAGAACTGCCCCCCATTTCTCCTTTTCCAGCCCCCCTTATCTATAGTCAATGTAAATTCTTTCAAAACAACTTACATCTTTCTTCTCCAAACTCATTGTATAAAAGAGCCCTGTAGCTCCAGGACCATGGACATGGTGTCTTCTCCATCCAGCCCTGCTACTGGTGGCTCAGAATGCATGACCAGGAGCTGGTTCTTTCTCTGGCTAGCATGTGGCTCAACAAAATCTTTCTTTCAGAAACACTTCAGCCTCAAAGGTTTTTGATTAGCAATTCCCATTGCATAATTGACACAAAATACTGAATGCCTTTTACCTTTCAGATATCCAAATAAAATGGGTATTTTAAGACACTGTTCTCACTTACTAAAGCAATTGTATAAAAGTGAGCACATAAATGGGGTAAAAAGAAACGGGAAACTAATGTTAACCATCTACCTGTCTATCAATCTATACTAATAATAGAGGAATATGCAAATTAGCTGGGATGCTGTAACATCACGAACAAACAGCAGGGACCTGAGGCTGCATGGACCTGAGGCTGTGTCCCCCGCTCGGTGCCAGGCTGGGAGACCTGAGGCTGTGCCCCCCACCCGGCGCTGGGCTGGGAGACCTGAGGCTGTGCCCCCCGCCCAGAGGGGCTTGACAGGGGTGGGGCCAGCCTGATCTGGTCTCACTCAATGGGGGTGGCATTGGCCGGGTCTGGGTCTTCTGCATTTTTGAAGCGCATGTGGGTGGTGGGCGGGGACTTGACTCTAGGTCCCACAGCGCGCCCCAGACACTGACTGGAGGGAGATTTTCATATACATTTTACTAATTTTCTTTCATCTCTGACACTTCTATTATAGAGAAAGGGCAAATAGCAATATTAAAATATTTCCTTTAATTAATTCCCTTTTAATGTCATGAATTTCATGCACCAGGCCACTAGTGTATCTATAATCTTATTTAATTTTCAAGACAATCATGTAAGTTAGGTTTTATTAGCCCTATAAAATAGAATGGAGAAAGACAAGTCCAAAAAGATTTTGCACAAAGCCAAGCCAACTGGCTGGAGTTAATTATATTTAACCAGAGGCCTGGTGCACGAAATTCTTGCACTGGTAGGATCCCTAGGCCTGGCCAGCGATTAGGGCCGATCTGTGGGGCGACCGGAAGGACAATCGGCCCCCTACCCCCCGCTGGCACCCGCGTTGGCCGGCCTGGCACCACCCACTTGCCAGCCCTGCCCCCCCACCACTGCTGCCGCTGGTTGCCTCCCTCTACAAGGCAACCGGCAGGGTGATCAGGGAGCCCCTGCTGGCACCTGCCTTGGCTGGCCTGGGACCTGCAGGCTGGAAGCAGTTCCTGCATTGAGTGTCTGCCCCTTGATGGTCAGTGCACGACATAGCAACCGGTCCTTCCACTGGTCGTTCCGCCATTCAATTTGCATATTGGGATTTTATTATATAGGATTACATAACTAATAAATTACAAAACCAGGATTTTACCAGAATCATCTGACTCTAAAACCCATGCTCTTTCCACGATACAGTGGCAATCTCTAACAAATTTGAATGACAACAAAGGGCAAATTTATATATGGTTATATACCTACCTAAGATAGTCAAAGATATCCATTCTTGAAATGCTTTTTATATGACAAACAGATGTCTGTTCTAAAGTTTTCTAAGAATTCTAGGTAAGCAACTGGAGTAAATTATTTTTAGAAGTTAGTTAACTAACGTTTCTAGCTATCAACAATATTGTCACTCATAAAAAGTGTATTCTAAGTTAAACAAGGACTGACCACACGTGGAGAAATAACTGTTCTTGCCTTGTAACATTTCTTAGTACCTATCATGTTCAAGGCACTCTTCTGTAGGTATCCCTGGAAGATAACGGTCAGAGCCAGTACAAGGCCTGCACAAACTAAACCCTAACAATCATTTTTTGAATAAATGAATAAAACCTGGAAAGGGAGGTAAGCACATACAAGTAACTATTTAACAAGGCTAAGACCAGACAACGGGCCACATTCTATGTCAGCACAAGAGTCAGCTGATTCACGAAAGTGAGTACTGTCTCTATCACTTCCATTTGCAAAGATAAAGACATTGGTATCTAAAAGCTTTACTTGAAGGTGTAAGAATACAGATTAATATTAAAATCAGGCAGCCATAAAACCTCAATAAACTAACCATGTGCATAAACTGAGGGGCCTGATTCCTCTTGTAGGAAATTTCAATCTCTCCCTCCCTCTCTCCTTCCTTCTCCCTCTTTCCATTCCGCTCTCCATTCTGAAGGGGAAAAAAATGAAACAAAACAGAACTAAATTATGCCTTTCATTACACTGAGTTGCTCCTGGGCATCTCTTGCCATGTGGTACCCATTTGTTGTTGTCACATGCTTCCACTTTAACACAGACACATGTTGAAACTACTTTGTTGTTCCATTTTGCTCTGAGAGAACAGCCCAACAGTAATGCCACCACTCAGAGAGCTTAGCAACATAAACTGTAAACTTTGTTTTAGTAACCTTCGCCTGAGGATACTTCTTTACTGATCTTCAAATTATGTAAAACTTACCTAAAGAGGAACAACATCTGGTTTAAAGAATTAGAGTATTTTAAAAAAAAACAAATTAAGTGATTTTGATGGTCAGAATAATAAAATTACAATAAAAAATACAGGACTTTTAAAAAATTATACTCCAAAAAAATTTCAGGGTGTTTATAGTACACACATTACACACACACACACACACACACACACACACGAGCTATAGATTTTTTAGATTCAACTTTGCAATATTTTTAAGAAAGGCCACTCACTGACTTTCAGGGCATTGTACTTATAAACCCACCATAAGAATTAAATTAAACTCTTTATTTAGGCAGCCCCTCCCAACTCCCACCAATGACTGGCTCGTTTTCCAAATTTCCTAAGAACTCCCATTCCCTCTAGACTGGTTTCTTCACATTTACTAAGATAGTCCTACTGTGGCTGAACTGAAAAAAGAGAAAAATAACCACATACCCCATTCCTCCCATTCCTCCCTGGAGAACTTTGAGGTGTGGAACACTCCCCATTTCCTAGGATTCTGCACCCAGGGACCATGCTATATCATAGAACTCACTAACTGCATGCCACAAAAGAAGAACCATTTAAATTTCATGCCAAAATTAGGGTTTGTTGCAAATGACTCAGTTTATAACTGACTCAGTTCTTTATAACTCAGTTAACAGACCTCTTGTGTCATGCCATCAAACAATTCTGCTTTTTAGACCGGTCTGCCAAGTGTGTCAGCCTAAATTACCAATGTATTTCACAGACTTCAAAGTACTGCCTGGAGAGGCTGATCTACCCACCCAGAGGAGGGGTGGCTGGCTACACTTCTGTAAGCTGAAAGATCTGCCAAATTATTGCCTTTTAAAGAGAAAGGAAAAAAGAATGGTAGATGATATCCCTTAGTAGATGACTACTGCATACAACTCAAATATTTAGAGTAGGCTCTTGCTTGGTGTAGATCCTCTTTCACAAAAGTACCAATGATTAAGAGCAAATCAGGGGTGTTAGGTTATGTTACCATATATGGCACAAACTGGAAAAGGGCAGTCTTCAACCTTTCCATCTCTACTTCTCACCTTCACCCAGAAGCTCAAATATAGATGTCAAGAGAAAGCCTACTGGAAAATCAAAAAGGCTTCCAGAGTAATCACTGCCTTATACTGGGCTTGAGATTAATAGTTTGGCCAGGCCCTAACCGGTTTGGCTCAGTGGATAGAGAGTCGGCCTGCAGACTGAAGGGTCCCAGGTTCGATTCCAGTCAAGGGCATGTACCCTGGTTGCGGGCACATCCCCAGTGGGGGGTGTGCAGGAGTCAGCTGATCGATGTCTCTCTCTCATCGATGTTTCTAACTCTCTATCTCTCTCCCTTCCTCTCTGTAAAAAAATCAATAAAATATATATATTTTTTAAAAATAGTTTGGCCAACCTCAGAAAATAAAACAAAGCACCTTGATTTTAGTCTATTCCATCCAATAAATTTCTTTAATATTGGTCCCCAAGAGATTGGAGTTTTATACATTATCTCCTGAAAAATTCCAGTGTAGTATTAAATGATTCACAAAAGGTATAAGAATCTCCTGAAGACATATACCTTAAAAAATTACATCTAATATGAAAAAACAGGGCTGCAAATTTGTAAAAAACCTTTTTGGGAAAAAAGTTGACAAGATAGCAAACATTTAACGTGCATACCTATGGACTGATCAATTCTATTTCTAAAAATTTTTAGAAGTACATATTTTAGCAAAACCCTGGTAACAATCTAAATATTCATCAACAATCTGAGTAAATAGCCGAAACCGGTTTGGCTCAGTGGATAGAGCGTCGGCCTGCGGACTGAAGGGTCCCGGGTTCGATTCCGGTCAAGGACATGTACCTTGGTTGCGGGCACATCCCCAGTGGGAGGTGTGCAGGAGGCAGCTGATCAATGTTTCTCTCTCATCGATGTTTCTAGCTCTCTATCCCTCTCCCTTCCTCTCTGTAAAATATCAATAAAAAAAAAAAAAAAACAAAACAATCTGAGTAAATAAATTACAGCATATAATTTATACAATGTAATGCTGTGCAGCCATTAAAAAGAATGAGATGAGGAGGAAGAGGATTCAAGATGGCAGCGTAGGTAAACACCTAAACTGCTGCCTCACACAACAATTTCAACAAAACTACAAAAGACAAAAAGTCTATCACCCAGAACAGGGGTGGGCAAACTTTTTGACTCGAGGGCCACAATGGGTTCTTAAACTGTACCGGAGGGCCGGAACAAAAGCATGGATTGAGTGTTTGTGTGAACTAATATAAATTCAAAGTAAACATCATTACATAAAAGGGTATGGTCTTTTTTTTTTTTTTAATTTCAATAGTTTTATTCATTTCAAACATTTTAACAAGAAGAATGTAAACACTAATTATTATAATTTGAAACTTCAAAAAATGGAGGAATCATAGCACAGTAACATACCTTATATTGAAGATGGCAAAGGCAAAATAAAATTGCCTAACAAAGGAAAGGTACAAAAGCCTTTCAAATTAAACTTAAATATAATAAAATAATTTAAAACTAAAACAAATAGAAAAGAACAAAATGTGTAAACAGTAAATTAAACATTTTCTTTAGTGCAACTTCCAAATTATGCCCGGGACGTAGATGTGGATGGCAATGTAGATGGGGTTGAAAGGTTTTTGGTCTTTAAAACATCAACTTTAGTGGGAACAGTGTTGTTGGTCTCCTTTTTTAGCTAATGCATCAAAGTCTGGAGTTAGTTTTGTTGTGGCTATTCTCAGGATAGATCTGAGGTGTTCGTCAGTTAAGCTGGATCTGTGAGGGGCTTTGTTGATGTTCATGACGCTAAATGTCTGCTCACAAACATAGGTTGACCCAAACAGCACCAGTATCTTCTGTGCCATCCTCCGGATGTTTGGAAAAGTGGCTTCATTAAGTGAAGCATAAAATTCAGTTCAAGAGAGCTGAATTTCTCCTTTAGGACAAAGTCAGACTGAAGATCCATGAGTTCCAGTTGCACCTCTTCTGGTGCTGTTTCAGGGTTTTGTGACAAAGGACAGGCCACCAGTTGAAGTGACTGGTCAATTTTTTCAACATCAGAAAACCGACGACAGAACTCTGCATGCAGGTCATCCAGTGATTTGCTGTATTTCTTCACGTTTTGGATGGTCTCCTTCTGTGTGGCTAGTGTGGCAAAATGAGTGAAAACTTTGTCTGAAATTTGTCTGGAAAAGAAAATCAGCTTCGATTTAAAGGCTTTCACATTAGTGTACATGTCATGTACATACTGATCTTTTCCCTGTAGCTTCACATTTAGCTCATTCAAATGTGAAAATATATCTACAGCAAATGCAAAGTCACACAGCCAATTCTTGTCACTCACTCAGCTCAGTAAATTCGTCAGACTTCCCCTTTAATTTCAAAAATGCACCAATCTCTTCTTTGAGCTCCCACACTCGTTGGAAAACTTTGCCCAAACTCAACCAGCGGACACGAGAGTGGTAAAGTAAGTCGTGGTGATCCACATCAGTTTCCTCCAGAAACTTAATAAACTGATGGTGCTAAAGTCCCTTTGCTCGAATGAAATTAACAAGCTTTACGACTGGATTAACAACATGATTAAGTTGTAATATAGACTTGCACAATGATTCCTGGTGAATAATACAGTGAAGAAAAATAACATCTTGGTTAGGGTTCTCCTCTTTCACTTTATCCTGAATTCTTTTTAGCAGTCCAACATTTTTTCCAGTTAAATTTGGAGATCCATCTGTCGTGACATTAGCAAGTTTACTCCATGGTAGCTTCATTTTCTCGATGACAGTAGACACCCGGTCATACAAGTCCTCTCCCCGTGTTTTTCCTTTCAGTGGCTCCATGGCCAAAAACACCTCCGTAATTTCAAAATTGTCACTAATCCCTCGGATAAAAATTAAGAGCTGAGCAGTGTCCTTTACGTCATTACTTTCATCCAATGCTAGTGAATAAAACTTAAAGAACTCTGCCTTACTATTTAACTTGCTGGCCAAGTCTTCATCAATCAGTTCCACTCGACGAGTCACTGTCCTGCGCAATAAGCTGAGTTTTTCAAACTTGCCTTTGCTCTCTGGACACAGGAGACCTGCTGTCTCTATCACACATTCTTTCAAAAACTCGCCTTCAGAGAGAGGTTTGCTAGCTTTTGCTAATTTGAATGATAGCATAAAACTTGCTTTAGTAGTTGTCTCTTGAATTGCAGTTTGTCTGTGAAAGACATTTTGCTGAGCCTGTAATTTAGCCATCAACCTCTGTGCAGTAGCCTGCCATTCTTGAGGTGACTGCTTGCTAGCATAGTTGCCATGCTTTGTGGCAAAGTGACGGCTGAGATTGTACTCTTTGAAGACTGCAAGTGTTTCCTGGCATATCAGACATACCGGCATTGATTAGACTTCGGTGAAAAAATATTTTGTTGTCCACTCCCTCTTAAACACTCAGCATTCACTGTCCACTTTCCTTTTCTTTGGTCCACTCATGTTTAATATTGGGCTAAAACCAACAGTACCGTTCTCTTATTAAATTCTTTACTAAAGTAAGACAGTAAAGTATAAAAACAAGTGATTAAATTTGCCCTACTATAACATTTTTGGTCTTCTAAAAAATATATATATAACAAAATCATCTGAAAAAGTTCAGACATGGGACAGAGGCACACCCTGACCATAGAGAACAACCCCTTTCCTCCATAGGAAACCTGTGTATCTTTCACACAGGCCCTTTGTTTATGGTAACACACATAGCTGCACATTGCTGTGTCTTCCAGACACACTTGTATGGGAGGTGCTAGGGCAGTGCAAAACATGGGTAACCAGTAGTTACCACTAGCACTTCCGTAACTGGCAAAAACAGCCGCAGTGCACATAGTGTGAAAAAGCCCATTATCAATGTCAGATTGCATCCACTGGACTCTATAAAAACAACCAAGTGCCACTTTTAAATGCCCATTGCAACAGTTTTTCTTATTAAAAGCTGGAAATGGCAGGATATTTATATATATACCCCTACTGTGACAGCCTGTCAGAGCATTACAAAGGAGAAAACCCAGCATCTTGTGATGTCCATAAGTACAAGACTTCAGGCTCTCATTACCAGGAAAGGGTTTCATCCAAGTATTAGAAATGAACATTTGATTTTCAGTTTTTCATTTGTCCAATTACTTCTGAAACCCTGAAATTAGGCGATTTTGTAATAAAATCTTTAGTTCATCACATTTCTATACAATCTTTTTGTTCAACCCACTGAATTAGGGTTCGTTCACACTAGCCGTGCTGCCCTTGCAGTGTGGTGCAGTACTGCAATGCAGCGCAGCTAGGGTTAATGCAGGGTACACAGGTTTCCATCATGTTTGCGTTGATGCTAATGTGCAGTGGTTCATGTTAACACAAATGCCCTGTAGCACGCATTTTTACAGGTGCAAGGGGGAGAAGCAAACACAGCGCAAAATGCATTTCTTTTGCCGCTAACACATGCGGTTAGTGGCCACGGTAGCGTTACTGATTTATCCGTATCAGCAAAAAAATGCAGCCGCAGCATGGCTAGTGTGACATGTCCTCTGTGTGTCTTTTTCCCTGCTGCGCGTGTCCGCAGTGGGAAAAAAAACTGCAGTGGATACAAGCCCTAAAAGCTGAAAGTCTTTGTTGTTTTCTTAACAAGTCATTGTGATGTACAGAATGTGGGAACAGGAAAAAATTGTGTTTCAGTAGAGCTCTTAATCTTACCTCAGAAAGGCTCAGATACTGTGCTCTCCAGGGGCGTGTCTCCCTACATCACCACGATAACGTGTCTATGCATTCCTAAGGTGATGTCAGGAGATGCGTCCGTGGGCATTACAAGGAGCCTCTGGAAGATTGAGAGGTTGTTCCTTCTACTGAATGGGCGGATATAAATCCGCCCACTCAGAAGGAGCTGCGGCCGTGTTTCCCGACGTTGCCATGTTAACACTGCTGCTGGTGAAGGAGCGGAGGGGAGAGCAAGAGAACCCTCTGCTCTTTCAGTTCCGCGGGCCGGATAGAACAGCCGAATGGGCTGGATCCGGCCCGCGGGCCGTAGTTTGCCTACGGCTGACCCAGAACCACGGGAAAGCTGGCTGAGTGGAAGTTCTACAACTAGAAGGAAAGAGAAAAGAGCATTGAGACGTGCACAAGTGCTGAAAAGGTACGTAGGCGCGCGAATCGGGCTGGCGGCGGGTGACTGGGAGCGCTGCTTTTTTCAACCGGAAAGGAGACTAGCTCCCGATTACTCCAAACTCCAGTTTCTGGGGAGACACGGGGGACCCAAACTCCTACGGGGAGAAGCTGGACTGTCTGCCATCAGGTCAGAAAGTGAGGGTTGCTTGCTTGCAGGGCTGCGCACAGGAATAATAGTTTACTGCGCTGGGGCGCAGGACGTGGTCGGAGACACAGAGCCGGCTTACTGGCAGCCATCGCTGTTTGCCATGCCCTAGCCTGAGACCCCGCCCTGCACAACCTACAAACCCACACAAGCTCCAAGCAGTGGCTTTAGCATATGAATGGCCTGCCCTATCGCAGCTTAACCTAGCAAACTTGCAGCCCGGGTCAGACAGCTCCAAAACCTCCAAACCAAAGAGGAGAAAACTGTAGTTCTCGCTGTAGCTCCTGCTGGGTGGCCTCAGACAGTAAATGACCTGCACCTCATTGGAGATCCAGAAGCCAGTATACCTAGTGGTCAGTGTGAGACACCAGATTTCAACTCCTCACATCCATAAGTGACACATTCAAGAGGCAAACTCAGTGAGCACCAAAGCCCCACTGAAACAAGTCCTGCACCATAAGCGTGTCTCCAGCGCAGCAGTTCTTCCATTATAGACACAGCGGGTCCTCACAGCCAATTGGCCTGGAGGTCAATTCCTCCCAGTGTACCAACAGCAATCAAGGCTTAACTACACCAAGACTTTGCACTCAGCCCACAAAGGGGTGTACCAAGAGCGTCCACCTCAGGTGATTGAGGTGGCTGAACTACTGGCCCCTATAGGTCACCTACCACACAAAGCCACTCCATCAACACAGGGAAGCAGCAAAATGCGAAGACAAACATGTCACGAATGAAAGCAATGAAGGAAAGCAAACTACCGGATGACACAGAGTTCAGAACCACATTTATAAGGTTACTCAAGAATCTTCTAAAAACCGCCGAGAAACTTGATGAGACCTTTAAGGATCTTAATGAGAATGCCAAAAAAATGGAAAAGGACCAGTCAGAAATTAAGCATACACTGTTTAAAATAAAGAATATACAGAAATTCAACTGTAGATCAAAGGACCCCAAGAATCAAACCAAAGATCTGAAATATAAGGAAACAAAAAACACCCAACCAGAAAAACAAAAAGAAAAAAGAATCCAAAAATATGAAGATAGTATAAGGAGCCTCTGGGACAACTTTAAGCATACCAACATCCGAATTTTTGGGGTGCCAGAAGAAGAGAGAGAGCAAAATATTGAAAACCTATTAGAAGAAATAATGGCAGAAAACTTTCCCTACCTGGTGAAAGAAATAGACTTACAAGTTCAGGAAGCACACAGAACCCCATACAAGAGGAATCCAAAGAGGACCACACCAAGACACATCATAATTAAAATGCCAAGGGCAAAAGACAAAGAATCTTGAAAGCAGCAAGAGAAAAACGGTTAGTTACCGACAAGGGAGTACCCATATGACTGTCAGCTGATTTCTTGGCAGAAACTATGCAGGCCAGAGGGAGTGGCAAGAAATATTCAAAGTGATGAACAGCAAGAACCTACAACCAAGATTACTCTACCCAGCAAAGCTATCATTCAGAGTTGAAGGTCAGATAAAGAGCTTCACAGACAAGAAAAAGCTAAAGGAGTTCATCACCACCAAACCAGGATTACATGAAATGCTGAAGGGTATTCTTTAAGAAGAGGAAGAAGAAGAAAAAGGTAAAGATAAAAATTATGAACAACAAAATGACATCAAATACATAGCTACCAACGAGTGAATCTAAAAATCAAGTGAATAAAAAATCTGAAGAACAGAATGGACTGGTGAATATAATAGAATCAGGGACATAGAAAGGGAGTGGACTGACAATTCTCAGGGGGAAGGGGGTGTGAGGGGTGCGGGAAGAGATTGGACAAAAATCTTACACCTATGGATGAAGACAGTGGCGGGGGGGTAAGGGTATGGGGTGGGGTGGGGAATCAGGTGGAGGGGAGCTATGAGGGGAAAAAAAAAGAGGAACACCTGTAATAATCTGAACAATAAAGATTAAAAAAAAAAAAAAAAGAATGAGATGAACAGAATGTGTCCACAGGAAAAAGCTGGACAGATAAAGCATAATTCCACTGGTATGAACTCAAGAGTATTTATCCACATATATGACTATATATAGAAACTAGAGGCCCAGTGCATGAAATTCGTGCACTGGGTGTGGGGTGTGTCCCTCAGCCCAACCTGCACCCTCTCCAATCTGAGACCCCTCAGAGATGTCCGACTGCCTGTTTAGACCTAATCCAGGAAGTCGGGACATCCCTTTCACAGTCTAGGACTGCTGGCTCCCAACTACTCGCCTGCCAGCCTGATTGCCCCTAATCGCTTCTGCCTGCCAGCCTGATCCTCCCTAACCACTACCCTTCCAGGCTTATCGACGCCTAACTGCTCCCCTGCCAACCCGATCGTCTCCAACTGCCCTCCCCTGACAACCCGGTCACCCCCAAATGCCCTCCCCTGCATATTCCCTCTTTATTAGATAGGGTTTTTTCTTTATCATATTGGACAGCCCTAACTGGTTTGGCTCAGTGGATGGAGCATCAGCCTGCAGACTCAAGGGTCCCAGGTTCGATTTTGGTCAAGGGCATGTACCTTGGTTGGGGGCACATACCCAGTGGGGAGTGTGCAGGAGGCAGCTGATCAATGTTTCTCTCTCATAGATATTTCTAGCTCTCTATCCCTTTCCCTTCCTCTCTGTTAAAAATAAATAAATAAAATACATATTTTAAAAAAAGAAACATATGACCAATTAATATTCGACAAAGGAGGCATGAACATAAAATGGAGTCAAGACAGTCTCTTCAATAAATGGTGTTGGGAAAATTGGACAGATACATGCAAAAAAATGAAACTACACTACCAAATTACACCATACACAAAAATAAACTCAAAATGGATAAAGGACTTAAACATAAGACGAGAAACCATAAAAATACTAGAGGAATCCACAGGCAGCAAAATCTCAGACATATGCCAAAGGAACTTCTTCACTGATACTGCTCCTAGGGCAATGGAAAATAAAGAGAAAATAAACAAATGGGACTACATCAAAATAAAAAGCTTTTGCACAGCAAAAGAAACTATCAACAAAACAAGAAAGCCCTGACCGGTTTAGCTCAGTGGATAGAGCGTCGGCCTGTGGACTGAAGGGTCCCGGGTTCAATTCCGGTCAAGGGCATGTACCTTGGTTGCGGGCACATCCCCAGTGGGGGGTGTGCAAGAGGCAGCTGATCGATGTTTCTCTCTCATCGATGTTTCTAACTCTCTGTCCCTCTCCCTTCCTCTCTGTAAAAACAACATTAAAATATATATATATAAAAAAAAGGAAGACCACTACATGGGAGAACATATTTGCCAATGTTATCACTGATAAGGGTTTAATCTCCAACATTTACAGGGAACTCATACAACTCAACAAAAGGAAGATAAACAATCCAATCAAGAAATGGGCAACGGACCTAAACAGAAACTTTTCGAAAGAAAACAGAAGGAAGGCCAAGAGCCATATGAAAACATGCTCAAAGTCACTAATTATCTGAGAGATGCAAATCAAAACAACAATGCGGTACCATCTTACACCTGTCAGAATGGCTATCATCAACAAATCAACAAACGACAAGTGTTTGCGAGAATGCTGAGAAAAAGGAACCCTGGTGCACTGCTGGTGGGAATGCAGATTGGTGCAGCCACTGTGGAGAACAGTATGGAGTTTCCTCAAAAAACTAAAAATGGAACTCCCATTTGACCCAGTAATACCACTTCTAGGAATATATCCCAAGAAGCTAGAAACATCAATCAGAAAGGATATATGCACCCCTATGTTCATAGCAGCACAACTTACCATAGCTAAGATTTGGAAATAGTCTAAGTGCCCATCAGCAGATGAGTGGATTAAAAAACTGTGGTACACCTACACAATGGAATACTACGCTGTGTAAAAGAAGGAATTCCTACCATTTGCAACAACATGGATGGAACTGGAGAGCATTATGCTAAGTGAAATAAGCCAGTCAGAGAAAGGTAAGTATCACATGATCTCACTCATTTGTGGAATATAATGAACAACATAAACTGATGAACAGAAACAGCTCCAGAGACAGAGAAACATCAATCAGACCATCAAACTCGGAGGGAAGGTAGGGGAGGGTGGGGGTAAGGGGCTGAGATCAACCAAAGGACTTGTATGCATGCATATGGGCCTAGCCAATGGACACAGACAAAAGGGGGGGAATGGTGGGGTAATGGGGAAAGAAGGACACATATATAACACCTTAATCAATAAAGAAATTTAAAAAAAAAAGAAACATTTAAGATTCCTCCATATCTGCCTGGCTGGTGTGACTCAATGGTTGAGACCCCAGGCTGCCACCGCTGGAAGGGGATCGCACCCTGGCCAGGCTGAGACCCCAGCCTAGGCTGCCTCCTCAGCCCCGCCAGGCTGAGACCCAGCCTAGGCTGCCGTCTCAGCCTGGCCTGTGATGGCGCCATGGGGGGGTGCATGCCCCAGCCAGGCTGAGACCCCAGCCCAGGCTGCCACTGCTGACCAAGGATCACAACGCAGGGGGTGTGCACCCCAGCCAGGCTGAGACCCCACCCAGGCTGCCGCCCCTGGCCAGGGATGGCGCCGCGGGGTGGGTGCACGCCCCGGCCAGGCTGAGACCCCAGCCCAGGCTGCCACCGCTGGCCAAGGATCACAACGCGGGGGGTATGTACCCCGGCCAGGCGGAGACCCCACCCAGGCTGCCGCCCCTGGCCAGGGATGGCGCCGCGGGGTGGGTGCGCGCCCCGGCCAGGCTGAGACCCCAGCCCAGGCTGCCACCGCTGGCCAGAAGATCACATGAGTGATAAATTACGGGTACGCGGCCCTGCCGGCCTGAGACCCCAGCCCAGGCTGCCGCCGCGGCCAGGGAATCACGTGGCATGGGTGCGCGGCCCTGCCGGCCTGAGACCCCAGCCCAGGCTGTGGCCGGGGATCATGCTGGACGCTGGCGCCTCCCAGCCGGACACCCCGGGCTGCCGCCGCTGGGCAGGGATCGCTGAGTGGGGGGCAGGCGCCTCCCAGCCAGACACCCCAGACTGCCGCCGCTGGGCAGACTGGGGGACTCCGGCGGGGCTAAGAGGACTGGGCGCCGCCATCTTGTGGCTATGGGTGCCGCCATTTTGTCGCGGAGTGACAGTTAATTTACATATTACTCTTTTATTAGGTAGGATATGAAACATGACTGCACGTGCATTAGAAAATGTCTGGCAACTAATTCTAAGAGTAGATCAACCAAAGGACTTGTATGCATGCATATGGGTCTAACCAATGGACACAGACAAAAGGGGGGGATGGTGGGGTAATGGGGGAAGGACACATATGTAACATCTAAGAATAGGATTATAGAGAAGTTGGATATGTGTAATTTTTTTTAATACCGAGGTAACAGAATTACTTTTAAGTTAGAAATATATATTAATAAAAATTCTTAAGGATATTACAAATATTTTCAATTTTAAAATCAAACGTAATAAAAAATAACTTTCCTTAAAACATATCTATATTATAGCACCAAAATACAGATTTATTTCAGTTTTAAATAATGCTGAAAGTGAAGCAACAAATGTGAGGAAAACCTATGATCTTCTCAATGCATGAAGGAAAAAGTAAACCTGGAATGGATTTTTATCTATTAAAAAATATGCAATGCATGACAGAGCACATTATACTCACATTAGCAGATCTTAACTATGTGGAGCCAAACATACTAAAATAACTGTCTCTATTAAAAATGATGTTATTTACACAGTTAAGATGCTATCACATATATGAATGATGCTACTTCAAATATTGTTAATGTCAATGTTCCTTACACCCATATTTTTTAAATTATTAATTGGGAAATTCTACATGCCAAAAATATGAAGTAGTAAGATTCAATTAATCCAGACTGATGACATAAGCTCTCTTCAGAAAACCACATTCCACATGTGGATGCTAGATAATCTTCCATTATTTGATGGCTGCAGAATTAATGGACAATTTCTCAGAGCTAAAGTATTTCACAAGCTCATAATTAAAACACTTTTATTGAGCTCTTTATCAAGCAAAGAGTTACAGAAAAAACTATAAAGATCTGGACCCTATATTTTAGTAGATTACACAGTATAAGACAGATTCATGAATGGTACAAGTCAATAGCAAATTGAAAGAACAAACCAAATCATCAAAGAACAGTGAATTAGTTATGTTCCCTGTAGCCACGGTGGCCCAGAGAGGAGAAGGAACAAGAATCTTAAATATATACTGTGACTAAAGTTTAAAAAGTAAATTCTGGGGCTCCATATCAAACTAGTCAAGGTAAGAAGTAGATCATTCTCTGATTTAGAAAATCAGCTTCAGGGAGAACATGAAATTTTAGAAGCTATTTAAACAGAGCCTTGGGAAGCAGTGGAAATGCAGCTTGTCCAGGACTGCAGCAATGCTCTGGAGACAGGACCGGTCTGAGCAGGAAGTGAAGGCTTGGAATAAGTGTGCCTGCTAAAGCAAGTGAATGAACTGCGGCCCTTTGAGTGGTCAAGGGCCTCTAACATATTCCATCTACTAAAATAATTAACACCCCAAATTCTTTAAATGCAGTAGTTGAAACTAAAGTGCATGGCAATTTGATTATCAGGCTTCTCCACAGATATATGTCAAATTGACAAGATGGCTGTTTTGTGCTAATTCTACATCACCCTCTGTACGTTACAAAGCCAAGCTAAGTCATCTTTCTTAGGCTATGGCTCCTTTTAAACTTAAATTCAACCCAGCAATGCATTTTCTCCTGCCACTTCAGTGAGCTTCTAGGCATACTGGCAGTTTCAGTGACCATCATGGAATAAACTGTGATGGTAGAATTCAATCTGCATTTAATAAAATCCCAGAATGTTGGCTTTGCAAAACACAGTTCCTTTACTGAGCATAAAGATTAGCAGTTCACAATTAGGTCCTCTGTTCCTCTAAAGTAATTTTTTACTATGTTGTTTACAGTTTAGTTAACCTTGACATCGAACAGAAAAAACAAAAGTATTAACAACTGGAACCAATCAATAACTCACACAGCAGCCTGATTTGATAGCTTCAGGGCTGCCTCAACTGATTTCCCCTTTATAAAGCTGAAAATTTACCCCTCCACTCTGCCCAACAAAAGGGATAAATCAGCTTAGTCCCCTGAGTCATGTCTAATTTTTTTAAATGTTACACAACAACTTTGGACCTTAAGACTCAATAAATGCAGTGGTTGGCTCAGCCTCAAAGAACTGGAATGTGTCTGAGTCCGAGGGGAAGTCTTAATACTTGAGCAGTGCGCCTGACTCAGCCATAAATGGGCAGCCAGCCTGCATCACATCGTGACAGTCAGTCAAAAAGTCCACTTCAGCACAGGAAACTGGCTAATGAGGTCAAGCATGAAAATGGGGTTAGTAGTCTTTCATTTACTCTTACAGAAATGCAGGCCAGGCAAACCTGTGGGAGGCACTGAAATCCAGTACAAATTCCTTTTTCATTTCCATCTGGGAAGAAATGCTTGCCTACACTAACTGACGTGAGGCTGGCAGTGTTGGGTATTTCCTAAATCTTACCCAACAAGTTAGTCACTTCCTTGTCTGTGCCAGCAGGGCATCTTGCACATTCCCTCCAAGCACTATCTATCTAAAAATCTGTTCCCTGCTCCATCTTCCTCAAGACTGGCAACTGTGCCTCCTATTTTCTGAGCAGTCCCTAGCAATGAATGATGAATGAGACTGCCTTGCTCACACTTACCACATATTTCTGCCCCTTTGAATCAGTAGTTAGGGTTTGCCCTAACTAATGAAAATTTGAGACACTTTCATATTAACTGGAAACCTCTTTTATCGTTTCACTTTTGATGGACTAGATTTTTTTTTCTTCAAAATAGCTTTTTTTTTCTTTAGGAGGAAATGGCTAATGTAAATCCAACAGAGAAATGCTTACTGGTTTGAAAGACAGTAAAAACATATGTGCTCAATTCACTAAAAAGAAGTGAGTGATAAATTACTGAAAAAACAAGATTCTTATTTCTTAAGTAAATTCCCATTAGTACATTTTGGTTTTCTTACCCCACCCCGCAAAAAAAAAAAGTGCACAACAGAAAAAAAACCAGTTAAGCAAAGGTTAGGATAAAAATGAGCCCCAAGTGCCCAGTAAGGTTACATTAATCCTTGAATGGCCAGTCAAGGTTTTCACGTCATTCTCACAGAAACTGACCAAACCGGGATGCTAGGTATCTGGCGTTAGGGGGTTGCTAATACCCTAACAGTAAAAGCAGACATCAAAAAGTGCTTTATTATGTGGCTGAAACTTTTCATGTAATCCTTATAACGCATCTATGAAAAAAATGCTGTCATTATCCCCATGGAACAGATAAGGAAACTACGGCAGAGAGAGATTAAATAAATTGTCCAAAGTTAATAGCTGTTGAGTGGCAGAACCATGACTGAAACCTGGGCTACACTCTCTTCGGAACCGCAGAACTGGGCTGCCTCACCTAGAGAGTCTTCTGTGTGCACCAGATAACAAGTAGGGAATCCACAAGTACATATTTAAAATAATCCATCAGAAAAGCTACTTTTGTTATGAAACAAAATCCAGGCCTACCTAAAGAGGAAGCACACTCCAAATAAATGAAAGCAAACCTATGTTTTCAAGATGGTAAACTTACCAAACAGATGTACCCCTCTCATTCCTCAAATCCTAGTGATATGATAGAAAATTTTAAAGAAAGAGAATAAACCATAATGGTGCAAGACAACAGGCAGAAGTAACTATCAGATGGAAATGGCTGGATGGAGAAAACAGAGCGGAATAATCACAACTGAAAACAGGAATGAAAGAGGTCTGCTACAGAGATGAGAACTATTCCTCCTGATGAAATCAAGTGCAGCAGAAATGCAAATCTTTGAGTTAAAAAGCATATGGACTGGCTTCTGGGGTTATCATCAGCACTGCCTACAGCACTAGTACCTAAGACCAGCTCTCTCATATAGGAGAGGTAATCTCCAAGCCTGGGCTTTGGGGTAGAGTGGAGTCTATGTCTAGGCCTTCCCAAGAAACACAGAAGGAAAAACCAGTAAAAGCACCTCTACCCAGGCTACAACGCTATGAGTGCCGTCACGTGCTCCGTGCCAACACCAAAACCCTCCTGTGGCAATTGTGAGGACCCCACCCTGCTCCCCACCCCCTCCCTCCAGACTCTGAGCAGCCTGCTTGTGAGCATGCCCTGCTCTGCACAGCCCTATAGGGAGCCCTTACAATTAGGGAAGAGGCCTACTGCTAAAATAGAATTCCAATACTTTTGAGGAAACCTGGTGTAATCCAATTCTCTATTTATAAATGTTTGAATCACCAAGGATCAAAACAACGTAAAACTCAAAGAACTGCCGAAATCGGTTTGGCTCAGTGGATAGAGCGTCGGCCTGCGGACTGAAGGGTTCCGGGTTCGATTCCCGTCAAGGGCATGTACATTGGTTGCGGGCACATCCCCAGTGGGAGGTGTGCAGGAGGCAGCTGATTGATGTTTCTCTCCCATCGATGTTTCTAGCTCTCTATCCCTCTCCCTTCCTCTCTGTAAAATATCAATAAAATATATTTTTTAAAAAAAAGAATATATGCACTGAGATAAAAATCCTGACCATAGCTCTAAGGCCAATATTTATGAAGGATAGGGAAAATAACCACTTTTCTGTCTTAATTTTCCTATATATTAAGTGAGAACAGTGTTGTTTTGTCCCTTCTACCTCAAAGAGCTGGTTTAATAATCAAAAGAGAAAAATGTATGCTTAAAAATTATTTTGGCCCTAGCTGGTTTCGCTCAGTGAATAGAGCATCGGCCTGAGGACTAAAGGATCCCAGGTTCAATTCCGGTCAGGGGCACATGCCCGGTTGCGGGTTCCATCCCCAGTGGGGGGCATGTAGGAGGCCGCTGATCAATGATTCTCTCTCATCATTAATGTTTCTATCTCTCTTTCCCTCTCTGAAATCAATAAAAATATATATGTATTTTTAAAATTTGTTTTGGAAAGTAAAAGGCACCACACAAATACAAGGTGAGGCTGTTGACTGAAAACAGGCTGCACACTGAGGAGCAGATGGCACCAGCTTTGGCTGAAAAGTTTGCTATGGGTAGTCTACATACAGGAGGTTGAGAAAAAGGCCTCTGCTTTTGTTAACTGACTGAAAAAAACACACTCTGAAGCCTATAGTCTAGAGTAAGACTCACTGAACAAACACTGCTAGGACTTGAACCATTAATTCTAGGAAACCAAGGAAATACAGCCAACAATTTAGTCATTTGAGGGCCCTGCTCACCAAGAGATGACCTCATATACAGCTCCAAACAGTCAGACTTATATAAGTTTGTAGACACAGAAGTTTGAATGAGACATAGGAAGCTTGAATAAGACAGACTTCCTTAGCAATCAGGTGTAGGTACTTACTAAATATCTATTTATTAAATAACCACCCCATTCCAAATGCTGAACCAAGCAATTTGCTGCACTAACAAGTCCAGACCATACTCAAAAGTGACAAAATCTGGTAAACACATTCACAGTCACTAACTGGCAAATAGTCACTAGTGGTGGTGAATAGTCACCACTAAACCAAAATGACAAGAAATCAAGCACCTTAAATCACATGATACAAGAAAAAAAGAAAGATTCCACAGTGCTTTTCAAGTTGAGGTTTTAATAGGGTTCTTCCAAAACGTTATTAAATTAATTGTTAAAATTGCTTTCTAGTAAAAGAAATAAGCGATACAGTAACCAAATATCTGGACCATACTTGGATTGATTCAAATCAATCATGAAAATTAAATTTATGTAACAATTCTGAAAATGTAAACACTAGCTAGATATCTGATGATAATAGGATATGATAATTATTATATGGGTTATTTTTAAAAGACAACAATGGTAGTCCTCACCTTTTAGAAAGAGATACTACAGTGTTTGCTGATGAAATTATATGATGTCTAGGAATTACATTAAAATAATATGGGGAAGTGGGTTGGAGTATAAATAAAAGAAGCATAGCCATGTGTTGATTATTGTTGAAGCTGGGTGTTGGATTCATGAGAGTAATTATACTATTTTCTCTACTTCTATACACAGTTTAAGTTTTCATAGTAAAAAAATGCTTTAAGTATACAAATCAAAGGTGGCTCATTCTTACCTCTGCTAGAATCTTTTACTACAATGTCAGAGATTTCAAACAGTTTCAGAGGAAGAGGCATCTTCCGATTCGCTGCTATGGTCTTTAGGAGGCCAGGAAGAAGGGTAGTGCGCGCCACCTACAGGAGAAGATGCAAAATTGCACTGACCAAATAGGAACCAAACATACATACAGTACTTCCCCCTTATCCTCCGGACATATGCTGAAAGAACTTCAGTGGATGCCTGAAACCACAGGTGGTAAATACATACATACTATGATTTTAAAAAATAAAATCTTGAAGATTTCAAATATGTAAATTTTCATATTCTGCCTTATTTTGAAAATTGAAGTAGATTATAAGAAATAGAAATACAGGATGGGGCAAAAGTAGGTTTACAGTTGTTCATATGAAAATACAATAATTCTAAGTAATATAAGAATAAACTTTATGTTTCACATACAACTATAAACCTACCTTTGCCCCACCCTATATTTAAATAGATTAAATATGAATTAATCAAAATTTTAAAAACCAGGACCAGGGAAAATGTAAATGCAATTAAAACACCAAGACAATGAGGAAAACAACACAAATATGTAAGTGCTAAAAAAACTATGCAGCTGCTATGGGCAGGTTATGACTACAGTTTCCAGCTGAGTAGCCAAAGAAGTACAAACAAACATCCCAGTTCTTTAAAACGAACATACATAAAACCGCAAAACTTCCCTGCTTTTGTCTGTGAAATAAATTTCTCACTCTAAGATACATGAGGTATGTCAGCTGTCAAGACATCACGTTCCTGGCAGGGTTTTACACGCAGTGGTATGACAGCATGATTGAGAATCTCGGCTCTGCAGATTCCAACACCATTATTTTTGGCCCAGACTCTTGCATGAGCTTCTTGGGCTGGGTTTCTCTGCTTCCAATCCTGCCATCTTATGGTCTATTCTCCACAGAATGATCTTTTTTTTTTTTTAATATATTTTATTCATTTGTTACAGAGAGGAAGGAAGAGGGATAGAGTTAGAAACATCGATGAGAGAGAAACATCGATCAGCTGCCTCCTGCACACCTCCTACTGGGGATGTGCCCGCAACCAGGGTACATACCCTTGACCGGAATCGAACCTGGGACCTTTCAGTCTGCAGGCCAACGCTCTATCAACTGAGCCAAACCGGTTAGGGCCAGAATGATCCTTTAAGACCTAAATTAGATCACGAAACTTACCCTGCTCAAAAATCTCCAACAGGTTTCCATCAAATTTTGAATAAAACCCATGTCCTACATGGAGCCTCTCTCCCACCTCAATGCCTGCTTTCCCCTGGCTTCCTGCGCTCCAGCCACACACCACAAGCAGGTTTCCATCTCAGACCTCCCCACTGGCTCTTTCCTCTGCCTGGTACATTCTTCCCACAGACCCAAATGTGGCTACCTACAGTCTTCAAATCTCTGCACAGAGGTCCTCTCCCACAGAGGCCTGCCCTGACCACCCTAGCTAAAATAGCAGCCTCTCCTAAATCCTGCACAAGGAAGTGTAAGCCCCTAAAAGGACTTACTGGATTCTGAGGTGGGGAAGAGAGAACATCTTTCTTATCACATTCATTCTACCAGCAAGCTGCTAATTCACCTACAACTTGCTGCTTTCTTAAATATCATTCACTTCCCCAAACCATACAAACAAAACTACAATGTTAAAAGAAAGCTCAAGTTATTGAAATAGAAACTACTTCATAGATAACTTTTCTTAGTGTTTCTCATTTTATTTTACAGATAAACCTTATTTGCTTATTTAAAAACCCACACTAATATAAAAAAACAACACACACACAAACAAACCTGAATGTGATCAAGCTTCTAGATCTAACTAGCAATTTATTGGAAATACTAGAGGCCCGGTGCACGAAAATTTGTGCACTTGGCGGGTGGGGTCCCTCAGCCAGGCCTGCGCTCTCTCACAGTCCAGGATCCCTCTGGCAGCCTGGGAGCCCTTGGGGGATGTCCACCTGCCGGCTTAGGCCCGCTCCCCGGGGAATCGGGCCTAAGCTGACAGTCAAGACATCCCTCTGGCAGCCCAGGAGCCACTAGTTGGACATTCTTAGCGCTGCCGCAGAGGTGGGAGAGGCTCCCACCACTGCGCTGGCCAGCCATGAGGCGGCTTCTGGCTGAGCAGCACTCCCCCTGTGGAAGTGCACTGACCACCAGGGGGCAGCTCCTGCATTGAGCGTCTTCCCCGGGGTGGTCAGTGTGCCTCATAGTGACCGGTTGTTCCTGGTCATTCTACCGTTAAGGTCAATGTGCATATTACCCTTTTATTATATAGGATAGGGACCACTGGAATGTAGTTAGCAAAATCCTAAATGTAAGAACCCTGCAGCACAAATGAACCATTTCCTTCAAGAGAGAGAGAAAGAGAGAGAGGGGAACAACCTGCAGATAAAAAGAGATGTAAAAAGCACATCAGTCAACTTTGATGTATAATTTCATCTGGGTCCCAAATCAAAGTGAAAAAATTTAGTCAATTGGGAAAATTTAAACAATGACTGGATATTTGAAGATATTAAGGAATATTATTGCTAATTTGGGGGGTTGTGGGAATACTCTGTAATTTTATTGACAATAATTATAACAAGACTTTACATATTTTAACTAAATATCATTTCTTTTATTCATTCTCTAACATATCTATTATCAGAAAATAGTCCAAAGTTAAAAATTACACAGGAAAAAGAATGGACTTAGACAATAAACTGAGTTACAAGACCATAAACAACTTTAATTTAATTTAACCATAAATAAATATAAACCTGTTAGCCACATTAGTAATGATAGGGCATATGTGTTGGTAAGACAGGAGTAAAATATAGAATCTGCCAAGTCTAAAAGGCAGACTCACTTTCATCTCTAATGTATTTTATACAGAAACTAGTGGCCTGGTGCACGAAATTCATGCACAGAGTGGGGGTTCCCTCAGCCCAGCCTGCACCCTCTCGTAATCTGGGACCACTGGCTCCTAACCGCTCACCTGCCTGTCTGCCTGATCACCCCTAACTGCCTCTGCCTGCCTGCCTGATTGCCCCTAGCCCCTCTGTCTGCCTACCTGATCACCCCTAACCTCTCTGCCTGCCTGCCTGATCACCCCAACTGCCCTCCCTGCTGGCCTGATCTCACCCCCAACTGCCCTCCCCTGCTGGCCAATTTGGTTCTGATTGGTCGGTTTCTATGCCAGTCAGCATCAAAAGCTCTGCCTCTTAGGTAGCCATTGGCTCCAAATAGTTCACCCAGATTTGGTTCTGACTGGTCAGTTTCTATGCCAGTCGGCGTCTCCAGGCCTATCTCCGGGCCTGATCAGAGAGGCGAGGCTGATGAGCAGCCCCACAGAGGCCCGGAGAGAAACAGAGGCGTGGCTGCTGGCAAAGCCCAGAGAGAAAGAGAGAGGCAATGGCTGATCAACAGCTGCCATGGAGGCTGTGGATCAGACCCTGCCTCTCTCTTCGGGCCTCTCTCCAGGCCTGATCCGCAGCCCCCTCAGCAGTCAGTGCTGGGTCGCCACGGCAACCCAGCAATGACTGCAGGACTGACTTCCGGTGTTTGGTCGAGCCTTTGGTGGGTCATTACAGACCCTGGGTTTTTATATATTAGGATACTGACTCTTAAGTGTGCAAAGCCACAGCTTCTTATAGTGACCTTTAATGTGTTTCTTATTTGTTTTCCTCCCACCTATATAGAGGATTAAGATAGGATGTAAACCCTAAAAACACATTACCACATCTTAAGAAAACTATCAAAAAAAAAGAAAACTATCAAACTTGATAAATGAAACTGTGAGAAAAAGAAAAATCTGCAATAAGCTCAAATAAAAATCCATTAAAATTTACTGAAATATCACCCTACCCAAATGAAGTTTTAAATCTCTTATTAAAAATTAGAACACCATGGGCATTTTTTATTTAATTTTTTAATTCTCACCCGAGGATATATTTTTCATTCATTTTAGAGAGCGGAAAAGAGAGGGACAGAGAGAGAAACATCAATGCAAGAGATCAGTTGCCTCCTGTACACACCTGACTAGAAAGTGAACCCATAGCTTGGATATGTACCCTGACCAGGAATCGAACCTAGGACCTTTCAGTGTACTGGGATGAAACTCCAACCAACGAAGCCACACTGGCCAGGGCAGGAAATTTTACATAGTAGAAAAGCTAATAGACTTCAGAAAACAAAACATAAAAGCTCATTATCACAATCCTTCCAAACTAGGGTGAGAATTCCTCAAAGTTCTGACATGAGTATAAAGAAAGAATTCATGTATTTGATTCATATTACCAAATAAATTCTTTAATTAATCTAATCTACCACATTAGTAGGTAGTCCTAGAGGTAAAATTTAGATTTTTAAATTAGATTTACATATTTTTAGAACTAATCCAGCCCCCTACTTTTACAGAAGTGCAAACCAAGATCAAAAATAACTAACTGCCCTACCCGGTTTGGCTCGGTGAATAGAGTGTTGGCCTGTGGACTGAAAGGTTCCAGGTTTGATTCCGGTCAAGGGCATGTACCTTGGTTGCGGGCACATCCCCAGTAGGAGGTGTGCAGGAGGCAGCTGATGGATGTTTCTCTCTCATCGATGTTTCTAACTCTCTATCCCTCTCCCTTCCTCTCTGTGAAAAATCAATAAAATATATATTTTTTAAAAAAATAAAAAATAACTGGGAGTTTAACAGCATTATAACAGCATTAACTTTGCTGAAAGCATTTCCTTTCAATTCCAGACTCCTTTGTTTCTAGAAGACATGATTTCCTCTAAAGCCTGGTTAAAAAATATCATACAGAATTGCAAATGCAAGAAAAATAGAAGGAGAGCTTATTAGTATGAAAGAGATGAGACTATTTGAAGTCACTAATAAGCAAAGGTATTATAACCTTGAAATGTTCTTTACATTTAATGTCCTAATTATAATGTAAATCATTTAACATTTACTATTAATGTAGTATCATTCTCTATTCCTAAACTCTAAATGAAACTGCCAATAAATTAGATACTTACAGTGGAAGACACAGGTGGCATAGTCAAGAACTGAGGTGATGACTAATTTAAAAGTGAGTGACTTGGAGAAACCAAGATGGCGGCATAGGTAAGCACCTAAACTGCTGCCTCGCACAACAATTTCAAAACTACAACTAAAAGACAGAACGGACACCATCCAGAACCACAGGAAAGCTGGCTGAGTGGAAATTCTACAACTAGAAGGAAAGAGAAAAGCTCACAGAGAATTGGAGGTACGGCAAAGGGTCTTTGTGCGCGCAGAGAGGAAGGGCGGCTGAGAGCCAGGCTGACTTTCTATAGTGGGAGGGGGAAGGAAGCCCCCGACGGCACTGAACCCCAGTTCAGACTGCACTGAACCCCAGTTCTGGGCAAAACCCCGTGGACCCAGGCTCATACAGGGGGAGTCTGGACTGTCAGGTAGAGAGAAAGGCACCCGGAGACTCAGAGACCCGGGGGAGCCCCGGCGGGCAGGGGTCTGGAGGTGCGCGCACCAGTGTGCACAAAGGCTGCAGAGGTTGCCACAGGCTTTTCCTAGCAGAAGAGAGTTGGAAGCTCCTGACTGCACTGAACCCTAGTTCTGACTGCACTGAACCCCAGTTCGAGGCGAGCCCCTGGGGACCCACGCTTTTACGGGGAGGGGGAATCTGGACTCTCAGGCGGAGACTCGGGAGCCGCGGAAGGCAGAGGTCTGGAGGTGCGCGCGCGCAAGGGCAAGGCTGACTGGAAGCCAAGACTGTCTGTTCCGCCCTGAGACTCCACCCCATCCAAGCTGAGCACAGAGGCTTTTGCAATTTGGCAAGTCTAATCCTATAAGGCTGTCTCCAGCACCGAACTTCTCCCAGCATAGACACAGCTGATCCTTACAACCAACTGGCCTGGAGGTCAATTCCTCCCAGTGATACCAACAACAATCAAGACTTAACTACAACAAGGCTGTACACACAGTCCACAAAGGGGTGCACCAAGAGTATCCACCTCAGGTTAACTGGGGAGGCAGACCCACTGGGCCATATAGGAAACCTAGCACACAAATCTACCCTACCAACTCAGGGAAGCTGTGAAAATGCAGCATCAAAGAAACAGATCACAAACGAAAGAAATGGAGAAAAACAAACGACTGGATATAGAATTCAAAACCACGGTTATAAGGCTTTTCAAGAACATCCTAGAAAAGGCCAATAAATGTAACGAGACCCTCGAGGATATGAAAAAGGACCAACTAGAAATTAAACATACACTGACTGAAATAAAAAATATTATACAGAGACCCAAAAACAGACTAGAGGAACACAAGAATCAAGTCAAAGAATTGAAATACAAAGAAGCAAAAAACACTCAACCGAAAAAGCAAAAAGAAAAAAAAAATCCAAAAAGTTGAAGATAGTGTAAGAAGCCTCTGGGACAACTTCAAGCACACCAACGTCAGAATTATGGGGGTGCCAGAAGAAGAGAGACAGCAAGATACTGAAAACCTATTTGAAGAAATAATGACTGAAAACTTCCCCCACCTGGTGAAAGAAATAGACTTACAAGTCCAGGAAGCGCACAGAACCCCAAACAAAAGGAATCCAAAGAGGACCACACCAAGACACATCATAATTAAAATGCCAAGAGCAAAAGACAAAGAGAGAATCTTAAAAGCAAGAGAAAAACAGTTAATTACCTACAAGGGAGCACCCATACGACTGTCAGCTGATTTCTCAACAGAAACTATGCAGGCCAGACGGGAGTGGCAAGAAATTTTCAAAGTGATGAATAGCAAGAACCTTCAACCAAGATTACTCTACCCAGCAAAGCTATCATTCAGAATTGAAAGGCAGATAAAGAGCTTCACAGATAAGAAAAAGCTAAAGGAGTTCATCACCACCAAACCAGTATTATATGAAATGCTGAAAGGTATTCTTAAAGAAGAGGAAGAAGAAAAAAGTAAAGATAAAAATTATGAACAACAAATACATATCTATCAACAAGTGAACCTAAAAATCAAGTGAATTAAAAACCTGAGGAACAGAATAATCTGGTGAATATAACAGAATCAGGGGCATAGAAAGGGAGTGGACTAATAATTCTCAGGGGGAAAGGGGCATGGGGGGGTTCAGGAAGAGACTGGACAAAAATCATACACCTATGGATGAGGACAGTGGGGGGGAGGTAAGGGCAGAAGGTGGGGTGGGAACCGGGTGGAGGGGAGCTATGGGGGGGGAAAAGGAGAAACAACTGTACTAATCTGAAAAAAGATTTATTAAAAACATAAAAAGAAATAAAAAAATAAAAGTGAGTGACTTAAGGGTGGGTACTGTGAACAGGTGTTGACTCATTTATTACAAACTAGAGACCCAGTGCATGAAATTCATGTACTAGGAGGGGGAGGGGTCCCCAGCCTGGCCTGTGCCCTCTCACAGTGCAGGAGACCCACGATCGATTTCCCCAAAGAGGTAGGCCCCACCCACTCATCCTGGGCTCCTCAATGGATTGCCCCAAAGAGGTAGGCCGCAGCCAAGGGTGCCGCAGCCAGGGGTCCCGCCCCCACGCCACACACACAGCATCAAGTCCACGCACACGCAGCCTCCTGGTGATGGATTGTTACAGGGTGACCACATGAGGACATCATGGCATGAGGGCATGATGACCACATAGGCTTTTATTAGTATAGATAGGTGAAAAAGAGATGAAATTTGAAAATAATACTAAAAAACAATTATAAAATGGAGAGTTCAGGTACGACTGGGCTAGACAGCACATAGCAAAGAAGAACTAACTACAAAGTTAATCAAGAAAATATTTTAAAAATATTAAGAATTTTTGTCAGTAAAGTAAGAACTAACTATAACTCATCCAAGAGATTTTTTTCAATTTCATATGAGATATAATAATACCTGAAAAAACTTTTCGTAACTTATGTACTTTCTCTACTGAAAATTCTTACCTGAAACTCAGCTGTTTTAGGATTGCTTATATGGACTGCTTTTGTTGCAGAGATATCCAAACCAAGTTTATCAGCAATATCTTCCTGGGAGCACTAAGAAATACATACAAAATAGATCAATATGGAAAAGTGACCACCAAATTTAATATGAAACGTATCAAATGCTGTAAGTCAACTTATTGTCTTATAACAATGTTGATTCTCTATATAAATCAGTGAGTTAAGATTAAGCTAAGAATAAACATTTATCAAATAACTGAGGCCCACAGCAGATGCAATTTAACATCAATAGTTCTACATTGAGTTCTAGTAGTGATACAGAGCTAAAATAAATTTTCACACGGAGTTGGTGGTATACTCTGTACTCGGGCTGTTCCTAAGCTAGGCTCCCATTTGCCTTACCAGGGAATGGGGATTTCCTCCTTTGTAATAAAATTAACTTACTGATTTTGGCCCTTTATGTCAGCTTTTCAACTCAAAGCAAATGCTTGGGAACATGATCAAAGACAAAGAATACATTTAATGTGGAAAAGTCCCCAAGCCCTTAACCAGGGCAGCATCTAGTGGACACAGGCACAGCCAAATTAAGACTAAAAATTCTAACCTAATAAATTTGGTTCTGAATTCATTGTGAACCATCAACACTCACATGAAACTATAGAATACATTATGATCTGTTATTGAAGACTTTTTTTAGTCCTTCATGTTTTTCTGTGACTAGAAACAGAAATCTCCCAACATTTCTTTCTGAAAAAGTTGTACCATCTCAAATAATAAAGTTACTCTTTTAAAGCCTGGAAATTTTGGTAATTAGATTTTATAAATTTATATAAGGAATCCTAGAATCAACAATTCAGTTTGAAAGTCAACAGTCAGCTGAGCAGAGAGCATGTAAACATACCAGAGCAAACGTAAGTGCTTCAGTGAAGCCAGCAGCTGCCATGTCATGTCTTAGAAGTTCCGTGAGCTTGTTAAGGGGAAACTGGGGGGGAAAAGTTTAATTCACCTCAATAAAAGTTTGTATTTTTAAAAAAGAGATTTATACAGAACACGTCATTAAAAGGAAACCACCCTTCCATCCTTACTAATATGCTGCTGGTGCCACCCCTCCTTCATGCCCCCACCATCCCAATATACCTACATAGACGTACAAAACCCCACTTTACCTCTCTCACACAGAGCTGCTGCCTCCAGGCCCAGGCTGAGAAAATGAACCTCCCAGTTAGAGATAAAACAAGGGCTCTACTAGTACACTCAAAACCTGTCTTTCTTCAAAGAACTAGTCATCACAGGTTTTCAACTTATTCTAATCAATTGTGCATCTGTTTTGTATCCTCTCCATAGCAAATGCCTCATAGCACAGCACATCCAAATACTGCTAAATTCCTATGTTCTGGCATTCAACGATTAGTTTCTAACTATAAGGAGTGTTTATTTACGGGTGCAATCTTACTTGATTAGCTATGGTGTATGTTTTCGGGAGAGCCATCTGAATGTTGTTATATCCATAGGCAATAGCTGCATCTTCTACAATATCACATGCATGGATAACGTCAGCTCTGGTTGGAGGGATTTCAATCTCAATCTGATTCCCATCGCCAATGACTTCTGACTTTAAGAACATCCTAGTCAAAAGCTTAGCAATATTTTCTGGTGTTTCTCTGAAATAGAAATGTACAAACCATAAACTTGACTGCATTATTTCAAACATGTTTCTATTTTGTTTTAAACATACTATTTCTTTCTCAATCCTAACAGACATCCTATCATCACTTCATTTACTCTGAAAGGGTATCAAAACCCTCTCCCAGCATTCTTTCAGGAAAAATTAAATAGTGTTGTGTGCACTTCATGCTGGAATTCTCTCCAACAGTAAATAAATAAATGGCGTTTTCAGAGCATACCTGATTCCAACTTTTTTGTTAATTAGTTCAGCTCTCACCATCTCCTTTCGGTAAGCCAGTTCCTTAAGAGAGAAAGAGTTTGAGAAGCTTAAATCATCCCCATAAGATGCAGCCTTAGCCATTTTCTATTTCAACTTGCTGTTGTTACAGTTTCATTTTCCTTCTAAGAAACTGTCACTAGAGCCACATGCTGAAAATACTTGGTGTTTCAAAACATTATGGAGGAACAAACCTGCTCCTGGACTACTGAAACTGCTCACAAAGAACATCAAATGCCAAAAACCGTATTCTCTTTCAGAGGGTCAGTCACCATTTTTTTCAACAAAACACTGGTGTATTTATCATTTCTAACATGCTATGAATCCTGATGAAGATTTTCAGTCTCATCTCAGGCAAGTAGGAGTTTATGACCAAAAAAGAGTAATTCATGTACGACAATGTTCTCTCCCTTCCTGATTCCAGGAGTGTTAGGAGACATTGCTTTCCTATCATCTTCCAGGTAGGAAAATGCAGCCGTGCCCCAGTGCTAGCTCTCAAGCTGTTCCAGGAGCCAGTACTACCAGAGCATCTCATGAACTGGTAATCCGTCGTCTTCAAACTGTACGTAACTCTACATGGTAGGCAGGAACAAACACGCATAAAACGCAGGCTTTTCAGCAACTCTGGAAACACATCTACGAATATTTCTTATCACTAAATTACTATCAAGATGTATCACTGCCATTAGCAAAAAGGCCATAAATTTTAAGACCTGTTTGGACTCAGGTAAGGACAATGAGCCAGAGCCTTGCTATTCCAAACACAGTTCTCAGGTAGGAGCATCAGCACCACCTGAGAGCTCGTTAGAGCGGCAGACTCCCGGGCCCTTAGAATCAGGGCAGGCACACCAGACCACCTGAGTCAGAGATGGAATGTTCTCAAGATCCCTAGCTGAGTGCACATTAGAGTCTGAGAAGCACTGGACTGGATGCTATTGACTGCATAAAAGTAACTAACCTTTACTGAACAGTTAATATGAGCTAAACAGTACAAGATACTCTTTTAAGATAATCTCGCCGAAACTGGTTTGGCTCAGTGGATAGAGCGTGTCGGCCTGCGGACTGAAGGGTCCCGGGTTCGATTCCAGTCAAGGGCATGTACTTTGGTTGCGGGCACATCCCCAGTGGGAGGTGTACAGGAGGCAGCTGATCGATGTTTCTCTCTCATCGATGTTTCTAGCTCTCTATCCCTCTCCCTTCCTCTCTGTAAAATATCAATAAAATATATTAAAAAAAAAAAAAGATAATCTTAACCCTCATAACAGACACTATTAGTATACTCATTTTACAGATAAGGAATATGAGTTTGATATTAATAACTAGTTCCAGGTCACAACAATGTTAGATTGCTTAATCCTAGCCCTGGCTATATTCCTAATGCTTGGAAAAATGCTTTTTAGATAGTAAGCACTCAGTACACAGTTAATAAATATATGCATGCATGCATGAAGTAACCAATGAATTAATAAATTCAGATAGCTTCATTCCAAAGCTCACAGCATTAACCATTAATTAGTCTCTCTATTCTCTTTTTCTCCTCTAGTTCTCTTATTCAAATTCTATTCTTTTGTATGAAACTAGAGGCCCGGTGCACAAAATTCGTGAACTCGGGGGGAGGGGAGACCCTCCTCCTCTTGCAGTCCGGGAACCCTCGGGGGATGTCTGACTGACAGCTTAGGCCAGCTCCCCACGGGCCTAAGCCGGCAGTTGGACATCCTTAGCACTGCCATAAAGGCGCGAGAGGCTCCCGCCACTGCTGCTGTGCTCACCAGCTGTGAGTCTGGCTTTTGGCTGAGCAGCGCTCCCCCTGTGGGATCGGGCCGAAACCAGCTCTCTGACATCCCCTGAGGGGTCCCGGATTGCAAGAAGGCACAGACCAGGCCGAGGGACCCCACTGGTGCACGACTGGGGCCGGGGAGAGATGCAGGAGGTTGGCCAGCAGAGGAGGGACTACGGGAGCACTCCAGGGTGTGTATGGCCTGTCTCACTCAGTCCCAATTGACTGGACTCCAGCATCAAGCTAACCTACCAGTCGGAGCGTCTGTCCCCTGGTGGTCAGTGCATGTCATAGTGAGCAGTTGAGCAGCCTTACCATATCATTAGCATATTATGCTTTGATTGGTTGAACTGCCGACCGGTCGACTGGACACTTAGCATATTAGGCTTTTATTATATAGGATAACAGAAGACTAGGAAACATTTTCAAAGTGTTTGGGAAACTGCTATATCTTGTGAGGAAGAATTAGTTTCCCCCAGAGGCTGGGAGAAAAATCTGTCCTAGCCTAAGTTTACAAAGTGAATAAATAAATGATGAAACACCGGTATAGCACTCCTTTTAAGAAAGCCCACCATTTCACATATATGAAAGTTCTTTATAATAAAAATAAGTGATTTCAAGGAATTAGCTGCATGAGAAAAGTGAACAAAATTTTAAGTTATATTTCTTTTTTTCTTTCTGAAAGTACACATTTCACTTTTATTAACACTTGACAATTCTTCATATTAAAAAGAAAAAGAACTTTTTCAAATAAGACATTATTTTAAGACAGACAGAAAAGGCATCTCTAGCTAATCCCAAATAATACTGTGGTAGATTGTATAAACGGCCACATTCTTACAGTCTCCGTGGCCTTGGAGTCTACTTCACACCCTTTCAATCTAGCAAAATTACTGGTTCTGCTTAAAGGCACCTGAGCACCGGAGATGCTCTCTTGATGCTGGGAATCCTGCACCACCATCAGCTGGATGAGAGACACTCGACCTGCCCCACAGCCAGAACAGACACGTGAGAGGCCATCCCAGGTCATCCAGCTGTTAGCCTCCCAACCAAGGGCTACACAGGAGTGAGCCCAGCAGAGGTGAGCCAAACGGGGCCAGACCAGAAGAACTACCCAGTTGACCAACAGAATTCTGACATAAACAAATCCTTGTTATTTTAAGTCACTAACTCTTGGGATGGTTTGTCACATAACAAAAGCTAACTGGTAACAACTACTAAAATAACTAAAAAAAAAAAAAGACACGGCCTGTAATTTCAGTCATACTTTCTACAGTTTTACATTTATTTTGAATTATAACTAATATTCTAGAAAAAAAGATGATACTGTATACTATCTGGAAGGGGGAGGTTTTTTTGATCTTGGCAGGATTGATCTATTTTAAAAGCTGTTTTAATAGTAAAAACTACTCTAGAAAGATTCACTTCATAAATGACAGGGGAATAATGAAAACAAAAACAAAAACAAAAAAACCCAGCTTGCCAAAACCGGTTTGGCTCAGTGGATAGTGTTGGCCTGCAGACTGAAGGGTCCCGGGTTCGATTCCGGTCAAGGGCATGTACCTTGGTTGCGGGCACATCCCCAGTGGGAGGGGTGCAGGAGGCAGCTGATCGATGTTTCTCTCTCATCGATGTTTCTAGCTCTCTATCCCTCTCCCTTCCTCTCTGTAAAATATCAATAAAATATATTAAAAAAAAAAAACACCCAGCTTATCAAAGAATGGCCTCACTTAATCAGAACCATAACAAAATGACTGAGAGACGTTTAGACATGAAAGAATAGCATGTATTACACATGATATCTTTATATTTATAATGCCCTCTTGGGAGGAAAAAGCCCCAAATTAAAAATAATGCTGGTTTACATTTTTTTTAAGTTACGGTAATGAACAAGTGTGAAGAGACTAATTAGGTTTGGAGGGCTGAGTAATCTTAAAAGGGGTGAGACTGTATATTACCCACTAAACTAGTTAATAAGAGAATAAATCACAGAAATTATGGCCAAGTAATGCTGAGGTATAATATAGTGTGTTAGGAGCTAAAGTGGGACTGTCCAGCTTAAATTCTGGCCCCACCTATAGTCGTAACAGGCAAACTATTTAATATCTCAAGGTTTCTGGATCTCCATCTAGAAAAGGGCATGATAACAGCACCCACTCTCAGAGGGTTAATGTGAGGATTATATCCATGTAATGCACATAGTATAGTTCCTGGCATGTGGGTGGATGGACAGATAAACAGGCAGCACTACACAGCCATTACCATTATCATTATCACATCATCATCAAGTCACTTCTTAAGTACTTACTGGAAAGGTATATGATTTTCCATTAGGAAAAATTACCTCAGCTGCTTCAACCCTGAAAAAAATAAAATACTTAACAAAGATCCATAAATTTTAGAAATGTACATGAGTTAACAAATTTTTCACTTGGTCTACAACTGTAGCCTCCATATATTGAAACTATTCACATTCCAACACTTTTTTGGATTAATTCTCCTAAATACAACCTTACTCTACTATTCTCGCTCCCATGCTTCCCATGTCTCTCCAAGGCAGCACCCACTCGAAACGTTTCCCAGTCCTGTAGAGCATGCACCTTCTGTGGACTCCTTGCCAATACTGACACACACAGTCCAGGCTTTACCAGGGTGGTGTGTTACACAGCGAAAGTTGACGGACACAACCACTAAAATCAATTTTTGAACAAAGCAACTGATACTGCTCATACAATTTCAGTCCTACTTTCTACTGTTATATATTTTGAATTATAATCAATAGTAAAGCTATGATGTTGGCACACAGTAAGGGCCATATAAGTTTATTAAATATTTTTTAATTAAAAAATAGCTTTGAAAGAATTACAGTAATCTTATTGCTATATATATGGGACATAGGATTGCTCTGATATATACTTCTCTACCTTTGTCTGGCTGTTCCTCTTGTTATTCCTTCATGTTAACATTCTCAAATTCAATGATCCTTAAACACAGCTTAAATTTCATTGCCTCCATGAGGCCTGCCCAGATTGCCTCAGCTAGGAGTAACTTGCCCTTACAAACAGCCAAAACATCACTGAAAATTTTTAAAGTACTTATCACTTTTTATTTTATACATTATTTATGCATATGTCTTAGCTCCCAAAGAGATTACATGTTCTAATTACAGGAACACATTTTTCATCTTTATATTTAGCACAGGCCTTTGAGCTTTGCCTTCAGAAGAAACAATAGGGCATCGATAAAGGCACCAAGTGAACTTACGTAAATTGATTCTCACAATATTCACTGAACATGGTGACAATGATATCAAGAACTATTTTTGCCTGCAAAGAAAAAAGACAAATATTATGGTAATCTATAAATATATGTATTTTCTCTTCACTCAGAAATGAATATTTAATATAATTTAGTTCCCAAATAACTAAAAATGAACCTCTATACACACATTTTAAAAGGGGGAATGGAATAAACACTTATGAGCTAAATTAGGCCTGTCCTTATCTTCAAGTGTTTAGCATTTATGCTGTTTTCTTTAAGGTACAATCCATGACTGAGACAAATTATTTACTTCCCCCACCCCTCCCTTAGATTCACCACATTTTAAGAGCGACAAATGGTTAACTACAGATCAATACCATAAGTCTCCAGCCAGATGCCTTCGTCATCTGTTAAATGGAGATAATTAAAGTTCCTACCTCATTTGGTTATTATAAGGAGTGTGTGTGTGTGTGTGCGCGCGTGTGTGTGTACACGCGCGTGCGCATTACACAAAAAACAATGCCTGATATACTGTAGTGAATGCCATAGAGATTTAATTTTTTTAACTGAAAAAATATGCTTAGGAAAAATACAGTAACCTTATTAGGATATATGCCTTGCTTTTATATATACTTCACTCTTATATACGAGCTTCAAGAAAGATATCCAAGAACTGCTAATGTATGAATTTTAAAATGTTAATATGATAATTCTATACTATTTCTCAAGGCAAATATGGTACAAAAAGTTATAAATGATACCTTACAATAATCTCCGATTCTATAAATGTACATGAATGCCATTTACCTGCCTTCTACACGCCAGCCTTCTCCTGCCTTCCAAGTTTACCTTTCTTAAGTTGCTTAATTGCCATCTCGCTCTATGCCTTACTTAACATGAATAAAGAAATCATATGCCGTAGCAAAAAGCTTTCATAGCAATCTAATCCAATATACGTAGTGGTTGAAAGTGAGTGCACAACTAGTATTCTACATATTTCTGGATATTATGTGCATAAACACTTTATTAATTGCTAAACAGAATTTCTTTATAGCCAGTTCATTTTTAAAGAATTTAAATACACAAAGGTACCAAATTACCCAGCATTTTAATTAAGCCAGCTAAGATAAACAATTTATACAGATCATATTACAATACTTATCCTGTTCTGTTTTACAGTTAGGTGGTTAATTCTCCCACAACAAGTTCCTTCAAGTCAAGGAACATGTAACTCATTATTAAATTCTTGGCACTGAAAAGACAGTACAGGTGCTCACTAAATATTTGTCGACTGAATGAAAGCACCATAACTGAAGTATAGAATATATATTTCTAATTTTCTAAAATATGTTCCCACCTTCAAAATAAACATATTTTTTAATTTAGCCATATAGTCTTGACCCAGAAGTAAAAATCTATCCTGACAGTACAAAAATAGAAAAAAGTTTTATTTACCTTAGTAAAGTCAGTTCCTGTGCATTCGATAAATACATTTCTAGTATTTACTGTTATTTTGGAATGGTTTCCTACAATGAATACAAAATAATAACAACAAAACAATCAGTTTCAGAAATATAAGTGCACAAAAAGCTCTACAAAACAGAAACTACATTTTAATTTAGAACACAACATAAACTAACTTCTCAAAGTAAGGGGATATACAACTTTTATTTTAAGCTCCATTGCAGAATAAAGACAAAATAGTAACAGGCCTTACTGAGTGTATTCAATGTGTCAGCAGTTATGCCAAGCACTTAGCAGAGGTTGTTTCATCTCATCTTCACCATAATTCTATGACAGAGTTGCAGAGAGACAACTAAGATTGAGAGATAAAGCTCACTGACCATGATCACAAAGTAGTAAGCAGCAGGGCTAAGATTTGGGTCTGGATCTGGCTAACTCTGGAGCCCAGATTCTTAATTACTCTAACTACTGGAGTCCAAGCTTTGGAGAAGGCAAAGACTCTCCTAACTAATGTGAATTGGAAAAGAAAAGCAAACATCTATGGCTTCAACATCATTAAATTTTGTAGTTACATTCAAGTTGTCTCATCAAAAAAGCCTTCAGAAGAGTTAAGAGGGTAAAATTCAGTTTAAAAGTTTTAGTTTAACTTTAAAACAGACAAAGCAGAATTCAACTTTGAGTTTAACCAAGTAAATTACTTAAGACCAAATAAAAAATCTAGAGAAAAGCATTCAAAAATATTTCTAGTCCAGCCAGCATAGCTCAGGGGTTGAGCATCGACCTATGCACCAGGAAGTCATGGTTCCATTCCCAATCAGGGCACATGCCCAGGTTATGGGCTCATCCCCAGTGTGGGGCATGCAGGAAGCAGCCAATCAATGATTCTCTCTCATCAATGATGTTTCTATCTCTCTCTCCCTTCCTCTCTAAATTCAAAAAAAAATTTTTAAAGAATACTTAGACATTTATAAATTGTATAAAAATCCTAAGTAAGATGTTGTTGAATGACGAATAGAAAGAACTATTACAAAACAAATCTACCAAAGACCTGAGATTCTCAGATTAAGAGTTCACTTGATTTGATTCGGCCAACTCTATTGAGAATTCTACCGAAATACTGAAGAATAAGAAAAGACAGTAAAAATCAATGATGCTTAAGAAATAGCTCACCATTGATGATTGGAGGCATTGATAGGACGACACCATTGCTATCATAGATAACTGGGTACAGGGGCTTATTTTCAATGATATGTAAGTAATGTTTAAGATGATTGTCAGTCTGAAGAAAAATAAGTCAAACAAAATTAGCTTTTTTATATCTATCAATGTAATTAGTTTACATACCTACCTAGTGTAAAAAGGCGAAAAGTCAGAAAAACAATAAAAGTGCCCTACATTACAGAAAGTTCTAAGTTTTTAAAGGTGCTAATATAAATTAGTGTCTCAACAGCCTTGTACAGCCTCTTCTCCCACTGGGAAGTGACGAAAACACAATTGAGCCATTTTTCAACAGTGAAAACAAATTTCCACTGGTAAACCTGAGTCATCTAAAATAAAACACACACCATCACAAAACTACTTAACTTGACTTGGGGTGGTGAACACTCAATACAGTGTACGATGATATATTGTAGAATTGTGCACCTGAAACCTGTATAATTTTGTTAAGCAGTGTCACCCTAATAAACGTAATAAAAAGGAAAAAAAACAAACAAAAATTATTTAAATAAATCGGAGAAATCACTAGCAAATCAGGCCAAGGATAGTTGCTTTTTTTCTAACAATATCCACTACTCTTCTAAAAGTGACTACTGAATTCCTTGTCACTGCTACACGATAAAATGATATTAATGGGAGGCAAACATTTTGTAATATTTCCCACACACATAAAAAAAAAAACAAAAAAAACAATACTAACTAAATCTTATTGTTCCTTCTACTTACATGAGTTTAATTATACCCAAATATTAATATTACATTGTGGTATGGTTTACACTTCAGTGATTCTCAATCCTAGGTGCAAATTAAAATCATCCAAGTGGATAAAAGTGTAATAATAAAACAAAACTATACCCAGTACCCCTCCTCTAGATCAAAAAATCAGTATCTCTGTGTTGGGGCCCAGACACTGCTGGTTCGTTTTTTTTCAAAGCACTGAGTACATTTTTTGAATTCCAAGATTTGACTTTGAAGGAATTTCAAGATTTAGGCAGAGCTATTACATAATATAGAAGAACATTTACCTTGTATATATTCATCAGTTCACAGGCTGTATACTCCTTTGTCTTATTTAGAGGTTTGAATCTGATATCTGAAGGTCGCTTCGCAGTGTAAGTAAATGGGCCTGACAAAGTGTCCAAATCATGGGTACCGATAGCAACCAACGCTCTTTTCCTAAATGGTGAAAGAGGGAAAGGGAGAAGGAAAAAGATAGAAAAAGAGATTTGAATATTCCAAAACAGAAATTCTAAAGGAAACGTAGACTATATGTGTTTTTAAATTATTTTTAGACACTTCCCTAAAATTGCCTGTTGCTTTATGGCAACTTTAGAGGAGTATAAGGAACAAATTCAAAAAACTATTAAAAGTAATGAGAACTTATAAAGCTACTAACAAAACATAATTGCAGAGGAGGATCCAAGATGGCGACGTAGATAAACACCTAAACGGCTGCCTCGCAAAACAATCTCAAAACTACAACTAAAAGACAAAACGTGTATCACCCAGAACCACGGGAAAGCTGGCTGAGTGGAAGTTCTACAACTAGAAGGAAAGAGAAAAGAGCAGTGAGACGTGCACAAGCGCTGAAAAGCTGAGGTACGGAGGTGCGCGTATCGGGCTGGCGGCGGGCGACTGGGAGCACTGCTTTTTTCAACCCGAAGGGAGACAAGCTCCCGATTACTCCCAACTCCAGTTTCTGGGGAGACGCAGGGGACCCAAACTCCTACGGGGAGAAGCTGGACTGTCTGCCATCGGAAAGTTAAGGGTGGCTTGCTTGCAGGGCTGAGCGCAGGAATAATTGTTTACTGCACTGGGACGCTGGGACTCGGGGACACGGTTGGAGATGCAGAGCTGGCTTTCTGGCAGCCATCGCTGTTTGCCACGCCCTAGCCTAGTGACGCCCTGAGGCCCTGCCCCGCACAACCTACAAACCCACCCAAGCTCCAAGCAGCAGCTTTAGCATATGAATGGCCTGCCCTATCACAGCTTAACGTAGCAAACTTGCAACCCGGGTCAGACAGCTCCAAAAACTCCAAACCCCAAGCAAAGAGGAGAAAACTGTAGTTCTCGCTGTAGCTCCTGCTGGGTGGCCTCAGACAGTAGCTGACCTGCACACCAATGGAGATCCAGAAGCAAGTGTACCTAGTGGTCAATGTGAGACACCAGATTTCAACTCCTCACATCCATAAGTGACACATTCAAGAGGCAGACTCAGTGAGCACCAAAGCCCCACTGAAACAAGTCCTGCACCATAAGCATGTCTCCAACGCAGCAGTTCTTCCATTATAGACACAGCGGGTCCTCACAGCCAATTGGCCTGGAGGTCAAATCCTCCCAGTGTACCAACAGCAATCAAGGCTTACCTACACCAAAACTTTGCACTCAGCCCACAAAAGGGTGCACCAAGAGCGTCCACCTCAGGTGATTGGGGAGCTATTGGCCCCTATAGGTCACCTACCACACAAAGCCACTCCATCAACACAGGGAAGCAGAGACAAAGAAACATGTCACGAATGAAAGAAATGGAGGAAAGCAAACTACTGGACGACATAGAGTTCAGAACCACATTTATAAGGTTACTCAAGAATCTTCTAAAAACTGCCGAGAAACTTGATGAGACCTCTGAGGAGCTTAGTGAGACCTTCAAGGACCTTAATGAGAATTCCAAAAAAATGGAAAAGGACCAGTCAGAAATTAAGCATACACTGTCTGAAATAAAGAATATACAGAAATTCAACTGTAGATCAAAGAACCCCAAGAATCAAACCAAAGATCTGAAATATGAGGAAACAAAAAACACCCAACCAGAAAAACAAAAAGAAAAAAGAATCCAAAAATATGAAGATAGTGTAAGGAGCCTCTGGGACAACTTTAAGCGTACCAACATCCGAATTTTTGGGGTGCCAGAAGAAGAGAGAGAGCAAAATATTGAAAACCTATTAGAAGAAATAATGACAGAAAACTTTCCCTACCTGGTGAAAGAAATAGACTTACAAGTCCAGGAAGCGCACAGAACCCCGTACAAGAGGAATCCAAAGAGGACCACACCAAGACACATCATAATTAAAATGCCAAGGGCAAAAGACAAAGAGAGAATCTTGAAAGCAGCAAGAGAAAAACGGTTAGTTACCTACAAGGGAGTACCCATACGACTGTCAGCTGATTTCTCAATAGAAACTATGCAGGCCAGAAGGGAGTGGCAAGAAATATTCAAAGTGATGAACAGCAAGAACCTACAACCAAGATTATTCTACCCAGCAAAGCTATCATTCAGAGTTGAAGGTCAGATAAAGAGCTTCACAGACAAGAAAAAGCTAAAGGAGTTCATCACTACCAAACCAGGATTACATGAAATGCTGAAGGGTATTCTTTAAGAAGAGGAAGAAGAAGAAAAAGGTAAAGATAAAAATTATGAACAACAAAATGACATCAAATACATACCTACCAACAAGTGAATCTAAAAATCAAGTGAATAAAAAATCTGAAGAACAGAATGGACTGGTGAATATAATAGAATCAGGGACATAGAAAGGGAGTGGACTGACAATTCTCAGGGGGAAGGGGATGGGAGGGGTGCGGGAAGAGATTGGACAAAACTCTTACACCTATGGATGAAGACAGTGGCAGGGGGTAAGGGCATGGGGTGGGGTGGGGTGGGGAATCAGGTGGAGGGGAGCTATGGGGGGAAAAAAAGAGGAACACATGTAATAATCTGAACAATAAAGATTTATTAAAAAATAAAAATTAAAAAAAACATAATTGCAGTAGCTGAAGTAAATTCCTTGCCACTACGCTTTCCCAAGTGCTATGTTATAGGACACTTTCCAAATCAACATTCCCTCTGTCTTCTTTGAATCTCATTTCCTTAAGTAAACATGTTTTAATAAATTAGAGTAAACTACTAAATTGATGTATTTTTTACTTTTCTATGTTAATACATTGTACATTAATACATTCTACATTAATAATGGAGAAAATTTAATTTAAAAGACAATTTAGATTTAAAGTTTAATGTGTAGGGAAAGTTCAAAAGCTACTGATTTCATTTGTTCTACAGTTTATCTACAAAGGATTTAAGGTAATTTTAGGAACTTGTAATAAGTTACAAATTAGAAAATAAATAGAAGTAGGATATCAAATAGATCCAGGAACAATGTCAATATTAAAATAGAATCTAAAGGCCCACCATCTTACCAAGGAGGGCCACAAATTTGGCTCTAAGCTTTCTTTTCTTCTTCTTTTTTTTAATGTTTTTATTTATCTTTTTTTTTTTTTTTTTTTTTAGAAAAGAAGGGAGAGTGAGAGAGAAACATCATTCTGAGAGAGAAACATCGACTGCTTGCCTCCCATATACACCCCGACTGGGCACTGAACCTACACCTGGGCATGTGGTCTGACCAGGAATCAAACCAGTGACCTCTCAGAGCACGGGACAACACCTAACCAACTGAGCCACAAAGCTGGCTCTAAGCTTTCTAACAGACAATTCAACAAGAGAAACTTGGACAGAATTTATGGTGTTCTTAAGATTTCTTAAACCTGGTTTTAGATATATTTGCATATTTATGCATAACCACATATACATTAGTAATCAAGGATTAAAATGCATTAGTAATTAAGGACTTTATTGAAGTCTATATTATATTAACTCTGAAATAGTTTTTAACATTTGCAAGAAACCAAATTTTGGTCAACCTCTAAGACTAGTGACTAAAACATTAATATCATTGAATTGAATAGAATTGTTGATAAGCAAAAAGGAAGTGTTACTTTACTCAATGAGTTATATGCTTACTAGAGGCCCAGTGCACAAATTCATGCACTGGTGGAGTCTGGCCGACCCGGCCCCAATCGGACCGATCAGGTATCAGGCCAGCCAGGGTGAGGGGCCGCAGGAGGTTGGCTGGCCGGCTCCGCCCCTGATCGGGGTGGGAAGGAGCCAATTGGGGGCGGGCTGGCCGGGGGTGGGGGGCGCCCCTCAGTGCGCATCACGGCGACTGGTCATTCTGGTCTCTTGGCTTTTATATATATATAAACTAGAGGCCCGGTGCACGAAATTCGTGCACAGGGATGTGTCCCCCGCAGCCCAGCCTGCACCCTCTCCAATCTGGGACCCCTCGAGGGATGTCTGAATGCCCGATCCTACTGGGATCAGGCCTAAATGGGCAGTCGGACATCCTTCTCACAATCCAGGACTGCTGGCTTCCAACTGCCCGCCTGCCTGCCTTCCTGATTGCCCCTAACCGCTTCTGCCTGCCATCCTGATTACTCCCTAACCACTCCTCTGCCAGCCTGATTGATGCCTAACTGCTCCCCTGCCCTCCCCTGCAGGCCTGGTCCCCCCCCCAACTGCTCTCCCCTGCAGGCCTGGGTCCCCCTCAACTGCCATTCCCTGCAGGCCCAGTCGCCCCCAACTTCCCTCCTCTGCCGGCCTGGTCACCCCTAACTGCCCTCCCCTGCAGGCTTGATTGCCCCCAACTGCCCTCCCTTGCAGACCTGGTCCCTCCCAACTGCCCTCCCCTGCTGGCCTGATCACCCACAACTGCCCTCCCTTGGAGAGAACCCCAAACAAAAGGAATCCAAAGAGGACCACACCAAGACACATCATAATCAAAATGCCAAGAGCAAAAGACAAAGAGAGAATATTAAAAGCAGCAAGAGAAAAACAGTTACCTACAAGGGAGCACCCATACGACTGTCAGCTGATTTCTCAACAGAAACTATGCAGGCCAGACGGGAGTGGCAAGAAATTTTCAATGTGATGAATAGCAAGAACCTACAACCAAGATTACTCTACCCAGCAAAGCTATCATTCAGAATTGAAGGTCAGATAAAGAGCTTCACAGATAAGAAAAAGCTAAAGGAGTTCATCAACACAAAACCAGGATTATATGAAATGCTGAAAGGTATTCTTTAAGAAGAGGAAGAAGAAGAAAAAGGTAAAGATAAAAATTATGAACAACAAATACATATCTATCAACAAGTGAATATAAAAATCAAGTGAATAAAAAATCTGAGGAACAGAATAAACTGGTGAATATAATAGAATCAGGGGCATAGAAAGGGAGTGGACTGATAATTCTCAGGGGGAAAGGGGTGTGGGGGGTGCAGGAAGAGACTGGACATAAATTGTACACCTATGGATGAGGACAGTGGGGGGAAGGTAAGGGCAGAGGGTGGGGTGGGAACCGGGTGGAGGGGAGATATGGAGGGAAAAAAGAGGAACAATTGTAATAATCTGAACAATAAAGATTTATTAAATTAAAAAAAAAAAAAGAAAATGCAACCACAAACCTGCAAATGTTCTGATGCAACTTCTCTTGAAGTTCAATGAAGCTGTCATAGCGATCTTTAGTAAACTTTATATTTCGGAGAACTGCTGCTACAGCGTAAGGGCGTATTTTAGCTGTCTGAAATTAAACATGTCATTAGAGATGGTAAGTATGAAGGCTTTTCTTTGAAATAACATTTTGTAATAAAAAGTTAGTGGCACTCTTGACATTATCACACATTTTCATTCAAAAAGTATATATTCATTCTTCAACCAACAAGTAATAAAATATAGTGGTGACAAGAGACAAAGTCACTGTCCTCATGAAATTTCCATTCAGTAAGAAGTCTGAAAATTTACTAAATGAGAAAAAATTAACTTTTAAGTAGTTTGCTCTAGTTGATATTTTTTTACCAAAATAACCTACCCCAAAAGTTAATTTTTAATTTTATCACTGTACCACAATTTAAACAATTACATCTCAAATGTATTTTAAATAAATATTTGAATGTTATTTTCCAAAATTATTCATAGAAAACAGATGCTTTGTCCCTTTCACTGCTTGATACAAACAAATTAACAGTTTTTAAAAACTAGAAGGTTAAATATACATCCATTTTAGCAAACGATCAAAAATTATATTTGGCAAAAGATTCAGCTTTGTTCTTTTTTCAACCCCACATTACTGATATGTACACAAAAGAAACTGTTTACAAAGGAAAATAAGACTTTATCCTTATTACCTCTTCTGTGATGATCAATTTCTGGATTTCTCCATTAGGCATTACCCGTTTATATACTGGAGCCTTTATCCTAAAATAATATTAAAACAAACTTGCTCATTATTAACCAAAACATTTGATAACTTAAGTATATTCTCTGCTGTGTAAACAAAATGAACAATAGGCTCAAGTTATAGCAAATCAAATTTGAACTGAATATAAAAAACAACACACAAACTAACAAACTTTCCAACATTTAAAGTTCTCCATAAAACCATTAACCACTTCACTGTTAAAATATGTTCCCAAAATGAAAGGCTATGACTCAATATTCAGACAAAGTTTCAAATGGCTACAGCCTGAATCACACCCACCAATCATCCCTCTATGCAGACCTAGAGCTGTGTTCCTGTCCAACAAGGTTTTTTCTAGAAACTTAAACAGAGCTTTTGATAATGACAGGCAAAGAAAAAATATCCAATCTGGCAAAGTATTTAATGAATATACACCCTTACCTTTCTTTAAAGACTTGAAGTCCTCGAACCAATCCCTCCAGACATAGGAGATCATATCTATTGGCAGGGACGTCAATTTTGTAAAGAATAACATCAGATGCCCCCTCTGCCTTTTCATTACCTTGTTCCTTACTTATAATTTCCTTCTCAGAAGTCTAAAACAAGCACAATAAAATAAAATGTAAATTCTTTGGCAAAAGTAGTTGTCAGCACTATAAAGCAGTAACTATATTACATATATTGTTTTCTGCAACAAAACATAGGTTTATTATAATCTGCAACAAACATAAAAATGACTTTTACTGAGCTCACACATCTAGCATTCTCATTCATATTCTCTTTCAAAGAGACTAATATATGAGACCCAAAGAAACTAATATATGAGGCCCAGACAGGCTATGTAATTGTCACTGGTTACACAGCTAGTGATCGTGAGAGCTCCAACTACTACTCAAATTTTCTAATATCTAATCCAAAGTTCTTACTGCACAACCTCAAACTTAATTTTGAGGTCTAATTAAATTATTGGTAGCAACTTAATGTAAACTACAGAAATCTTAGCCAACTTCTAAAGTATACAGATACTTATTTGCTGGAGGCTAATTCCAGCATGTCATAAATGCAAGAAGTTTCATCAAAAGGTTGATGGAACCTTGAAGCTTCAGCAGGGCTGAAGATACATATTATTGCCTACTGGAATGGCTGAAGGCATTTCCCCAAACCTGAATTTACATAAATGATTGCTTGTTGCCAGACAGCTGAACAGCCCAAGGCAGTTTCCCCAAACTGATAATGCCTACTGTATACTAAACCTTACCTTTTGATATGTATATCTGCTTTGCTTTAGGGCAATTTGTGTTAATAAAGAGCAAGGGGTCCGGAGATTCAGAGAACTTAGCTACTACAGCTAAGCTTCCTCTGGCTCCCCCGTGGATTACAAATTTATATTTCTACCTGCTCTTTATTAATTTACGCCGCAGCCCCTTCTCCAAATTCCTGAACCCTTCTAGATGCTGGAGAAAGACCCCAGCACTTATCAATGTAAAAAATCTTCCTGTAATATTAGTAAAGGCACAGCAGGAAAAATAAGGCAAGACAATAAACATTCTTGTCAGCCTGACAATTTTTTAACTTTATAGTGTTATAAAACACTGAATAGATCAATAAGATAAAAGGCTTAAAAAATAAGTAAGTCTTGCCCTGACTGGTTTGACTCAGTGATGGAGCGTTGGCCTGCAGACTGAAGGGTCCCAGGTTCGATTCCAGTCAAGGGCATGTACCTTGGTTGCGGGCACATCCCCAGTAGGTGTGCAGGAGGCAGCTGATTGATGTTTCTCTCTCACTGATGTTTCTAACTCTCTATCCCTCTCCCTTTCTGTAAAAAATTAATAAAATATATTTAAAAATAAGTCTTTACTACATAATCAATATTAGTAGATATATTTTGTAAATTAAGCTATTTTAAAAATATTTTAATCATTACATAATAAAAAAACAGGAAAATGCTTCATAATCATTTCTATAAGCCATTCTTCAAAAATAGATCATTTTACAAGATCAACGTAGAGTATATACAGTAATGAACTAGGGATGAATTAACACTGGTTGAGTATGCATGGAGGAAAGTGGGGCTGGGGATCGAAGAAGTGAAGGAGGGAAAGCCAGGGGCCAAGGAGATGGCAACTCTGGCTGAAGCAGCATTTCCACTGCTTCCCAGGTCCCTTTCCACATGGTTAAGCTGCAATAAGGCACCTCACTACCAGAGCTCAATGATTCTAGAGTTACCCAAGATGGTCTACCCATCTCCACAGCACTAGCCAGATAACATGCGATGACTACACACAGAAAAAGGCGTGAACCCCTTTTGAGATTTTAAGCAAAGCAATACTCTCAGGACCAGAGCTTAGCCTCTTAACACAGAGAACACAGGAATCACCATGGCCCACAAGTGTAACAAAAATAAACTATAGTAAACATCTGAAAAATGGGCTTAAACACAGAATATTAGAAAAATAAACATCCAATACATACGATTTCATCAAGTTCCAAACCAAATTCAAAACATAGTTCATCAAATTCTTCATCAGCTAGGGGGGGAAAAAGGATATTGCTTTAATCTGATCAGCATAAATGAACTGTGTATAAATAAACTGTATTTTCTTATTAATTGCCTTATACCAAGCATACTAATTATCAGTCATCAAATGTCACCACTTAACAAAAAATGCTTGAACAAAAAATTTAAAAATAAGAAAAACACACAAAACTTTTATTAAAGGGCTGATTCATCTAACATCAACTATGGAATTAGGTTACCTGAACTGGGAAGTTTACATTTACTTAGAAGAAAAACCCATTAACTTGGGATCAATGTAAAGTAGGCTCCAAATTACAGACCCAACACATTGAAATGTCATATAAATCCTATCATTCAAAATTCTCTGAGGCAGTCTGACAGTTGGCTTTGGAGCAGGCCTATCAGAGTCTGAATTCTGACTATCCCACTTACTAGTTCTGGAGTTTATAAAAACTTTCTAATTCCTATGCCTCCTCCATAAAGTGGCTCAAAATGCCTCATCCATAAAGTAGCATTTTGCAGACATTTATGTATAGCATGCAACTATTGGAAAAATTTAAATAAGTTCATGAAAATAATGGGCCTGGCACAGTGCCCTGAAATGTAGTAACTCTACAACAAATTGTTCTCTTCCTTATTTTAAGTTATATTCTACTTTACTCTGCTACCTGATACAGCATTTCTAGGGTTTGCTCATTACCAAAAATTGAACACAAAGCATCATTACCAGTATATTCTAGTGAAAAACTGGCCTTAAGGTTCCAGATCCCAATATTAAATCAATTTAACAAACATTTACTGGGCACTGTAACAAGTGTCAGGGCTACAAAGATAAATAAAACACAATTCCTACCTTAACTATCTCCTACTCTACTAAAAACACCAGGAGTGTAAATATAGTAAAGTGCAAGGTACAGAGATGACCCAAAGGAAGTAATCAGCTCCACTTAGGGTCAGCTTAGGCTTCAAAAAAAAAAAAAAAAGGATGAGTTCATTAGGCAGAGATTGTAGGGAGACAATAGCATGGCAAATTTGGAAAGTTCAATATAAATGAAGCATAAGGTTCATGTCAAGAAGAGATAGGATGGAACAAGTAGACAGAAGTCATGTTAGAACACCCCCAAGGACTTGCCATCCCTCCTGCCTGCTGACCATGGGGAATTACACTGAAGGATTTTCAGTTGAGCAAAAGCATCATTAGATCTGCATTTTAAAGAATGGTGGAAGGGTGGCAGAGGGACTGGAGCAGGGATGCTACAATAGTACAGGTGAGACAGTGAGGACTTGATTAAAGCAGCAATTTGTAAAAAAACAAAAAACAACAACAACCTGTGAACTGCAATAAAGCAAAGTATGTCTGTAATACTTCCAGCTGTATTACAAGCTTAGAAGAAAAAACCAGCAAGAAAATCGTGATTAATAATTCCCTGTAAGAAAATGACACACCTAAGTAAATACATTTTACAGGTTTGTATGATATACACAGGTAGCTCTGACAGTATTGCCAGTAATTACAGCAAAGCAGAACAGAACCAGAATTGAAGAACAGTGACAATAAATCCATTAACAAGAAAGTGAATAGCAAGAGGAAAACATCTGAGCAAAGAGGCAACAGAAAAAGGTAGACTAAGGAGATGAAACTGCCCCAGAGGGCCCAAATGATGAGAGCAAGAAAAGCGGCTTTAGACATGTCCTTGAAAGCAAAGAGGGGGTAAAAAGAAAGGCAATAAGTAGAAACAGTGGGATTTTAGGACAGACAAAAAGCAACCCTTGGAGGGACTGAAAAAAAAGGCATGGGAACAGAAAAGAGTAAATGAGACATTATCTGAAAACATCTAAAAAAAGGGGGGGGGGGTAAGAAACAAAATGGATCCACATTACTTGAAAACCAGGTACTTGCCATACATGCTTTTCCTTTTTTATTTTTTAAGGATTTCTTATTTATTTTTAGAGAAAGGGGAAGGGAGACAGAAAAACATTGATATGAGAGCAAAACATCAATTTAGCTGCCCCTGCACGCCCCCTACTGGGGATCCCAACCAACTGAGCCACACCAACCAGAGCTGCTTTTCCGATTTTAACCTCAACCAAATTAACAATTAAAAAATTACAAGGACAAACACACGAAATATAAACTAATGATGAAAGACTATTATTTCTGTCTTGTCTGAAGTACATCTCAACATCTTTCTGCTTGAAATTTTAAAGATTCAGTAGCTGACAGATATTTGTGGAAAATCAAGCTTACCCAACCTCTCTCAATATGAAAAAGGGGAGAGGGCAGCTAGAGAATATATTAAAACATCATATGACAATAAATAATCTCACCACTGTTTGTAATCTGGATTATTTATTTCTCTTCCAGAGATGAATACCTGGTGAGAACTGATCAATGTCATGAACAAATATTTGCCCACATACAACCTTATGTAAATCTGGTATAATGTATACCATTAGTGTGAATAAAAGGATGGGTAAGAAATATAAATAAGTGTATTAGAAAATAAAAAGTATAGGGAGTTAGAGCCAAGTTCAGAGGGCAGGAGTATTACCTCTATTTTTAGGGACTTATGGCAGAACTCTAGGGAGAATAACACTTCAAGACCACATAGTACCCAAAAGTGCAACTTTAAAACCGTTTTTAAGAGCTAACTTTGCCCTGACTGGTTTGGCTCAGTGGATGGAGCGTCGGCCTGCGGACTGAAGGGTCCCAGGTTCGATTCCAGTCAAGGGTATGTACCTTGGTTGTGGGCACATCCCCAGTAGTGGGTGTGCAGGAGGCAGCTGACCAATGTTTCTCCCTCATCGGTGTTTCTAACTCTGTCTCTCTCCCTTCCTCTCTGTAAAAAATCAATAAAATATATTTTTAAAAAAATAATAAAAGCTAACTTTATTTTGCCCTGGCCTGTGTAGCTCAGTGGTTTGGAGCACTGAACTGTGCAGGGAAAGGTTGCTGTTTGATTCCTAGACAGGGCACATTCCCAGGCTGCAGGTTTGATCCCAGGTGGGGGTGTATACGGGAGGCAAACTATTGATGTTTCTCACACTGATGTTTCTCTCGCTCTTTCTCTATACTCTCTCTATAAAAATTCAATAGAGACATTTTTATTAACTTTATTTTCACAGTAATATATTATTCTAGGAAGGAGTACCTGTTAAACCGACTAGGGCTATGTTACCATATTGAGCTCTAAAACTAAAGATAACACAAATCAAGTTGCTACATACAACCTTTATACGAGCTGATAATCACGGGGCGGACAGATGTTATTTCAACTGCTACATCTATGGTGGCTGATAACTGTACTTAATATTCCCCCCTTTTTTAAAAAATGGTATTATCTTTAGAACTGAAAAGAGATGAAGAACAGCATGAAGACTAAGAATAGCATAGACTCCTAGTCGTTCAGGCCTCAGCTCAAACGTTACCAGCTTGTCTAATGTTATTCTGTGCACAGTATCTTTTTTTGTTTCCTTGCTAGCATTTACTATTCTCCGAAAACCATTTTACTTATGTGCTACTTAATTATTGTTTGCCTCCCTCATCAGAAAGTGTGAGTGGGCCTTTGGGGTCATCTGCCCCGCTGTATTCTCAAAGCGCTTAGAAGAGTGCCTAGCACACAACCACGCACTCAGTAAATACTAACAACAAAAAACAGATGCCGTCAGCCCTCCTGCTCAAACTTCTACTACCCCTCATGAACGTCCCCGTGTTTCCCTTCCTATTGGACTCAGCTAGCTACACTCGGGATGCAACCCGGGCTTCATTCCTATGCGTCCCCTGGCACCAGGGAGTAGGCGCTCCAGCCGAGTACGCTGAATGAATGGCACGGCGAGCCGGACAAGCGTGGGTGAGGCAAAAGCAGCCCCGGCAAGACCGCTTCTGCGGTTCCATCAGTCCAGGCCGCCACTCGCGCCGTCAGCACCACCCACCCCCGACCGCCGGATGCCAAAATGGGTCAAACTGCATGAACATTGCCACGAAGCCCTTTAGGAGAGGGGTCTCAGCCTCCGAGGGGAGGCACAAGCTATGGGACGGCACTTACTGTAGGTCCGGCCGAGGGCTTGGAAGAGCAAATCGCGCTTCACGCTGACAGTCGGCATGGTGAGTAGGATCCACTGCGCCTGCGCGGCGAGCGGGCCAGGCCTCAGGGACCCAGGCACGCAGAACCCAGCCCCTCCCTTACGGGCTGTCTTAAATATTGCCTGTCTTCTTCTAACTGGTTCTGCTTTTCTTTTTCATCTGAAATTAAATAAATTGCCACTATTAAGCTCATTAAAACAAGAATCTTTGGATGAATAACCTACAGTTTTGTTAAGGAGACATAATTGGATAAAATAGGCTACGATTTGGTGGGCAATAAACCAGACAGACTTCAAAAGCCCTCACGCCTCTAATGCTCCGCAAACTAGATGGGCGGTGCAAGAGGGGTGGATGCATAGCAGGGGGCGGGGCCTCGAGTCGGAGAATCCGGGCGGGGAGGTGGGGAGCCGGTGACTGGGCGGAGTCTGAGGCAGCGAGAGAATCTATCTGCAGACCTTAGCCTTTATTTCATTGTTACATAGTCTCCCTTGTACGCCTCTAAGTACTATCGCTGTGCTTTGTTTCAACCTTACAGAAGCCCTATAGCAGAGGCCTCATGTTTACTCAGTGATGCCTACTGGCCAACGCTACGCTCAGTCCTCTACCGGCCTTAATTTCCTCATAACAACTTGAGTGGAATGGGCTGAATAAGCACACCCTGCCCCAAAGATATTAGGCCCTAAACCCTAGAACCTGTACGTGTTGCCTTAAGTGGAAAGAGTCTTTTTGCAGGTTAAGGATTTCAAAATGGTGAGAGTATCCTGGATGATTGGAATGGGTCCTAAATAAAACCACATGTGTCCTTATGAAGTACTAGTGGCCCGGTGCACGAAATTTGTGCACATTAAAAGGGGATTAATTAGAGGAAATAATTTAATATTGCTATTTGCCCTTTCTCTATAATAGAAGTGTCAGAGGTGAAAGAAAATTAGTAAAATGTATATGAAAACCTTCCACCTGTCAGAGTCTGGGGCGCACCACAAGACCCAGAGTCAAGTCCCCGCCCACCCACATGCACCTCAAAATAGCGTGAGACCCAGACCCAGCCGGCCCCCAACCCCATTGGGCTAGATCCAGACCTGGCCAGTCCCACCCTTGTCAAGCCCCGCCGGGGAGGGGATGTAGCGTCAGGTCCCCTGGCCCGGCACCAGGACGGGGGGCATGGCCTGAGGTCCCCCAGCCCAGACCGGGGTGCAGGGCGTGCCTTGTGAAGTCCCCTGTCAAGCCCCACCAGGTGGGGGACATGGCCTGAGATCCCCTATCAAGCCCTGCTGGGTGGGGGGCATGGCCTCAGGTCCCCCATCAAGCCCCACCAGCAGGGGGGTGCAGCCTCAGGTCCCCCGTCAAGCCCTGCTGGGCGGGGGGCACGGCCTGAGTTCCCCCGACCCAGCACTGGGGGTGCACCTTGTGGTCCCCCATCAAGCCCCGCCAGGTGGGGGGGGGGTGGCCTCAGGTCCCCTGGCCTGGCGCCGGGGCGGGGATCATGGTCTGAGGTCCCCCAGCCTGGTGCCAAGGCAGGAGGTGCGGCCTGAGGTCCCCCGTCAAGTCCCGCTGGGTGGGGGGCGCAGCCTGAGTTCCCCAACCCAGCACTGGGGGTGCACCTTGAGGTCCCCTGTCAAGCCCCGCTGGGTGGGGGGTGCAGTCTGAGGTCCCCTGGCCTGGTGGTGGGTGCGGCCTAAAGTCCCCTGTTAAGCCCCACCTGGTGGGGGGCGCAGCCTGAGGTCCCCTAGCCCAGAACCAGGACGCAAAGCACACCTTGAGGTCCCCCATCAAGCCCCTCCAGGTGGGGGGCATGGCCTGAGGTCCCCTGGCTTGGCGCCGGGGTGGGGTGTGTGGCCTGAGGTCCCCCAGCCTGAGGTCCCCTGTCAAGCCCTGCCAGGTGGGGGATGCGGCCTGAGGTCCCCTGTCAAGCCCTATGGGGGTGGGGGAGGGCATAGCCTCAGGTCCCTGCTGATTGCTTGTTAAGGCTCCTTATGGGAACTTGGCCTCAGCTGTGGGTGCAGCCATCTTTGTGACGGAGTGATGGCAATTAGCATATTCCCTCTTTATTAGATAGGATGGTAGCAACCATACTTGGGTGAAAATTGCTGTTTAATATTTTAACCTTGCTGTTTTGGGTTCTGTACTCATTTAAAAGTTATTTTGATTTTCTGAACTTATGTATGATTGAATACTCCATTGATGGTGGTTTGAATATCCCATTGATTGTGATCTCACTGGTTACTGAAACACATTCTTCTGAGAACCAGGACAGCTCAATTATCCCAAATTGTCTCAGTAGCTACAGATAACTGAATTTCAGTTGACTCAGTGGTCCTGGAATCAGAACAGCACAATTATCCTAAATTGTCTCAGTAGCTACAGATAGTGCATTCCTGTTGACTCAGTGATCCCTGAATCTGGACAGCACAATTATTCTAAATTGCCCCAGTGGTCCCAGATACTGTGTTTCTGTTGATTCAGTGATTCGTAGATACTTTAGATAACTAAGTTGCTCGATTTCACTTCTCTAAAAATGCTTTTCGCAAAACAGGTCCCTCATTCCAGACCCAAAGATGTAATCAATACCTTTGTGATATTCTGCCAATATAAGCCAGATGTGGCAAGCTGTTCAGGGCTGCGAGGTCTGGAGCGCTTTAGCCCTTCGTATGCCGCTGGCCTTTAAAAAATGACTCCATAATTCGACTTTTTGAGGCGTCCTTTGTAAGATGGGGGTACACTACAACACTTATAAGAAGGAGGCAGTCGAAATCTGACAAACAGAAGAGAGGCAGACCATGTAACCAGAAGGCAGGGCGTGGAGTGATGAAGCCACAAGGCAAGTAATGCCAGGAGGCACCAGAAACCGAAAAGGCAAGGGAGATTCTCCCCTAGCCCTCTGCAGCCGGCCTACAGAGTCTACTGATTTTGACCCAGTGAAACTGATTTTGAACTTCTGGTCTGCATAACTATGAGAATACATTTCTTTGTTTTAAGACACCAAGTCTGTGGTAATTTGTTACAGCAGCCATGGGGAACTTACACACTGGGGTAGGTACTACCATTGAAACAGGAATTTTAGGGGAATATAGGCAGGCTTAGGGAATTTTTAGAATTGGGGTCCATGTGTGTGGACGTGTTTTTCATATATTTTTAATAAATACCTAGAAATGAAAGAAAAAATAAAGAATTGGGGTCCATGGAAAAACACAGGGCTACAGACTGAGAGAAGGTACATTTCCATAACACAAGGAAGCCAGGCGTAGTTATCCTATCTAATAAAGAGGGAAGGAATATGCTAATTAACCATCACTCCGTCACAAAGACAGCTGCACCCACAGCTGAGGCCAAGTTCCCATAAGGAGCCTTAACAAGCAATCAGCAGGGACCTGAGGCTACGCCCTCCCCCACCCCTGTGGGGCTTGACAGGGGACCTCAGGCTGGCAGGGCTTGACAGGGGACCTCAGGCCACCTTCTACACCTGGCAGGGCTTGACAGGGGACCTCAAGGTGCACTTCCCATCCTGGTGCTGGGCTAGGGGACCTCAGGCTGCTCCCCCTGCCCCAGTGCCAGGCCAGGGGACATCAGGCCGCTCCTCCCACCTGGCAGGGCTTGACAGGGGACTTCAGGCCACACCCCCCAGCAGGTGGGGCTTGACAGGGGACTTCAGGCCATGCCCCCCCACCTGGCACCAGGCCGGGGGACCTCAGGCCGCACCCCCCCCCCAGCACCAAGCCAGGGGTCCTGAGGATGTGCCCCCCTGCCTGGCGGAGCTTGACAGGGGACCTCAAGGTGCACCCCCAGTGCTGGGTCAGGGGAACTCAGGCTGAGCCCCCCGACCAGGGGGGACCTGAGGCTGCACCCCCCATGCCGATGGGGCTTGACAGGGGACCTGAGGCTGTTCCCCCCTCCCAGTGCTGGGCCAGGGGACCTGAGGCTGTGCCCACCCCCCCCCACCCCGCCTGGCACGGGTTGATAGGAGACCTCAGGCCATGCCCCCGACCCAGCGGGGCTTGACAGGGGATCTCAGGCCATGTCTCACACCTGGTGGGGCTTAACGGGGGACCTCAAGGCATGCCCCCCAACCCCGGTCTGGGCTGGGGGACCTCAGGCCATGCCTCCCCATCCTGGCGCCAGGCCAGGGGACCTGAGACTACGTTCCCTGCCTGGAGGGGCTTGACAAGGGTGGGACTAGCCAGGTCTGGATCTATCCCAATGAGGGGGGGGGCGGCTGGGCCTGGGTCTCACACGATTTTGAGGTGCATGTGGGTGGGCGGGGACTTGACTCTGGGTCCCGTGGTGTGCCCCAGACTCCGACAGGAGGAATGTTTTCATATACATTTTACTGATTTTCTTTCATCTCTGACACTTCTATTATAGAGAAAGGGCAAATAGCAATATTAAATTATTTCCTCTAATTAATCCCCTTTTAATGTGCACGAATTTCGTGCACCGGGCCACTAGTATTTCCATAAGACAAGGGAACTTGAAGTAGCCAAAATAGTTCTGTATTTACAAAATAAAGGAGGAGGAAGCAAGCCCCGAGGGAATAGGAGGACAATGAGGGAGGAGTGCCTCAGGAGTTACTATAGTAACCAATTTAAAGGGAATATTGACCAATCAGAGGGGATATCAGGGCACAGGAACTGCAGCCTTTATAAACTGTGGAAAAAGGTAGTTGGTGGGACCCTTTTCCCCCTCCCCACATGGGAGTCTGTGCTGTGAGAATCTTTCCCTTTACCCACATGGGAGTCTGTATTTGTTCTTCAATAAATTTCCACCTTTGCTATATCACCTTCTGTCCGTGGATTCATTCTTCGACTCTGGCAGACAAAGAATCCGGTTCCAGTCCAAAAATTTTGTGTCAATCACCATTATCCCCATTTCACAGATGATGAACCTGCGGCACGAGGCAGAGCTGAGGCAGTTCAATGAGGGGGGGGGGGGCTAGGGGGGTGGGGTCTTGCTCTTTATTTCTCTACCTTACAGTGAATTGGACTTCAAGACCATTCATGTGAGGGAGCACAGCTGGATTGGATTTAGGCCTCCCTGATGGCCAGTCAAGTAGTTTTCCACTGTATTAGTAGCTTCCCTCCATGGCTGCAGGCAGGCTCTTCCCAGTGTCCAGAATAACAGAGTGGCAGAGTCCCCATTAATTACATACATTTCCAATGCTAAATAACACTCTATGCCCCCAAATTGGTACTCAGTGCTCAATTAATTAATGAAGGACTTTCAGAATTATTGCATGCTGACCTGCTCTCCTCTGAGCACTCCAAAGTGTTCTGTAGCTGCTGAAACTCAGTTTCCTTCTCTCTAGTGTAGGAATAATAATACACACCTATATGTCTAATATAGTTCTTATGTCATAGCTCCTAGAAATTGGGCAGCTGTCATTATTGTTATCTGTTCTCCTAGTCAGTTTCCTGCTATTCTTAGACTACCCAGAAGCATCCTGTTCTAACCTCCCACATGCCCCATCTCATCCTTCCTGCTTTTCATCCTTGAACACGCACAGGTGCTCTGTACCTTCTCTATGACTAGCTAATCTAATGGAAAAGGAAAAACGAGGCCACCAGTGCCCATCACAAAGAGCACTGGCTGACTGATAGGAAAGATACTTGGAAAATGTTGAGATAGACTATCACAAAAGGTAGGTAGGTGCTTCTCTCATCTAATTTTAGGGCCAGCCTAGGAGCAAGAATGAAATGGCAGCATTTCCTGGAAATGAAAGATAGGCTAGCTAATAAACACAAAAAAATTCTCCATGCATTAGAAAGTAGAGGGTGCAAATTAAAATTATAATGAAATAGCCCTGGCTGGGTAGCTCAGTTGGTTAGAGCATTGTCCAGAGATGCCAACGTTGCAGGTTTGATCCCCAGTCACAGCACATACGAGAAATAACCAATGAATACATAAATAAGTGGGACAACAAATATCTCTCTCTTCCCCCACTCCTCTCTCTAAAACTAATCAATCTATACTAATAATAGACAAATATGTAAATTGATCATCCATCCACAATACCCACAGCCAATCAGGAGTGAGTATGCAAATTAACCCAACAAAGATGGTGGGCCTGTGGGCAGCGAACAGGCACGCAGGCACTGAGTGGCCAGGGTCCCAGGGATGCCACTGGAGTGTCCGGTCCTGTCAGCCCTGCCTGGGGGCAGCTGAAGTTCCCAGTCCTTTTGGTTTCTGCAGCCCCTGGACCAGAAGTGGAAACCAAGAGTGCAGGGAGCACCAGGAATGCTGGGAATCATAGTTCTGGTGGCAGATGTGTTGTGGGATCTCCTAGACACTAGAGCAAAGTGAGCCTGGAGCAAGTTACTGTTGCAGGTGGGGGATGGAGGGAAAGCAAAGGTGAGAGACATAAGTAAAGTCAGAGTGTCGAGGAAAAATTAAAAGGAAGATATCCTGCAACTTCTAGGAAATGTCCACCAATGGAGGAAAGAAAAAAAAAAAAGACCTCTATTATTTTGTGAGCACCAAACCAAACTGGGTTGGGGTCTCAGACAATTGGCTCATATGATTGCAAAGCAGACAGAAAGTCCCGAATTGGAGAGGGCTCCCCTGAGGGCTTCCAGATTGGAGAGGGTGCAGGTCAGGCTGAGGGGCCCACCCCCCATGCATGAATTTCATGCACTGGGCTCCTAGTTAATCAATAAAGAATTTAAAGAGGATATTGTTTAGGGATATCTAAATAGACATCACAACTAAAAGGAAAAGAGATGAGCCAGGGCTGGGTAGCTCAGTTGGTTGGTGTGTCATCCCAATAAGCCAAGGTTGTGGCAGGTTGTGGGTTTGATCTCCGATCAGGACACATGCAGGAAACAACAAATGAATGCATTTTTTTTAGTGAAAAAAAAAAAAACCCAATGTCTCTCTCTCTCTCCGTCTTTCCCCTCCTCTCTCTTTAAAAAAAGGGGGGGGGGGGTGATGATAAACATAAATTCTGAGACTAGTCAGTTCTGAGTGGGATAAAAAGGACACAGCCTGGGGAGGTTGGGATACCAAAGAGTTTCAAAAATATCAGTAATGTTCTGTTTATCTTGGTATACCTCCATGTATGTGTAGTAAGAAAGTAAAGATGAAGGTGAGAAACAAGAGATGAATGTGGCACTCTTTTTGGGGGTGAGGGAGACAAACGCTTGGTGGCCTATAGATGAGTAGAAACACAATAGGAATACTTAATATTTGATTTTATTTTAAGTTATTTTTTCATAAAGAACTTTTTTTTCAAAGTTTTAGTCTAACATAATTAATTTCCTTTAGAGATTCTGCATTTAGGTTATGGTTTTTCTTTTGAAGGTTCAAAAATGGTTTTATTTCATTATTATCCCAAGTACAGGTTATGGGGTTTTTTTTTTTTAAATTTATTTGTTGATTTTAGAGAGAGAAAAGGGGAGAGAGAGAGAAACATTGATTTGTTGTTCCACCCATTGATGCATTAGTTGGTTACTCCTTGTATGTACCCTGACTGGGGGATTGAACGCGTAACTTTGGCGAATCAGGATGATTCTCTAACCAACCGAGATACACAGCCGGGGCTCTATGCAAGTTTTTGAAGATGCCAGGTAGTGGCACCACCTTAGAGCCTTTGAACTAACAGTTCTCTCTGCTAGAATGTCCTTGCCCCTAGATTCCTGCAAGGCTAGCTCCCTCAGCTACTACAAGTATTTTCAGAAAGACCTATCCTTGGCTATACTACTTATTATGGTTATAGATACAAATGCCTCTCCCTGCTAAAACGTAAGTTCCATAAAACAGAGATTTTTGTGTTTTGTTCACAAAAGTATATGCCTAGAGCCTCAAACAGAGCAGATCCTCAATAAATATTTGAAGTTTTCATTTAATGATAGGAATATTTGGTATATTGTCTTTTCATTTTTAAAATAGATACTTCAATAGGAAAAAAATGGGTAAAGGAAATAAATAATTTATTAAATAATCAGAAAATAAAAAGTGAGGAGGGGAGGAGAAATGTAAATTAAAACAACAATGAAAGGAGGGCTATTTTCTCCATAGAGACTGGCAGAGATTAAAGAAATAAATGATAACACCTCGTGTTGGCAAAGGTTTAGGAAGCTGGCACTCTTAGACACACCTTTCATGATTATAAATAGCAGTTTGGCAATATGAGTCAAATCCCTTTGAACAAACTGATGGTTTGCCAGATGGCTGGGGGCTGGGTGAAAAAGGTGAAAGGGATTAAGAAGTACAAATTGGTGGTTAGAAAATAGTCATGGGAATGTAAAGTTTGGCATAGGGAATATAGTCAATTATCCTATATAATAAAAGGCTAATATGCAAATTGTCCCCTCAACTGGGAGTTTGACCAGAGGGCTGGACTGGCCAGCCAACTGCTCACGGCCCCTCCCCCCAGCCAACCCCGGCCCTGATCGGCTCCCCCACCCGGATCAGGGGCGGGGCTGGCCAGATCCCACCCGTGCACGAATTTGTGCACCAGGCCTCTAGTATTGTAATAACTATGTATGGTGCCAGATGGGTATGAGACTTATTAAGGGATCACTTCATAAATTATATAAATGTCTAACCACTATGCTGTATACATGAATCTAATATAATATTGAATGTCAACTGTAATTGAAAATTTTTTTAATTTTGAAAATATGTATTCTCTATGATCCTGAAATTCTACTCTTGGAATTATTCTAAGGAAATAGGCAAGTATTTTTCTGTCTGGAAACAACCTACATGTCCAACAATATGGGACTTGATTAAATAAAGCCTGGTACCTCCATATAATAGAATACTATGCAAATATTTAAAATGATAATTGAGAACTACATGTTTTAGCGTAGAAAAAAAAAAGCCCACAACTTATTGTGTGAAGGCGATACTGGATAATATACTTATAATGATTGACTTTTTTAATGTATGTGAGTGTGAGCAAAAATAAAGCAGCTGGTATGTTATAAACCAAAGTATTAATAGTGGCTCTGAGAAAAACCCAGTCATGTTCAGTTCTCCTTGACTAATCAGACATTGGAAGACAATCCAACCCTTTCATCCACATGCGATCAGAGCCCACATAGATCTGTGCAATTATGATCAGTTTTGCCTGTTAAACATGTAACATGGAGAAAGGTTCTGAAATGCTTGTGCCACTTTCCTCTGATGCTTGTGAAAGACACATTGTCAAGTCTGAAATCCTTCCCACATATTTCAGGTCCTAATGCACTGCTGTGTCTGATGACATTTCCTACTGGAGCAGGAGATAGTTGGTACGCTGATGTTATGTATAGTGTTTTTCTTTCCAAAACAAATATTGTCCACTTCTAGCCCCAGTTTCTCATTTATAAAATGAAGACTTTATCAGATGGCTATGAGGGTAAGGTAGGTGGAAACAACTTGGAACCTGCAAAGTGTCCTTTGAATATTAGATTTATACTCAAGGTAACAACCCATGTGATCTAAGGCTATAAATTCTCTCTGGTATTAAGCTTCGTAAAAGTTGGCAGGCTCTCTCCAGGAAGGTGACCAAAGCCCATTTATCTTCTTGGATTTCTATTGATAGATCTATCTGGAACCAAGGAAGTCTGCTAGACTCACCAAGAATCAGGCTGATCAGTACTGACTTTCTAATTATCAAACCAATGGTTGTTTTTCATTGTATTTTTTAAAAAAATATATGACAAATCTTCTTAGTGGGTTTTTAAAATCTTTATTGTTGCGAGTATTTCAGATGTCCCCCATTTTTCCCTCATTGCCCCCCCTCTACCAGTTCCCAACCCACTCCAGGCCTATACCATAATGTTGTCTGTGTCCATGGATTATGCATATATGCATGTAAGTTCTTTGGTTAATAAACTTGTTAGACATTTTATATTACTGACTGTAGGGAGCGGTTATAGAGCTAAGCCTCGTACTGACCTGCTGGCAAAGTCGCAAACAAGTCCCAGCTTGGAGGGCACAGCCCTCTATGCATAATTAAGCTTGATCTTGTGACTGCTCCCTAGATCTTTCCTGGGTAGCTAATGGGCTGTGAGAGGGGCAGCAAGTGCTGCCAAAACAAGTGAAACTTACAAGAACATTGTAAATTACCTTGTTTGCCCCTGACTATAAATAAAGCAGCAGCTTTGCAGTTTGGAACTGTTCTGTGGCCTCAGCAAGGCACCGAAGATCCACCTAGACCAGCTTATTCTCTTTGTCTTTTTCTTCATCCTTCACCCGCCCTCCCTCAGGCTCACGGAACCCTTGGCTGTGCTGGCTCGGCACAACTGACCATTCCCTCATTCTTAAAATTCTCCTTTCTTAGTTTTCCTGACTCCAGACTCCTCTATTTAGATCTCTATATTTGTCTACTGTCACTGTGTGTAAGGTAACACAATGTAATGTTAAGAGATCTGTGAATTAGTCATAGATTAAAATCCTATACCTACTGCTTACTGAGACCTTGGACCAATTGTCAAATATTGATAAACCTCGGTTTCTTATAAAAAGAAGATAATAAGACCTACCTCATAGGTATGCTATAGGATGATTGTGAAAATTTTAAAAGAAGTAATTCATGTTTGGGTTTGACACATTGGGAAGACTTGGTAACTATTAATCCTCTCATAGCCTCTTCTACATCCTGCACTGCCCTTTCCCTACCTTCAGTGTGGGGTACCCTCCAGTGTTATGTCTTTGGTGATCTTCTCCCCAAAAGATCTCAGCTCCCACTACTACCTAAGCATAGATGGCCCCCACACTAATGTCTTCCACATATCTCATCTGTGTATATTTCTTACCAGCTTCTGAACATCTGCATCTAGATATTCAACAGACTAGCATCTCATACTCAACATGTCAAAAACTGAATTTATCCCTTACCCCTAAACTTGTTCTTCCCCAGGCACACCCCAACCTTTTCAATGTCACCACCATCCACTAGGTTATCCAAGCCAGAAATACTGATGTTGACCTAACTCCTCCTCCATCGTTTCTCTCTTCTAACTGGTTATGACTGAGGAACATTGAGATTGTCTGCCCAGCATGCTTTTTTTTTTCCCTCTCAGCACAAGGCAACCCTTTCGGTCACCATATTAAAGCAAGGGGACCCTATATCCCATGTCAGTGAATTGGTCCAGGGGTATACACCTTACCTAATCTGGATTTTGCACTTGGGGCCACAGGGAACTGGAGGTCCATTTTATTTGATGACAAAGCTGTCAGATGTCAGTCTGGAGCCATTAGTGGCCATGTTTTCTGCCATATGAAGAAAACATCTGCAGTGAGATAAAATGATACTGACCCCAAGAAAGAAGATACTGTACTTAATTCCCTGGTTGTTCTTAAAACCCAGCTGTTCCCTGACCGGTTTGACTCAGTGGGTAGAGCGTCAGCCTGTGGACTGAAGGGTCCCAGGTTCGATTCCGGTCAAGGGCATGTACCTTGGTTGTGGGCACATCCCCAGTAGGGGGTGTGCAGGAGGCAGCTCATCAATGTTTCTCTCTCACTGATGTTTCTAACTCTCTATCCCTCTCCCTTCCTCTCTGTAAAAATTCAATAAAATATATATATTTTAAAAAAAAGAAGGAACCCCTCTGAAAAAAAAAAAAAAAAAAGCCCAGCTGTTCCCTCCCTTTTCCTGAAACTTTTTCTTCTACTGAATGAAGTTCAGGTAGCTTAAGGCTTTGAGTGTGTGAGTTGGAGGGTTACAGCTGAGACTCAAAAGATCAGTAGATGCTCAAAGGTAAGCAGGGTCCAAAATTAAATTACGGAGTTTGGACTTTAAGAGCAATGGGAAGAAAATCAAAGACTTTAAGCAGAGAAATGACATGATCAACATGGTTTTGGAAAGATCACATTGAGTACATTGTGGAAGTGAGATTAGAAGTGGTACTGTGGAAGGCAACTCAGGCATGTAGACCAGTTAGAAGGTGGCAGTAATCCAGGGGAGAAATGATAGCAGCCAGAACTGAGCAAGTGGCATGTGCAAAGAAAAAAAAGTAGACCAGAGGAATCAATAGATTATATACTAAGCAGCCATAGACATTTAGAATAATACCAACATGAGTGCAAGCCCATCCACTGGATTGGACTTTCTTGGAAGCTGGAAGGAAGTGATGGAGGCTGCTTACCACACCTCCAAGGACACTGTGTTTGAGTTGCTGACTGCCTCTTTCAAGAGCCTGCCCTCAACCCAGATTGGCCACAGTAAACCTTCTCAGTCTTTTTTTCCTCATTCCTCCCTTACCTTACTTAGGTTCTCAGGCCAAGTGCAAACAAAAGTGGGAGTGAAGGTCATAGGAAGAGAAAAGACATTTAATAAATATTAGTAATTACCATAATAATTTCTAAGCGTAATTGCTCATAGTGTTATAACTTAAAGAACACCTATTTTGTAGAGAAAACATCATATACTTACATGAGCGAAAGGAAAAGCAACAGTTGAGCTTATATTTCAATGGAGCTTTCAAAGGAGAATGTGTAAGAAAGGCAGGAATGGTGTATAGAGTCTGAGACTTTGTATGTGCCTATAGCAACAAGAAAATATGGGGAAAGGAAATCTTGGACAATAATCATGGTAGCTATAAAACCTCACTATCTCAGGTAAGACTCCTGCAACTCTGCCCAGAGCAAGCAGACTTGAGCCCTGTCAGATTGATAAAATAGTTCATCAAGAAGACAGTAAGTGCCAAAACCGGTTTGGCTCAGTGGATAGAGCGTCGGTCTGCGGACTGGGGGGTCCCGGGTTCGATTCCGGTCAGGGGCATGTAGCTTGGTTGCGGGCACATCCCCAGTGGGAGGTGTGCAGGAGGCAGCTGATCGATGTTTCTCTCTCATCGATGTTTCTGACTATCTATCCCTCTTCCTTCCTCTCTGTAAAAAAATCAATAATATATATATATATATATAAAAAAAAAGAAGACAGTAAGAAAACAGAGGGGCCAGAGCAAATCTCTTGAATTTGGTTCAAAAGAGCCTTGAAACAGGCCAGCATGGCTCAGTGGTTGAGTGTCAACCTACGAACCATGAGGTCACAGTTCGATTCTCAGTCAGGGCAAATGCCTGGGTTGTGGGCTTGATCCCCAGTATAAGACATGTAGGAGGCAGTCTATCAGTGATTCTCTCTCACATTGATGTTTCTTTTCTTTTTTTTTTTTTAACATATTTTATTGATTTTTGACAGAGAGGAAGGGAGAGGGATAGAGAGTTAGAAACATCATGAGAGAGAAACATTGATCAGCTGCCTCCTGCACACCCACTACTGGGGATGTGCCCACAACCAAGGTACATGCCCTTCACTGGCATTGAACCTGGGACCCTTCAGTCCGCAGGCCGACGCTCTATCCACTAAGCCAAACCAGTTAGGGCTCACATTGATGTTTCTATCTCTCTCTTCCTCTCCCTTCCTTTCTGAAATCAATAAAAAAATATATTTTTAAACAAGAGCCTTGAAAACAGAACTTCTTGATAGACATTCCTTTGAAACTACCACAGTGATGCCCTTCTACTTGACTTTTACCAGAGCTGGTCACTCTCAGTGAATTAGGGCAACCATGACATTTGGGTTCCACATATATGTGTGTGTATGAAAGAATATTTACCTTTATGATTATGAATGCACCTTATGAAAATCAGAACACTGACCTTTGTCTTCAACTGCCCGCTTTATGAACTCTCAATCTAGGAAGAATACTATTTCCTTTTTCACTTAACGACAGGAATGTTTTAATGTAAGTTACAGTAAAATGTCATGTAATAGAAAAACATTATCTTTTTGCTGGTAGAAATTAGCTATGGTAAAATACAACAGGGAAGTAATTTTAAATTATTTATATCCCAGAGCTGGCTTTTGTAATCTATGGGGCAATTTGAACTGTCAACTTCTATTCCTTAAGAGTTGAGCAGTAGAAAGAGGAACCACACTCAGCGGAATCTCAAGCAAGACAGTATTGGTTTCCTATTACCATGCACTCCCCAGAACTTGCCACAGCAGAGGTGCTTGATACATTTTGGTTGAATTACTCTATTGAAAATTTAAGTATGTTTATTACTCATATATACCCAACGCCAAGCACACAGTATGTGATTAGTATATATTTGTTGATTGAATGGGTAACTAACCCCAAACCAAATTGCAACAAGTTTGGTCCTCTGCATTCCTCTGCCTGCTGTTCCTTGACTTGTCCCTCAGTTTTAACATTTCCGGCCTTCCTTGTCACATCGTTTGAGAGACAGCTTAGTATGGCAGTTATTTGCCCTGGAAACAGACAAACCTATTTTTAAAAAACAGAAACTGGTTCTTCTACCTAGTACGTGAACAACTAGTTTGACCTTTATTCTTACTTTCTCTATTAGTAAAAAGAATAATAGTACCTACCTGGGAGAGTTGTGAGGTTTAAATCAGACATGGCATGCAGAGCATATAGCACAGTGCCTGTGAGGTAATAAGAACTCAGTAATGCTGGTATATCACATGTGGTTTTTCAGCTGCAACCCCATTCAATTATTTTTCCAAATATCAGGCTGCCCGCCCCCCCGCCCCCCCCACACACACACACAAGTAAAAGAAAGAGAAGGGAGGGAGGGGGGAAGGGAGAGAGGGAAAGTGGCAAATAAGCTGTGATTTCCAACCTGAGTTGTTCTGTGCCTGTTCCATGTCAATTTAATGTTGCTAAAAATACAGTCACCTTGTAAGGAGGAGGATACTGAGAAGGTGGGAGCCAGGATCCCCATTCCTTTTCAAGAAGAGAAATTTCACTTGAATTTATTTTATAAATTGGAATTCTTTGGAGATTTTTTAAAAATTCCCCTGCTTAAATCAAAGTTTGAAACCATTATCCCACCCCACGTTGCTTCACCTTATCTGTTTTAGTACAGTTGTAAAGAGATCTAGGTCTACGGTACTTCCTGCCAGTAACTGGCTGGGTTAACTTGGGCAAATCACCTGACTTCTCTGCTCTTGGCTCCCTATCTATGAAATGTGTAATTTGAAAAGATAATTTTAAGGCTCATGCTTCCCTATAAATGAAACATCTGCAAATTAGCTGTTTTGAGTAGCCTGATAAATTAAAGCTCTCCCTCTTTTTAATTCCAATAGTCACTTAACTCTAATAACCTGGGACAATATATACACAAATAAATATGTGTTGAACAACAAACCAGTGAATGAGTTAATTGTTGATTAAAATGGTGATGGGCTGTTGCACTGCCTGAGGCCTCTTGGGTCCATGCTTTGCTTCAATGGGCTGTGGTGGGCGATAACAGTTCTTTTCTACCAGCTAAGGGCTCTAGGGAAGTGACAAAAGCATGATTCAGTCCAGTAAACTCCAAGTGATTCGGAGTTGGCGTTGTGTATCTTGCTTCTATTATTTACCAACAGATTGTAAATCCAATTTATCAACTAGTTCTACCATTTATCTCTCATGCAGTTCCCAAATCCATCTCTAGTTTCCTTTATACCACAGTAGACAAGTCCCCATCCTCTATTCTTACTCTACAATAGCCTAATTCCACTCTTTTTGCCTCCAATTTGCTTTATATAGATGCTCATCATTCTCAATCACTGGAACCTATATGTTTCTGTCAGGGCACTATCACACATTTGGCTATATAGCTACTTTCTTTTTCATGAAAACAGAAGCCTTTGTTATTCACTATTATAGCCCATTTCTACTCCCCACCAAGGCCAACTCATAGAACTTTTCCAACAAATAGTCAAGGAATGAATGCAAGAGAATTCTCAAAGACTGAGAGACCATGTCTTAATTCACTTCCTTGTCATCAGCACCAAGGGTAATGCTTGATGCAAAGCAGGTGTCAAGATAAGAAATGTCCAAAACTGCAGAGAATTTTTATGTAAGAATTTGAGTCAAACTGATGACATATGCTCTCAAATGTCCCCTAAATAACAATTTCACAACTTATTTGATGAAATTAAAATTAAGGAGGGAATGTAAAGGAGATTATGTGGAGATAAGAAAAAAGTAAGGTGGGGATTAGATTACAGAATAATTAATAAAATTATGTGCTCTCTCCAGAGTTAACACCCCCCCTTCAACAGGTATTACTTCTGTATTTCATATATATATATATATATATTTTATATATATATATATATATATACACACACGCACACACACACATATATATGTGTGTATATATGTATACGTGTATATATATACATATATATGTATGTATATATATGTGTGTATATATATACACATATATATGTATGTATATATGTGTGTGTGTGTGTGTGTGTGTGTGTGTGTGTGTGTGTGTATATATATATATATATATATATATATATATTTGGGTTTTTTTCCCCAGAGAGGAAGGGAGAGAGATAGAAACATCAATGATGAGAATCATTGATCAGCTGCCTCCTGCACGCCCCCTACTTGGGACAAGCCCGAAACTCGGGCATGTGCCCTTGACCTGAATCGAACCAGGGACCCTTCAGTCCGCAGGCCACAGCTCTATCCACTGAGCCAAACCAGCTGGGGCTTATTTCTGGTATTTCTAAGGTGTGTTAGCCTAGATGCACAAGAACAATTGACAGGGCTGGCTTAAAGCCTTTCACTAAAGAAGTTATATGCCTGTGTCATAACTATCCACCAAGACCCCCTGAGTTAGGAACTTATGGTCAGATGTTACCATAAACCCTGTGATGTTACTTACCATAAACCCCTCCTTTCTTTCTGTCCACAGAAGGTATCCATGCTGTTAAACTTTTGTTTTTCTCCTGTTAATCTGTCTTTTACTATAGGGATGCTCAGAGCAATAGGCTATGGGGCTTAATCACAAGGAACAACAACAGCGTGTAATTATTGGAATCGAGAGTCTATATTATATAGTCTAGATGTGTAGTAGGCTATATCATTTAGGTTTGTATAAGAACACTTTATGATGTTCAAACAAAGACAACATTACCTAACGATGCATTTCTTAGATGTATTTCCCTCCTTCAGAGACACACGACTGTTCCCAATCCCTTCTAGAAATGCCTTGATGGCCACATGCCACTTGGAGTTTTTCAACTTTACAGTATTAACATTGTACGCCATAAGCATCTGTAGACGCAAGCGGCAAACCTTCCCCACACACCGCGCGTTTATAAAAAAAAAAATTTCCCTTAGTGGCAGCCCTGACCAACTTTAAAATCATTTTTCCTGAGAATTTTCAGCTGAAAATATTCAAGAACACCCGAATTGTGAGTAATATATTTATTTTTATAATATTCATTGCAAATTGATTTTTAAAATTAAATTCAAAATATCGTGACGTGTGGGGATGGTTTCCGTTTTGGATGCGTGGCAGCTAACATTTGTAAAGAAAACGATAGTGGGTGAAAAAGCATTGGGCACTATTTGGAATCCATCCATCTATTTAACACATCATAATTGAAACCTTTCAGTGACAAGTCTTAGGGTAAAGGATCTGACCCTTGGACCCCATTTTTGCCTCATTTCACCTCAATCTCCTCCTGTTCTCTATTGGTCTTCTTGGGATTTCAGCCACAGGACCTGTGCTTCCCTTTGCCTGGACCAGATTCATAGTTGTAGTTCAAGTCAAGGTCACTTCTTCAGAGACTTCCCTGACTCTCCAATCTATCCTAGAACCTTCTCCCAGTCATTCATAGCAGGCTTTCACTTTGCAGCTATGTGTGGTCATTTTGCTTATATTTGTCACTACCCCCACCCCCATAATTTGTACTCTGAGAGCAGAATCGATGAATGACTGGTTTCTGGATGTATCCTCCAAGTCCAGAATGGTGCCTGGCATGCGATAAGTACTAAGTGTCTGCCGAATGAGTGAGTAAGTAAAAGATTTCCAGGACACTGAGGACACAAAAGTGAGGAGGCCATGTCCCCGCCCCTCTCCAGTTTTGGGGTGGTGTGGGGGGCACAGACCAATAAACAGATGAGTACCCTGCTCCCAAAGAAGCCAAGTCCCGCGTTTTCCTCCAGCTGGTGGGTGATTCAGAGGAAGGGGTGGGTTTAAAGGCGGATGCTGAAGCGGAGCGCTCGATGATGGATCAGCTGCACCACAGTCAGATTCCGGTGGAGACCCCAGGGCCTCTGCTAGGTTGCAGGAGCTCCCGCGGCCGAGCTGTGGCGGGCAGCCAGCTTATCCTTCTCGGTGTCCCTTGTGCCCAGCGCGGAGCGCCATCGCCGGCGCCCGGACGCGCCAGCCAATGCGCCCCGGGCGCGCCAGCTGCTCCGGGGCCCGGGCGCGCTTGATTGGCAGCCCCCAGCCTTGGCCCCGGCGCGCCCTCCCACCCAAGACAAAGTCCAGCCCCCGTCCGCTCCGGCACCGCCACCGCCACCTCCTCTCCGCCCCGCGGGTATCCCGCGTGGGATCCTGCTCAGACCGTGCACTTCCCGCAGGCGCTGCAGAGCAGCAAGGTTCCAGGTGGCCGCACTCTGCGCCGTCCTCGCCGGGGCCGGACCATGAAGCTGGAGTTTGCGCCGCTCAATATCCCGCTGGCGCGGCGGCTGCAGACGGCGGCGGTGTTTCAGTGGGTCCTGTCCTTCCTGCTACTAGGTAAGAACCCCGCGCGCTCCGGGCTAGCCAGATCCAGGCAAAACACCGCGGTGCGTGGGGCTCCGTCTCCTCCCGCCCCGACAATCCTTGTCTAAGGACTTGCTTGGACCCTCCAACCCTTCTTCCCCTGTGAGCCAGAACGAACAGGTCAAAGAGGGCGTTTGGAGCTATCTTGGAACTCCTCTTCGCTGTCTCTCCCCACGTGAACCTCCTAGTGAATGACTGCCAACTTTATTTTTCCCTGTGCTATTTTTTTTTAAACTGAGGTGTACTTTACTTACAATAAAAGACATAGGTTATAAGCGTCCGGCCCAACGAATGTTGGCAAATGTATACACTCACGTGTAACCACGACCCAATGGAGCTATAGAACATTGCACTTTAGCCCCTCATAAATGGAAAAACAATGCCCAAGTCTTTCACACCTGATTCCTTCCTCTCCCCACCCTCATGACAAATAGCCGTGTTGGCTTTTCCGTGTTTGAGACCTTACGGATGCAAAGAGGACTGCTCCACCATTGGTTGGGTGGCTCTATCTGTAAATAATTCCACCCAGGAGTGTGTTCTGACCGTTTCCCAAGTTAAGCCCGCATGGAAACGCACTGGAGCCAGTCACAGAGGACAAGGAGTGGGGCTGGGGGGCGTCGGGCCTTACCCAAGCGCCTTTTGTCTGCATATTTGTTCTGCTTTGGAGAAATGAGGGATGGTATGAGAGGAGAAAGAAATTAGTAGGAACTTCAATTCTCCCAAGGCTGACATCATTTATACAATGTAAGATCAGATCATGGGTTGCACACTGTTGAGGCTGCAATAATAGTAACAGCACTAGTAAACTCATTACACCAGAGAGCTTTACACTTTTGAACCACTTTAGAATGTGATCACCCAGATCAGTGGTTCCCAGTCTGAGGAACTTCAAGCATATGGACACCCAGGCTCTATCCCTAGAATTTCTAATGCTTTTGTTTCAGAATGGAGCCCATGCATCATATACAGGGGTGGGCAGAAGTAGACTTACAGGTGTAAAACAAATAAATAATACAATAATTAATAAATAATAGTGCAAACATAAACTCATGTACTCACAACTGTAAAGCTATTATGCAATATGTATGTGTATATATATAAAATTTATATATTTAAAAAAATAAAAAATATATTAACAAACTTTGAGTGTAGTGTGTCGCTAGGGTTTACTGAAAAAAAAAAAAAAAGATATTCAAAACATTAACTCATTAAGTCCTCACAGGCCAAACAGAGGGTTGATACCATTACATTCCGTTTTGCTCTGGGCCAAAGGACTATGGAGATAATAACAGACACACTTTGGGGAGCTTAGTGTGTGCCAGGCCTATTCTGGCACCATATAGTCAATGTCATCTTCACAGCAACTCTCTGATGTAAGGACTGTTCATACCTGCACTTGTTTTTTTTTTTTTTTTTTTAATATATTTTTTATTGATATTTCACAGAGAGGAAAGGAGAGGGATAGAGAGTCAGAAACATCGATGAGAGAGAAACATCGATCAGCTGCCTCCTGCACACCTCCCACTGGTGATGTGCCCGCAACCAAGGTACATGCCCTTGACCGGAATCGAACCCGGGACCCTTCAGTCCGCAGGCCGACGCTCTATCCACTGAGCCAAACCGGTTTCGGCCCTGCACTTGTTTTTTATTTTAATATATTTTTATTTTATTGATTTCAGAGAGGAAGAGAGAAACATCAATGATGAGAGAGAATCATTGGTCGGCTGCTTCCTGTACGCCCCACACTGGGGATAGATCCTGCAACTCAGGCATATTCCCTGACTGGGAATCAAACTGTGACCTCCTGGTTCATAGTCAATGCTCAAACACTGAGCCACACTGGCCAGGCCCCACACTTGTTTCATAGCACTTGTACAGATGAGGGAACTAAAAGGTGAAATAAATTGTTCAAGGTCACACAGTCAGAGGTAGGAGGAGCTGGATGCAAACCCAAGTATTCTACCCCAAGTCCTTGCTTTAACCCCTGTGCGTCCAGTGTAGTGGCTTGAACTTGGAGATTGACTTGCTTGCTGATCAATCATCACATCTCTGATAGTACACTGTCCTTTTCTTTCATGATGCTTGTCATTGCTTGTATTTGTGTATGTCTGTGGTTACTTGAGAAAGGTCTGTCTTGCCATCCTTGTCCACAAGTTCAGTGAGGGAGCCCCTAGCACATGCCTCACCCATGGGAGGTAAGAAATAAATATGCGTTGAATGACTGCCTCCACTTTGTCACCCAGAAGGGAAGCTATTCAACTCACAGGTTCCTTTTTTCTTTTTAAAGATTTTTAAATTGATTTTCAGAGAAAGCGGAAGGAAGAGGGAAGGAGAGAGAGAGAAACATAAATGAGAGTTCGATTGGCTGCTTCCTGCACGCCCCCACCTGGGATTGAGCCTGCAACCTGGGCATGTACCCCGACCAGGGATCAAACTGGGGAACTCTTGGTGCATGGGACCACATTCAACCAACTGAACCACACTGTCCAGGGCTAGGTGAAACCTTTTTTATTGATTTCAGAGAGGAAGGTAGAGGGAAAGAGAGAGAAACATCAGTGATGAGAGAGAATCATTGATTGGCTGCTTCCTGCACACCCCCTACTGGAGATCGAGCCTGCAACCTGGGCATGTGCCCTTGACCAGAACTGAACCCTGGACCCTTTAGTCTGCAGGCCAAGTGCTCTATTCACTGAGCCAAACCGGCTAGGGCTAGTTGAAACCTTTTTGACACGACCTCTTCCTAGGTGCTGCTTTGTGCTTCACGTTGCATTATATTAGGATGCAAGTAATGCCTACTTCCATTATTAGTGCCAAGAGTGATCAGGTAAGATGTCATCTGAGAGGTGGTAATTGGTTTGTTGCAAACAAAAATTCCCCCTTTACCTAGTGGTTAAGTCCCTATTTAATGATTCTTGCCTGAATTAACTGTTTTATTTGGATGGCAAAAAAATGGTAGCTTACTTATTCTTTCTTTCATTCTTCACATATTAACTAGAATTTATGGAAGACTTTCCTTCCATCTTTTAGAGTCAGTTGACTACCCTACAATTCAATTCTTCTAGGAAAAGTAGGATAAAAGCTGGCTTAGTTCTTTCTACTTAACTATAAAATTTTTAAAAATATGTTTTTATTGATTTTTAGAGAGAGAGGAAGGGCGAGTGAGAAAAAACATTGATGTAAGAGAGAAACATTGATTGATTGGACCCCCGCTGGGGGTCAAACCCACAATCTGGGCATGTGTACTGACTGAGAATTGAACCAGTGACCTTTTGGCGCATGGGACAATGTTCAACCAACTGAGCCATACCAGCCAGGGCAGTTATCAGTTTTAAAGTAAGAAGTTGATGTAATAGCTACTTCTAATGGTGAAAGGGGGGATTTTATTAACTATATATATTAAGATCTCTAAATCAAAATCTTGGAATGCACTTTTCTTCCACTATCAGGAAATGAGTCTGTTATTAGCCATTGGGTTTTCTTAACAAATAGTAAAATGTTTCACTTAGTCATGAAACCAAACATTGTTTCCTTGAGATCAGTGTTAAGTATGGGTCATCCAATCTGATGATATTGTATTAGTTTTAGGTGTGCAATATAATGATTGAATATGTGTATATATTGAAAAATGATTGCCACAATAAATTTAGTTAACCTCAGTCACTACACATAATTACAATTTTTTCCATGTGATGAGAACTTTTAAGATTTACTTTTAGCAACTTTCAACTATGTAATACTATAGTATTGTTAACTATAGTCATCTTGCTGTACGTTACATCTCCAGGACTTATTTATCTCATAACTGGTAGTGTGTACTTTTTGATTCCTTCATCCCTGCTGCCAACCCCACCCATCCTGCCTCTGGGAAGCACTAATCCATTCTCTATATCTCTGAATAAGGTTTTTTTTTTTTTAGATTTCACATATCGATGAGATCATACACTATTTGTCTTTCTCTATGGGGCTTAGTCCACTAGCCTAATACCCTCAGGGTCTATTTATGTTGTCACAAATGGTAGGCTTTCCTTTTTTATGGCTGAATAATATTCCAGTGTGTGTGTGTGTGTGTGTGTGTGTGTGTGTGTGTGTGTGTGTATCACATTTTCTTTATCTGTTCATCCATCAGTGGACATTTGGGTTGTTTCTATGTTTGGCTGTTGGGGTACAGATATCTTTTCAAGATATTGATTTCATTTCCTTCAGATAAATACCCAGAAATAGGATTGCTGGATCACCTGTGATCCAATCTTAATATTCCAAAAATAAAAACATTACTAACTTGTGGGCTACCAATCTGCTGACTGAAAAGGAGCAAATTAAAAAAGAGAGCCAACATTTATTGACTATCTTTTACCTACGACCCCACATGTCACAGATTATTAGGTTTATTATTTTAGATGAGGAAAACTGAAGCTCAAGAGGTTAAATATCTTGCCTAAGACCACATGGGTGGGACTATGATGTTTTATTGAATGGGTCTATTTATTTACGTATTTATTTAAGCACCTTTACTGAGATACAGAGGTAAACTGCACGTATTTAAAGTGTACAATCTGACAAGTTGTGATATAAGAAGCCATCACCACAGTTAAGATAGTGAATATAGCCATCATCTCTAAAGGTTTCTCATACCCCTTTTGTAATCTCTCCAAGCATCCACTAATATGCTTTCTGTCATGCAGATTAGTTTGCATTTTCCAGTGTTTTATCTAAAAATGGGGTCAGATCATATGTATTCTTTTTTGTTTGGCTTCTTTCACCCAATGTAATGATTGTGAGGTCATTTTTATTGTTGTGTGTATAAGTAGTTCATTGCCTTTTTGTTATGAAGTGGAATTATAGTGAATGAGTATATTGCAATTTGTCCATTCATCTGTTGATGAATATTTGGGTGATAACCATTGTGAATAATACTCGTGTAAACTCACCTACAAGTCCTTGTATAAACACAGGCTTTCTTTCTTTTTTTAAAAAATATATTTTATTGATTTTTTTTTACAGAGAGGAAGGGAGAGAGATAGAGAGCTAGAAACATCGATGAGAGAGAAACATCGACCAGGTGCCTCCTGCACACCCCCCCACTGAGGACGTGCCCGCAACCCCCCCACTGAGGACGTGCCCGCAACCTTCAGTCCGCAGGCCGACTCTGTCCACTGAGCCAAACCGGCCAGGGCAACACAGGCTTTCTTTACACTTCAGTAAACCTAAACATGGAATGGCTGATCATGGTAGGTTCAGAGTTAACTTTTTTTTAAAAAAATGGAATTTATTGGGGTGACATTTGTTAATAAAATTATATAGGTTTCAGGTGTACAGTTCTATAACACATCATCTGAATATTGTATTGTGTGTTCATCACCCCAAGTCAAGTCTCTTTCCATCACCATTTATTCCCCCTTTATCCTTTTCCATCTCCCCTACCCCTCTTTCTGGTAATCATCATACTGTTGTCTGTCCCTATGATGTTGTTGTTGTTTTTTGTTTTTTGCTTAATCCTGTCACCTTCTTTCACCCAGCCTCCTGAAAGGTTTAACTTTTAAAGAAACTTGCCAGGCCCTGGCCGGTGTGGCTCAGTTGGCTGAACATCATCCCATGCATCGAGAGGTCGCTTGTCCGGGTTGCGAGCTTGATCACCAGTGGGCGGTGTCCAGGAGCAGTTGATGGATGTTTCTCTCTCTCTCCTCCCTTCCTCTTCCTCTAAAATCGATAAAACATATTTTTAAAAATTCTTTATAAAGAAATTGCAAAACTTTCTTCTCAAGTGGTTGTATTTTTGTGCATTCCCATCAGCAGTTTGTGAGAGTTCCAGTCACTCCATCTTTGCCATCAGTTCATATAGTCAATCTTTATAATTTTTTGTAATTTTAGTAAGTGTGTAGTGCTGTCTTATTGTAGCTTTAGTTTGCATTTCTCTAATGATTAATGATGAGCATCTTTTCACGTGCTTATTTGCCATTTGTATGTCTTCTTTGTTGAAGTACCTTTTTAAATCCTTTGTCTATCTTTGAGTTGCTTATTTTCCTATTAATGAGTTTTGAGAGTTCTGTGTGTTGTTATATAGGTTTTTCTTCAAACCTGTGAATTATCTTTTTATTCTCTACAGAGTATATTTTGAAAAACAATTTTTTAATTTACATGAAGTCCAGTTTATCCATATTTTAAAATCTGGATGTTAAAAATATGGACATAGGTATTATAGCTAAGAGATTTTTGCTTACTCCAAGGTAACAAAGTTTTTTATGCTTTCTTCTACAAGTTTTATAGTTTTAGGTTCTACATAGAGGTTAATGATACATTTTGGGTTAATTTTTGCCTATAGTGTAAGGTTTCAATTCATTTCTTGGCATATGTATAATCCAATTTTTCCAGCTCCATTTGTTTAAAAAAAGAAGCTTTTTTTTTTTTTTTTTCTCTATTGCATTTCTGCCCTTGTCAAAAGTCAGTTGTCCATATATGTGTGGTTTATTTCTGGACCCTATTCTGTTCCAGTGATCTGTTTGTCTTGATGCCAGTACCATATTGTTTCAATTATTGTGGCTTTATAATAATTCATGAAATCAAATAGTCAAATAGTATTAGCACCCAGACTTTTTCTTTTTCAGGGTTATTTTGACTATTATAGTTCCTTTGCATTTCCATATGCATTTTATTTTTCAATTTCTTTGTTAATCCTCACCTAAAGATATTTTTTCCATTGTTTTTTAGAGATAGTAGGAGGGAGAGAGAGAGAAACATTGATGTGAGAGAGAGACATCGATTGGTTGCCTCCTGCATGTCCCCCAACGAGGGCTGGGATTGAACCTGCAACCCAGATATGTGCCCAAGTATGGGAACCAAACCTGAGACCCTTCTGTGCAAGGGCCGATGTTCTAACCACTGAGCCCACTGACCAGGGCTCCATATGCATTTTAGAATCAGCCTGTCAATTTCCACGAAAAAAGCCTGCTGGGATTTTCATTGGGATTGCTTTTTTTTTTTTTTTTAATGTTTTTATTTTGTTGTTGATTTTAGAGAGAGAGGAAGGGAGGAGAGAGAGAAACTTCATTCCCCATTCGGGATGTGATTTTGCTAGAATACATCTTTTCTATAAAGCTAGGGATAGCTAAAAGCCACTATGAAGCTGAAAGTGGGTCATTGGATCAGTCACTATGTCTACTTGTATGAGATTAGAAGTCAAGACTTTCCTGCAAATAGAGGTCTCCCTGTGAGGTTCTAACTTGTTCCTAGCCAGGCAGCACTGTCTAATCTACGATGCATTATTATCGCTTATAGGTATGATTCATAATTTCCCCCATCTTTTAATTTTAGAAATTTTCAAACCTACAGAAGTACTAAAAAAATAGTTCAGTAAAGATTGTTTGTACTTAGATTCACCAGCTCTTAGCATTTTGCCACACACACACACACACACACACACACACACACACACTTTGTTGTGACTGCTGCTGTTGAACCATCCGAAAATAAGAAATTAAGTTACAGAAATCATTGTCCTTCATTGCTATGAAATACCATAGAGTATGTCTCTTGAAAAGAAGGATTTTCTATGGAATTACAATTCCATTATCATCTTCAAGAAATTTATCAGCCCGGCTGGCATGGCTCAGTGGTTGAGCGTCAACCTATGAACCAGGAGGTCATGGTTCAATTCCCACTCAGGGCACATGCACGGGTTGCGGGCTTGATCCTCTGTGTTGGGTGTGCGGGAAGCAGCTGATCAATGATTTTCATCGTTGATGCTTCTAGTTCTCTCTCCTTTTTCTCTTGAAATCAATAAAAATATATTTTTAAAAATGTATCAGTGATCTTATTTAATATGTAGTTCATATTCAGATTTCCCTAATTGTCTTCATATATTCCTTTAAAGTGAACAGTTCCTATACCTGTTACTTGTTCTTTAATCTTTTTAAGAGATTTTTAAAAAAATAGTCCCAGCCAATTATCTCGTAGAATGTCCCACAGTCCGAGTTGCCTAATTATGCTCTCATGATTAGAGTTGGATTAAACATTTTGGGTAAGAAGACCAGCAAGGTGATGGGGTATATTTTCCATTGGATCATATTAAGAGGCTTATGTTATTTTGTGATGGTATTGCTGATGTTAAATGTAATGATGATGTATACGCTTTTCAAGTGGGCGGGGCATGGCAGCACTATTCACGGTAGCCAAAAGGTGGAAACAGCCCAAATGTGCATCCACAGATGAATGGATAAATTGCAATATATTCATACAAGGGAATATTCTTCAGCCTTAAAAAGGAATAAAGTACTGGGACATGCTACAACATGGATGAACCTCAAAAACTTGATGTCTAGCCTTGGCGCAGTTGGTTGGAGCATCAAATCCCCAGTTGGGATGTGTGCAGAAGGCCAATCAATGTCTGTCTCTCTCTCTCTCTCTTTTTCCCTCCCCCTCTCTCCCCCTTTCTCTCTCCCTCTCTCTCTTCCTCTAAAGCAAGCATGTCAAACTCGTGGCCAGCGGGCCGCATGCCTCCCGCCAGCTGTAAGTTTCACATGCTTGCTCTAAAGTAAAAAAAAAAACCGATGTCTTCAAAAGGTTACATATTGGATCATACAATTTATATATAATGTCTGGAAGCAGTAAATCCATAGGTACAGAATGCAGATTGTTGGTTTTCGGGGTCAGGGGAGAGGAAAATAAGGAGTGGCTGCTTAATGGGTACAGGGTTTGATTTTGGAATGATGTTATATGAATTTTACCTCAATAAAAATTAGGGGAGGCAGGTTCCTCAACAGTGGGGAGAAAGCCAAGTCTATGGGAATGTAAGAGATAGAGGCTGACCTTCAGCTTTTCATCCAGGATGTACCTAAGTCAAGGCAGCTGAAATTCAGGCCTTCAATGTAGCTTGGTTTGTGAATCTGATCATTCTAGCAGGTATCAACATCAGCTTTGAGAGCTGTATAATATATTGGAATACACTTCGTATCTCCCTTGTCTCTTTGACCTCCAATTTAGAAGAATCATGTTACCTTGGATTGCTTGATGAGATAAAAATAGAAAATAGAGGTGATCCCTTCACCTAGTTTTTGTAGGGTTTTCTGCTTTCGATCCAATTTAGGATCAAGGGATTTAAAAATCTTCTTTGATACGATATGAAATAGAAAAGAATGTGTGCAATGTGTGTAGTGGGAGTTTAAATGAGAACAACTTCTTTAGATATTAAGATATTAAAGTGTATCAGGCGACAAAGATGTTCTGCTTAGTGCTCCAGTATTTGACTTACTATCCTATGGAAGTAAATCAAAAAGTGGGAGAGAAACATCATGGATTGGCTGACTCCTGCACCACCCCTACTGGGGATTGAGCACACGACCCGGGCATGTGCCCTGAACGGAAGTGAAGGGTGAAAGTTCTTTTTGAGTTCAAGCTGATAGAGAGTGGAAAGGAGTTTGGGGCATTGAAGCCAGCACTGGATTAGCGACTGCAGCACATAATAGCAGAGAAGGAGGCAATGGCACTCCTTAAAGTAATAGTAACAGCTGGCATTTATTGAGCACTTACTATGCACCAAACCTTATGTCTTTATGCTCCCTCCCCTCTCGTTGATATATTTCTCTTTTTATAAACATTTTTCAGTGTAACGTGTGGCATAGACATAAGAAGGAAATCTCCAGCTTAGCTTAATATATTACTTTAAGGCGTACATTCTTGTTACTACTACTCAAGCCAAGATCGGTCAGTTTTTGCATCATTAGGTGCATGAACAATTTGGATTTTGCTCTGTCATTGTGAAATGTTACAAGTAGAGATAGAGGAGCTAATATAGAAAGAGTCCCTCCTATGCTATTTCTATCTCTGGCAATAGAGTTCCTGAAAATGAAGTTTGTCACTAGAATGTGCCCCTGTGTGGGCACATGAGTAATGGCTGCTCGGTCAAGGTGAACACCTGTTGTATCCCTATGCATCCCTCCTGTCAGCAACAATCCCTCCTCCTCTTCTCCTCTCCCCCCGCTCCCTTCCCCCCTTATCTCACGTCAGTGCGAACTTTGAATTTAGGCAGATCAACCACTTATATATAGTATGTGGCTTGGGCAATTCACTGAACCTCTCTAAGCCCCATCGTCTCTTCTATGGAAAGGACATTAAGAATACTATGGCTGCTTCATTGATACCATGAATATATGAGGATTAAATGGAAATATTTTGGCCGAATACACAATACAATACTTGGTATATAGTAAACATCCAATAAATGTCAAATAATACTATGTCATTGCCATCTTGTTTTATTACCCACTTGAACTGAGGCTCAGTTTAACACCCTTTGTATGTATTAAATCTCCCTCCATGGGCCAGTGATTGGACAAGAGTGAGCAGATGCTAACCCTGATTCCTGAGGGCTTCCCTTTCTTACAGCGGAGGTGTGCATTGGAATCCTCTTGCTACTGATCTTATACAACTACTGGTTCCTGTACATCCCTTACTTGACATGGCTCTACTTTGACTGGCGTACTCCAGAGCAAGGAGGCAGGAGATCCAACTGGGTCAGAAGCTGGGCCGTTTGGAAGTACTTTAAGGACTACTTTCCAATTAATGTGAGTAGACTTGTTTTATATAGTATGATTTTGAGTTTGAAGAAGAATGAAAAATTTTTATTACATATATTTCTTTTTTATATATATTTTTATTGATTTCAGAGAGGAAGGGAGAGGGAGAGAGAGAGAGAGAGAGAGAAACATCAGTGATGAGAGAGAACCATTGATTGGCTGCCTCCTGCACTCCCCGCACTGGGGATCAAGCCCACAACCTGGCATGTGCCCTTGATCAGAATCGAACCCGGGGCCCTTCAGTCCATAGGATGATGCTCTATCCACTGAGCCAAACCAGGTAGGGCTATTACATGTATTTTAAGCTTTTCCTCTTTTAGAGGGAGAAAGCCTACAAATCAGCCCAAGTTACTAAATAGACTGTAAGCTAAGTTAAAACTTAGGCTGTTGTGAGGGGCTCTGAGCTCAGGAAATAGTTAAAAATTTGGGGAGCAGTTTTAATCCAGGGAATTAAAACAAGTCATATTCTCCATTTCCTTTTTAAAATTTTTTTCTTTTTTTTTTTTTTAATCCTCAACCAAGGATATTTTATTCCATTGATATTTTTTTTTTTAGGGAGAGTGGAGGGGAGATTGGTGGGGGAGAAAGAGAGAGAGAAAGAAACATCAATGTGAGATAGATACATCGATTGGTTGCATGGATCAAATCACAACCCAGGTACCTGTCCTTGATTGCGAATCAAACCCGGACCTTCAGTCCATAGGTGGATGCTCTAACCACTGAGCAACCAGCCAGGGCTCATATCCTCTTGACATAATTGTTAGCTATTTAGTTTCTTCCTGGAAACTAGTCAGGGAACTTTTTTTTTTTTTAAATCTCAATGTAAATGTGTTGTAGCTCATCAAAACTAGTGATTTGGATCCAAGTCACAACTACATATTTGGGTTTCATCCCCATGGAGTGCTCGTGGCTGGAGCCTTTGGAAATTTTTGTACAAATTATTCGGACTTCAAGAAGCTCTTCCCCGACTTTACTGCGTATCTCCATGTGCTTCCGATTTGGTTCCGGTGCCCTCTCTTCCGAGAATACCTGATGAGCAGTGGTAAGTAAAGGCAGATTGCTGTTTCTGCAATGTTCTAGGAAGACAGGACCACACAGAATGCCCACCCCCCCAAACCTAGCTTTAGAGTCTTTATCCCCATCTGGCACTTTTTGGATATTTCTTGCCTCCCTCACTGCACTGTAAATGCCAGCACAACACAGACTGTCCTTTTCTCTGTCCACCCACAGATCTAGCATACTGCCTGGAATTTAGGGATGTTCAATAGATGTGAATTTAATGAAAGAATAAATTGATGAGTCTATTTTATGATCCCAGATGTGGTAGAGAGAATAAAATAAGTGGTAAATGGCAGCGTTGGAAAGGTGCCTGATACACTTTTATGAATATTGTATTAAGTGTTTACTACCCAAGTCAAGTCTCCTTCCATCACCATTTATCCCCCCCTTACTTTCTTCTACCTCCCCCATCCCCTTTCTACTAATCACCATACTGTTGTCTGTGTCTATGAGGGATCCCCCCCTTAATCCCTTCACCTTTTTCACCCGATCCATACCCCCTCTCACCCCTGTCTCCTCCCCTTTGACAGTTGTCAGTCTATTCGCTATCTATGAGTCTGTTCTATTTTGTTTGTTAACTTCCATTTGGGATAGCTGGTTGGACCTGAAGAGCATTATGCTAAGTCAGTGGTCGGCAAACTCATTAGTCAACAGAGCAGCAAACCGCAGCTCGCGAGCCACATGTGGCTCGCAAGCCGAGGTTTGCCGACCACTGTGCTAAGTGAAATAAGCCAGTCAGAGAAAGAGAAGTACCATATGATTTTACTCACATGTGGAATCTAATGAACAAAAAAAACTAACAAATTAGAGTTTCATAAAAAAAATTAAAGGGAAGCTTTTTTAAAAAATATATTTTATTGATTTTTTACAGAGAGGAAGGGAGAGGGATAGAGAGTCAGAAACATCAATGAGAGAGAAACATCGATCAGCTGCCTTCTGCACACCCCCTACTGGGGATGTGCCCGCAACCAAGGTACATGCCCTTGACCGGAATCGAACCTGGGACCTTTCAGTTCGCAGGCCGATGCTCTATCCACTGACCCGAACCGGTTAGGGCAGGGAAGCTTTAAAAATTTCAAAAAAGCACAGGAAGATATTTACAGTATATAGTTGCTGATTCAAAGTATAGCCATAGGTGAGTTTGAATAGTGTAATTGAGAGCTGGTGTGGCAAATTCATGGCACAACAGATGCAGTGCACCCTGTCCGTTGCATGTCAGATACAAATAATCAACCATAGAGTCTTTCTCCATGTGGTGCCCCCACAGCCACTGCCATTTACTGGAGTTGTCATCTGAGATGAGACATGTCTATCACTGGCTTATGACACAACGAGACCTTTTCCTTTGCTATAACCTAAGATATTCCAAAAACGAAATAAATGGTACATTTGCACAATGGAATACTACTCAGCTGTAAAAAAAGAAGCAAGTCTTACTTTTTGGGACAGCATGGATGGACCTGGAGAGCATTATGCTAAGTGAAATAAGCCAGTCAGAGAAAGACAAGTACCATATGATTTCACTTATGTGTGGAATCTAATGACAAAAATAAGCTAGCAAACAAAATAGAAACAGACTCATAGATACAGAGAACAGACTAACAGCTGTCAGGTGCTAGGTGAAAAGGTGAAGGGATTAAGAAAAAATAAAATAAAAAAGACAACAGTCTGGTGATTACCAGAGGAAAGGAGACTTGACTTTGGGTGGTGAACACACAATACAATATACAGATGATGCGTTACAGAATTGTGCATTTAAAACATATATGATTTTATTAACCAATGTCACCACAATAAATTCAATAAAACATTTTTAAACACTAAAATAAAAATATCCAAACTTTTAGCCAGTGGAGGTGCAAAGTTAGAGAGTCAAACCCTCCCAGAACCTGCTTCTCAGGACAGGCCTGGGTCCGAGGCTGCCCATCTACTCTGTGTCTGCCTCAGTAGCTGCTGCTCTGGGTGCGAAAGACAGACGCGTGCGCAGACCTCAGGTAGTGAAGAACCAATAGGGTTTTAGAGATCCTTTGCTGTCAGATGTTCGTTTTGCTCTTACTCATGGGATTTCTGTGGCTTAAGTCCTTGTAAGTCCTGCCTCCAAACGCTTCCTCTTGGCTCATTTTGCTGAATAGGCACCCAGCAGGTGTCAGCCGGAGCACACTCTGTGTTTCAAGGCTCGTACTAAGGCTGGGCACGTAGTGGAGGTCAGATCACAACAGGCTATGTACCATGGGGAGGACTTTAGATTTTAGCTTGGAGGTAAGCCACGGGAACTTGTGAAGGGTTTTGAGAAAAAGAGGGACCTGACTGGATTGTGCATGTGAGAAAGATCATTCAGACAATTAGAGGGAGGTGAGCCTAGCGACTGTGATGATAGAAGAGGCCTGTTGGAGTGATCAGGGAGAGGTGATGAGGGCTCAGCTAGCACAGTGATTGCGGCAGTGGAAATACAGAAGAGGAGATTAATAGGAAAAGTAGTTAATAGATTCAGCAATACTTAATGAAGGCACCATATAGTAATACTGTAACCATATAATCAGCATCTAGCAGGGTGTCCTGCTTGTAGCAGGTGCTTAGTAAATGCTTTTGAATGAATGAATATGGTCAACATGATGGCCAAGAAGAGGGGACTACATATGGGACTTGGTTTCTGACCTGAGTGACTCAGATAGATGATGGTTCCATTCACCTTGATAGGTAACGTTGGACAAGGAACAACTCTGATGAGTGATTGAATTCATTGGGTTTGGAAACATGGAATCGGAGGTGTCTCTGAACTGTTGAGGTAGACAGAGTGTTCCAAATCTAAGCCATATATGAAATCTTGTTAGATGTGCACTGATGCCATAGAATATTGTGATTAATGTGTTTTCAATTTTTAAACGGGATAATTAGTTACACCTTTTGTTTTATTCACCAAGGGCCAGTCTCAGTTTCCAAGAAAAGTGTGTCCCACGTGCTGAGCAAGGAGGGAGGTGGAAACATTTCAGTCATTGTTCTTGGGGGTGCAGAGGAATCCTTAGATGCCCATCCCGGGAAATTCACTCTGTTCATCCGCCGGCGGAAAGGATTTGTGAAAATTGCTTTGACCCACGGGTAAGTGACTTTTCATTTCGGGTGACTGCGTCAGGGAAGGTAAGACATTATTAAATGATCACGAGGAAGTAAAGTAATTTTTGTAGCCCTTAAAGATAGTCCTCCTTCTAATCGACCTTACCATAAAAGCATGTGTGGATGTTCATGGGGAATGGACTACGACCTTCCCACAAAGGTAGCTCAAAGCCATGGCACCCACCAACTAAAATGTCTTTAAAAACAAAACAAACAAAAAACATACAAGATGTCCAGCCAAATGAACAAAGGAACCATGGCCAAAACCATAGATGAAAAATCTTCCTGGAACCTTGATTTTCTTTTTTAATATATTTTATTGATTTTTTACAGAGAGGAAGGGAGTGGGATAGAGAGCTAGAAACATCAATGAGAGAGAATCATTGATCAGCTGCCTCTTGCACACCCACTACTGGGGATGTGCCCACAACCAAGGTACATGCCCTTGACCGGAATCGAACCGGGGACCTTTCAGTCCACAGGCCGACGCTCTATCCACTGAGCCAAACTGGTTAGGGCCCTTGATTTTCTATAGAATAATTCCCATAATCACTAAGCTGCTGAAGTGCCTCCCAAAGAATTTCAACTGTAAGTCAGTTTCAATGTATGAAACACAAAGTTAGTAGCATAGGTTGACTTGGGGACATTAAATAATGGTTAGAAATCTGTTGCAAAGTCAATTGGACATTATCACACCTTTGCATCCTTTTCATTGAAACGTCTTATTCTTTCTTTTTTTCTTTGTTTTTCATTTGCAGTGCCTATTTGGTCCCTGTGTTTTCTTTTGGTGAAAATGAACTATTTAAACAAGTTAGCAACCCTGAAGGCTCATTGCTTCGAACTGTGCAGGATAAACTACAGAAGATCATGGGGTTTGCTTTGCCACTGTTCCATGCAAGAGGAATTTTTCAGTACAGTTTTGGCCTAGTGCCCTATCGGAAACCTATTCACACTGTTGGTATGTACATCGAAGACTGACGCTTGTTAAAACAAGTAAAAGCGTTACCTTACTTGGAGCATTGCTTGTTATTACTGACTGAGGTGCTAATCCAAGGGAAGTAGCTTTGAGTAAGAACTCCTTAAAATAACAATTCCATAGATGTTATTTGAGCTTCACATCCAGTATGCCTGTTATTTATAAAATGACTGTATTTTGCATTTGAGTGGGAATTGATGACTTCCAAGATCACTGCTCTTGAACTGCAGGTAGAATCCAATTTTAGAAATAAAATTTCTAGTCCTCTAGGATGAATCTGTTTCTCTGTAGCAGTAGAATATAAGAGCAATTCTTTGATGAAGTTACATCGAATCTACTTTTTTTAAATTTAATAAATCTTTATTGTTCAGATTATTACAATTGTTCTTTTTTCCCCCATAGCTCCCCTCCACCCGGTTCCCACCCCACCCTCTGTTCTTACCCTCCCGCACTGTCCTCATCCATAGGTATACGATTTTTGTCCAGTCTCTTCCTGCACCCCCCACACCCCTTTCCCCCTGAGAATTGTCAGTCCACTCCCTTTCTATGCCCCTGATTCTATTATATTCACCAGTTTATGCTGTTCATTAGATTTTTTATTCACTTGATTTTTAGGTTCACTTGTTGATAGATATGTATTCGTTGCTCATAATTTTTATCTTTACCTTCTTCTTCTTCTTCCTCTTCTTAAAGAATACCTTTCAGCATCCTATCTAATAAAAGAGTAATATGCAAATTGACCGTAACTCCAGTACACAAGATGGCTGCCCCCATGTGGTCAAAGATGGCTGCCCCCATGTGGACACAAGATAGCCGCCACAAGATGGCCAGCAGGGGAGGGCAGTTGGGAGGGACCAAGCCTGCAAGGGAGGGCAGTTGGGGGCAATCAAGCCTGCAGAGGAGGGCAGATAGGGGTGACCAGGCTGGCAGAGGAGGGAAGTTGGGGGCGACCAGGCCTGCAGGGAAGGGCAGCTGGGGGGGACCAGGCCTTCAGGGGAGGGCAGTTAAGGGCAAACAGGCTGGCAGGCAGAAACAGGGGCAATCAGGAAGGCAGGCAGGCGAGCAGTTGGGAGCCAGCAGTCCTGGATTGTGAGATTGGGCCTAAACAGGCAGTTGGACATCCCTTGAGGAGTCCCAGATTGAAGAGGGTGTAGGCTGGGCTGAGGGACACACCCCTCCATGCACGAATTTTGTGCACCGGGCCTCTAGTTTCATATTATACTGGTTTGGTGGTGATGAACTCCTTTAGCTTTTTCTTATATGTGAAGCTCTTTATCTGCCTTTCAATTCTGAGTGATAGTTTTGCTGGGTAGAGTAATCTTGGTTGTAGGTTCTTGCTATTCATCACTTTGAATATTTCTTGCCACTCCTGTCTGGCCTGCATAGTTTCTGTTGAGAAATCCGCTGACAGTTGTATGGGTGCTCCCTTGTAGGTAACTAACTGTTTTTCTCTTGATGCTTTTAATATTCTCTCTTTGTCTTTTGCTCTTGGCATTTTAATTATTATGTGTCTTGGTGTGGTCCTCTTTGGATTCCTTTTGTTTGGGGTTCTCTGTGCTTCCTGGACTTGTAAGTCTATTTCTTTCACCAGGTGAGGGGAAGTTTTCTGTCATTATTTCTTCAAATAGGTTTTCAGTATCTTTCTCTCTCTCTTCTTCTGGCACCCCCATAATTCAGATGTTGGTATACTTGAAGTTGTCCCAGAGGCTCCTTACACTATCTTCATATTTTTGGATTCTTTTTTCTTTTTGCTTTTCCGGTTGAGTGTTTTTTCTCCTTTGTATTTCAAATCTTTGACTTGATTCTTGCGATCCTCTAGTCTGCTATTAGATCTCTGTATAATATTTTTTATTTCAGTCAGTGTATGCGTAATTTCTAGTTGGTCCTTTTTCATATCCTCGAGGGTCTCGCTAAATTTATTGGCCTTTTCTAGGAAATTCTTAAAAAACCTTATAACCGTGGTTTTGAACTCTATATCCAGTCGTTTGCTTTCCTCCATATTTTTCATTTGTGATCTGTTTCTTTGTCTTTGCATTTTGGCTGCTTCCCTGAGTTGATAGAGTGGCTTTGTGTGCTAGGTGTCCTATAGGGCCCAGTGGCTCAGCCTCCCCAGTTACCTTAGGTGGACACTCTTGGTACACCCCTTTGTGGGCTGTGTGCACAGTCTTGTTGTAGTTAAGCCTTGATTGTTGTTGGTATCACTGGGAGGAATTGACCTCCAGGCCATTTGGCTGTGAGGATCAGCTGTGTCTACGCTGGGAGAACTTCTGTGCTGGAGACACCCTTATGAGACAAGACTTGCAAAAGCCTCTGTGCTCAGCTTGGATGGGGTGGAGTCTCAGGGCAGAGCAGACAGCATTGGTTTCCCATCAGCCCTGCTCTAATAGGCCCCTGTGTCTCAGTGTCCCGTGGTAATCGCTGCAAGCACCTCTGAGAGAAAGCCGCCCTCGAGTTTTGCCTGCTGCCAGACAGTCCAGTTTCTCCCCGAATGAGTCTGGGTCCCCAGAGTCTGGCCCGGAACTGGAGTTCAGTGCAGTTGGGAGCTTTTGTCTTCCTCCCGCTTGAGAAAGCCAGCTGCGTACTCAGTTTCCTGCCCTCTCTGCGTGCGCACCTAGGTACCTGCCTTCCGCAGTTCCTCTGAGTCTCAGTGTGCTTTTCTCTTTACTGACAATCCAGTTTCACCCCGTATGAGTCTAGGTTCCAAGAGTCTCGCCCGGAACTGGAGTTCAGTGCAGTCGGGAGCTTTTGTCTCTCTCCGGCTTGAGAAAGCCAGCCGTGCACTCAGTTGCCAGTCCTCTCCGTGCGTGTCTCAGTACCTCTGCCTCCTGAAGCTCCTCTGAGTCTCAGTGTGCTTTTCTCTTTCCTTCTAGTTGTAGAATTTCCACTCAGCCAGCCTTCCTGTGGTTCTGGATGATGTCCGTTTTGTCTTTTAGTTGTAGTTTTGAAATTGTTGTGCGAGGCAGCAGTTTAGGTGTTTACCTATGCTGCCATCTTGGTTTCTCCAGTTTTTTGTTTTCCGAATGTATTAATATACACAAGTTTCTGTATAAAAGATGTTTTCATCATGTTAGTATACATAGGCATCAGTTTCTATAGAAAATGCATATTTTTATGCAACTTAGCTATATTTATGTGTATCCTACTATAGACTGATTTTATTTTTTAAAGTTGCATGTTTAGCCTGATCAGCATGGCTCAGTGGTTGAGTGTGGACCTATGAACCAGGAGGTCACGGTTCAATTCCTGGCCAGGGAACATGCCCAGTTGCTGGCTAGATCCCCAGTGTAGGGTGTGCAGGAGGCAGCTGATCAATGATTCTCTCTCATCATTGATGTTTCTATCGCTTTCTTTCTCCCCCTTCCTCTCTGAAGTCAATAAAAAATATATGTTTTTCAAAGTTGCATGTTTAGGGAAATGGTGGTGGGGGAGGAGGATGACAGACCATGTTGATAAAATGGCTGAGGAGGAAAGTAATTAGCTCCTTAGGTTGAAAAGGAACTGGAGAATTGGAAATGGGAAAGCTGAGTCAGGTGCTAATATCAGAATTGACCAAAATTATATACTTCATAGGAAACTGAAGTAAGAGTCCCACTATGGATAGCCCATTAACTAAAATACAGATGTTTTCTTTTTAGGTCTCTTTCTTTAAAATAGGATTTTATTACTGTTAGCTTACAAGAACTTAGCATTTCACATGCAGTCACATGACATTTTTAAATGCTATATTTAACTCAAATGGAATGTTAGAAGGTGTTGATCCGTTAGTGTAATAGAAATACTGAGATAAATTTAAGTCTGCAATTGTGTTTTTCAGGATAAGCTGGTTACATTTTAATTGTTAATTAGTCATTTTTATATTTTATGTGCAAAATACTGTAGTTGGTATTTTGGGGGGATCTAAGGAAAATGGCAAGACATGCTTTTAGGAACTGGAAGTTTAATTAAGTGTAACACATATGCACCATGAAAGAAATTGTGAATGTTCAAAGCAAGTATATTTTTTCAGGTTAAATGATCATAGTTATCACCTGGTTGGCTTTAACATTTAAAAAATTTTACTCCTTTTAAAATTTTTATTGAATTTATTGGGGTGACATTGATTAACAAAATTATATAGGTTTTTAAGTGTACAATTCTATAATATACATCTTCTGTAGATCATATTGTGTGTTCACCATCCCAAGTCAAGTCTCCTGCTAACACCATTTATTCCCCCTGTAAACATTTTTTTTAAAAAAAGTAAAGTAGTTTGTCATTCGACATAGACTGGTTATACCTCTACTGACAAGTAATTAATTGATCAGTGGTCAAATGGAAATGACCAAATTCAAATTTGTTGTCAAGACTAGAAAACTGCAGCTTGGTTTTCACTCATGCCTGTGTCCAATGGTCTTCTCTTAAAGATTCAGGAAAAGGAAAGATTCCTTCAGCACATGTTTCTATTTACCCCTGAACAATTACATCAGAAAGACCATTTCTCGTCGCTAGCATCTTAGTTTCCACTATTACTTGAAATCTCTCGAAGCCCACGCTATGAATCTGAATGTTTCGAGGACTTGGCTGCCATGATCCAGTGGTGGTCTGGTGGGAGTCAGATGATTGAGAGCAGCCTGATGGTGTGAGCTAGATCCCTAGATGAGGTGTAGTTAAAGACTTGTGTAGTGACTTGAAATAACACAAGTTGAGGACAAGATATTTACAACTAGAGGCCTAGTGCATGAAATTTGTGTGTGTGTGTGGGGGGAATCTTCAGCCTGGCCTGCACCCTCTCGCAATCCAGGACCCTTCAGGGGATGTCTGACTGCAGGATCAGGCCTAAACTGGTAGTTGGACATCCCTCTCGCAATCCAGGACCGCAGGCTCCTAACTGCTGGCCTGTCTGCCTGCCTGATTGCCCCTAACCACTCTGCCTGCCTGCCTCATCACCGCTAACCACCTCTGCCTCAGCCCCCGCCGCTGTAGCTTTGCCCAGAAGGACGTTCAGAATGATGTCCAGAAGGTCATTCGGCTGTCCGGTCTAATTAGCATATTATGCTTTTATTATTATAAATTCCATAAACAAAAGCTGTGGATCAGTCAGATGCAACATAGAATAAAATACTGTATTATATTGGAACAGTGAAGTTACCATGTTCATTTCTATCTTAGATGAATGCACTTCAAACCCAGGGTCCTTCTTTGTCTCGTTATAGCCTTTGCCTTAAAGTCTATTTTGTCTTATATAAGTATTGCTACCCCAGCCTTTTTTTTTTCTCATTTCCATCCCTTTACTTTCAGTCTATGTGTGTCTTTCAATCTGAACTAGATCTCTTGTAGGCAGCGTATGTATGGGTCTTGCTTTCTTTTCCATTTAGCCACCCTTTGTCTTTTGATTGGAGCATATAATCCATTTACATTTAATGTAATTATTGATAGACTAGAGGACTGTTACATGAAGATTTGTGTAATAGGCCTTCCTTCCCCTGGCTGCCGGCACCGGTTTTCCTCCGGCACCTGGGACCCAGGCCTTCGCTCTGGCCACCACCTTCCATCTTAGTTCCAGCCGAAGACTTCAGTCTTTGCTGTAGCTGGAGCGCCGCTCCTGTAGCTCCCTCCGCCCCCCACCTTCCACCTCATAGCAGGCATCCCGTCCTGCGCCTGCATGCGTGCTGCCCAGAGGCCCGGAGCAGCTGGGGGGGGTGGGGCTTCTTCCATATTTGTTGGGCTAATTTGCATACTCACTCCTGATTGGCTGGTGGGTGTCATGAAGTGACGGTCAATTTGCATGTTTCTCTTTTATTAGTGTAGATATGTAGTTATTGCTATTTTGTTGTTTATATATTTTTCTTTTTTCACTTCTTTTTCTATATTAATTAGTTGTAATTTGCCAAAAAGTCCCAGTGTTAGATTATTTGCATTATGGATACCCTTACAGGCTTCCCATCAGTGTTTGTGTGCAGCACAGAAAGGGATCTAGTACCATCTTTGCTAGACTTCCACGGACTTCCTGTTAACTCCTCAGCCTGTCTTCTGATTGTGGGTGTCATAGAAGTGCTGGTTTCATTTTGATCCTTATGGCAGCATTGAAAACAACCATGCCATTAAGCCATTGGCCCTTTTTATCTGCAGGCGCACCCTGATGGCTGTGCCTAACGCTCAGCACTGACCACACGCACAATCAATACTGACATCACGACCCTGGCTGGTTTGGCTCAGCAGATAGAGCACTGGCCTGCAGACTGAAGGGTCCCGGGTTCGATTCTGGTCAAGGGCACATGCTAGCATTGCGAGCTCCATCCCAGCAGGGGGTGTGCAGGAGGCAGCCAATCAGTAATTCTCTCTCATCATTGATGTTTCTATCTATCTCTCCCTCTCCCTTCCTCTCTAAAATCAGTAAAAATATTTTTTAAAAATTAAAAAAAAATACTGATGTCACAAAGCTGGTTATTATGCATCAGCCAGATGTGCAAGGAGGTGGTGTGGGCTTGAGGTCCGACGCGGAGAGACTTAGAATGTTTCATTTATCTTCTCCGAGCCTCAGAGTTTACACCTCCAAAGAGGAGATGATTAGAATTGTCTGTCTTCTCTAACGGTTCCTGGGGAGTAGGTGACGTAATCTGTGGAGAGACACCTGTACCCTCAGGTGCTAGGGGAGTGCGAGTTGATACAGAGCAGAAGCTTCCTGACTAGATTGTTGGGAGCTAGCAAATGTGTTTCCATTTTCCTGTTAATGTTAATCAGAATCAAATAATGAGGATATAATGAGACAAATCCGGATTGTGGGGCATTGTACAAAACAGCTGGTCTGAACTCTTAAAAAATATCAATGTTGTGAAAGACCGAAAGGAGAGGGTGAGTACTCAGAGAGACACACTGGCTGTTGTGGATCGGGGGAACAGGGATAAAAGGTACTATTGAGACATTTGGTCAAGTTTGAATGTGGATTAAGTACAAAATAATATTGTGTAGAGGTTTAATTCCTTGGGTATGATAATGGTGGTGTTATGTGGGACAGTGTTTTTGTTCTTACATGCTGAAATATACAGGGATGATTGAATGCTTATTGTCTACAATTTTCAAATGGTCCTACAAAAATAAAAATAATAATACCTATACATATACATATATCAGATTCATATACGTGTGTTGGCAAAAAGTTCAAAATTGGTGAGTCTACAGTCGCGATCCACAGGTTGAGAACCGCTAGCAGGGTCACCTAAGACCATCGGAAAACACAGATAGTTACATTATGATTCATAACAGTAGCAAAATTACAGTTATGAAGTAGCAACGAAAATAATTTTATGCTTGGGGGTCACCACAACATGAGGAACTGTATTAAAGGGTCACGGCATTAGAAAGGTTGAGAATCACTGGTCTAGAGGAAGAGTGTGCAAGTGATTTTGCATTATGTTTTCTAGGATTGAAATATTTTAAAATAAAAACAGGTAGGGGGAAAAAGATAGGGAAGGGATGTACTTTAAATAAAACTGGCTTGAAACCACATGAGGACAAAAGTAGTCTATTGTGTTTCAAGTCATATTTATATCCTGATGGGGGGAAAAGCACACTAAGGGATTCTCTGAACTAGAAGGAAAGGAAGGGGAACCTTTAATTGAAATATTAATTATAGAGATTAAAAGAGATCATGTTAAGGGGACCAGTATTGTGCCAGTATGATGTATAAAGTGCTCAATAAATGTTCATGAGTGTGGTGTGTGTGTGTGTGTGTGCATGGATACACACACACTTACACTGAGCATCTTTTAAGCCTTCACCATAACCCAGAGGTTGGACTTGAACCCAGGTTTCATCTGGCACCCACGTTTGGACTCTTCACAACCCTGCTCAGCCACGCAGCTCTCCGCCTGTCCTTCCTCTAGTGTGCAGCTATGTAGCTTCTAGAGAGAGTAATTCCTATGTGAGACCCTTAGGGAGAGAAATTCTGTGGAGTTTTCATAACCACAGAAAAGCAGAACAGAGATTTCTTATTGTGAAAAATCTCTTTGCCTCAACGAGAAGAAAATAATGCCCATTTCCTAATTTTTCTCCAGCCGTATATACAGTGGCCCACGTTCTTCATCTTTGATAAATACAACACAGCGCCATAGACGTTAGAGCGAGGCTGCTGTGGAAGGCAACAGATGCATAACTGACCTCGGATTGTTGGGTGGACTTGGAACACGGAACAGGCAAGCATGCCAGCTATAAAAAGCACCGAAACATAAACAAGTGCTCTGGTTCCTGACTCTGCCACAAGTAGAAGTTGGGTGATTTTTTTCCAGGGCAACGAGTTCTCTTTCCAAGAGCAGCCTGATGCAGCTGGTTTTTCCATTGTGTCATAAAAAGAGAATTATGCAGCAGTTTGCCACTCACTTAGCTTTATGTTGAAAACATCTTTTTCTTCTCCTTAGTAGTAAACCTCTCCTTATTTGAGGAGAGAGAGAATTCTGATCAGGGGACCCTTCTCAGATTTGCATATTTTTGTTCATTATCTCTGTCTTTATCCCTAAAAAGTAATTGAGAAAGATTTCTTATTCTGGTCCAATTTTGGGATCAGTTTTGTAATGAGGGGCAGGAATACTGGCTTGAAGTTACTTCCTTTCTGTGTGTAGTTGAGGAACTTTCAGCAGCTCAGTTTCCCTACATGTAAATAGGAGGAGGTGAGTATGACTATGTCTCACACTTTGAAGGGAAAGGTCTAATGATGATACATTTAATACAGTGGCCATGTTTGGGCTTGCTGGAAGAACTCTCTGAAATACACTGAGTGGCCAGATTATTATGATCTCTGAACGCATAATAATCTGGCCACTCAGTGTATATCCTATATAATAAAAGGCTAATATGCAAATTGTCCCCTCGACCAGGAGTTCAACTAGCATGCAGGCCTGCCAGCCGCCCATGTCCCCTCCCCCTGGCCAGGCTGGCCGGACCCCACCCATGCACGAATTCATGCACTGGGCCTCATACACACACACACACACACACACACACACACACAAACACACACATACACACACACACACATATACACACACACAAACTGAGTGGCCAGATTATTATGCCTTCAGAGATCATAATAACCTGGCCACTCAGTGTATAATAAAACCACTAATAAGAAAAGGACAGAATTGAAGTTAACTGTGAGATAGTGCACAGAAAATAAGACTCAACGTCAGAATCCTCAAGTCCTAATTAAAGCAAGCTGGAAACAATACACCTCATCTCCTTAGGCGGCTGTGTCTCTTTATGTGGCCCCCACTCCCAAACTGAATAGTTAGTTGCACTTGACCTCTGTCCGTGGGATAATTTCACTATGAAAACAGAAGCTTTTTCTATAAAATCAACAATTCGCTTGGACAGTGGTCGGCAAACTGCGGCTCGCGAGCCACATGCGGCTCTTTGGCCCCTTGAGTATGGCTCTTCCACAAAATACCACGGCCTGGGCGAGTCTATTTTGAAGAAGTGGCGTTAGAAGAAGTTTAAGTTTAAAAAATTTGGCTCTCAAAAGAAATTTCAATCGTTGTACTGTTGATATTTGGCTCTGTTGACCAATGAGTTTGCCGACCACTGCACTAGGAGATTGACATATAGTCTCGTCTCTTCCCCCCCCCCCCCCCCCCCCCGTCCCAAACAACAACAAAGTTCAGAGCTCAAAGGAAGCTTAAAGTTCAGAGCTCAAAGGAAGCTTCAGACTTTTCCTAACTGTACTCATATCCATGCATGTGACAATCAAGGCCAGGGCAGAAGTTGCCTGTTAGCTCAGTGTGCTTGCTGGTGAGCTAGCACTAGGCCTGGTCCAGCCCAGTGCTTTCTATGCCTCGCCAGCTCCCACTTCCGCCCTTGACCACATTAGCCTCAGTGCATATTCCCAGCCACAACTCACAGCGTGACGGTTATGTTTCTAGTTATCCGTGTTGAATTACAAAGGACTGATGTCTACTTTATAGAAATTTGACATCAAAACTATCAAAGAAAACTGTACATGAGCTTCTTGAGGCTATATCTGGTTTAAAAGTTAGCAGTTTGAGAATATTAATGCGTATATGTGTCATGGGGATGACTCAGGATAGGCCAAAGGAAATATCCTTCTCTTTGAGTTCTATTCTCTTACTGAAAGGCCAAGCTAATCAAAGGGAATAAGCAGTTTGCTGTCCAAGCTGGTCATTGAACATCCTGCACATTTTAAACTCTTGGCATCAGTAGCAGCATCGGACCAGCAGAGGGCGCAGTGAGTAGCAGAAAAGACACAGGAGAGGAAAAGCCATGTGTACCTATCTCTGTTTTCTAAAGCCTGAGACAGGTTAGATAAAAGTTATTTATTATATAAATGGCTTTTAAAATACGTATAGTAGTTTCCAGGTTTTAAAAAAAATTAATTAGCTCTTCTTTAATTACATAGGTAAAACACAAATGTAGAAAATTTACACAGTACAGATAAAGTGAAAAGTTCCTTTATCTCTCCTTCCTTGGGTTATCAGTCTCTCTTTCCAGACTTTTTAAATACATAAAACGTTTATAATGTACCTAGAAATATAATTTTTTTCATAAATGGGATCATATATTTTTTACTTTTCCCCCACTTATTACATTTTAGACATCTCTATGTGTGCATACATATATATTATTTTATTCTTTTAAATTGAAGTATAATTGACATTTTAGTAGCTTTAGGTGTACAATGTACTAACTTGATATTTGTATATAATGCAAAATGATCTCCACAATAAATCTCGTTAACATTTGTCACCATGCATAGTTACAAAAATACTATTTTATTTGAAAAAGTTGCTGCCTGGGATTCCATTGAATGAATGTTCTATGGTTTATTTAATAATTTTTCTATTGAGACTTTTGGTTGTTTTTTTCCCCCCCACTATTACAAACAGTGGAATCCTTATGATTATGTATGTTTTTTAGTACAGATATTTAGCTACGAAGATATATGTTTTTTGAATTTTTTAGGATGACATTAAACAGAGTCAGAGGAGAGGGTTGATGTCTCAGGATTCAAGACTTCACAGTCACTCACAATAGGGGACTGTGGTCTGGCTGTCAGCTGCACCAGAGGAGGAATGCCGGTGACGCACGCGCGCAGCTGTGGCCTCTTCCCTCACAGCTGCGGGCAGCACAGTGGCTCACTTGACTCGAAGTCTGAACCACCAGGGAACTGACAATCCAGTGTCTGCCGGGAAGGGAAGTTCTTTAATTGTTGTCAAATGGCATGGGGTGACCACTGTCGGCAGCCAGTAAAATGAGAGAGGGCTTGGAGCTTGCGGGGCTGATGGGTCTGATTGCAAGATCTCTCCAGGGCTGTTCATTGAGGCAGTGGTCTGGAGTGGAGTGGTTTGGTTTCTTACGTCTGATGTATTCTCTGTTTTTGCAGTTGGCCATCCAATCCCTGTTCATCAGACTCTGAACCCAACCCGGGAGCAGGTCGAGGAGCTGCATCAGACCTACATGGAGGAGCTCAGGAAGTTATTTGAGGAGCACAAAGGGAAGTATGGCATCCCAGAGCACGACACTCTCGTTTTTAGATAACTGTCCTCTTAGAAGGCCGCAGGAGGATGGGAGAATAAATATGTTAAATACGTTAATTTTGTTCCTTGACTATGGAATTAAATTTGCACCTGAAAAGTATTATTTATGGTGACAGATGTTGATGTAGATCTGTGATAAATAAAAATACAGTGTGTGATGATAGGATAAGGTTAGAGATGACTATAAGTCTATTAATAACTTCCTCATTGAGGAAGATGAAATCATCTTACAGGTTCAGGAATGGTTTAGAATTATTCACGTGCTAAAAAAATTGACAGCTTCAAAAAATAATTAGACCCTTAGGCTCAATATTACAATCATTTAGGGTGGTGTCTTCACTAAGTGTACTAGCTGTTATCCTATGCAGCTGGAACATTTAAGAGATGGTGTGTAAAATAATTTGCCATACGGAGCTAGGAGAGATCATTAACTTTTGTTGCTTGAACAGACCATTTTTTAGTGAATAATGTTACTTTTAAGACTTAGACCATTTGATCTGTTAGGTCATGTCTACCAACACATTTTTATACAATGGGGCAGAATTGTTATGCAGTTTTCAGAGTAGGAAATCCATGTGTATGAGAGCATGTCTCATTATTTATTCATGCTTTGAAATATTCATCCTTGTCATCTGCTAAGAAATATGTCCATTTTCTATAGAAAAAGGAGGAAGACACACTTTCCTGTATGTTTTAGGACACTGTAATTGCAGAAGGTTTTCATGTAATAGAAATGGTTTTAATTTGCTTCCCAAATGGCCTCTTTGAATAAGAGGAGCTATGAAAGAAAACACCCTCTCTGGTGAGATGTGGCCAGTTCTCCGTTGACGTGGGTTATATGAGTCTCCTCTGAACTACAACATCAGGTCTGTGAGAGCCGGAACCTCTCCCTTCTGTGCATTGATGTCTCCCTGTGCCTGGGTCAGCTCATGACACTTAGTCGGCACAAAATAAGTATGTGCTTTATGAATGTATTTGTAGATGAGCACAGAGACAAACTTTACCATAGGGGAGGAATTTTTAAAGCTCTACTGTAGGATGAAACCTATAATAAGACAAGCCCCACTCAGAAGGAGATCACTGGTTATGTCTCATTGTCCTGCATGCTGGCTTGGAAGGAGCAAGCCAGAAGGAGGTTTCTGATAATGAGTCTCTAAGTGTGAAGTTATTATTCAGTAGGTAAGAAGAATGTTAAGTTTCCAAAAGATCTCCATTGCTAGATTTGTGTCTGTACTTCCTCCACTCTAGGTGTTTGAGGGTAACTTTACTAAGTTGTTCTAACTCATTGGTAAAATGTCTTCAGGACTCTAATTTTTAAAACATCAGACCCTGTGCTAGAGCCCGGATTGGATTCAGCAACAGCAGAATGAAAGCACGCTGGGTGATGCCTTGACTAGGGAAGCATCTCACACATGAGAAAGCGAACCTTCTCGATTGTTCTTCATAGTATTTTGTGGCCAACGTCCTGTTGTCTTCACACTGAGCAATCCTGGAATCCACTGACCATGGCCTTGAAATTAGGGCAGTTTCTTCCTCCCTCTCTCCCTCCCTCCCTCCCTTCCTTCCTTCCGTGTGTCAAAGCAGGGATTAAGACACACTTGCTTTACTAGATGCAGAAAATTCGACTATAAATCCTTTGGGTATTACTCAAAACCAAAAACAATGTAAAAGGAGCCTCATTTACATTAAATGACACTCTGGCTGATCAGGGTTCAGTCCTTCAGAAAGTAGCTGTGAGGCCTGAATAACCACAACCAAAGGCCTTAAAGATATATATATATATATATATATATATATATATATATATTTTTTTTTTTATCTTTTAAAAAGATTTTATTAAAGGTCTTTATAAAGCAACATCCAGACTCCAGATCCAGCTGCCAAGGAGACCCTGTTATGCTGTGGGTACTGGCTGGGGCATGGCAGGCGGCTCTGGCTTTCCACCTTTCTGTTCTGAGATGGGCGTGGTGGGCAGTATCTCATCTTTGGGTTCCACAATGCTCACATGGTCAGGCAGGGGCTTCTTAGGACCTATCTTACCACTTGGGTCCCAAGGAAGCATGATCTTCACTTTGATGCCCAGCACACCTTGCCTGAGCAGCACATGGCGCACGGCAGTGTCAACATAGTAGTTAACAGGGTCCCCACTGTGGATCATCAGACCATCAACAAACTTCATGGATTTAGCCCTCTGTCCTCGGAGTTTCCCCGACACCACAACCTCACAGCCTTTGGCCCCACTCTCCATGATGAACCGAAGCACACCTAGCAGGCCCTCCGCACAGCAAGGCCCCCTAGGAGTTTGTAACGCAGAGACTCTGCCTGGGCAATGGCACACAGACCTCTTGTGGCCACCTTTTCAGCATAAAGCTCTACACTGCCCTCAGGGAAGCCAAACCTCTTCTGAACCACAGCAGTCAATTCCCGGATCCGTCGGCCCTTCTCACCAAGAACATTCTGTGTCCTGGTGGCCAAAATAATAATTTCTGTCCTGTTTGGTGTAACTCGGACCTCAACTCCGGAGTAGCCATCTTCAGCCAGCTCCCGAGTGAGAAACTCATTCAGTTCAGCTTTGAAGATGCCATCAGCAACAAACTTCCTCTTCTTGGAAATTTGCACCGCCATCTTGCCGCCGTGCGTCGCCGAAAAGAAAGCCCTTAAAGATATTTTTAAAAAATATTTTTAAAATTGATTTTTTAGAGAGAATGGAAGGGAGAAGGCGAGAGAGAAACATCGATCAAAAGGTCTTTAAGTTATTACAAAACACATGAATATCCTCTCTCTGGAGAAGTTCATTAAACGTTCCTAGTCCTTTGCAGTTTCACAAAGTTATGAATTTTAATCTCACACTTGGGAGGCAGAGGGCCACACTGACCACCAACATCAGCTGATTGTCTGGTAAGCGGTTGCAGCCCATGTGCAGTAACACAGAGGCACTGAGAAGTGAGAAAAGTTCTGCTCCAATGACTTTATCTAGAAATTTGCCAGTTAAAACATCTAGACATCAGCACCTTCACTTTTCGGCATACCTAAAACCCTATAACAATAGGTACATATTAGGGAATTTATCTCTTCCTTTCTTAGGGTCTCCAGAGGTCTTAATTCTGCCAGGCCAGACTTCCTTACATAAGCTCAAAGCACAGTTGTGAGTTCCATAGAGCCCTACCAATTGCAAGTGAATTTTTTATATGAATCTTTGCTGCAACACCAATGTGGGTCATCTATTGTATTCACTAGTGTGGTTTGATGGAGATCTCTATTTTCAAGGCTCTTGTCTATTACACACTTGCACCTAAAATTTAAGCAGCAAAGCAAAATAATAACAGCAACAGCAATAACCTAGGACCCTGGAAGAGAAACTGGGCGAGCTGCCTTGAGAAAATGTGCATTTATGCTGTTTGATTTGGATGGTCTTCTTCCTGTTTCCCTCGCACACGGGGTGCAGGCTGTCATTTCCTTTGTCTGGCCGCCAGGAGTATTGAAGGGGTCTGTGTCCGGCTAAGTCCATGGGAGGCTGCAGCCTCAGTGTGATGAAGGCCAGCCAGGTTTGCTCTGGCCCAAGAGGAGCCAGGGTAAGGGACGCTGTGTATGATTTATGTGAACCCTTCTCCACAGCTATGAAAATGGTCCAAGTGTACATACTTTGGGGATGATGGGTGAGCCTTTATTGTACGCAGAGGTTTGAAAGTAACCCCCCCCCCACCCCACTGTTGGTAGGAGGCACATTTCTGTCATGGGAAGCACAAGAGGTGGCATCTGGACATGATGCCCACACTTGTGGAGCGTGATGTCTCTTCCACACGACCTCTGTGGTGCCAGGTACCAAAGTCTGGGGTAGACATGTAAACAGGTTGGCTTGGGGTTCGTCTTCTCTTCCTTGGACAAGAGACAATGTGGATGGGATTTGCTGATTGTGTTTTCCCCCAAATGGCCCAGGATTGCTAGTTGTCATCTTTCTCATGCATTTTTCATACTAAGTGATAAAATATCTATTGGTGGTTCTGGGAGAGGTCCTCCAGGTAAAATTTGTATCTCTTTTTTTTATTTTTAAATTAAATTTATTGGGGTGACATTGGTTAATATGTATATCTTTATTTTTTTTATTGATTTCAGAGAGGAAGGGAGAGAGAGAGAGAGAAAAAAAAACATCAATGATGAGAGATAATCATTGATCTGCTGCCTCCTGCATGGCCCCTACTGGGGATTGAGCCCACAACCCAGGCATGTACCCTTGACCAGAATCGAACCCAGGACCCTTCAGTCCACAGGCTGACACTCTATCCACTGAGCCAAACCAGCTGGGGCTATACTTTGATTTTTGAAAGTAATCCTCCCCAGACACTTTCAGCTTAGTGCCTTACTATCTTAAATGAGGAGGTGCAAGTGTACCTCAATCCGTAGTTAACCTCCATAGCACAGTCTGCCTTCTCTGACGTAGATCTGGACTCCGAGCAGTCTCTGAAAGGATGCCGGGCCCCTAACCTGGCACTTCGATGGATCGTGTCGCAGAGACCAAGTTTTAGAGCCAGAAGGGACTTCACAGCCTGTCTAGATGCAGCAGTCGAACCCAGTGAAGTTGAATGCGGATTGGAGCCAACTCCATGTTCCTATCGCTCTGCTCTAGATTTGAGCTGGAGGTGCCGCTATTCCTTGGTTGTTAGTTAATAAACCCAGGGATCCCCTATAAAACAGATGTGTCCAAAAGTAGAGTGTGATTAAAAATACACCTAAAGCAAGGGATTTAACAGCTCCCAAGCCAGCTCTGTCTTACTGGGACTGACTGAGAACATTTTTCTTCTTTTGAGACCAGTCTACCGCAGTGTTGACTTTTCCCCTTTGCTAGAGCTATTTTGGTGATGTGTCTGGGCCACGTCCAAGTTTTCAACCTCAAGCTTAGCCACCAGAGCCCTTTGTATTGGAGCAGCAGGGGAAGGCGAGGTGCCCGTGCTCGGGATGGTGACAGACTCTGCACAGGACGAAGCAACCTTGTCATTCAGACAGAGGGAGTCTCTGTCACCGCATGACCGCCTCAAGCCCCGAGTCCATCCTGGTTCCAATCTCATCCGGCTGGGTTGCCACAGCTGCGTTATTTATTTATTTATTTATTTATTTATTTATTTTTGTAGCTCATAGATTCTGGTTGGGAATGATCCAAGGCTCTCTGGAGAACAAAGATAAATCTGACTTCCCTCCCTTGTATTCCCAGGGCTGCATAATTCTCCCCAACTTTACTTCTAGGCCAACTTAGAGCCTAGGACTTTCTGGTTGGATTCTAAACCCTCCAGTGTGGGGGTGCAGTCGTGGCAAGACAACCCGAGAATCTAACTCCCACTTTTCCGCTCTCCAGGCTTCTATTTCAAATAGATGTTTGGCCTCTCGTCCTCCACTAACTGGGCAAGCGGGGCTCAGTTCTTTCCTGTGTAAATCAAGTTAGGAGTAAAGGTCAAGGTCCCTTCTGGTTCTATCTCTGTGGTCTCTGCTGACTTTCTTCCTGTCATTGTAATGACAATGAGTTAGAGACGTAGATTTATCTCGATTTTTCCCGTAAGACATGCAGTGAGTCCAAATGAATGCCTCGTTCTCTTGGTGTATATAAAACATAAATTGCTACTGCAATTTGTCCAGCATCACAATGACCTTTTTAAAAAATATATATTTTATTGATTTCAGAAAGGAAGGGAGAGGGAAAGAGATAGAAACATCCATGATGAGAGAGAATCATTGATCGGCTGCCTCCTGCACGCCCCGCACTGGGGATTGAGCCCACATCCCAGGCATGTGCCCTTGACCAGAATAGAACCTGGGACCCTTCAGTCCACAGGCCAATGCTCTATCCACTGAGCCAAACCGGTTAGGGCCACAATGACCTTTAGACCTGGTGTTTCAAAAACATAATGTAATTCTCTAAATAAAGAGAGGAGAAATTGATCTACAAGGATTCTTCCTTTATATCATTCAAAACTATGAAGTAATGGTTTATTGTTAAAATCTTTATACGAGGTGGTGAATTTTTATATTTTCTATATTTTTATGTGTTGCGGTGTGCTTTTTTACAAGCTCTTGGTTTGTAAAGTTTTGACCAATAAATGTGTTTTGTGCCCGGGTTATAAATGTGTGGGTGTGGTGTTTAACCTGGGTGGAACGGTTTAACTTTTACACACCTTGGCAAGGCTGAATTACCTTGGACTTATGGGTGAATGTTGTCAAGGAAACGACATTGAAATTGTGAGCATTGTGAATTCTCATACTGAAGAGTCAGTCCTTTCATTCTTTTGATGGGATGAAGGACTGTACAGAAAGCATGGGCAGGGTAACCGAAAACTGCAGGTGTGTAGGGTGAAGCCAGAACAGGGGACAGTAAGAAGAAAACAAGCCCGGGAACTGCCGTGGTCTCATGGCGTCGGAGGAGAGTGAAACCTCCCAGAATCCGAAATCTTCAAAAACTGGTCCAAACCTGTATAGATTACAAATTCGGTGAATCACTGCCAGTGGGTGATGGAAATGTCCTAAAATTAGATTGCAGTGATGGTTACACAACTCTGCAAATACATACACTAAAAACCTCTAAGCGTGGCACTTCAAACGTGAATTTTGTGGTCTGTGAATTATACCTCAATAAAGCTGTTTTATAAAATTGAGTCCGTCATACACTTGCCAAAATAATGGAAGCAACTAAAACCTAAATTCCCTTTAAAAATGTGTCAAAAGTGAAGTTGCCTCTCTTCGATGCCAGCACTTTGTACAATAAAGTTTAGCCCTTGATTTTTTGAGAATGTTGGTATTTCTGGTATTCTTTGTCAAAATAGGTGTTTTTAATATTCTTTTCGGGTGTCTTACTGGGTAAAGAACATGCTGTTTTATTATTGTGTAAAATGCTGTTTGACTTTAATTTTCCCCGGTATTTTGTTAATACTGCAACATATGCTAATTAAAATGTTACCATATAAAAACAACACTCAATATTTATTGACCTCCTACAATGTGCCAAGACACAGGGCTAAATACTTTATGACATCTACCTCTTAAATTAGCCCAAAGAGGTTGGTACTATTTTTATCCCATAGGAAACGGCCTCAGAGGGTCTAAGAACTTTGCCAGGCAACCCTAAGGACAGCAGTACATGTTAAAGGACCTCTCACATTCCATTCCATGGTGTGTCCTTGTCCCGAGGACCTTCATTTCAGTGATAGGACAGGAGCACACCCAATGCTGCCTGTGTGAGATTGTCTAGAGATGGCGCCCCCCTGGAGGAAGGTCCGTCCCCTTGTTGGCCTTTTTCTGGTAATCTGAAGGAGTGAGTCCTGCAGTAGAAGTTCACACTTTCTGAAAAGGCTGCTATGGGTAACACTGGTTACTGTTATCAATCTCTGTCTAGACACACATTTGAAAATCTTATGGGAGACCCTGAAAGCGCCCCCACCTCCTGATACTCTGCCAAGTTGACAGATGATATTATAGCAACTGGTCCAAAGTTCAAATAGTCAAGTGAAAACAGAATAGTAAAGTTGTGTTTGTTCAAATCAGAAACAGAATAGTAAAGTTGTGTTTGTTCAGATCAGCACAGGAAACATGACCTTTAGAACTATACATTTCCACTGTTACTGTTGAGAGTTCCATGAACCAAACCATCCGGATGGTAGGGCTACAATTACTGAGTTTAGATGTTTAGATGACAGAGCTTCTGAAAGCAGCGTGCCCCAATGGTCATCTGTGGCCAGAGAAAACACTATTCATAAGGAACGGTTGCTCTTGAACTCTTGAATGGCTCTGAAGCTGTTACCACATCCTTTCTGCCTGACTTGGTTGCAGAAGTTATTTCCCTTTCCACATCTCTATAGGCTTAGAAACTGCCCCAGGGCCCTTATTTCAAAGGAGACATTCCTTTTTCATCCTGCCTGTGATTTCTCTGTGCTCTGGCTGCTGATATTTGTGAACCAGGCATGCAGCGACTTCAGTTAGATCCTCTGTCTGGGTTATATAATGTGTTTCCTGCTAATTCACCGAGTTCCATCAGGGTTATTTCTCCGTCGGAGCTATTTGGCAAGAATCCACTGAAGAATTGTTTCCAGCTTTATTTGTGGTTACTAGACTCAATTGGAATTTCCTGCATTTCCCAGCGATTCTAAGATTTTTGTGGAGGGGCGGTGGCCCAGGCTGCAAGGTGTGTTTCTGCCCATAAATGCGAGCATTCAGGACACAGGATGGAGGAAGACACCCGGGGCCCAGTTCTTCTGAATGCCTTCCCAGTCAATTGGATGAATGTGATCAAGCACTGGGTGAAAAGAACCAGTGTGGGACTTGTGTGCTGCCCTCCGGGGGCCCATAATCAGAAAAGTGTCTCATCGGAGACAGAGGGAGGCAAGTGTCACAAGAACAGCAGCAGCCCAGAGCTCTGGCTGTGTGGCTGTGTGGAGAGGGGCATCCTTGCCTGTGGGTCTGGTAGGAGCCATGCAGGGAATGGAACCAGGCAGAGCAGTCAGGATGTGGTGACCTGTCATGGTTTGCCCGGGACTTGCCTGACTTTAGCTGTGAAAGCTCCATCCTGGGATTCCCGTTGGTCCCACGCACACTGGGGCTGGTGGCCACCCTGGGTGGGAAGGCAGAGCTAGCTGCTCTCTCCACCTCTGCAAAGAATGGCAAGGGAGCTTTTTGTTTTTTAATGTCCCAGAGATCAGCTTCTAAAATAATTTTGTGGAAATAAATAATTTTCTTATGATGCTCTGAAGTGACACAGTTATGTACATGCTATGTTTTACATATGTAATACATATCCCATGATGCTATGCAGTTTCCCAGGTACTAGGAGTTCAGTGTGAATGACAGACAGGCTTACGGCTCTGGAAGGTGAGGTCTCCACACGTTTGAGTGAGATTCTGTCAGGAGTTCCTGGTGATGCCTTGCTTTGTCCCGGTGGCCTTGCACTAATGGCAGTGAATATTCCGAGGGACGGTCCTGTGGAGAGCGCTATTCAGTGACTGTGCCCATATTTTCTGGGCTTCGGTTTTTCTCTCTATAAGGAGAAATTATTTTCTCCTATAATGGAGTTAAATTTTTTTAAAATTTTTTTTATTGATTTCAGAGAGGAAGGGAGAGGGAGAGAGAGATAGAACATCAATGATGAGAGTCATTGATCGCTGCCTCCTGCATGCCCCGTACTGGGGATTGAACCCACAACCTGGGCATGTGACCTTGACCGGAACCAAACCCAGGACCCTTCAGTCTGCAGGCTGATGCTTTATCCACTGAGCCAAACCAGCCAGGGCAAAAATGTTTTTAATAAAAGATTGCCTAGACCAGTGGTTGGAAAACTGCGGCTCACGAGCCACATGCGGCTCTTTGGCCCCTTGAGTGTGGCTCTTCCACAAAATACCATGTGCGTGTGCGCACGTACAGTGCAATTGAAACTTCGTGGCCCATGCGCAGAAGTCGGTTTTCGGCTCTCAAAAGAAATGTCAATCGTTGTACTGTTGATATTTAGCTCTGTTGACTAATGAGTTTGCCAACTATTGGTCTCTAGACCCTAGGACTTTTGAAACCCAAGATATACTTAACATGTCTGAAATGTTAAGAAATACCCTCATCTTTTCATAGCATTTACTCAAAGTTTTTATTTTGTTTTGTTCTTACTTGTTAAAAATATGTATATTTAAAGGTCACTTATTGATTTATACTTTGTTCCCAAAAGGACCATAGGTGAAATAGATGTGTTAGAGATTTCATTATCTACATGGTCACAAAATGTAATAAAAATGGGAATAGAACATAATAAAATCAAATTTCAGCTGAGTATAAACTTCTCTTTCCTAGACAGAAGATGCACTGCATAGTAGGAATAAGTCATCACTGATGCTGTTACCTCTTTGCTACAGTTAAATGAGCACATTTAACTTTGGAAGGCTGCTTCTTAAATGTTTTTATGTCCTTCCCACTCCAAGTACCTTGGCAGATTGAACTTGGGCTGAAGTTGAACTCCCCTCAATTGGAGTCTGGGCTTACGTGACCACAATCAAATTCCTAAAGAAACAGAATGTTTCCCTTGGGAAGCATCTGTCCAAATTATTCTTTCCCCAGGGACCGTTATTCAGACTAGTTTCAGAAAAACGATAGACTGCTTCAAATTAAATCCAGAGATTCAAGAAAGCATTAGATCGTTGACCAACAAAGCAATATATCAGATAGAAATGCTGGTGACCTCATGCTTATTTCGTCATGGTGACAGAAAATATCCCCAGAGCTCTGAATGTCACACCTGTATTTAAGGCAAGAAGAAAGAAGAAGTCTCCTTTCTTTTACTTTATTAAGAACCACATTATTTTTTCCAGAATCCTCTTGCAAATTTTCCTTGACATCTCATTGGTCAGAACTGGGCCATGTGGTTATCACCCAGGAGGTACAAATATGGTGGGAAAGTGATTGACATTCTATTCTCTCTTTTTTTGAAAAAAAAAAATTTTTTTTAAATTGATTTCAGAGAGGAAGTGAGAGGGAGAGAGAGATAGAAACATCAATGATGAGAGAGAATCATTGATCGGCTGCCTCCTGCCCGCGCCCTATTGGGGATCGAGTCCGCAACCCAGGAATCAAACCATGACCTCCTGGTTCATAGGTAGAAGCTCCTTCACTGAGCCAACTGGCTGAGCTGACTTTCCATTCTCTTTAGCAGAGATCAGCAAACTTTCAATAAAGACCTAGACAGTAAATATCGTAGGCTTTGCAGACCATTCGTTCTCTGTCACAACTACTCAACTCTGCCATATGGTGCAAAGGCAGCCAGAGATAATGTGTAAATGAATGAATGTGGCTGTGTTTATTTATGGACACTGAATTTTGAATTTCATGTACTACTCATGAAGTGTTATTTTTCTTTTGATCTTTCTTCAACCATTTAAAAATGTCATGGGTCCTGGCTGGTTTGGCTCAGTGGATAGAGTGTCGGCCTGTGGACTGAAGGGTCCCGGGTTCGATTCCAGTCAGGGCCACATGCCCAGGTTGTGAGCTCAATCCCCAGTAGGGGGTGGGCAGGAGGCAGCCAATTAATGATTCTCTCTCATCATGGATGTTTCTCTCTCTCTCTCCCTCTCCCTTCCTCTCTGAAATAAATAAAAAATATATATATATAAAATAAAAATGTCATGGGCTGTTCACTGGTGAGAGGAGGGGGAGAATGGCATTGGGAGGCCACCACTGCTGCCGCCGACAGGATCTGTACCTGGAACATGGAGTATTGGGAAGTGATGACAAGCTCAGCCTATCAAGCCAACTTCAATTTTCCTGAGATCAACAAGAAGCGTAAGCTTCCAAATCATGTTCTTTGTCATGAACAAGTTGAAGTTTACCAGATATCTTAAACTGAAAATCTGTATTGCTGATCTTCTGGGCCAGACTTGATATGTTTTGTTTTAAGTTGCTCTATAATGACTGTAAAACTGGGTCCAACTCTACATGAAAAAACTTTAGAAAAAAGTCTAGAACTGTAACCAGAAAATTATTGACACTTGTACCACAGACATTTGCATAATCACTCAAAGGCCCGTTTGCCTTAGCTTCATGAAAATTCAGAGCTAGCACTCTTCTAGTGGCTAGTTAAAACAGCACAGTGATTTGTTAGATATGTTGATCTAATGATTATTCTTTTTGAAAATATCTCTAAAATGTTACCTGTTTGTTCCCTTAGAAAATTTCTATTTGTTCTCTTTTGAACTTTACAATTAACTTTATAATTATACTAGAGGCCCAGTGCACAAAATTCGTGCACGGAGGGGGGGTTCCTCAGCCTGACCTGCACCCTTTCCAATCTGGGACCCCTCGGGGGATGTCCGACTGCCGGTTTAGGATCAGTCTGACTGCCGGTTTAGGCCTGTAGGATGGGGCCTAAACCGGCAATCGGACATCCCTCTCACAATCCGGGACTGCTGGCTCCTAACCGCTCACATACCTGCCTGCCTGATTGCCCCTAACCCCTCTGCCTGCCTTCCTGATTTCCCCTAACCTCTCTGCCTGCTGGCCTGATCGCCCCTACCTTGCCCCCCTGCTGGCCTGATTGCCCCTAGCTTGCCCCCCTGCCGGCCTGATCGCCCTTACCTTGCCCCCCTGGCAGCCTGATCGCCCCTAACCGCCTCTGCCTCAGCCCCCAGTCTGGCCTCTCTTTGTGGGAGGTGACCTGGCGGATTAGGGGAAGGCACCACCCCCATTACCCCACTGCTGCTGCCACTGCCGGCCTGAGCCTCAGCCCTTCACAGCTGCCCTCAGCTGCCTGAGCCTTGGCCCTCACAGCCACTGCAGCTTTGTCTGGAAGGACATCCGGAAGACGTCCACTCTAATTAGCATATTACCCTTTTATTAGTATAGATTGTATGTGTATTTGTATATAAATATAAAACATTTAAACATGCATGCATACACATGTACCATAAACATAATACAATTATAACAGTTCTAATATAATAATATATACATTATCCTATCTAATAAAGAGGGAATATGCTAATTGACCATCACGCCCTCACAAAGATGGCGGCACCCACAGCCAATAAGGAGGGAATATGCTAATTGACTGCCACGCCCTAAAGATGGTAGTGCCCACAGCCACAAGATGGCGGTGCCCAGTCCCCTCAGTCCTGCCGGGGTGGCAGGTGGGTCCGGCCGCTCCATGTGCCTGCCTCTAGAGTCCCTCAGTCCCCTCAGCCCCCCAGCCGCCCAGGGCCAGCCCGAGGCGCAGGCAAGCCTCAGATAGTGGCTGCCCAGCCACCCAGGGTCGCCCGAGGCTCCAGGTAACCAGGGCCGGCCGAGGCTTGTACTGCCGGCAGTGGCAGCTGCAGAGGTGTGATGGGGGCGTCGCCTTCCCCTGATCGCTGGGTTGCCTCCCACCCCTGAGGGCTCCTGGACTGTGAGAGGGGGCAGGCCGGGCTAAGGGACCGCCCTCCAGTGCATGAATTTTCATGCACTGGGCTTCTAGTGTATTATATATACATATATAATATATCAATATATATGTAATAGGACACTCTCCTTCTTAAAAAGAGAAATGTATTGAATTATGTGGATGAAGGGTCTAGGGATTCAGGCATGGATCCAGATGCTCACATGATATCCTGAGAACTCAGTCTTACTCCTTCTCTCTGATCTTCTCCCCATTGTGTTGACTTCACTCTCCGACCCCCTTCATGGTAGTAAGATGGGCACCAGCAGCTGAAGACACACATCCTACCAGGTCAGCTTCCCAGAGGAAAAAGATCTGCTCTTTTTCCTGGGATTGGGCCTCACTGAACTGACTTGGATCATGTGTCCACCCCTGAACATATCACTATGGTCAAGAGGTTGGAATATGCTGACTGGCCTGGCCTGGGTTGTGTGGCTGAATGTCCCCTCCCAGAGCTGGGGATATTGTTGGGTTGGCTGGTTTGTCTGAACCACATGGACAGAAAACAAAGGATAGTAGTTCCCAAAGGAGAAACAGGGTGAATGAGTTCTGGAAAGACACAAACAGTTATTTACCAAAATAACATTAACATTTGACTTTTAACCAAGGAATCAGAAAATAAATGAGGAATGGAAAAACCAGGGGAATATAAAGAATATGTTTTATTCTGAGCATGGTCAGTAGTTTATAATCTTGGCAATGCATCTGAAAAATCTAGGTAGCAAAAAACCCCCACAAAAACAGATTTCTGCACCTGACCCCAGATTAACTGATAAATGAGTCTGAGAGTGGTATCCAGGATTCTGTATATTTTTAAATCACCTCATGCAATTGATTTGCAGTTTATCCATAGACTTACTTTGTTAACCACTAAACTGGGTTGCATTACAGTGCATTAAACTAAGCTGCCATAGGAAAGATCTCAAATTATAGAGGCTTAAATAAGAAGTTAATTTTTTTTCCTCACATGATAGTCTGGAGGTAAACTGACCAAGATGGGTGTGTTCTTTCAAAGACCCATGTCCCTTCTATCTGGTTGCTCCACCATCCTCTAGGACAGTGGTGAGCAAACTGCGGCTCGCGAGCTACATGCAGCTCTTTGGACCCTTGAGTGTGGCTCTTCCACAAAATACCACGGCCTGGGCGAGTCTATTTTGAAGAAGTGGCGTTAGGAGAAGTTTAAGTTTAAAAAATTTGGCTCTCAAAAGAAATTTCAATTGTTGTACTGTTGATATTTGGCTCTGTTGACTAATGAGTTTGCCGACCACTGCCCTAGGAGGATACACAGTTGGAGCTGCCTGCGGCTACATTCACATTCCAGCCCATGGGAAAAACAAAAGGGCTGAGAAGCACTGAGTTGTATGTTAAGGCCAAGGCTCAGAAGTACACACATCACGTACACTTTCATTCTATCGGCCTGAACTTAGTCACAGGGCTACAAGGGAGGCTGGAAAGTATAGGCAGAGAGCCTTTACTGCTATGCGCTTACAGGCCTAAAAGAAAACACTGGTAACTGAAAATCCCTGAGAAGCCCCAACTGGGCAAAACTCAGAATAGGGATAAGCCTGTTAGGTTGTGCCTAAATTCTCACAGTACGGGGCTCAACTCCATGACATGATATTTTGTTGGTATACGTGGAGAAAGGCTGATTTCAAGTGTAAAAGACAGTGACGTACAGGGGTATCGAATGATCAGAAAGAAGCTGTCCTCCTCCCAGGTCCTTTAGCTTTGGCATGCTCCCAAACCAATTATTATACGGGAAATAAAGTTCACTTCTTAACTGCAGTCTCTCTCTCTCTCTCTCTCTCTTTTTTTTTTTTTTCTTACTTTTTAACTTTTATTATGCATTACATAATACACTGCATAACCTTCTAACAGGGGTAGATGAGCAAAACTGAGTTATTTTTCATTAATCAGGAAGTGCTTCCTTAATCGATATTCTCCAAACCCTTTGACCCATAGTAACAATTAACTCCAGAGACTCGCTTATCTCTTTCCATCAAAGACCACTGATATGAATAACAGGCAACCCTTTTTTCCTTGCCCCCGTTGCTGAACCTGTGAATGTGAGCGGTGGCAATTCCGGGGATGAGCAAGCACACGCCCATGACAGCGAGCCCGGGGAGAATCTCGAACCACATCGCGGCAAGGTTACCAAGGCCAGAAAAATACCTCCAGGTCCTTAAAAGTGGCCGACTTCGATCCTTTCCCCTCATTTTTTTTTTTTTTTTAAAGAAAAGATAATAGTGTGCTCCAATTGGCATAGCCATTTGGTGCAGAGTCAGAATTTGGACCTCGGTCTCCAGACTCACCCCACTGTGAGAGAGGAGGCATGCTCATTATTCCCAGCTCTCCCTTCTCACTTCCCACTTCCCTCTGCGTCTGCTGGACAATGATGAACTTTCAGTGCTGAGGGCGATGGGAGGAGAAAGCCAGTGGGGTGATGTGAGGGAAGGATGGTTTGGCAACCACAGAGCTAAAAGCCGAGAGAATGAGGGTGGTTCGGCCAACTCAAATCTCTTTATTCGTGGTCTGTGGAGATGTGACAAGACCCGAGAAACCAGAACAGAAGACAGTGGCCGCATTGTTCTGCTGGACCGAGGCCCGAATGTACTTCCTTCACCATTTGTTTCTTTGGCCTCCTGAACTCCACTAGATGGCATTGTGCTAGGCCCCTGTGCCAGGGCTTATGGTGAGAAAATGAGGGGGGGGGGGGGAATTTGCGTGGGAGCAGGCTGGGCTTGACCCAGGCGTGGGTGGCATTTCTGCTTGTTTCCTTAACTTCTGGACTGATTGTCTGAAACTCCACCGATTGTCTGAAACGACGTTGTATTTCCACTAAAATTAAAAAAAAAAATGCCCTGTGGTTAAATTATTTGGGTGCTTTTAAGGAAATTGCTGGTTTTTCCTTATAATTTATATGTTTTTTGTTGCCTGAAGACTTAAACAGTTTCCATAAACTGTAGAAGTTATTTTCTGAAGCTTTGTAAAGTCAGAACATACAGGGTGAAACAAAAGTAGTTTTATAGTTGTTTGTAAGGGAAATAATGCAATAATTAATCTATCTTATATAATAAAAGGCTAATATGCAAATTGACCGAATGGCAGAATGACCAGTTGCTATGATGCACACTGACCACCAGGGGGCAGATGCTCAATGTAAGAGCTGCCCCCTGGTGGTCAGTGTGCTCCCACAGGGGGAGCGCCGCTTAGCCAGAAGCTGGGCTCACAGCTGGTGAGCACAGTGGTGGTGGCGGGAGCCTCTCCCACCTCCGTGGCAGTGCTGAGGTTGCCCGAGAATTCCCGGATTGCGAGAGGGCACAGGTCAGGCTGAGGGACCCCACTGGTGCATGAAACTGTGCACCGGGCCTCTAGTAAATAATAATAGAATAAATTGTTTCACATACTTGCAACTATAAATCTACTTTTCCCTCACCCTGTATTTTCCTGCTTTCCTTCCTCCCAGCAGGTGTGACTTCACACCTCTGGAACTTCATGACACATGGTATCATCTAATGGTGTTACTAAGATATACCCTTCATCATAATGATTTAACATGTCTTATTTCTTCATTTTTATCTTTTGAGGTCAGGGATAAGTGTCGTTTATTCAGATAAACGACATTTATCTGAATGTCGTTCTCATTCCTAATGGCGTATAGTATAGTGCCAATGAATGAAAACAATCAGTCAATCATTCTTGTTAACTGATGAAACAATGAAGAAGCGATGTATTGTTTCATACAGAACCTGATAAATCAACAAACAAAATGCTGTTTCATTATTGTTAACTGGTAGAGGCAGAATGAAGAAACAATATATTGTTTCAGAGGGAACTTTAGGCCCTTCATTTAGTAAACAGACAATCTTCTATTAACATATCAATTATTTTTCATGAATGTTTCTGACTGAACCTGGAATTAGGGCACCTGGACTGTAATCCCAGCTCTGTGACCAGCAAACTGTGGAAATGTGGCCAAGTCCCTCGAGCCTCTGAATATCAGTTCCTCCCCTGTACAATGAAGGGATTGAAGTCAGTAATAGGTCATCACCAAAGTTCCTTCCAGCCTCAGCAGCCACCCAGTGTGGGCCTCTCTGTGCCATCTCAATGCCTTGGGCCCAGTGCACCTCGGGAAATGCCTGTGAGTTTCAAAGGGAGGGAGTTAGTGAAGTGGTTTGACTTCAACATTGTTTATTTTGCAAACTCTTTCTTTATGGATAATAAATTAAATCTCAGCCAAGCCCCTCTTTATATTAGTGCAAATTTCAAGGTGGCAGGTTCCAAGTTATTGACATTATATTTAACGTGGAGTGCTTGTCACTTTTACATCTCTCATACCTACTCCATGAATTAGAGATTTATTTATTTATTTTTTTTAGATAAAAGGGATATTTAGAGATAGTTTTATTCAGTCATTCAGAACCTGGGTTTTGAGGGTTTCATGTACACCTAAAATGGGGCCCTCAGAATCCTGTCACTCTTTATTGCTTTTCTCTACCTTCTCTTTATTAAAAGCACTATCACTACTTGAAACTTTTATCAAGTCTGTGTCTGTGCTCTCCATTTCTGCACACGCGCACATACAGGCGCCACTAGACTATAAAGCTCCAGGAGGGCAGCACCTCACCCTGTGTTAGTCATCCCTGCACCCCAGTGTCCTCAGAAGAGGGCCTGGCACTCAGTAGTTGCTCAATAAACATTTGCTGACTGAATACATGTGTAAACCAAAGTAAGTGAATTATTTTGGAACCAATCTCAATTCAATATCCCATCCCCCAAATCCATAAATACAATTCCAAAATACATTAAAATACGTAATTTTTGAAGATTCTATAATATGTAGCAAAATGATGTGTAAATATATCCTAAATATACATTAAACTTCCTAAAAATCATCTTTGTTCATTCATCTCTCCCACATCTTATACAAGGCAAGTGTCTTGAACTTTCTTTTCTCATTCTTTCTGAAACGGCTCCCTTGTCTTCCTCATTTCTTCTCTCCTTGTCTGCCCCAAGACCTATTCTTGTTTTTTAAAAATTGAGGTATAGCCCGGCCAGCATGGCTCAGTGGTTGAGCATTGGCTTATAAACCTGGAGGTCATAGTTTGATTCCTGGTCAGGGCACATGCCGAGGTTGCAGGCTTGATCTCCAGTGTGGGGTGTGTAGGAGGCAGCCGATCAATGCTTCTCTCTCATCATTGATATTTCTATCTTTCTCTCCCTCTCCCCTTCCTCTCTGAAATAAATAAAAAAATATTTTTAAAAATTGAGGTATAATTCTCATACTATAAAATTCACCGCTTACAGGGTACAATTCAGTGGGTTTTAGCACATTCACAAGGTTGTGCAACAATCACTACTAACTCCAGAACATTTTCATCAACCCATAAAGCAACTGGTACCCATTAGCAGCCACTCCCATTATCCCTTTTGTCACCTTCTGGCAACCACTAATGTACTGTCTATCTCCAAGGATTTGCCTCTTCTGGACATTTTACACAAATAGAATCATATGATATGCAGCCTTTTGTGTCTGGCATCTTCCTCTTAGCATAATGTCTTCAAAGTTCATTTATATTGTAGCAAGTATCACTACTTCATTCCTTTTATTTTATTTATTTATTTATTTATTTATTTTTTTTATATTTTATTGATATTTTACAGAGAGGAAGGGAGAGGGATAGAGAGCTAGAAACATCGATGAGAGAGAAACATCGATCAGCTGCCTCCTGCACACCTCCCACTGGAGATGTGCCCGCAACCAAGGTACATGCCCTTGACCGGAATCGAACCCGGGACCCTTCAGTCCGCAGGCCGACGCTCTTTCCACTGAGCCAAACCGGTTTCGGCTACTTCATTCCTTTTAAATGGCTGAATAATATCCCATCATATGAATATACCATATTTTGTTTATTCATGAGTTGATGGAAATTTGGGTTGTTTCCAGTTTTTGGCTATTATGAATAATGTTGCTATAAATATTCATGTACAAGTTTTTCTGTGAACATGTGTTTCCAGTTCTTTAGGTATATACCCAAGAGTGGAACTGCTAGTCATATGATAACTCTATGTTTAACTTTATGAAGAACTTCCAAGTTGTTTTCCACAGCTACTGAAACATTTTTACAGTTTTACCATCAATATATGAGGCTTCCATTTTCTCCATATCCTTGCCAACAGTTGCTGGTATCCAACTTTTTTATTATAGCCATCCTGATGGGTATAAAGTGGTATCTCATTGCATTTTTTATTTGCATTTCCTTAATGACTAACAAGACTAATGATATTGAGCTAACTGATCATTTCTAAACCTTTGTTGGAAATATGTCTAGTTGAGTCTTTTGCTCATTATTAAATTGGCTTATTTGTCTTTTTATTGTTGAACTGTATGAGTTCTTCATCTCTTCCTCATCTCTACAAGTCCCTTGTCAGACATATGATTTGCAAATGTTTCCTCCCACTCTGTGGGTTTTCACTTTCCCGATGATGTCCTTGGAAACACAAAAGTTTTTAATTTTGATGAAGTACATTTTATCTACCCCAGATCTATTCTTACTTACCTTCTACATTAGCATCCTGACCCTTTGGTAAATCAATCTAGCCTCTCTTGTTACTTCCAATTCTCCTTTCTGCACATTACCCTGAACCGTATAACAAAGGCTCTGAGAAAGTAGAACAACATCTTCTTTAGAATGTGAAATGAGGAGGAAAGACTGTGACTCCTGTATTTTCATATCATTGTCCCTTTCAGATATACAAAAATACTTAGGCACCATGTGCATTTTTCTGGGGGTATGGGTCTGCAGATTTATTTCATCAGATTTTCAAAGCTATCTTTCTTGCCAAGAATATTAAGAAACATGCATCTAGCCTCATTCTTCTCTTTTATAGGAAAACATGACCCAGAGCTGTTGAGTTGAAAAGGAAAATGGCGAGTGGTGGGGGGGGGGCTTGCAACCTAGTTCAGTATCTGGTTAAAACTGTAGTCTTACTTCCCCACTCTGACTGACTTGGGCGGAGCTGCAGAGCCTAACTCAGCCATGGGCAAACTACGGCCCGCGGGCTGGATCCGGGCCCTTCGGCTGTTCTATCCGGCCCGTGGAGCCGAAAGAGCCGAGGGTTCTCTTGCTCTCCCTTTCGCTCCTTCACCAGCAGCAGTGTTAACATGGCAACGTTGGGAAACACGGCCGCAGCTCCTTCTTCTGAGTGGGGGATTTATATCCGCCCATTCAGTAGAAGGAACAACCTCTCAATCTTCCAGAGGCTCCTTGTAATGCCCGCGGACGCGTCCCCCGACATCACCCTGGGAATGCGTAGACACGTTATCGTGGTGATGTAGGGAGACACGCCCCTGGAGAGCACAGTATCAGAGCATTAGCTAAAAAGGAGACCAACAACACTGTTCCCACTGAAGTTGATGTTTTAAAGACCAAAAACCTTTCAACCCAGTCTACATTGCCATCTACATCTATGTCCCGGGCATAATTTGGAAGGTGCACTAAAGAAAATGTTTAATTTACTGTTTACACATTTTGTTCTTTTCTATTTGTTTTAGTTTTAAATTATTTTATTATATTTAAGTTTAATTTGAAAGGCTTTTGTACC